>NC_141331.1:9525143-10125143 GCF_037954235.1 Aulostomus chinensis | reverse complement strand
CTACATTACTTCAACGAGGATAAACTTTTTTTTAAAAAAAGTGGCAGTGTGATAAACAGGAAATGACACGGTCACAAATGGGATAGTTGAATCTTTGAGCTTCCCGTCAGGCGGACTAATTTACTACTGCTGCTAAGTATAATCCTGCAGAGCTTTTAATCCTTGTCTTCTATTAATCACAACAGCCCAGCATATGTAACCAACCACACACTCGCCAGCAACGTTGAGTGAAGCAACTTCAGGTTGACAATGGCTCTAGGAGCGTTTGACATCAGCGTGCAGGCATTTTTGCTATGTTGTGGGAGGTTTTTTTTCTTCTATGTAGCACAACATTATGTCATAATCAGATGTAGCTGCACTAGTCGCACTGGAATTGTTTCTGTGGTGGCGTAAAATGTCTCCTCTCGCTCTGAAGACAAAAACATGTCAAACTAGAAGTTCCGTCGTAACAAAATGAAAACAAACTTTTAAGTCTCAGAACAAAAGAACAGAGCAGAAAAACATACTTGAAAACTACATGAGAAAAAATAGAAAGATGCAAGAAAATGAAAGCTTTCCCACACAGCACATTTTATAAACAGATATTCCTGATATTCCTTCTTCAGAAAACAGGGATTACAATTAGAAAATATTACCAATGACAATATGAAATAATTGCGGATTCTAGCCTGTTTAAGCGGAAAAATCTTAAATCGTCTTATTCTTCTCCATGCTTTGTTTTTGCTGATATGGAAATCAATCGGCCTCTTCTGGTTTTTGGAGAAACGAGGATAATCAGGTGAGACTCTTTACCTCTACATCTAATCCCGAGAGCCGCTCTTGATTTATCTGTGCTGATGGGACTGTTTTGGCATCCCTGCTAAGGCCTCTGACACAGCTGTATTTCATAGCTGATAATAAACTGACGAGTGAAAATCAAAGAAAATAATGCTCGGTTAAACTGTGACAACACTGAAAATCCACCACAGCGATTTCTGTTAGATTTAAAAACGTCACTCGGACACGGAGAAATTCAAAAATAAGAGCGATGCAGTCGCTCCCTCTGATAAGACGACCAACAGTTAACCACAGAAATGTGTTTCCATGTCCCTAAACCTCAAAAGGCTGACTGAATATCGGATTATTGTGTCTATTACATATTGCAGGAATAAAATTCAAGGATGTGCTTTATCTAGACTCACAGGTCAGTCTGTAAATGTTTTGTTCAGAGACACCGAGGACAATCTTCCAGGTTTTGCTGCTAAAAGTGGGTTGAAACATCAAGAGACTTGAAAAACCTGCTTTGTGGAGCAAATCTAAAGTCTCGAGGGCAGTCCCTCATGTTGGTCAGAACCTCAGTCATCAAAGAAAACCCCCCTCCGAGTCTGTAGGTGTTTGTCACGTTTGCAGCGATGCACATCAGTTAAAAACAAGGACATGATTCACTGGACCAGCAAAACCATGAGAGTTCCCGGTTTACTGGGTTCATGTAGTAGGTGCGGGCCAGAGGATCATCCTCTGTCTGTCAAACCTGAAACAACAACCTTGAGATGGGGTCTCTATCAAACTCTGGCAAGAGGCATTGAATTACATTCAAATGCAACAGCGGGACCTCCCATTCTGCTCTGCAGATGTTAATTCTGGCAGGTCATTACCAGCCTTTCTGACTGGGGAGGCTGTGAAAGGCAGCACATGTCCCAGGAAAAGAAATCAGGGAGGAAAAAGAAGTGAGGCAACCTGAAACTAAACTGAAGAGACATTTCAGTGATCGTAACATTAGACAAGAGCTGGGGATACTATAGGTTACTACTACAAAATGTCACTGGCCCACGTGTCAAACCAAGCCGCATTATTCAGAAAGTGAAGTGATGTAGTTGTTCCTTAATACCAGACGGTACACACACGCCGAGCAGCTCAAGGCTGAGAGGAGAAACATCAACAATATCAATGTCACAAGATAAAGCCTGCCATGAAGCCAAAACACAACACGGATCGGTCAGATTGATACTGACGCTTGAAGGCTTTTCATGACTTTGTTTCTAATCAACACAATGAGATTCGCAAACTGTGCACACAACAAAACGCCCACTCGCATGCGCGCGTGCGTGCGCAGCTGCCACCTTGGAGCATGGACAGATCCGGACCATAATGCACTTCTCTCCTGAGCCGTGACTCTCCTGTGTTTTTTGAGTGAACATTGGACCAGCCTTACTGGACAACACTGGCAACTGCTGCAGTCAACGTGAAAAGAATTGGGACTTTTCCTTTCCTCTGAAGGCCTACAGCAGAGACAAGCACAGCCAAATAAAGGGACTGCATCAAAAAACCCAAGGTTTCTCGACAGACAGTTTTATTATTAATCCAGCGGTCTCTAGGAGGGGGGTGCTATAATAAGCAGAAAATACCCATTTTAATGCCAGTATCATTTTGCTTGGTCAGGGCTCCTGCCACCCACGCAGCAGAGCAGGAACCAAAGCGCCCCCCGAATGAGCAGATGTCAAAACAGAAGTGAAATCACAATACCAAAAGAAGGTCTGGTGCCTGCACACAGCCAAGAGACCTGATCTTACATAACCAGCTGACCCACTGCCAGCCAGGCGAGATGCCTCCGGGTTCCACTTCGGGGGTTTGAGCAGCATATTACCGCTAAAACTGTAGGCAAAGGCCCCTCTGAGGGGATGCGAGGTGCTGCAGTGTTGAGGGATAATGTAGCGCCCTCCGAGAGGCCACAGAGGCCAGAACACTGGTGTGCTGCATCTCATCGCTCCCCAAGCATTTCATGCTCAGCTCTCTTACAGCTAATTGGTGGCTGAGCATCCCGGGGGCTGAAACACAGCTCAAATACACACTCATAGTTGGGGATACACACACACACACATACATACACACACGTGTTTGTGGGGTGGCCTCTCGCAGCCTGCCGGGTCTGGGTCTAGTGCCAGGCTCTGTCTTGGGCTCTCCACGGAATAAAGAGCAACTCTGTTCCTCGGGCTTGCTGCACGGGATTCAGCCCTCTGCTCCACAGACAATACCCACTGTTCTGCTTTTTAATGAAGAAGAGTCAACATGGAAAATCTAGGAGGACTGGCTTAGTCACTTCCTGGGTCCATGGCTGGAATGTCACAGATTGATAGGTCACTGTCTTGACACAGAGGAGACACTGAATGGCAAGCTAACGAGTCATGTCAAAGTCTATTAGTGTGTGTGAACTTGAAAAATAACAGTAAAAAGTATGGAAATATTACAATCCTAGGCATATTTATAAAAACGCAAAGTGTAATTCAATCAGGATTTTGAGCTGCTCAAGGGCAGAAGCCCACAACCCACACGGGATACGTCTCTTTATTGTTGTATTAAGGTGAACGTGTTAGTAAAAACATGCTAACTTCCACATCCAGATCGAGCAGATATGACAAAATGTGCAAAAATGTAGAGTCGTGTTCCCGCCCACCTGAAGTTTAATGTTCCCTTTTCTTTCAACTCCGTTTCGGTTCACTGGTCATGTTTTCATGTAAATGTCAATTGAACTTTGAGGGAATGTTTGAAATGACACACAAAAGATCATGTGAATTAGTGCATTTCCTTCAATTGATTTGGGGGCCTAATTAGGTTTAGACATGCACGTGTTTAACTGAAGATGGCGGTGTAGGCATTGTACACACGGCTCGAAAAAAAAAAAGAGTAGAAAAAGAAGGAAAGGTCATCTCGGCCATGTGCTGTTGGTAATGAGAGAGAGGTCTTGAGGATTTACTGACAGTTGGAATTGTTCTGTCATGCTAGCGAGTCGCGGTCGGGTTGCACGCTGCCCGGACACAAAGACAAAATTTAGGCGCATTTGAGAAGACGCCAGCAGCAGAAAGAGCCGGTGCGTAAAGATTCACTTCCTCAGAGCTATTTGAAAAAGGCGGTTTCCATCTCCCAGTTCATGCATTTACTATTGTGGGCTAAAACCACCACAAGAATTTTGCCAAGTTGAAGGTTGTTGTTTTTTTCTTCAAAGTTTGTGATTTCGCGTCATGATTTTCTTACGCGATACTTCAAACTATGCATCAGAACAGGTTGATGGGGACAGAAATATTGACTCTTGAGGAAAATAAGCCTCCTCTGTGTTCACCTCTCAGCCTGGTCTGAATGCCGTCTGGTTCTGGGTTCAGGTAGCATCCAGCAGGTTTATATGAGGTTTTCACTGCTGTAAACAGCTGCCTGCTGAACAAAAACAGGATAATTGCCATCCGTAAAACCAGAGCAGCAGGCTGAGAGGAACTGCAGCGAGGTGACGCTCACTCTGAGAGCTCTTTTGCTTTCACGAATTTAGCCCCGATTTCATAGTTTGGAAATATGAAAAACAACTTTCACCTGAGTCTCTCAGGTTAAACAAGTGTGTGGTTAAAAAAAAAAGAAGAAAAAAAGCACAGCTTGCTCAGCTCTGTCGCTGAAGGCTGCTCAAGTGATTAATCTATGGAGTAGATTTCAGACGCAGTACCTGGCAGCACAAATAACAGCAGTTCGTGTGGCTTCAGCAGCGTTTAAACAAAGCAGCTTAGATGTAATCTGGGCAGCAACAACAGCTTAGCCTATGCCCCCCCCCCCAAAACCCCCCCAAAACCCCCATATGGCATTTAAACAAGTCATGGCCGTGAACGTGTCTGTGTGGCTGACAGCTCCCATCCAGCCAACACTGAAGCGGATGGTAACTGTATGTAGGTGCCATTTAAAGCAGACATGAGTCCCGAGCATTGTTCCTGCTCCAGAGTCATCTGTGGTTCAACATGAAGCACCAGCAGCTCATGATGTACGTGTGACTCACACAGATTGATCACATTCATTTCATTGCTTTCAGCGAGTGCTAACACACGCTTTTAAGCTTTGCTCACATTATCTGATGGTCAGATAATGACAAAGTTGGATTGATAATAACTGCTCAGTCAATTGATCCCCCAGGATGCTGATACGGCCAACAATGCAGTTCAGTCACTGTGCCACGCCGCAGAGAAGCTTCACCATCACCGGGCGTGACCTGTCTTATTTGACTAGAACAGGTCTGTTAATGCGTTGCAAACACATACAAAGCACAGATCAAGCCTGAGACATGAGCAGCAAATTGATAAACTAATATGTCTCTCTGCCTCCCTCCAGTACTTTCAACAATGAATATTTGGGTTTGAATTATGCCCCGCTTCATGGCCAAGGTCACATGTGAATAAGCCTCTCTTATCATGGCAGAGGCCTTGCATTACAATTAGCCTAAGTCTATTTTGAAGATCAGCCCTTGGCTCCAGGGATTCGTGAGACGGAGACTTCAATGGGAGCTTTTCATTTGGAAAGAAACTGTAGAATCAGCCGGCTACTTTTTCCAGTAAATAGTTTCGGATTCTTATAAAGAGAGATCGCTGTGTGTGATCAGTGAAAAGTAGAAAAGTAGGGGGTTCAAATATTTGACCTATTAAAAAAAAAAAAAATTCTATAAGCGCACAGTGTTTTACATAGAATCCCCCCAAAAAAATCAAGAAATTCCATCACTTCTTGGAGACTTGAAGTAACAGAAAACACTGGAGTCTGACTCAACTTGGATGATTTTACCGCCATTAATTCTTCACGTATATTAGCTCAGAGGCTTACTTAACATGAATTCTTTTTTTGAATTTACTCTATAGTTTTTATCATTTGTTTGTCTGTTCTTTGTTTGACTTGCCGCTCATTTCTATTTAAAGTGTAGCCCATTTCAAACTGACATTCACATCTTGTACACGCCGAAAAACACACTGTGAATTTGAAAAAGTGACATTTTCCTTCCTTTCCAAAATATATGGGGCAGCACTGTAAAGCATGTATTTATGGCACTGCTTTCTTCATCATCTTCTGAGGTGAGGAAAAAGAGACTTGGCCAGTACGGTACTGATGTGTGAAAAGATCAATATCTGTCTCCTCTAACGACGTGCCGATATTGTTGCACATTCCCACAGAATATACAGAATTTTGCAACAAAAAACTGACAGACTGATTAAGGACCAAATTAGCAATATCACAGACATCATAGGTAGAGAATATAGATACACATTATAGAAAGAGATTCAAGATTTTCCCCGAGCTGCTGATTCTGCTTTTGCCAATTCAGATGTGATTGACGGTGTGAACTAAAGTTTTTCTACGTCTCTCAACACTGCAAGTCAGGTTATAAAACCAACTTGTAACTGTAACAAACAGTAAAACAAATCTCAGAATGAAAGCGCACCAAAGTTGCTTTTAGCCAACAAATGAAGTAAGTGCTGCTAGCTAGCCCTGCTCTCTAGCTTTAGCCACTTTGCTTGGCCAGCTTCTTCAAATTGTACTCCTTCAGCAACACGATGGTAGATCGTTGAAGTTGCTGTCCCAAAGGTTTTTATTTTTCTTCCTCAAAAATCTAATTTTGGACTCACGTGTTTTACAACTCACCATTATTTCGGTCTGAGAACGCTCATGTTGGCATGTGTATAGCCGCTGCTACAAAACGAACAGGCTGAAGACAGTTTCTGATCTTGGATCTCTAGAATAAAATCTGATTAGTGAAAATAATTATGACTGGCTCAGGGGGAGTTAGAGGACAGTCAATCAGCAGCCAGGAGCACTTCAGTTTGAATTCATATACTAAGAGGTGATGGGTACCATCCCAATCATCTGCTATTCAAAGAGAAGTGGGAGGCCATCAGTGTGACACATCGTCACTCACTCAGTCAATGGAGCCAAATGTAATGAGGCGCAGCTGCGTAACTGTAATAGCAATAAATGACAATAAAACCAGCGATTACAGTGCTAAATTCTTCTATTGGTGGAGGGCTTCCATTCCCAGCCAGAGCTGCTGAGGCGTCACGCTGGCAGCAGGGAGGCGGGAGTCCCTGGCATCTATTCCTCGAGTGAGGAAGGTAGATCTTTCCCTGGAGAGCATTTTTGGAATCCTAATCATTTTATCACCCCTGACAATTCCAATAAATATAAACCTAGGAGATGAAACCCTGTGTGTGAGTGCGTGTGAATTTGATTAGATGCAACTGAGAGCTCTTTCAAGTCACGTCAAACCTCTCAAAAAAATCACGTGTCTAACCAGCAGAAATACCAGGCAAAGCATGACTTGACCCTGCCAGGCTCGAGATCCGTGACGTCAATCCTAACACATAAAAGAAAGAAATTTAAAAAACGAACAAACACAAAACTGAGAATCTCTGAGAAGGCAGAGAAGAAGTTTACAATCACACAGCCTTAAGACCATGTTGGCTCAAGCCAGGTCCTTGAGCCGAGTGGCGAATGTTCATGAGTCCCCAAATGTTCTTTTTAACGGATACACATCAGCCGTACAAGTGAATTTTAAACCCAGATACTTTTAGAATCGTGTTTCATAAAGTTTAACCATGTTCCAGTGTCTGTTGATGCCCAGTTGGACAAAGTTACTGGCAGTTTACGAAGTGACAGATGTTCCAAAGGTCCTGGCGAGCAGACCGTGGGCCAGCGCCCGCTCATGAAGGTGTTGAGACAGCCACTGGAGCAATCATTTGCCATGTTGGGACTGCAGGTGGATTGTGTGATCGTGTTTGACTACTGGGGGGAAAAGACTCAAACGTAACTTTTTTTTTTTTTTGGTCAAGGAGAATAAAAGTTCCAACATATGAAAAAGTTCCAGAAGACTTTCTTGAGACGAAAACCCTCCACTGCACCGCTTTGATCGGAATTTCCTACTTAATGCAACATGTTTTCTTGCAGCGCAACAAATGCAGATCTCATGACACCAGTAAAGAACATCCCCCCCCCCACTCTACTTTTTTCAACAACAAAGGGCCAGGCGTGTTGGACACCCATGCAGGGGTCTGACCTACACAGCTGTCCCGTCCCAGGACACGGGAGCACGCAGGGAACAAAAGACGGCTCATGTGGACTCACCAGAACGATGGCGAATCTCTCCTCCAGTTCACCTGGCTCCGGCATGGGCAGCTTCAGGGGCATGTTGTGGCCCCTGAGGTCGTTGTGCTGCTCCATGCTCCCCGCGTTCCCCATCTTGGCTCCGCTGCTGCGCTTCTTTTTTTCACCAACAAGTACAACTTTTCCACCACCCCTTCGTCCGCTTCAGTAAATCTCCGTAAATTGAAAATATCCGCGGGGTTTAATGCCCTCGCAGACAGGCTCCCCTTCGGTTTCTTATTTCTTCTTCTTCTTCTTCTTCTTCAACATAAAGCACATGTGAGGGAATAATAATAACTGTGATAATGGGACGGGTCCGAGCAGGAGCAGCGGCAGCGGCAGCAGTGGAGCCCCTGGTGAGGCATGTTCACGGTAGAATGAGGGGGGACCTGGAACTCTCCACACGGACCTTCCGTCGCTGTTATCCGTATCTTGCACAATTTCGGCTCCACTCCCCGTCAGCACGGATGACGACGCACATGATTCACGCTTAGCAATCCCCCGTCCGTCGGTTGGTAGTAAGTGATCAGATCGGCGCTGGCTGGCTTCACTAATCCCTCCGTTGCTGACCAGATAGTTGAGGAAGAGGAGGAGGAGGAGGAGCAGGAGGGGGTCCACACACTCCCATCCCTCCCTGCCTACAATGAGTTCTTTCAGGGGCAAACCTCCCACTTCTTCTTCTTGGGGCCGGGGCGTAGCTCCCGAATCCGTAGCCAAGGAGATGATATTTTCTGTGTTGCATTGTGGTACTTTGAGTCCATTGTGAAAGGGAACAAACTGGGGCCAAGGAGAACCCCCCTATCAGGGGCCCCTAAGCAGGAGACCCCTGCAGGCAAGAAAGTGATAAAGGGCTTCTTTCCATCTGATTATATACAGTACATGTAGGCCCTGGTTTGAATACTTGTTAGAGAACGTTGTTGCATTCATGGAATTTTTTGAATGTCTTGGGTCTCGAAGACACTATATAAGTTAACGTGATACAAAACACACATGCGCACACACGCAAACAAACATAACACATGACATTAATCACATATAATCTCACATCAACAGCAGTTCAGAGAAGGAGGGTTTTGATCAGAGACGTGATGGGTTGGTGCCGTCACAGATGTGTTTTAGGAGATAGCTGGGGGGGGGGGGGGGGGACCAGGACCAGGCAATCACTAGAAGAGCAACTGCCACAAAAGGAGCATGCCAACATATAGGGAAATGCACATCCTCCCCAGAGCCAGACAAGACGTGAATGCATTAGGGAGCTGAGACCCAAAGAAACTGACTCACCGCTAGTTAGCTTAGCACAGTGAATGGTAATGGATGGGCAGGTTAGCGTTCTTCCGTCTTTCCTGTTCAGCTCCCAAAACCTGAAGTTCTCCTTCTGTGTATTTTGTTTCAGACGGATCAGTATCAGGATCTTCGTTTGTCCAGAAGTAGCAATCCTCATCCTCACACTACCCGAGCCGGGGATTGAACTCACAACCTAACCCCCTGGTATTAAAATCCCATAAACGATCAATAAAAAAGCTGTTGTTAAACTTTGCTGAGGATAAAGTAAATTAGCCCTGAGGATTTAAAATTCTTGTCTGTTTGTAATATGCCAGGCTTGAAGCAGTCGAGCGTGTTCTCTAGACTCAGAACACAAAGAAGTTGAAGAGCTATGGAAAAGGTCAACCAGCCGTTTGTGTTGCAGTGAATGACAGCTTGATGATGGGTTATCTACCAATTAAGCTTTAAGTCTCAAATTCCAAACCTCAGATTAGTTAAGTATTTACATGTGGCTACATCTTAATTTTTAGATTTTCTGGTCTCCAAAAACCGCTGCTCCACGTGTCGCATCAAAGAAAGCTTCGAAAACTGTAAAAACCCCTGGGAGTGTGTTACAGCTTGAAGGTAGCTTGGTGCAGTGATCCGCTCCCATGGCTTCTCCTACCACTGTTATGCTGACGACACTCAGCTTTTCCTCTCTTTTCCACCTGATGACAGAACGGTCTCAGATCGTATATCAGCGTGTCAGGCTGATATCTCCACATGGATGAAGGAACTCCACCTTCAACTGAATCTCTCTAAGACTGAACTTATGGTCTTTCCAGCTTGTCCATCTGTTCAGCCTCAGGTCAGTGTCCAACTTGACTCGAGCCTACTTGCGCCCACAAACTCAGCCAGAAACCTGGGTGTCATGATTGATGACCAGCTGACCTTTAAGGTTCATGTGGCCTCAGTTTCTCGGTCTTGCCGTTATGCCCTTTACATCATCAGGAAGATCAGACCCTTCCTGACCCAACAGACCACACAGATTCTGGTTCAGGCTCTTGTCATCTCACGCATTGACTACTGCAACTCTCTTCTGGCAGGCCTCCCTGCATGCTCATTCAAGCCTCTGCAGATGATCCAGAATGCAGCAGCACGTCTGGTCTTCAACCAGCCCAAAAGGGCACATGTCACCCCGCTGCTGGTTTCTCTTCACTGGCTTCCAGTGGAAGCCAGGATCAAATTCAAGGCACTTCTCTTGGCTTACAAAACAATCACAAGAACGGCTCCAGCCTACCTGGAATCCCTGATCCAGGTCTACTCTCCTTCTCGCCCACTACGCTCTGCATGCGAAAGACGCCTGGTGCTTCCAGCCCAGCGCTGCTCCAAATCTCTAGCCAGACTCTTCTCTTCTGTTGTTCCCAAATGGTGGAACGAACTATCGAACTCTGTGCCTTCTGCTGAGTCCCTTTCTACTTTTAAGAGACAATTGAAGACTCAATTGTTCAGAGAGCACCGAGGCACTTAACCTGACTCTTCTCCTCTTTGGGGTAGAATAAGTCAGAGGGTCCAAGACCCAGCACTTAGTGATTATGTAGCACTAACTGTGTTGTGTGATGTTGTATGTCTGTTATATAAAAATTAAAAAAAAAAAAAAATTAAAAAAGGGAGGGGGGGGCAACACTTCTTCTGCCACTAGATGGCAGTACCTGTGACCAAATCACAACTGAAGCACTTTGGCGCTTCCTATGGACTTTTCCTTAATTAAGTCTAAATTCTTGCTTGTGTTGTACGTCGCTTTGGGCAAAATCGTCTGCTAAATGAAATTGTAGAATTGTAGAATTGTGTTAGCTGTAAAGCTTTGTAACACAAGGAGGAAACGCTCCCCTTTGGTTCCCCATAGTTCATATGAAACGTTCCCTTTCAGGTATTGAAAAGAGGAACAAGTTCCCCATCTGCATCTTGTATGTTCAGGGAACAATCAGAGAATCTCCCCACTGATGTAACTTGATGTCAATCCTATCTGTTTTGTTGAAACATAGACACTTTTCGGTGTAATAATGGTGGAACAATCTGAATATTCGATATTTGTAGAACGTTCCGTCTTGGTCTTTATGTTCCCACAATGTTTCAGGCGTCAGATGTGGAGTTCTGTATTAACGGGGGTATTATTAGACTCTTAGAACCTACGGGGGAACATTCTGGATAGTTATTGCAATGTATTGAGGATGTTCCTCGTTGGTCTGTCCACCATGTCCCTAGAACATTCACAGACATTTAAGTGTTCAACAACATTCTTCTTGGGTTCTTTGTTAGGTTCTTGCGTCACTTTTGCACTACTTTGAGAAACACTGTGTAGGAACTTTCTACAGAAGATTTTGCCCCTATATAGGTTCCCCTAAAGGCTACCAGAACATTCCGATTTAAAAAAAAAAAAATCTCTCTGTAATGACTGTGGGAATGTTCTAGGAACGTGAAAAGCCAGCATCCTTGACAACAGTGTTGAAGTTCCAAAATGTTCTGAGTGTCAGATTTCTAACTGGGTGAGCATGAGAGGACAGGGCTTTGCAATCTGACCTCTAAATTTATTGTTTTTCAGGGTTCCTCCAGACTTTTAACAATAACTTTCCATGACTTTTCCACAATTTTGAGGGGAAAAAAAACATGATGACCACATTCTCTGAAGGGTCTGTTTATACAATAAAAAAAAAAAAATGATAAATCCAAGTTAAAACTTATCAGAGTGCGTTTAACTGACATGAACGACAAGCTACGTGTCTTGACATCAGTCAGACATGGAAAAAAAAAATGCAAAAATCTTTGACTTTTCCAGGGTTTTTGTTGTTGTCAAGATCATATGAACCCTGATTTATGAGCGAGTTCACCACTGGTCTGTAACCAATGACGGCTCAGTTCTCAACATACACCAGTGTGACGTGGGAACATCAGAGCATATGCACTGAGAATGGGCCCTTGAGTGACAGTAGAACAATCATAAAACTGTTTCTGAGACCTAGTATAATCCCGAGCAGAGTATTTTATGTCTTAAAACATTTCCTGTTACAAAACTATTTGTACAAAAAACAATTTTGACTCAATGACTGATGAGCTGGTTCGTGTGCGTGCGCGCGTGTGTGTAGGTCTTCAGCGTACCCGGGAATGAAACCTGATCTGCTGACAGGGTGGGGACGACGTTGCACACAAGAGGGTGACATCAGCATGCAGCTCCCTGGAGACGCTCCAGCGGTTCTCCAGCTGCACAGTGGGTTTATTCAGGCTGCTGGACCGATTCAATAGGGGAGTGTGTCACATCTGACGTTAGCTGGCTGGACACATTGAGGATACGAAACACAGCTGACTGACCTCATACGATCATTACGTGCTCCAAGTTAAAGTTGATTTGCTGTGAAGACCCCCCCCCCCACCCCCCGCGCGCTGTATACGACATATTTATCTATTTATTGTGTTCCCTATGATGCCGTTTATTCTTGTTGAATCAAATGTAGTGTGAAATCAAATTGATCTGTTTATATTTGAATATTCATCAAGGTTACTGATCAGCATTTACATATACAGACTGCAAAGATCTGTCTTAGCATAAAAAGTTTTTTCCGTAAATGTACGTTTACAGTATGGCATATGGAGACAAACCTATCAAGATTTATGCTCTTTTGGGAATAAAAAAAGTAGTTCAACAATTACTGGATTCAGAAAGTGTATAAAGAACAAATAATTAGAACACACCTAATTCCAGCTATCATTTTTTTTGTTTATTCTGAAAAGGTTCTGAGAATATTATGTGCAATGCTCCAGTCATATTTCCAATCATGATTCTCCAAGTAGGGATAAGTTTCTCTAAAAAACAAATACAAAAAAAAAAAAAAAAAAAATTATTCAAATTTTTTTTTTTTTAGACATCTTCAGACTCGCTGTTAAAATGTTCTAACCTTCTAGGAACAATATTTGACATCTTTATAAGACACTTTACAAGTTTGATTGGAACCTTCTCCTTGTAGAACCAGCGGAACGTTCTCCTCTAGCTGCGGTGACATCATACACGAAAACTAGTGGTTGTGCAGTTGAAGACTCAATAATCAAGCTATTATATTGACACTATAATAGACCAACAAACAGTTCTCACTGTGTCCTCACAGCCAGGCAGCACACCATTATTAAAACAATAAAATGACGTTGACAGCAGCTCGATGCGCTGCCTCTCAGGGGTCCTGACTGACACAGCTGATGCTGAACAGTGCCTGAATTTAAAAAAACAAAAGAAAAAAAAGGGGGGATTTGAAATGAGTCCTGACCAGCCTCTACCATGCTGGTACCAACAGAGACAGGCACACAGACCAAGCAGGGCCGCTGAGGCAGGACACCAGAAGGGGCCTGGAGAATATTCTGCAGAAGGTGAGGCTCCGCTGTTCCTGGATCAGTTGATCTGATGCGTGGAACACAAGCAAGTTACAATTTAAGAATTTCTTTAATCGCGCAGACACAAAGGGAGAGGTGAGTTATTGAATCTTCATAACAATAATGCCCTCTAGTGGATAAAGTGTGTACTACCTTCTGCGGATCAGGCTGTTTGATTAGTAAATCTTTTTCTCTAATAAATCTGACTCGCTTCCACTGAAGAGACTACGAGTATAGATTCAAGTTTAGACTACAAGTTTCACCCCAATAAGAAAAATACTTCCTGCAAAGAGTGACTATCATTTTACCTGCGGAGACTCACTGGACAGACAAGACACACCTTTATTCCATTTCGCTGCCTCTTTAACTTTACATCCACATTAATTCAAAATGCATCTTTTTATTTATTTATTTTCCCAGTAACTTCCATGTCATGTGACCAAGTAACTAAATAAATACCTGATATTTCAGTATTACAACACCGGACAAGTACAACTCACCTCTTTTTGTACAATTTTACCAGCTCATTTCTTATGCTAAAAAAAGTAAAGGGTTAAGATCTTTTGAGCAAGTGGTGATGTAAGCGTCAAACAACTCAAATTGGATTTTTTGATGTGTACATTATGAGTTCATGTGCCTTTAGGCCCAGATTCTTGTGTGACAATGAGAAAACTACCATATCCATGAAGTACAGATGCTATATTGTCCACCTCTGGTCACGCGTGAAGAAGCCAACTTGTTTCTACTAAAATGTACATAAGAATCTTTACTCGCCAACACACACCAACGACAACCGAAATGCACTTTTTCTATAAAAATGTAATTCCCCCCCTCACACTTCTAAGAACAAGGATCCATGTCATGTATTCCCCTTTATGTCAATGCTCACCCATTTACTGCCTGAAGGGTTTGTGTTTAACAAAGTGTACTACATATTTCTGTTAACTGATTGTCAGGAGTCTTCCTGTCGTCAGCCTGCCCAGTATCTGCTGTTTGCTTTGATGTTCTTCATGTGAATGCAGGCTGGTTTGCAGATTATTAAGTCGTTTTCCTACCTACTTATTATCAGCTGGTCGTCCGCCCCAGTATAACATCAAAGACCACTATTACACAGTAACCTTTTACATCTACATTTTTATATATATATCTCAAACCAAACCTTTTATAAAACACTGGTTATTTAGCATTTTTGGCCCCAACAACATCACTGTACTTTACCATTCAGTTGAATCTGCATTGAGTGCAACAGTAGTGAGGTAAACCGTTTAACATGGAGATTTCTCAGCACAAGCAGGTTCTTTCGCAAATGTTCCAAGGTAAAATGTGCATTCTATTTATTGCCCCCCCCCCAAAAAATAGATGTCATGACCCCCCCCCCCTTGGAAAAAAAAAAAAAAAAAAAAAAGCTCCTATAAAGCAAACCTGTTGAGTACATGACATGAGAGGTGGAGCATATCCTGACTTTAATATTTTGAACAATTCCATAATTTTAAAAATAAAGATTTTGGCATATGGTTCTGGTTAATGAGACATGCAGGAGGTCAACGCAACACTGAAAGAACACATTGAGTTTTTCCACTACAAGCCGTGTGTGTGTGGTGTGACAAGCATCCCGACATTAGACTGTCGCGAATAATGGATTTATGCACATAAAACATGTTAAAAATCATCCCGCAGCCTGGATTTGGCCCCCAATGAGGAAACTCTGCTGTCTTTCATGTTGTGAAAAGCCTGACATTGAGCCAAGCAGAACGAGAAAGGAAAAAAAATAAAATAAAAACAGCAATTAACAATTACAACAAGAAAAAGAAAAAAAAAAAGGAAAGAAAAGTTGCGAATGCCCTCCCCTGATTTAAGTCCACATTCCTCTTAAGAATGAACTCCTCCTGTCTGTTGTTGAAATACATCAATAGTGTCCTCGTCCTCCATCTCCAGCTGGAAATAAAAAAAAATAAAAATAAATACATCACACATTAGTCAAGAATGCAAACATTTCTCTACCTTTAATGCTAAACCGCAGTCACTGGAGTAGGCTGGATGTCACCCTGGTCTCGGAACTAAAACCAGCTTGGTTTTTGCATCAACAGACATTTGTCACTATGACTCATTTAAAATTAAACAAATCATCCTGCAGAGGTGGTGTCAAAACACTCCATCCAACTTGTACTGAATTAATAAACATTTGAATGCGGTTATTTATAACCAGACTAATGAAGCACTTGTAAACTGCTGAAGGGGAAGGGGCATCATGAGATCAGACATCAGCAGCAGAGGGGGGACTGCACACGGAATAGAACAGCGTTGGCCGACTTGAAATTTCAAGTGTTTGAGGGCTTAACGACAGGGATGCAGATTAGGAAGACTAATTAATCTGTTATAATAACATTTGGTTTCAAGGGAGTCAGATGAGAAACATGTCATTCAAGATTTGTTACACAGTGGCGTCTGCAGGCAGTACAACCACTAAAACCAACTATAATTAAAATCAAACAGTCGTCTATGACCCCCCAAAAAAACAAACAAAAAACTGGAAATAAATGCACCTCGATATGCATTTCAACTAGAGATGCACAATACTGTCAGTGTCACACACAATTTTTTACATTCACAATATTTACATGTTTTTTTTCGGATGCAACTGTCTTATTAGCACGTTTTTAATACAGATACTATTGACTATCAGCGAAATCAGTTGTAAGAATACTAGCATATTTTGTATCTGCAAAGATAATAAATATAAATCCAATATTATACGCTCCTTACTTCTACTTCATAGGCTCTATACTGATGTTTAAGAATATTTGTGCCGCGACTGAGCAGCCCTTCTTTTAAGATCTCAACTGTTTCAAAAGTGAAAAATGGAACCTTAACTACCATATAAATTGTGTCTCCTGAGATAGAGGGGAGGTTACCAGTCTCCAGCACCTTCGATTCAAAAGTGTAGTATATTATGCATTTATACGGGAGAGGAAGGAGTCACCAACCTGTGCAGGTGTGTCTGTCTCATTGATTGGCTGTCCATCAAACCTAAACCTTATCTGGCGGATTGACAAGCCCTGGGAAAGACAAAGAACACCACTTATGATGGATCTATCTGTATTGGAAAAAAACAAGGGTTGGTAGCTCAATTCTCACGGAGGCAAAGCTTCTGCTTCCGTCGTCCAGGGTGAACTTACCTGTCGTTCGCAGTACGCCTTCATTAGTTTGCTGAGCGGAGTGTGCCTTTTGATTTTGAACTGTACAACTGAGCCATCCTGACCTGCTACCTTTAGGTTGATGTGGTCGTTCTCCGTTTTAACGCCTTCCTGCAACAAATACACGACCATCGTCAGCACCGACGCCGGTTGACTAGCTGCTACATTAGCGATGTTTATAAAATACAAGCTTCCGCCCAGAAGGAAGGAAGGAAGGCTTTCGCCATCCTAAACACCGCTCCATCGGTTTGTTAGCATAGCATGCTAGCCCGTGTTCAAACTGGCGCAGAAAGCCACAATGGCGCAAATGAAAGGAGAAGCTAAAATCATTCATTTCGGTAGTAATGTCGGACAGTAACGAGAACTCGCGCAGCTTACAGAAACTATAGACCGGAATGTAGCAATAGTGGGTTATACAATAACAGATACACTGCAAAGATAAAACTATGTGCAAAAAGCCAACACACCCGCAAATTGGTCAACCTTTGTTTCCCCACGCACCCCCCCGTACCCGCTCAAATGCGGTATCTGTAGCCTGGAAGCAGCGGTAGCTTAGCAGACAGAGCTAACGCTAACTTGCCGTCATTAGCTTAGCAACTAAGGGCGAAGACACGGTTGAAACAAGAGGCTCAAGTACAGACCTTTGGCTTTTCCTCGGACATTCTGCTCTTTTCTCTGGAAGAATAAAATAATATGGAAGCAGGCTGCTAATATCGGAGCAGGGTGATCCGTCCCTGAGGCTCTGTCGTTCAGACCAGGAGCGCGCACTGAAATTTAAAACGTAATTCGACCAAAATGGTCACGTGGTCTTCTTTGCTCTGGGCCGTGGATATGTGAGCGCGCGAGCTAATTTGCGCGTCCCCGTGGGATCGGTGAGCCAAAAGAGCCCTTCCACAGAGAAACGGAGCCCTGGGGCTTTTTATTTTGGAGACCATATTATTTTGAAGTCTCTAGATAATTACACGCTTTGATTAATTTGTGGAGAAAAGTTATATCTTATAATCTCAAATTAATTACACTGAGGGAACGCATTATATCTTGTTGTAGCTCTCTCCTTATGTTTCTCTATGTATTTAATTTCTTTATTTCCACATATAAAAAGTACGACTGCCAGAAGCACGCGTCATGACAGTACAGAGTACCAGTGCATGGTCAATAGAGTCTGGTGTCTACCACCACATCAGACAGGACACCAGGCGCAGGCTGTGCACAGACCCCCTGAGACAGTTTGGCAAACGGTTAAAACTCACTTTGACCCCGAGGCCATGACCAGGAGTTTTAATGCCTTTCTATGGCCCACAGTGGCATGGAAACTCATACTCATGGAAATACATCTCATCATTTCTCCCTAGAAGAGCATTGAGACATCTTTCCCTATGATAAATCCTGACTTGAGTCTGTCAGGTTGATACACGCGTAAAGTCTTCAAACAGGTTATCATTGGAACTTGTATTTAAACTTGTGTTTTTGTGAAAAATGATGAAACGAGTGGTGGCTGACCGGCTGCCCATTCTGCGATTGACAGAAAAATAAATGTACGCTACAGTCTCGCATAAACAGTGGGAGTTTTCAGTCTATTTAGCATGAATTGTGAGTTTGAAACTCAAGTATTGCCGCATTTTAAGAGAAAGACGATGTGCAATAAACGAGAAGTGTTAGAATGTCAGAATTATATTACAGAGGGCAAACATTGGTGAATCAAAAACAACCTCATCTTCATGAATCTGAACTTTTCTGCTGATTACTGAAATATAATGAAGCATCCATTGCTGATCAAACACAGTCATGATGACATGAAAAAGCGGACTTTATGTACAAATGTCGAAACAAGTGTGAACACATTAAGGTTTTAATGGAGTTTCTATCTGAAACAGTGGATGACATGGAAGGACCTGAAGATACTTGGAAAAATGTGAAAATGTCAGAATGCATTGCTTTTAAAAGGGAACAGTTTCACACATAATGTGGCCTATTTAAGGAGGCATGAAGGATATGAATAAGGAGGGAAAATGCAGCAATGTCCTGAAATTTCTGAACGTTCCAACATTTTAGAGTTTCATTGATGAAAAATGTGGAAGAGGACCGCAGAAAACAAATGTCACAAGGTTGTAGAAGAACATACTGTTCTGTTTTTGAATAAAGATGGACTGAGCATTAATAAGGAATACTGATGTGATTAAATCTGCTGCATCTCTCAGTGCTGTAATGTACAGATGAAACCAACCAACACACAAAACAATGAAATCAATTTTAAATAGTACACGTTTCCTGCTGGACACCTCCAAGGTTATTTTAATAGTTGTCAACTGTGAAAGGGATTCACTTTTGTTGTCATGATGCAAAATAACAATTGCAAGTCACATAAACAAATACTTTTGATTTAACTGTTAATTTTGCGGTCATAATCTGGTTTTTACAGCACGACTAAAATGTCTCAGTTTCAACAGCTCACAACTCTTAAAGATGACATACCTGGGAGGATGCAAACATTTATTAACCTCGTAAAAATGTACCACATGGGTACTGCACGCACGTACGCAGGCACACACACACACACACACACACACACACAAAAAGACTATCAGTAAAATGGTGTGTATTACAAATACGGTGTGAGAAGGAAACTTCGAGTTGTAAAAGAAGCAACACGAAACGATGAATTGGCTATAGAGAAGTTCCTGCAAATTTTAGTGAGACAAGAATGCACGTAGCAGTGCACCGTTTTCCCTTGCATCTCGTGAGGTCAGAAAAACTGGTAGATATGTTAGACAACAGGCAAGAAGAGAGGTGAATGACTGCAACGCGTTAAATTAATGTACAAAAAACTCAAATCATTCTCGAGTGACATCTACAAACACAACCCTGAAACACCACGTCATTTCTGAAAACTCTACCCTCCAGGGCCAAATGATTTCGTAACTTCTTGGGTGATTTTTTTTTTTTTTTTTGTGGCAAGCACAGACACAATCAAATCATATAATCACAGTTCATCATTCTTGTACCGCCCATTCAAAAGATGTGCTGCAAGTTTTCCTGGAACCGATAAGATCGTTCAGAGACGTCACGACTGGGCATCTTCTTATTTATTGTCCATACGAGAGTATGGGTTATCCTTTGCCAGACCTGAGAGGAACAATGGAGGACAACATGAGAGAACTGGCTGAATGTATTTCATATTTTAAGTTCAACATATTCCATCGTCTTTGCCCTGTTTTGTACCAGGTGTGTTGATTTTTCACCAGCAGGCGGCACTGCAAGATCATATTTGTTGATTTGTTTTAGCACATTTTCTACAGGCGGCACGGTGGTGCAGTGGTCAGCGCTGTCGCTTCACAGCAAGAAGGTTCCGGATTTGAGTCCCGGCTTGGACACAGGATCTTTCTGTGTGAGTCTGCATGTTCTCCCTGTTCCTGTGTGGGTTCTCTCTGGTACTCCAGCTTCCTCCCACTGTCCAAAGACATCAAGAGGGGACGAGGCTGATTGATACTCTAAATTGACCGTAGGTGTGACTGTGAGTGTGAATGGTTGTCTGTCTATATGGGTTGTCCCTGTGATGGACTGGTGACCTGTCCAGGGTGAACCCCACCTCTCACCTGAAGGCTGCTGGGATAGGCTCCAGCCCCCCCCCCCCCCCCCCCCGCAAACCTTAACAGGATAAGTAGAAGAAAATGGATGGATAGACATTCTCTATATCATACATCCAAATAAGGAGGTTATCTTTCCCCTGCACCATCACGTTTGGAACCTCCTCCAGAACGAGAAGGCTGGAACTGTCGAGTGGTACCAGTATTTAGGTAGAATTTCTATCAGTATTTAGGTAGAAATTTAAACAACAAACTGGAGTGGAGGACCAACGGTCACTGTGTACACAAAGGAGGTGAACAAACTATTTTTCGGAGGAAATGCAGATCTTTTCTTGTACACAAAAGGATGATGCTGTTGTTGCCATCTGAAAGCAAAACCAAAGCAAAGCTGGGTACGTTTGAATCACTGAGGAAGAGGCGGTCACTCAGCAAACTGCTGCCATCATCAATTTACACAAATAGGAAATGTCTCACCATATTTCTGCCGGATTTCATCATGTCTCAGCTGCATTTCTACTCTCCTGTGACAAAACAGACCAAATGATAATCACGGACAATGGGCCACACTAACACCTACGTATTCCTGTTTTTATATGTCTTCATCGCTTTGCCTTTAATCTTGTAAAGTTACTTTGAAACATTATTTTGAAAAGTGCTCTATAAATTAACTTATTATCATTGTCATTGTTACAGTTGAATTAAAGTTCCCTACACAGGCCTACCAAAAAAAAAAAAAACCTCCGGTAATGACAATAAATGGGCCAACATGTTTCGGAGCTGCAATAAAACGGAAAACAAACGTTAAAATTATTTAAGTTCAGCTCTCACCTTTTAAAAAGATTCCCCTATAATTGAATATGCAAATAAATTTAACAAGATGGTCTCTTCACGATAAAGTCCATTCTCACTGTGTATGCACCGGAGCGAAAGGTTTTCACCGCGTGGTTGTAAATACAGAATAATGGACCAGGATTGGCTCCTGAACTATTTGTGATATCACAAACGAAGAGCCGCCTCCTTGCAAAAGCAAATGTACACAATTCATTCTTGAGCAAAATTTGAAGAAATGACATCAAGGTGAAGAGGCACAGAGAGACGATTTTGACCGGAGGGACTTTTAAGTTTCAACAACCAAACACCCACCTTCTCTTTATGACCCCCAGAGCCAGAGACAATCCGTATTCAGCTTTTCCCTCCGTACAGTGAATTAAAGTGAAACACATGTTGTGGAAGCATGTGATGTAGTGATTCTAGTGAAATATGTCTCTATAGTCAGGAGATTGACGTGTAAACATATTTTACTCTCTCTTTTATCATAGAGACGGATCCTCTGCTAACAAGCTAAAAGTCACCCGGGTTTATTTTCTTTGACGGATTATATCAAGGCCCCCTTTACCTCGCTTTCTGTCGTGAATTCCTTGCACCGGCTTGTCGCGCCAACTTTGCGTCATCTCTCTTATTTCTGGAAAATAAGCAAATGTATTCATTGTGTTTGTATTGAGTAAATTTTGCCTAAATTTTGCAACATAAAAGCCAATCATTTACTTTTAGAGGAGGCTTGTGCACGTCCTCGTGGAAAGAGCAAAGCTAAACTGTAGCCATTAATTCTGGCAGGGCTTTGGGGATGGCGGTATCAGTCTTGCAGCATAAAAAGCTATTGTATTGTTCCGCCTCCTCCTCCTCCCGTTCCACGCTGAACCAGATTTCACAGCCAACTCTTCACGTGACTCAGTGCTTACCCAATTCTTTCACACTTGCAGCAACAGAAGCAGCAAATGAAAATGGCAATGATGATGACGCCAGCCAGTACGGACATGGTGATGATCAAGATCTGGAAGTTTACTGGAAGCGCAGAGAGAGAAAGGAGAAGTTAGAGCGGATAAACACGTGTGAAGGAAGAGAATTTCTCATTCAGTTCATTTTGTTTCCCATAGAATGTCAGAAAAGCCTGGAAATTGTCCATCACAGACTTTAAAAGATCAAGGTGCTTGATTTCAATTGTATTTTATCAACTCTATTGGTCCCTCAAGGGGAAATTAGTTTAAACAGCGTGTACATGTGCAACAACAAACCCTTAAAACATCTGGAATAAAATCTAATCAACAGGAATGAAAACAAATCAAATTAAAAGCAACCCACAAGGAAAAAAACAATTGCCCTGACAGCTTGGTCTGACAAGTTGTTTCATTCAAACAACCCCAAATCCTCACATATAAGCTTGAATTGTTTGCCACTGAACCTTCTGTTGACTGACAAATGGATTTAAGGCTCTTTACTGCTTGTAACTGGCAACCAGGCTTTCAAGTTACAAGAGGTAACACAGAACTATCAGGCTTTGCTTCCTGTCTGTAAGACAAGATTGAGGGAATAAGAACAAATGTACCTGTCAGATCATTTACAGAATGAGGCCTATTCTTCCTATCTAAATTAATATAAAGCTACTTGAGGGTTGGTGAGGTGGAAGGTGAGGGGTCTTACTCCAGCACAGCCCCCATCGTGCTTCATTTAACGGACACACACTCCTGGGGGGGAGGATGGTCCTTACTGGGTAGTCAAGGCATTGTCTTGTTGGTATACACCATAAACACTGCAACAGGAGCAAACAGATGCATATCTTTGTTATTTAGGCAACACGCAGGCACGCACGCACGCACGCACACACACACACACACACACACACACACACACACACACACACACACACACACACACACACCCCCCTCCCTCCTGTCCACACTGATGACCCAGACCCAGCGGGGGACTTACAGAGACGATCTGCAGACATTCGGCACAACTGGTGTTGGACTTGATGGAACAAGGAGCTGAAACAGACACAATTTCCGTTTAGCTTGACAGAACAAACAATGCAGGAATGTCTGCTGTAAAGTTACTGCAAAGTGACAGAAACATGTTGCTGGGGTTCCAATTACGAGGGTAAAATACAGTTCGTTTTATCCAGTTGCAACAGCGTAAAAAGAGCTGGGTGAGAACTCTGATACTTTAATGGCACCAGTAGAATAGCTTCAGTATATCAAGTTTTGAAATACTGCCTTGATAAACAATACGGCATTGGAATACCTGGGGAGTGAATCTTAACTCTGTCACATTGTTCCAAGCCTGATTCTCCCTACACAGACTTTGTGCTTCCTCTTTAATCCGGAGGAGATGAACTTTCCCCTCAGGCGTCACTGTAAAAATCACTATAAACCCTTCATCCTCCCCTCCTTCTCTCTGAGGATGTGTTTCAGAAGTCAAGTTAGTTTTCTTGATTATTGCGGCCTGTGAGTTTTAATCGGATTCGTGTGTTCATATTAGTAGTAAATCTTCACACGGGCTTCAATTCACGAGTCAAAACTCTGCTAATTTGCTCTGGATGATGCAGAATAAACATGTTAATTCCAACTCAGGCTTCGAGCTGTGTGGATTAGCGACACATGATTTCAAGGTGTCATGATAACTTGGATCTTGACAGTTGTGGCAATGGAACTCCCTCTTCTTCCTCCTACATCTCCTCTACCTCCTCCTTTAAATGCTGATCTGCATTTAATTGGTTTTTTTTTGGGGGGGGGGGGTATTATTCAGGAACCAATACGGAAGTGAAGGTATTGGTAAAGGTACCAAGTATTATCTGAAGGACACCCTGCTCCTCTCTTAGGTGGGACTGAGAAAACTAACAAAAGTTTTCTATATTAAGTTCCAGCCTTAATAAATTAATATATTTAATCTGATGACCGACAGTCATGTTACTGCCCAGCTCTCTTTATAAGACAGGAACTCAAATCATTAAATCTTTCTGTGGTTTTCTTTTCTAACCGCAGTGACAACTAGAAACTACAGTTTGTCTTCTGTCGAGTCCCAGCCGCAGGCGAGCGACCAGAGACTTTCCAGCTGCGGTCATGTGACTGCTGCAAAACCAAACAAAACCAAACAAAAACAAAACAACACACTCAAACTAAGAGAGAACAACTTACCCGGAGCTGGACTCGGTGTCTGAGCCTCCGCTGTTAGAAAAGCGCAGAAAACGACGGTAAAAACGCCGTAAACTGTAAACATGGTGAGGAGACGAGCGAGAGCCTGCGTGGAAATACCAAGACAACAGTTGTTTCAGTCGTCGGGCTGAGGGCGGTGGTGACGTCACCAACTCCCGACGCCCGTGTGGTCAACCAGCTGAGGAGTAAAGCATCGCATCCCGAATGTTACACACAATATAGATCCGGATAGGAGGGGGTTAACCTGGTTGTTTTGAGTAGTGATTGTTGACGTATGTGGGTTAAACTACGGGACAGTCCCTTATTTACTTCTCCACTAAAGGCATCTAAATAGTTTCGATTGATTTGCAAAACTTTCTGCTCCGAAAAATTGTATTTAAAATATAGCCATGATATTGGAATTCATTTTTTTTTAGAAGGATTAGGGTATGAAATGTGAACTTTTTTAACCCAGCTCTTATAATTTTTGGCGATTAGAACCCATACAAAACGGAATGGTCCCTTAAGGAACCGAACTTGATCTTATTTTTAATTGAAATGTATTCATTACAATACTAAAGGACTACACGAAGCAGAAATGATAATTTAATATGAATGTTTGTGTGTCCAAATTGTATTCCCTGACACTTCATTCCATCCTCTTTATGCTTTTAAACTCATTTCAAAAAGAAAAATACAATAAAAACAAAACATATCATCCATATGAATCACTGAAGTCAAACAGAAATTTAGGTCTCAAAAAAGTGGGAACATATTTTCTCCCTTTAATGATTATTTGACCGGTAAGAGGCTGCAGCACGATGCTAAAGTGAATATACAATAACAACATGTTAGCATTTACACCACGACAAGTTATGAAGTAAACCTGGATAAACTAATGTGCTGTTACAACGGCCCTGCATCCAAGCCTCCATCCACGAGGATTAGAATGTTTTATTTAATTTCTATTCCGTCAGCTAGGGGGCGCTGTTCAGCTCCTTTTAGAGTGCACAGCACACACAAGCTGTTGAACTACACCAGGTACAGCTGGGTTTGTAATTGCAGTCGCTACCTCATTGTACTGTATTTTTGTAGTAATGTTGGAGGACAATAAAAGAATCACACACAAATCAGCTTTTCAAATACAATAATTTATTAAAGCATCTTTGAATTTCGATATAAAACATTTTCTGATTTTTTTTCCGTTCTTTTTCTTGAAAACAATCAGAAATCTGAAGATACAGTCATCGTCAATGGCGATATCAGACTCTGGTGTGGCCGCCGGCAGCTGACCAGATCTACGTGAGTGCGATTAGAGAATAATGGAAGACAGTGATGCAATGCGAGGTAAATACTAAGCTCATTATGACTGGATTGTGTTCCTATGGTGAACTACATCATCAGTTGATTGGTTTAGGCTTAAATCCTGTGGTCAGAAAGACTCTACGAGGAGTTTTATGGTATTAATGGGAAATCAGTTATGTTTATGTTGGCAAATGTGCTGATAAAGGACGCAAAAATGGAGCACATTAATAGAGAGTCATAGGTTTCTGAATTCTGTGAAAATTGAATCCCTGAAATAGAAAAAACATTAGTGGCAAAACTGCATGGAAACACTTCCAGCCCGCCGTTCACCCATACTGCAATAAATAAATACCCCACCCTCACCTCGCCTCTGACATCATGAAAAACAGTCAATCAGTTATCACACACAGTCACACGGAGCAAGCAGTATCAGTCTTAGCTACACAACGGTTAGTTTATCCTAACTTAGTACACAAGTAAAACAAGCTCAGAGGACTTCCTGTAGGTTAGAAGCGCAAATAATCCCACTCATATGTTTTTTGAGACTGTTCTTTTCTTCAGTGGTTTTTCATCTTAGAATCTGAACGTTTCGAAGTGCGTACCCACTTTGCTTTTTTTTTTTTTTTTTTTTTGATCGCTGTTATTCTTTCTTTCACTTGAAGACGGCAAACCATCCAACTAACCCTCACCTGTTTATCCTCCATTCCTGAAAGGCCACATCCTCCTCAATTCTCCTCCTAAAATTAAAAAGCTAAATAAGGCAAGCTGCAGGAGAGAAGCTCCCAGGGGTGGTTACAGTTACATGACACGTTAACCTGAGGGGGATCTCCATCCAGGAGGACATTCATAAAATGGGCCACTCAATTTGTTTACGGCTGAAACATTTTTAGTTGAGATTGAAGGAAATTTTGGAAAAGAATTTTGATGGATGTGCATTTTCAATTTGATTTAGTTGGGAATAAAATGGGACTTAAAACTAAGCCAACTTTTGCCGGCATAAATAAATTCCACTAAAATGTTTCCTGAAGTGAGAAATGACCAGTGTACATGTTTGACTGCATGGAGGAAAGCAACATTCGGAGTGAATGCAAAGCTTAAAATGGTGCAGACTTTTTAATGTCCCACGTTTGCCAGAAGCAGTAAAGACTTCTTATTTGAGTCTCTGTAGGAAGAAAGAAACCTTTCTGCTTGTTACCAGAAGGTGAGTCTCTGTGGAGGTGATTTGTTCCTCTTGTCATCTCTACAGATGCTGCTGCAGAGTCAGTGTTGTGTCTCGTCCTGTCAATCACCTGATCCAGTTGGTTCCGTAGCTGGACACAGACTTCACACTGCACCGTTTCTTCACGATCATGTTGATGTAGGCTTTCATGATCTTTGTAATCTCTCCGACCTGACAAGGAATGAATGAAACAGTCAAGAGTAAACTACATGAAGTTGCATGTAAAATCTTCCAAAAATACTTTAAACTTGCTGGGAAACGCCCTCTAGTGGTAAGGTATTATTACTGGGACTGTTCTCCAGACAAAATAGAAGAAGGGGGTAGTACAAATACTTTGTTACTGTACTTAGTGTTTTCAGTATCTGTACTTAACTTGAGAATGTCTTTTTTCACGTTTTTTTCTTTCATTCCCTTCATTTTAGCACAAATATTTGTACTTTGCCATGGGCAGCACAGTGGTGCAGTGGTCAGCACTGTCGTCTCACAGCAAGAAGGTTCTGGGTTCGAGCCCCGGCTCGAGCACGGGATCTTCTTCTGTGGAGTCTGCATGTTCTCCCCGTTCCTGTGTGGGTTCTCTCTGGTACTCCAGCTTCCTCCCACAGTCCAAAGACATCAAGAGGGGACGAGGCTGATTGATACTCTCACCTGACCATCGGCATGGTTGTCTGTCTGTATGTGTTGGCCTGGGACCTGTCCAGGGGTGAACCCCACCCCTTGCCCATAGGATAAGCGGTAGAAAATGGATGGATTTGTACATTTCTTTTATTTTAAAAACTGACTCCTTACATTAGCGAAGCCTAGCAAAAGGGAGTGACTCTATGAACCTTTCCCCATCCCCTAATTTCAATTTTTGTTGTTTTCTTTTCAATCTTTTTGTCACACACATACAATCTCTTTTTACAGAGACGGCTAAAGCCAGACGGGTACCTGTGGTGTTTCGAAGAACATTTCTCTCTCGTCCACAGTAATCTTGTAGGTGCAGGGTTGCGGAGCACCAAAGAAGATAATGTGCTCGTATGGGAACGTTTCCAGGGGTTTCGGCTCTCCCCTCTTGTAAACAGACACATTTTCGGCGCTCACACTCAACCAGAGGTCGTGAGGGAAGCCCCCCTCCTTACACTATGAAGATACAAACACAAGATCTCATTAATGTCATGGCTGATTTTAGATATTCAGTGACTCATTCCACACCACAGCGGACCATCAACTCCACAGATTTCATGTTGTCTATGTTAAAAATGTAAAAATGACAGGAGGTCAGTGAAAATGAGGATTAGTAGGGGTATCGGACTAAAATTACCTCCACATCGAAGAGTGTGGATCCATAGCCTGGCCACTCCTTGATGATAGTCATGTATTTGAGCATGGCCTGGTGCTGGACCATACCCTGAAGGCGGGACCACTTCTCCAGGATGCTAGCCCTGGTGGCAGACATCTCCTCCTTTATCCACATCTCCAGCATCTGCTCCTCCTCCATGCGCTGCTTCTTCATTGAGCCCGTTTTCAACCCTCGACGAAGAGTCCCATCCAGGAAGCTCGTCCTCCGACGCTCCAAAGTTTGACCAGACCCTGAAGCTCCACCCACCTTGGTAAATTGTAGGATGCGATTGCGCAGGCGGCCCACGGGGTAGACATTTTCCAGACTCCAGGTGGCCCTGGTTTTGTCTCCAAATAAAAACTGCAAGCGCAAAGCTGCCAGGTGTTGCAGGGTCTCCTCACGGGCAGGAAAGTGGCCGCGAGTCAAACTCTCATGAGCCTGAAAGACGGACAGGAGTGCAACATTAGCACCAACTCTAATTTTAAACTCTCTAAGCCTAAAAATCAAGCTCAACAGACCTGCTCAAACATGAAGGCGAACTCCACTCCTTCCTTCGGCATGCTCTCCACGTCCAGGAAGCAGTACAGTTTGAAATAGAGTTTCCACTGACCATCGTCCTCCGCCTCTTCACTGCCGGCAAGTCTGGTAACGATCAACAAACCAGTTGCTTAAACATCCCTGAAACTTCAATGCACGTCAGTCGGTGACTATCCTAACAAGACCCTGTATTTCTACCTCCAGGGAGAAGGTTCTGTTTTCATTCTTTCTGATAGCAGGATTCAGCAAAGCCACCAGGCACACACCAATTATGGTGCTCTTTTATTAACAGACAGGTGTGATGAAGAGTGTTTAATCACACACAGAGTGGTATGTGTGCCATTTAGGTGTTCTCATAAAACTGGTTGAACTCACCTTGTCACACCCCTAATTTTTGCTCTTCACACCCTTTTTTTAGGCTTGAAAAAGGCAAAAAAAAAAACAACAAAATCTTCCACATAATACAACGTGCGTAATAATCTTCTAAGTGCTTTTCAGGAGTGGAACTTAAAAGGAGACTTTTTAACTCAATGTTACTTCCCACAGTTTTTTACACCAAAAACAAATAATTCACAGCATTAAGCAGTCTCCTGTCTCAAATGATTTTAAACTAAGCAAATAGTTGTAGTATTCACATAATAACTCAGAATTTGAGAAGCTGAACTATTGTGGATTTAAGACTCCCGCCTGACTCCTCGCCGCTTCTTTGATATCTGTAGTTGTTAGTTAACATTTGACTGGCACTTCTGTCAATCTTCCGTCGGTTTGAACTCATGTTACTGTTGCAACACGACTGTTTCGTCTGGTTTTACATTGATGAGCTGGAGTCAATGAGGAGATGAAAACAACACTGCTGCTCTTATTTACGACGAAGTACACTCAAATAAATGAATATATATACAGGTATATATGTCTATCAGTAGGACTTGATATGTTAGCGTTCAAAAAAATGTAAAATGTAGAGACTCTTGTCATATTTCCATTGGTTTCTGAGAAAATTTCGGCTGCAGTCAGCCCCTCCAACTGCACTTTCTATTTAATAATGGAATAATAGTAATAAAACAGGCTGAAACCTGTGAAACAGGACAACGTACCTCTCAAATTTGGCCAAAACATCAGCCACAAGGACCCTGCTTTCCACAGCTCTGTCGATAGTGTTGTTGTGCTCGAACAGAGCAAACATGTTCCTGCTGTCCTCCATAGCCAGCCCTCGAATCAGCTTCTCCACCACCTGGATGAAAAAAATGCCAACAATCACATTGCTTGTGTATGATGTGTATGATGACAACAATTCAGTATTCATGTGATTAAAAAAGATAATCACATTGATAGCCACATTTAAACATGGTAGGTAGCAGCGATAGCAGCTGGCCTACCTCTCCAGCAGTTGTGTGTGAGTTGATGGAGATCTTGCAGGACCCTCCTCCATGGCAATAGACTGTGGTGGTCATTTCCTGTCTAGTAAGGAGTGCGACAATCTCCTCTTGGGATGGAACAAACTCCCTGGTCTTGGTCTTCTTCAGAGACTCTCCGATGAAATGAGCAAACATTTCGATCTCTGTACCAGGAAACAGCTCCTTTATCCTGGGAAAAAATGAAGAGAGAGACAGTAAATCAGGAATCCTGATGGGTGGAAGTGCCATGCCTGAAGGTTCACTGTCGCACCGTTTGAGGTGAAACTTGAGGTAGCGTAGGATGCCACGGCTGGGCAGGAAGGTGCAGCTCATGCATGTCAGAAGATGCCAGTGGGCACGATTGGAAGGACTATTGGGGTGAGGGACATGATTGGTTTGTTTGATCAGCTGACAGTAGACTTCATCTCTTAAAGGCCTCAGGTCCTGACAGGTCTGCAGGATTCCCTGGATGATTGGCACGGGGTCTGACACTGCCTCCATCTCTTGCAGGGAGTTGAAAATCTTCACGGCTTCATCTTGAAGGCTGGTGTAACCCTTCTCCTTTTGCACTGAGAGAGGGAGAGATTATAATAACAGACATTAAAGTCCCTTAATATCAACTCGAGAAATAGAGTCACAAGAGAAACGTGTGGAAATCTCTTGACTCCGTTCAGAAGTCTGTGTATTCAGTTTGTAATGTGTGTGATAGGATTCAACTGTGCGCACACAGATTTGTAAACTGTGCGTAGTGATTTACAATCTATACCCACATTACTGTAATCCATGGCCCTGGTTTCCTCATCCATGGCCATGGATTTATCATTTGTATGCACATTTTTACAAACTGTGCCTACAGACTTTTCAACAGTGCTAATGTCCTGTATCGGTCCTAATTCAAACCATAAAAACTCACTTTCTTCAGACAAGGACGTCAAATGCACCCACCTAATAAATCCAATTTACCAAGATTTATAAGCAGATGTTAATGTGTTATATTGTTTTGTATGAGGATTCCTGGTTTAATGTGTAATTTACCGATTGGAAATCCGTGCACCATTCTACAAATCTGTTATGGATCCAAGCTCAGGTTTTCAAATCAAACACATAAATTCATAAACCAAGAATAAAGATTTATGCTTTTACTATTCTCAGCTCATAGCGGGGGGCTCCGTGGAAGAGGGATGTTATTTTAACAGACAGATAAGATATATGTTTCAACCGATAGCGCTGTACAGCAGGAGCATGCAAAGAGTAGCTCCGGGCCTTCTAAACTCACGGTGGATGCTGACGTCTCCATAAGGCAGAGGTAGAAGAGGGGAGTGCAAAGGATGCTGGGTATATCTCAGGATGGGGTTCCTCCAGTATGTCTGCTCAACAGCCTCCACATTCAAACTGCTCTCCTGGCGAGACACAAACACACGATCAGTGCTACGAATTCAGTCTTCGCATATGATCTTGAAGTAATTAAGTTGGATTAGAAATCAAGAATATTTAAGTATTAATAATGCATACTGTCACTGCAGTCAATCCAGGAAACAGTTGAATCGAAAAAGGAAAAGTGTTTTAAAAGCTGAGAAGTTCACTGCACACACATAGGGAGCACAAATACCTCACTTTACTACTGTGTGTCCCTTGCAAAGGGTTGAAGGACTGAAAAGTTGGAGTAAAAATGATATCAATAACCAGATGTTAATGTTAGAGTTGTATTTTATTAAAAATGAGTGCACCCTGTGAGATTAACATCACTGCAGCTTGAAATCTCCACAGTTATTAGTAAGTGTGGATGTAACAACAACGAAGACACAAAGCGCCGCCTGAATCCTTGAATACCTTTATGTCCCTGATGAGTTGCTGTGTTGGCGTTTCAATGGGAACTTTGTTGTCTATCGCTCCCTGTATGGCGTTGGCCCACCGCATGGCTTCATTCAGCATTTTGGTGTAAAGACGGTACGAGTGTTTTCGCCCGTGGACAATTATATTCCAGTAACCTGGGAGAAGATGATTATGACAACAGAGAAAGAAGGAGATGCACTTCATCAGTTCAAAGGAAGTGAACCCTTAACCGCATTGGCTCAAGCTGACTGTCGACCATGAACTGACCAGTGTCCTTGAAGACCTTTTCGTCGGGCTGCACCACAGAACACAGACTGTTGAGGACCAGAGTTCCCAGTTTGGAAGCGCTGCGCTCTGATGACTTATAGTAGTCCAGAGAGTTGGTGGTGAGAACAAACCAGCGCTTCTTCAGCTTCAGCGAGGTGCTTTTCGCTCCAGATTTCATCTCTTTGTGCAGCCAACCTAGATACATGAAGAAGCTGACTACAGACACTTCTTTTTTCCCATACTTTGTTGACTAACTTCAGACCAGAACAAATTCCAGTAAAAGATTCAGAGTATATGTCTGCTGACTGACCTCTGACCAAGAACTCCTGTCCATCAACCCTGGAGTCTCCCTTGGACTTCTGCAGCAGGCCGATCCAGTGGTGCATCTCTTCAGGTGTGTCTGTGTTGCAGTGGATGACGCGATTTGCAGTGATGATCACAAACGAGTTTGGTCTGTAAACAACACAACGCACACAGGTTAATTTACCTGCATGCATTCACACGCAGGCTATATCATTGAACCAGAGGCAGAGAAGGTCACACGTTCTCCTCACCTGTCAGGGTTGTCCGACGCACAAACAGAATCAATCAAGCCCACATCTAGTGTGCCCTGGACAGACAAAAGACCAGTGAATTCTTCTGTAGTTTACAATTGTTGCCAACATATCTTTGCAGACTGGATGTGGAAGTGTAGGGTGTGTGTGTGTGTGTGTGTGTGTGTGTGTGTGTGTGTGTGTGTGTGTGTGTGTGTGTGTGTGTGTGTGTGAGTGTGTGTGTGAGGATGAGGATGAGGAGCTGATTTGTGGACCAGTTTTCGGCTTGGCATGATAGGCTGCTGAGGGAGGAAGCCAGTTATACCAGTTTGGGTTATTCAATCCTATTATCACGTGTTTATTTTAGTCCAGGAGGTGAGTTGATGTTTATTTGTTCCTTACATCATAGTTATATCTGATTGATTGTTTATTTCATTGACCAGTGTCCACCCTGGAGTCAAGCAAAGCTCTACTTATGATATTTACAACATGTTTCAATCATACCCTTTGGAAGACATTCATAAATTTTGATATGTTGAGCCATTTTCCTCTCTGTGGATTCTTGGCGCCTCGTATGTGATGTTACGTCTTGGAGCCTCTCGAAGGAGCAGAACACTAATTGGTACTAAAATATTAGCGTGTTTTGAGTTTCTCTGTCTGTAAAAACTATCAACTACAATGCAAATGATTATATGAGCCACACACAGAACATCAGACTTCAGCTGATTCAGTCACATGCTTCATTATTATTGGAATCGAAGCTGAGCCTCGGGTAGCAGAGGAGTAAAACAGCACTAACCACTGCATTCTTTGGGTTGGCCTGTTCATGGTGCATCTCCATGAGCTGCTCCGGGCTGGCGCTGTGGACCCGACTCAGCACACTGAACCAACCGCTGGATGAGGTCAGAGGGAGTTCAGAGAGTAAACCCAGGAAGAAGTCAGCAAATATGTAATTAAAAATTATACAGTGAGCTTCTTTTGGCAACCACAAGGGGGAACTTTGTTTCCACACATTCTAGCAGGAGGTGATGACAACATAAAACACTACTCACAGAATTAGATCTATAGAGTATGTGGATGTACTGTACCTGGCATCTTCTGGGGACTCAGCATAGATGTGGTAGGTCCTCTCATCAGTAACAATATTCAGGGCATTTTCCTTCTCATGATTGTCCACAATCTCCCTATGGAAGGACCCATCGTAGAGCAAAACTTAGAGCACCGTGTTGTCGTGTTGTTGACTGAACAAGAGGAAAGTAAAGTGATCTTACTTGGCTGTGCAGATATCAATGGTTCCTTTCAGTTTCTCTTCGCTGTCATTTTCAAAGTACATGAGCTTTGACTCCCGCAGGACGAACCAGCGCATCTTCCAGTTGCGCCGTGACAGCGTGGACATTCCTCCTCCTTTCTTATAAAGCCAGCCTGATTTGAGGGAGTCCTGTTTGGCCCGGAACCACATGAAGGTCTCATCTTTAAGCACACACCAGCGCCGCCGCCATGGAATCATAAGACCACCTACGAAACACAAGGAAAAGGAGATTGAATATGAAGTTTATTTACTATTGTCTATTTTCCATGTGCTGTAGTATTTAAAAAGCGATAAACTAAAGAGACATAAAAGCAAAGGCAACGCAAGAAAGAGCAAAAGAAGACATCTCTGAAACTGACTGGGGCTCACAAGCCAACTCTCAGCTCTGCATGAATCATCTGCATGCCTGCTGAGCAGCGATTCACTAAAGCTACTCACTCTTCATGTAGAGGTAGCCGTGGAAGTAGGGAGGCCCACTGCCATTCAGCAGATTCACTCTCCCGTTGGAAACTTCTTCATCTGTGTCCACATAACCATCAATGTCCTCGTCACTGTCGATGAACTGAAACACAGACACCGGCGTTTATGAGGGTTTTAAAGAGGTTGGCAGATATCTAGAAGAAAGTCTCTATGAGGGTAAATAATACGACTTTGCACCAGCAAATTTGATGTAAAAATAACTCGGTAGTCTTCACTTTGTAACTGCAAATCAGTGCCCTGAACACACTCACACTCCCTTTTTCCATCTTTGACATTTTGCTGATCTGACAGTTTCTGGGAACAGATTCATATCCTCATCAGCGAAGCCCAAACAACTGCATGCAAAAGTATTGAACAGTGACTCTGACATGAGCTGAGCTTTTTAATATGATGGGGGAGGATTTAAGCTCGTGCACATGCATGGTGAATTTTGGCCTTGCAGTTTGACGAGATATGCGCAAATCTGGGTGTCGGTGTTTGTGTGGGACAAATTCTGGTGTGGAAATGTAAAATTCAGGGTGAAATATGAGGGAAATTTGATTAAACAGAAGTTCAAATTTCCCTAAACTTCTTCATTTCACATGACTTCTGCATTTGCTGCCTTTGAGGGAATGTTGATGTTGATGTTACCTAGCTTGACAGAACTCACCGAGTCTGAGCTGCCTCTGAAGGAGTCCAGACTGTTGTGAGTGCAGGAGGATTTACGGAGCACCTCCTCATCTGTGATGTGACCATCGTTGGTACTAGCTCCCGAGCTCCCATGAGCCTCCTCAAACTCCTCCTGATCATAGTCGGACTCTGTATCAGGCAGGTTTGAGCAGGATGGTTCCTCGCTCAAAGCCTCAAAGTCACTGCTGGCCCGCTGGCATGGCCGCCTTTCTCCATTGGTGACCACCATAGGAGGAGGAGGAGGAGGAAGAGGAGGGGGGCCTGGAATTTGTGAGTCTGTGAGATCAAGGACATGGCTCAGTCCATTATGGGTAACTGGAAGGGGCTTAGCTAAAGCAGGTGAGGAGGCCAAAGGGGGGCTGACCAAGAGTCCCTCTGCAAAGGCAGGAGGAGGAGGGGGAATACTTTGGAATACTTCCTTGTCAAGGGGAACTGCAGCTGGAGGAGGGAAGTCGGGGAGAGGAATGCACTCATCCTCCGCGTGGAACCCCTCATCCACTTCCTCCTCAGCCAGCGGAGCAGTAGATTCAGATGGGTCATGGAGGTTCTCCTCACTAGACAGAGATGGCTCTAAACCTCCAAAGTCCAAGAGCTCCAGGAACTCAGTAGCCACGCGAGAGGCCTCCTTCTCCAGTCTGTAAATCTCAGCTTCCCTCATTAGCCGAAGCTCTTCACGGGAGATGTCTCCCAGAAGAGACACCCCATCTTCCTGCTGCTTCTGCAGACGCTCTATCTCCCTCTCCAGCCGCAGGATCTCCTCCATCTGACGGCTCTCTTCCTCAGTGGTGTGACCGTAGGACAGAGACTGGGACAGCTCCTTCTGTTGACATGACAAAGATGAAGAAAGAGGAAAGTGAAGAACTTCCTGCTCTGACATGACAGATGTTTCTCTCCTGACGGTTGACGTGTTTAATCTGATAATTACCTTCTGACGAGCACCATTCACCACCAGCGAGTTCCTGGAGATGATGAGAAACATTTGAGGTGACCGATGTTCATGGGACAGAATGAAGCTTCAGATATAAAGAAATGCTCCTGAAAAGTGAAAATACCTTTTCATGTCCCCGTTTGCTGCCATTTTCTCCTCTTCTTCCTTTCGGCTCGACTTCTCATCCTCAGCCCTCCTCTTTAGCTCCTCATCCATCAGCCTCTGCTTCTCCTCCTCTTCCTCCCTTTTTCTTTTCTCTTCTTCCTCCTGTCGTCTCCTCTCTTCCTCCATCCTCCTCCTCTCTTCCTCTACTTGCCTCCTCTCCTCCTCTTCACGCTTTTGTTTCTCCTCCTTGAGCTGGCGATAGAGGGACCGGGCCAGCTGGCCTCGGTGATGTTTCTGTAGGACGATGGAGGCCAAACGCAGACGCAGGAAGGCCCGTCTCCAAAAGTGGGCGCGGTAGTTCTTCTGGATGGTGACGACACTGGACAGAGCCCTCTTATATTGTTTCCTGATGGGGAAAATAAAACACAATTTAGAATCCATATTTAATCACTGGGAACATTTGGTGTCACCACCAACATATTTGTGACATCACTGCTCTCTGACGCCCACTGGTCTCCTACATTTAAATAAACACTGGTTTAAAAAAAAACCTGTAGGATTGCGATGAGCGAGTTTAGAGTCTGATGAGCGTGCGCTGTGGCTGTGTGGGCTGTTGTGTTTAGCCGTGACTAAGCCCCATCACCCACACACACACTGCACATGCATTGAATACACATACAGTATAAACACACACACACACACACACACACAAGCATACATGACCTGTGAAGGACCACACACAATGCTCTGACCCTCTGACCTGCGCCTCGTCTCCACAGTAATCACCCCACAGCCTTGGACTGGAGATAAAGTTACATACAATAATACAAAGGCTTTACTTGTGTCTTTATGGAACTTCTCTGTCTTTAGGACAAGTGGTTCTAAAGGGAACAGAACCCCGAACGCTGTCATCAGCTCCACCCCCCACCCGACGAATCCTTTCAGAGGAGAGTGTGTGATTTTATACATGATGACACACAGGTAAAGCTCAGCTAGATTTCATGCCGGCCATGCTGCCAGCCAAGGCAGAAATGAAAGGTGGAAAACTTTTTGCTGAAAGGACGAGATCGAGTCGGAGAAGAAAATAAACAAACTCTATCAACTCTACTGCTGCGAATGAATGTAAGTGATGACACAAAGCAGATCATTTCAAAACAAGACAGTGCTCTGGTTTGATTCACAAGACATTTCAAACCATAATGTGTGTAAAGGCATGTACATAATCCCCCCCCCCCTCCCCCGTGTACACGCACAACTCCATTACAAAACAAACACTGACAACTGTCACTGCCACTCACCCCCTTCTCCCCCTCTCCTCCTTCCTCCCCTCTCCACCACTCACCTTGCCACATAGCTGAGGATGTGGGCGCGGATCACCATGCCAGCCCTGTGCCGCACCTCTTCCCTCTCCTTCTCCAGTCTTTGCTCCAGGGCCTCCTTCAAGAACACCTGCGGGACGAGCAGCGCCACAGCCGACAGACACAGACAGGGAGGTTAGGGAGGGTGGAGGGAAACAGGATGAGTTAGTTCCTCTTCTTGGTTAAGGCTGCAAAAGCAGGGCCCCGCAGAGATATGAAGGGCTCCTGCTGTTTGTTGGCAGCACTCGTGCCCACTGCAGAGGAAGCTGTGGTGCAGCTGAGGCTAGCGGTCGCACTGCTCTCCCTGACTGCAGAGCAGAGCAGAGGAGGAGGAGACGGGCACCAGGACTGCAGTGTTACTGCTAATACCGCTGCTGCTGCAGAGCCTCATTGTGTTCAGGCGTCCTTCCTGAGCATTTTCCCTACTGCTGCTACTGCTGGTAGCCCGACTGACGTGCACAAGCAGAAAGGCAAAGTCAGAGAAGGAGGGGAGGGGAGAGGTAGGGAGGGGAGGGATGGAGGGATGAGGGGGAGGGATGGTGGCGGGTGTCCAGAAAAGCAAGCCACACCCCTCCTTGCTCTTATGAAGGAAGGAATAAGAGTTTAGTTAACCCTTTGCTTGCTACTGGAGACTTTTTTCAAAGTTACAGTCAAAGCTAAAGCTTACAGGAAACAGGATGACAAGAAACAACAGACTCAGGTTTGGAACATTTTTGAAGGGGAATGTATCAGGATGGTGTGATAGCTAACTTAACTAGACAACGGGAGAATGGCGTGCCTTTGAGTTGCTGTGTGAGTGTGTTTGTGTGTGTGTGCGTGTGTTAGTTTGTGTCCCAGATGTTCCACTAATCAAAGGACCCCACAGCTGCAGTCCTGCCAACCTCTCTGAGTCTGTGAAAGGAGGAAGCTTCCTCCTGGTCCACATCCTTCCCTCGTCTGTACACGAACAGCTCTCAAACACACAAACACCAGCGCACACCTAATCCGCGCAACGTCATCCAAGCCCCTAATTCTGGGCACACACTTCCTCCGCACACAATCAGCTAGTATATAATTACACACAGATTGTTTCTCCAAAGGAAATGTAGCCCCCTCAGCCCTCTTCCCACAACCCACATTTCCCCTAAAACCCCCTCCCAAAAAGCTGTAGCACTGCCATTAAAAACACAACCATGGGGCATAGAATGACACACTCTGCTTCAGCATACAGTTTTGGTCTCTCCCTCGATGTATATATCGTATAAAATGGAGTAATCTTCAGTAGCGAGTCAGCCAAAGGCCAAAAAGTTGAGCATGGATGCATGATGAAATTTTACCCACACTGAGGAAAAATGATATTCCTCTTTGGGGTTCAAAAGTCAGACACAGTGTGTTTGGAGACACAGCGACTCCAGAGATGTACAGTGTGTGTGTGTGTGTGTGTGTGTGTGTCTGTGTGTGTGTGTGTGTGTGAGGGAAGTTTAATGTACATAGACATGTGTACATTAGTGGTTTTGCGCCGGTTATTTATCCATTAAGAGCCAACATGTGGTTCACATCAAACATCATGCCATGTGTGCAGCTGACACTATTCATAGTGTGCCAGCCAGATGGATCATAACAACAAAACTGTCCAAAAGGGAACCCAGATATTTCTAAATGTCTGATTTAACAGCCACGGAGGAGGCAAACCTTAGATGTAAATTTAGCTGGTTTCATCATTTAAAACTACCGTATCTGACAAACAAGCTGAGTTCCAAATGCTCTCCAGAATCAGGCAGGGCCGTTAATGGTTAACCATTTGAGAGGGAGAGAGCTAGAGAGAGAGAGAGAGAGAGAGAGAGAGAGAGAGAGAGAGAGAGAGAGAGAGAGAGAGAGAGAGAGGGAGAGAGAGAGAGAGGGGGAGGGAGAGAGAGAGAGAGAGAGGGAGAGAGAGAGAGAGCGCTTTGCAGGAGGGTTAATGATTGCTTGGAACAAAGAACAGCAGAGAAAATAAGAGAGATGGAGATTATAATGCTAGAATCACTTTTTCTAAACTTGAGATGTGACTTTCCTCTAACCTCTGCTCAGCTTCATGTGGGAGTTAATTGAATTAAATCAACAGTCTGCCAGTTACAATAAGGCAGCCTGCCTCAGGTTTACTGTAAACTCTGCCGCCGGGTTACAGTAACAGTTGTTGGTGTCCGTTTTTTTTTTTTTTTTCAGAGTAGCCATGTAACTTTGTGGTTGTCAACATGATAATTGGAGATTGACCACAACCGGCCAATAAAATCTTTGGGCCGTGAGTCACAGAAGGGGCCGTCCAAATAGTGACACACAGTAATAGTTCAGGAATGACGACGGCTTGAGTTCTTGAGAAAAATGAAGTATCCCACAGGAAGCTTGACTGAACTAAACTGATTTTGATTTCGCTTTTCATGGAATTCTACGTTTCCCATAAACGAGGCTTTAATAAGTGATGTCAGACTTGTTAAACACGTTTGATTCCACCTGATCCCTCAGCCTGCCCACTTGTGTTCTCATATGCTAACCTGTCTGAGCGTGTGTGCGTGTGTGTATTAACCACACCACAAATCTGTTCTCATCTACCATTTAATGAAGGTAAACCATTAAAAGTAATGGACTGGTTTGTGGTTGAAAGTCTGAGACATGTCAAGTCTTTTAATGGAAGTACTCATGCGCTGTCCTGCAAAGTGACAAAAAACAAGTTGGAGCATGTCTGTTTGGAGTGTGTAAGTCTGTCGATGAATGTGTGTGTGTGCGCGCTCCACCTTTGTCTTCCCCAGCTGCCATTCTTTTTTAGATCTGTCTTGGAGAGCGAGAAGTTCCAAGCAACTCTGCTTCTCATCTTCTGACTGGATTTTATTCTTCAGGATCATCTTGTACCTGAGGAAACACACAAACACACATATAGCAACACAGTAAATCCACCAATCAGTGCTTTATCCACATTTTCCGCACAGTGGAGGAGTTTACTTGTGCGTTGTTTTTTTTTTTTTTTAGCTTACTAAAAAGGATAATTCAACACTGAGTTATCAGCTCAGACTGATTGCTGACCTGCTGTAGAAATCTGTAAAAGTTCTACGGACAGGGAATCCAGCTTTCCGGATCTTAACAGTTTCCAGCATCCCGGAGTATCTCAGCTGGTTCAGGACAACATCAGGATCAAACTTGTTGGCCATCTATCAATGACAAACAACGTATTAAACTATTGCAACACTGAGAGCTCATATCAACCCTTGAACAGGTTAAAAGTCTGCAGGAAAATTCAATGCTCTGCTGGTGGGAAAACACACACACACACACACACACACACACACACACGCACACACACACTCAAATGATCCTGCTGCTGAGTCAAGTTGAACCAGAACTCAAAGTAAATCACCATGTTGGGCGCTATCATTTTACATTAACAATCAGGTTGGTGCAACACAGAGAAACATGAACTATGTTGAGCAAGACCTTGACAACCACAGAGGACTTTGTTTCTGGAAAAATCAGCAGCATTGTTCACAGCTCTGTGTCGTGGTGGAGGACCAGTGATCTCCGCCGCCACACCTCGATGTACACTGACTGCCTGATCACTCACAGGGCCTGCACGAAGGCCATTGTCACCCAGAGTACACGCAGCGCCGGATAAGCCCCAAACAGGGCCGCTGCATTCCCCAAAGGTGTCAATCTAATTACGAGCTAATGTTACTATGCAAGGAAACAGACACACATGGATTTAAAAGCACTTGCATGCTTGCATGTGTTCGTGCTCATGATTGAGCGCACACACACAAACATGCACCTCCTCTGAGCTCTGAACTCTGCTCTTCAGCAGAGGATTTAGGCAGCTGAAAGATGCACGTCATGTTAAATGTTTGAGTGAAAGCAAGCTGACCCTTCTCCTTTTTTTTCCAGCGAGTGTGGCTGCATCCAAGTGTGTGCACGCGTGTGTTCATATCAGAGGATTTTGTTAGCGATCCAGCCATTCTGTGGGATTATCAGAGGCACAACTTTCTATCTTGAACAACTGAGGCTTGGTGAGCAGAGGGGAAGCATAACCAATGAGAACAGAGGAAGGTTGAGAGAGAGAGGGAAGGGAGGCGGTTAGAGGGTGAGAGTGCTGTTTCCATGCTAATAAGTAAGCAAGAAGGTGTGGAATGGTGCATAGGAAGTGGGAGGCAAGGAGCTGAGAAAAGAGGACAATCGCCACACTGTGCACATTAATGAGTAACAGTAATGGAGAGAATGCCTCTGGATTGCGGCACACTGATTCTCGCTCTCACACACAGAATAAAGACATTTGATACGTCCAATGTCGGAAAAAAACAGAGTGAAAGTTTTTACAGTGCTGTGGCACCGAGGAGGGGAGAAACAGAGGATGAATAAATAAACCTCCCGCTGGCTGAGCTGCAGCCGCTGTGGTCTTATCTTGACATTCCACTGATGCAGCCAGATCAGTGAAGCTGCTGCAGCTGCAGTGACCTCTGACCCCTGGTGAAGGGCTAAAGTGGTAGGAATGTGCTGCGACACGACTCCTCTCTTTATATGAGGGAATGTCTTTGCACCAAATCAAGGGAGCAGTACCTATTTATTGGTGATAAGAATTTACAATAAAAACAACTTAAATTGTTACAATTTAGGTGAATTCTTTTGGCTCTTGGTGAGAGTCAAAGTTTCACATACAAGCAATGAACAATGGGAACTATGCAAAAGGAGGTTCCTCTGTGCAGGAGATGACCTTGACGAGGGTTTCTGACAGTTTTTGTACAATAAAGTTTGCATAACCTACCTTATCCATGTTTGGTTTTATGCAGCGCACAAAAAAGGGATTGGAGGCACTTAGTGTGGCCATTAGGGAATGGAGGGAGTCCTGAAACACAACACAAACAGGAGGATAAAGATGAGGACAGAAGAGAAGCTTTAGTCCAGACGTATTCCATTGTGCCAAATTATTTACGTCATTCTCTCACGCTAACGTTTTTGGTAGAAGAATAGTTAAAATCCATGGCCTTCCATCTTTGCAAAAAAGAAAGAAAATGAATTCTTTTTCAACTTAACAGTACAAATGCAACAGTGTACAAATACTACAAGTGAAAGCCTGTTATATGAACACAAGTCCTTTATCAGAGTATTATTAGCAACCACAATTAAAAATACAATGTGAGTTCCACAACTCACCCTTATTTAACGTAACACACACACACACACACACACACACACGACCAAACAGACACATTCCAAGGACCCTTGAACTTAGCAAGCTATGTTAGCTTGCCTCTTCTCACTGCCTCAGACAGTCTGTCTCCAGCGAGGCCTGGCCTGGCAGAGCTGAGTGTGATTGGCCCCTGGTTGGCCCCTCTCTGCCCAGCCATCAACCCTAATCCCCTAGCTTTAGAAACTGTAGGCCAGGGCAGACTGCCAAATCCTCCCCTGCTCCTTCTCTCCACACTGCAGTTAAGGACATGCTAAACTAAGCCCTCTACTGCAACCCCCCCACCCCCAACGCCCAGCTCACAACCACATATTTCATACATCCCATCACCCACCATTCTTTGCAGATCAAACAGACAGACAGCATTCTCTTCCCAAAGATTTCTATCTGCCCTTTTCTCAGTGTCCTCACAGTGACACACATCATGCCAGGAGAGAGGGAGAGAGGGAGAGAGAGAGAGAGAGACAGAGAGACAGAGAGAGAGAGAGAGCTAAGCGCTGGGGGTTAAGTGATATGCCATGGCACATGGGAGACAATTAACTCGTTGTCTGTCTGATCACACAATCGTACAACCATGACTCAAGGGGGAAATTTAGGTCACAGATTTACACTCACCCTGAACTGAGAGCTGACAGTGGGTTTGCGTCGGGCCGTGCCCATCTTCAGGGTCTCATCCCCGCTTCTGCTACCCACCCGCTCAAAGAGGTCGTAGATGAAGTCAAGCCTGCAGAGCAGAGCGGAGCGTTCAGTTGTGAAGACACTTACACGAGTGGACTGAATCGTACGGGTTATTTTCAGCACTACCTGCTGTCTTTGAGGATAAACAAAATGTCGTCCCTGAAAGTGTCTCTGTTCTTTTCCAGGATGCCACGCACATCATACAACACCTAAAAACAGGTGAGAAAAAGTAAGAAGTGTTTATATCTAAAAATAACAAAATAAGAATTTATTCATTCCTAGAAACATAATAAAGAGCTAGGAAACAGAAATAAAGCACAGCAACATGAGGATAGCTGCGTAGCCTTGATTATTTGAAAGAAGTAGATGGATACTCCCAAATAGTGATTTTGACTTTCACGTTCTTGTGAACTAGTTGGTTCATGTGAAGGTACCAGCTGTTCACTCTACTTGATGGTCCTTCAACGTACCCCCTGAACCGGAAATCTTAGCCACTGACAGCTAACAAAAGTGAACCTCTCCAAAAATGTCTGTTTCCAAACTCTTAATCATTTTGTCAGGTACAATCCACATCTTCTTCAGTTTACCATATGTTCAGTAATCAACAAACAGTTTGATTTAGGCTAAAACAAATTACAACCCTTCCAGTTTGGCACGTGCTCCTCTACGCTGGTTGATGCCAACACCAGGCCTCAAATGTTTGATCTTAGCTCAAATCAAAATGCTTAACGATTAATGGACAAAGAAGATGTGGATTATCGAGGAGGAAGTGCTTGAGTGTTTCTAAACATACATTTTTTGGGAAGTGTTGCTGTTATTTTTCCTTCGCCGTTTACTTCAAGCTAATAATACACGTGGCTGTATCTTTCTGCATTCTGGACTTACAAAGAAGTGATAAGATGAAAAAAAAAAAGACATCTTTGCGAGCCCAAGACACCTATTTGTGAGTACAAGAAAAATGAAATACGCTTTCTGGGTAAAGTATTTCTTTAAAGAGGTACACACTAGAAATCAGGAGTAGGGAGTTAAAAGAAGCCTTCAGCCTTTGATTCCTGTGTCTCAGAATAAATTGAGGACAGAAAAAGCCCTACAGAGAGTAAGAACATCTGTCAGTTATAATAATTAATAGTCTATCATACAGTAGACATTGTCTTCAAATGATGATTACTAATTTAGAAATGAAGTTCATTTGTTCATGTGCACACACTGCATTAGTGTCTCCTACAGCGTCATCATCCAAACTGGAGGATTCATGTTTTCATATGAGAATGCTGAGACACGCGTGCATAAATTAGGACCAGCGTCTGGCCTGGACATGCGTGTTTGAGGCAGAGCGCCTGTGTGTTAATGCAGTCACCTGTTGAGTTCAGCTCAGCCCTCCCCTTTGTAACGCAGCATTCCTCTGCCTGCCCTGATCCATGGTAATGCTGCCTGAGTTTGTGTGTGCAGCCGTATTATTTGTGTGTGCGCGCGCATACACGTGATAAAAATAAAAGAATTGTATTCATCGAAATGAATGGGGAAATGTAAACGTGTATTGTAATTTGCGTGTGGGATGCAAACAGAAAGGCATTTGTGAACTTGTATTCACAGCTGTGTGTGTACGCTATGATTCAATAACAAGTCCCCATCCCCCATCCTCAAGCCTTGAGGCTCCTGGGAAGCCATGAGATCCGTACTCCACGACACATTTATTTATAATTCACAGATGCACTAATTGCACTCCGTTCCTCTCGCTAGTAACACAAAAGCCTCTCTGTGTCCGTCAGCTTCAGGTTTAGTTAACTAGGATAGTTAACTGGTCTCATGATGCAGGACACAAATGGGTTTGTCACAGGGAATTAAACACAAAATCGTACAAGAGAAAGTGCAAGTCCCTTTGCAATGATACACAACTCCATACTTACACACTGTGCTTTTGAGATGAACCTGTAAGGCCGCTGAATGGTGTTTGGACTTCTCTAAAAGTTCACATCTGATGGCAAAAGACTACTTTTAAATGAACTGCAGTTCTCTCCGACCACACAATTAATCAAATTTACAGGAGGATGCCTCAATTTCCCCCAGAGATAACAGAAGGAGCTTTCAGAGGCAACAAACCTCTCCTGAGATCCAGAGACAGAGATAAACAGAGAGCGAGAGAGTGAGAGAGAGAGAGAGAGAGAGAGAGAGAGAGAGACACGGGGGACAACTGGCAAGACTGCCTGTCCTTTCTGGACAAGTCATTAACATAGGCATCCCTGCCAGGCTTGTGACTGAGCTGCTACACTCACACTGAGGGGACCTTGTCTGGGGCGGACTTTGTAAGGCCATTCTTTATCAAGGCGAATCCTCTTTACCCCCCCCCCCCCCCCCCCCGTCCGTCCCATTCCTTCTGACCTATCAACTATCTGTAGCTACATATTTGCATCCACGATTACTCTTTGTCCACACATCAGGAGGGAGAGGTTTCTCTGGATTCTGTGGAAAGAGCAGTGCTTGGTGGGGGTGGGGGTGGGGGAGCATCCTGCAGCAGATCCTGGTAAAGAAGGACTGACTGCTCATTCAAACACGACCTCACTTCCTCATGAGTCACCCAGCGAGCAAGATGACCCTTGTTTCACTCTCTGTGTCATGCTGTGTGTGAGCGAGAATGTGTTGTTGATTACCTCTCCGGCGTAGTGTTTGATGCCAAACTGGTGGTCAGTGACTCGGGGCTTCACATAGTACGGGTTTGTCTGAGAGGGAAAGACAGAGAAGAGCCCACTGACTTTTAGAAACGCTGCTCATGCAACCTTATTTCATGATCATGCAATAAAGTGGAAAATATAAGTAATTTGCCCAGTGGGCGGGCAAAAGGTCAGTCACATACAGTATATAAGGCTGTAACGAGTAATAAATGATTTCACAGCATAATCTGTGGGTGCCTTCAAAAGCTGTGCTGGTATCTAACACAGCAGCAAAGCATCAAGGAGTGTTCATAAATATTCTGCTTCCTGTCTACTGAGATTCCCTCAAACTGCCTTCTCATCGTTCGGTTCTTGATGTTGCCTCTTACTCATAAATCTGTGCCACAGCTCTCTGAAAAACTTCAAACAGAAACAGAAAAAAACTCCACTCTATTAATAACTCTTTCCCTGTAACCCGTATATTTAGTTTGATATGTCAGCCTTTTCTGCGATGTCAGCTGGCTAGCAGACATTAGCTAATGCTGCTTACCATTGTGCTTGGAACACAGGAAAAAGTCTGACATGAGAAACGGCAATCAATTGAAAGTCCTGCAGGATTCGCCTAGCCTGACTTTTCAGAGACACACCTGAGGTCATGGCCACACAAGTACGGGAGCATCTATTTTGACTCGATGCTGTTATGAAACAGGGCTTTCACATCTTTTTAGCTTCTGCTCCAGCAGCTTGGTATGACTACAAATAAGGTCACAATGTAGTCTAAGACTTGACGTACAAATGTCAGTTTGCTCCAAGACACCAAGTTTTCTACAGCAGATGCGTTGGAATGCATTTATATTGAAAATCTTGAATATCAAGTTGTAATTATTAAAAATGGATAACAGCGTAGTGTGGCAGATGTGCTGACATGACACATTACCATGAAAGCTATCCTAAAAATTGTTCGACAAGTTGTTAGAAGATGTCCTCACACTGGAGTGATGCTTTTTAAGACAACCTTCTGTTTCAAACTGGCCCAGTGTCTTCAAACCGCTTCTTCCTGACTAAAGACTGAAAAATAATCAATTTGCAACAGCAGAAAACGCCTAAAACCATTGAACGGAAAAATGGAGGAGGTCGATTTTTGACCTGTGAATAATTAAAGGATTGACTTTGTTCAGATCAGAATTTGCCACCGCACACTGAAGTGACTTACTGTGCAATTTAATGAACTCATGTAATTTCCCTGAGTAAATCTGATGAAGCTACAGGGAAAACCTGTTGTTGGCTCTGATTAAAGTCACAGTAAAGTATCTTTAGTGTGCAGTCCAAGCAGCCCCTGACTACTTCTCCTGACTTTGCACAGGGAATTCAACCTATTGATTCAAATTTGCAGTTGGATCATCAGTGCCTCGCATCTGGTAACACAGAAAACCTGCCAGACACCTCAGACGTCGGGCAGTTCTCCAGTCTCACCCTCCTGTTGCTATAAGCCACAGGAAAAAAGACCCCCCCCCCCCAAAAAAAAAAACCTTGTTGGGTTTTCTGAGGACACTCTTTTCTCCTGCACACAATAGTGATTGGGCCTGCAGAATGGTCGATCACATTTCAGTATTGTTGAGTTCACATGTGAGAGCACTTGGGTGTGTACAAGTGTTGCACAGACATTCAGCGCTGCACCAAAAGCAACAAGCGATTGAACATCAGGTTTAACTCTTGGAGGAGCGAGCGCCAGCACTGCTGCACATGTGACAGACGTGTGTGTGTGTGTGTGTGTGTGTGTGTGTGTGTGTGTGTGTGTGGACTCACTGCGTGTCGGCTGTGCAGCTTTTCCAGAAGGGTGTAGTCTGTGCCTTTGGGGAAGCGACTCTCCTCATTGATAAGAGCCAACATGCCTAGTTTCTACATAGAGGAGACAGAAGGGCAGCGGGGGTGAACACACACAGCCATCATGATGGAACTAGTTATAATCCTACTGGAACACATCTGGCGGCTTTTACAATAACAATACATCCAGGAAACAGCAGACAAATTCATTCAATTCTCTTTGTTGTCAATAAAAAGAAGGTTCACTGAGCAGGCATCGAGCTTGGCACCAGCACAGCAACACATTCCTGCAGTTCAGCACAGTTAGCTTTGCAGCAAAATATTTTAAAGTTGTCAGAATCAACAGTTATCCCAGCGAGCAGAATTAAAGGCAATATCATTTTAATGACGTCCCTCATTACAAATAATACTAGAACAAAGCTAAATGATCGCTAGCTCTACACAACTGAAGTGAAACAGTAAATTAAAACTTGTTTTTTTAAATAAATAATGCTGCATGTGTCACAGCTCCGGCCATCCCAGCTAGAAATGTGGATTCAAAAAGTAATAAATCCCTGCCTGAGTTCTAACATGAGCAAATACCTCCATGAAAATGCATCTGCTCACAAAAACGAACAACTTTTTGTTTTTATTAATCATCAGAGTTGATAATATTATTTTTTACAGTAACACAAATCTTACGAACTGTGAGCTTTGGCATTATCACACTAACACAGCCGCAATCATCTATCACGGCAAGAAAGTAATCTCTCATTTGTATTCGTAGATCATTTTGCTGACTTGCTCAAGAGCACAATGGGAGCTGTCAGAGGAAGAGAAGCTCTCTATCATGGTTTTGTTCTACTTTTTTAGTTTCTGTAGACATTTTAACCTTCATTATAACTCTACAGAAACAATAACATACATCGTCTTCCTGCCTCATCTGTACCTCTAGACCACTATACCACGGACTGGTGTACATTACTGTGCACACATCATGCAAAGGGAGACTATATAATGATAGATTAAAGGGGTTGGAGGGTGGTATAAGCCGAGTGCGGCGTCTCGGTCAGCGAGCTTTGGTCGCTCGGCGGTTGGTACTGGTGGTGATTTAGCTCTTGGGGGTCTGTTACCTTTTCAATGAGATCCAGACACTCAGCGTTATCCATCCAGTCTATGGCCTCCCACTGGATTCCCTCCCTGTGAGGACCCACCCACACACCCAAACACACACACACACACACACACACACACACACACACACACACACACACACACACACACACACACACACACACACACACACACACACACACACACACACACACACATAAATATAAACTAGGAAGGCATAATGGCTGTATTGTCCTGCATGAACATGTGATCAAATGAGCCATGAACAGGCTGCTGATCCATTATAACACAAAACAACTGTCTGGGGAGAATCTGACTCCAAACATCTGGCAGTTTGCCTGCATCGCCAAGAAGACGATGCCAAACCTAAATCATATCTTTGTTTGTTTAATCTTCACTCTATTAACCAGCAAATAAACATCATTTATATGAATACATACATACTGAATGCACCCCTGATTATTTGAACCAAGTCTTCACCTGTTGTACTCCAGCTGCTCCAGAGAGAAGATGTGTTTGTTGAAATACTCCTGAAGTTTCTCGTTGGCGTAGTTGATGTTGAACTGTTCAAACCGGTTTACCTACAAGGTGGAAGACGACAGTTTAGTGTCATTATCCTCAGTTCTGTGGATTTGGCAAGTTGTTTATGATCTTATTTCCAAGAACTTGCATGTTGACAAGTTGTTTTGTGTCATTAATTATAATTAATTCTAAAGAAATGATTGACTGGAGTAAGCAGAACACAAACACAATTTTAGTGAAAGTTTTATCATTTAAAGGTCCTCCTAAAATTTAGCTACAGTTGATCTTTAAAACATTAAATGCAAAAAAACTATGAAAAACCATGACTTTCAACTTGCAACTGAACATAAAAAAAGGAGCTACGGCCATCTTTCTTTTATCAAAAAGTCTGTGCATTTTTATTTGACTTTATTAAAATGGCTGCATGTCTTTCACAGATTTCTAGGATCTTATATTTTATGAATAAAAATATTACTGAGGACATGTTTTTAATTGCTAAATCCTAAAGAGCCCACCAACTTTAAAACAGTAGGAGCTCAGATGGGAATGAATATGAAGATAAAATACATCCCCAGGACCGTTGTGTTACCAAAACAGGGGGGACCAGGGATGGAACTGAATCAGTGTAGAACTGAACTGGGGTGGAACTGAACCAGGGTGGAACTCCACGGGCAGATTTTCACCTCAAAGTTCTCAAAGCCGAAGATGTCCAGGATGCCAATGGACTTGAAGTTGTCCCTGCCTTTAATCTTGTGGTTGATCCTCATTATAATCCAGGAGAAACACTGAGAATAGAGCGCCATGGCAACCGAGTCCCGTGAGTCCACCGCCTGCAAATCATGACTTGGAGGTTACCATGGATACCAAGTCATACATAAATAATGAATAAAGAAACTTTGCTATCTGAAATCTAAAAAAGCCCACCAAGCTTAATCACCATAAACATGTCATCAGTTCTATCAGACAGTGGTTTAAGTGGTTGAAAACATTTCATATTTCATGCTCGTGTGTGTGTGTGTGTGTGTGTGTGGGGGGGGGGGGGGGGTAAAGGTGTGTTATGTCAGCACTGGTCTGCAGGCAGCGATGTGTGTTTTCACAACAGACTGCAGCAGCGTTGTTTATCATCTTTACAGAGTGACAGCAGCATTTATACGACAATAACCCGGCGGGATGAATCGGTACTAAGAGATGCAGATTACTGCATCTGCTTTTATAATCTCTTCAGTTAAAGTCCTACACCACTCAATGACGCTTTTTGCTCACAAAAATCACAAGTTCCGGACCCCTCAAGCACATGGTCTGAAGGTACGCGGGTAAATGATATCACATTGCCCCTTCTGCTCTCTGTGTGCTGCTATTTCCAAAGTTGCAATGCAAAACAACAAAGTTTTGATTGGATCTGACAGTAAGGTGCATCTGTTTGGTTATTTCAGCCAGCAGAAAGACATACACAGAAAGTGCTTTCCACCCTAGATTACTTTACAAGAGCATCATCCCCGCATCCAGGGTTGAAGCACCGCCAACAACGATTATGATTGGCTTACACAAACACAAACAAGTCAGAGTGGGTTATATTTTTCTTTTTTTCAACGACAGCCGAATGAGCCAGATGTTTCTCCTGCGCTGGCTCAGCCCAAGTGGAGGGACGTCTGGCTACACCAGACTACCACTTGGGTGCTGAAGGGGTTTCTCACTTGTCAGTCTGGAAAAAAAAAACATTTTGAAAGCCAAACGCTGATCTGATTTTTTTTCTATGGAGAGTTTTGCATTTACTCAACCTTCATATGATTACTCCTTTCATAATGTTTCAATGTACAGCAGGAACAATAACTGTGTTATTGACTTAAGACCTTTTGTTGTTGGTCAATGTGCTGCATTTCGAGAGGAAAGCACCAATGTCGTACCTGACCAAACCTCATTTTGACATCTGAAATTAGTGGTGACACTGGCACCGACGGGGCCTTCCCATTTTCACCTTATATAATGACATGGATGCAGATCATAATGGTAACACTGATCCGTGACCACCGAGCGGACTCAGTCTGCTGAGTTACACTACCAAGGCTACCCTGACACAAGACAGAACTGCTCTCTCTCTGTCTTTGTCAAACAAGTGACAACATGTGATTCTCTCCAGCTGCCATGAAACCAGCCTTACAGCTAGACAGAAACCATCCGTGTACATATATAAAAAGATCGAGCCTGCCAGCAACGCTTCCTCCACAGGCATTGTGTTTGAATTGAAAACAAAACAGAGCGGCGGCGGTGTTTACTGTATTAGGGGCAACAATGCTTCCCGGCTTTACAGCAATCCATCATGCCCAGTCACCTCCTGCAAATAACGGCTGTGAATGAAGAGCTGCTGGTTCAAGGATCTCCGTCACGGTGGGGGATAATGGCTGTTTGTCTCAGATTGGAGGGTGGGGGGCTGGGGTGGGGGGTCTACTGCAGCCAGTCGTAGGTTGGGTGACCCCTGGCCACTGTGAGAAGAAGCCATTCTCAGTGATTCCAGGACTGGAATAATGCTCTCTATTAAGAGTTAAGCTGCTTCAAAGGCCAGGCAGCACAAGCAGCAGCAGGGGGACAGCACAAGGTCTTTGTCCAGGGATGAAAAGCTTTCTTGTGACTTTTGTGCCTGCGATATTAGTAAAAGTTCGTTCTAAATATTGGCTGACATTTATGCGTAGAAGTGGGTGGAAGGCTTGCGCCCATCCAAAACTGATGATGTAATGTATCAGAATGAAGATTCATGAAATATTCAGATGAACACAGCTTGGACCTTTGATGGCACGCAATACATGAGTGAATTATTCCAGTATCTCAGGTCTCGGTGCCTGGCTGCGCTGCCTCCAGAGGGGGAGTCTCTAACTTCACCCCCAGTCATTAGCTCTATTGTGCTTTTGACTCAGATCACTATCACGATGGCTTTATTGTGCCGGGAATCTGGCAGACAAAAAGCAGGAAATGGCTGGGAGTCACGCAAGGGATCTGGAGAGGCATGTGCTCCGGAGAAAAGCTGTGTGTGTGTGTGTGTGTGTGTGTCACCAAGGGAGAGAAGGGGGAGGAGTCAGGATGAGAGGCAACAGGGTGACAAACAGGCATCTTACTGTATATCCCAGCATCTTCAAATTGAGACAGAAGTGATGCTGCAGATGTCTGACTCACCCCTACTCGCACCAAATCCCAGGCTACTACACGGAAACGTGGGCCAAGGATCCTCATTATGTATTAGCGGTGTGATAAGCAGTGGAGATGGAGGAAGTCGAGGATGTGTTTTTACCTGCTCCACAGTGAGAGGCGAGCAGATCTCCTCTCCTCGGAGGATCATGGAGCGCTGGGTCAACACCTCTGACAGCTGGAAGGAGTCCAGGCCAAGCAGCTCGCTCACATTACTGACCACTAAAGCACACGCACACACACACACACACACACACACACACACACACACACACAGATACACTTCCACAAATGTTTTTTTTCCTTATACATACATACATACACATATATACATATGTATGTGTATGTATAATATAGAGTGTGTTTGTATAACAAATGCAGGACACAGTTCATGTCCTATCTATGTCAAACAAAAGACGTATAATGTGATCCTGTACAGTCTATAGGAAACTCTACTCTGCTGGCTACAGTCACTGTAGTTCACTGGTTCTTTAGAAAAGAGGTCAGACTCCTCTAACAAAGAAGCTTGGAGCTCATGTTGCAGCCTGTTCAGGGCTCTGTCTTCTGGTGCAACGTCAATCAAACAAATGGTACGAGGAATACTGCAGAATATTATCTGTGGGGAACCAATGATCTGCTTTACAACATTTTCCAGCAGAAACAAATCAGTTTGTGTCAGACGAGGCAAAAAGTCTTGAACCCACACAAGTTACATAAAACCCTTTTCCACTCCACAGTAAACATCACTTTGATTCTCATTCTCAAAATGATGTTTGCAACATACGTTTTTGCATATTTTCCAGGATGCCCCTGTCGCGTCTGTCATAGGAGGCATAGTTTGAAACGACATTGCTTTTAATCGTTAAAAATACTTTTGCAAATCAATAATAACATTTCAGTGATACTTTCAAGATTTGTAATTGTCAAAGAAGTAATGTTATCAGCAGTTTGTTTGTCTGCCAGCAGGATAATTCAAAAAGTTGTGGATTCTGATTCAATTTTGTAAGATGATAGAACATTGATTTGACTTTGGAAGCTATCCAGAACTGGATCTGGATCTGATGATGACATCATAGCCCGCTTGGTGGAGGTATGCACTCTCCTCTGGTAACATTATCTCTGCTATTGATTTTGTTGTGATGTTTGTGCAGAGGTTAGTGTCGATGGAGAACTGTAAAATACTTTTGTTTTCCTCAAGGTTTTCAACTTGTCACCCATCAAACACAAATCGCGTTGTCGATCCGTCATATGGGTTCTCATCATTTCTTCTCTTACCCCCTTTGGATGTGATCTGAGCGCCGCCGGCAGTCATGAATTCAATGTTGCCCATCTGGAGGACAGCAGACAACAGCTTGAACACATCTCTGATCTCCTCCTCGGTAAATTCCATCACTTTCAGGGCCGCCTGCAACACAACAAGGTTAGAAGACGTGTGAGGAAACATTGAAGACCTGATGATACTGGAAACACAGGACCAGTAAAGATGTGTTGTTTTTGTCCTAAGCTGCTAAACACTAAATGAAAACTTCCAAATCCAGTAGGATTGCCATGTCCAGAGGGTATGATGGTACAGCAGTCAAGAAAAAGGATTATAGTGCCCTCTGTTGGTAGAATGAACTACATTTAAATAATCTGCCCTACTAAATTATTCCCTCCTGTTTTTATCCTCACCATAACGCTGTCAAATAGCTGCTTGTCATCCAGACTGTTGTCCTGCACGCAGCCCGACTGGCTCAGGTAGTGGTACAACTCAGGACCCTCGGACAATAAGTACATGTCTGCAACACACAGAGATGATGTCACATCACATGGAGTCACGTCTGACATAAAGAATCACGAGCTTGTGTCTGTACGTTGAAGTTAAAGTGGTCTGTGGTGAACACGATGCTCACGATGTGGGTTGAGACAGAAATAAAAAGTGATGCAGATTTTTAGCTGTTGCCAATAACAAAAAAATTCCTGTGAAATGGCTAAAAATTAACAAATGTAACAGGGACTCTTAAGTTTTTGACCATCAAACTTCACAGCGGCTCAGAGTTTACAATTCAGACTTTTTGAATACACTTGCAAGCATGATCGGGAAGATAATTTACATAAGATGAAACAGGATCAAAAATTGCAGAAGTACATAAACCCAACTTAAATGAGTAATTATCACTATAACATTTCCATCCATGTCGTAAAATCAATGATTTCTGTTGAATCATGTTTTCTCTTTGTTATGAGAATCATACTGAATAAGAAAGTCATTAAAACCTTGCATTTTTTTGGAAAAATACCTTATACCTTTTGTTTATACCATGCATTTTCATTACTGATCCGTTGCATTTGTGTGTGTTGGTGTTATCATTTAGATTACACTCAAAAATGCTTGAATCACAATGATACTTATGTTTGGTATTGTCACCTGAACTGGTGTTCAGTGAACACTGAAGTGATGGAAAAACTGTGTACATTCCCTCAAACTATGTAATCACCAACCTCGGTGGTCTTTGTCTGCCCCCGCTAAAAGTGCGTAGAAGATGTGGTAGTTTCTCTCTCCGGGATTTTGTCGAACCACTCGATTCTTAGGAAAAACAGGATTGTTAGGATGGTTGGATATGGGAGAAAATGTTAAAGGACCTCAAGGCTGAATATATGTAGCTGTAGCCACACAAACCTACCTTTTCTAGTAAATCTGTTGTTTGAATGTCAAAGAAAACAAGAAAACATCTTCATCGTCAGTACCAAACACTAAAGACCTGATGTCTTTCCAATAGAATAACTAAACTGTGGAAGGATACAGTCAATGATGCAGCCTCCCTGGATGTTTCCATTCTGGGAAAAGTGCAGCTGGATGAACTTCCCGAAGCGGCTGGAGTTATTGTTGTATACCGTCTTTGCATTCCCAAAGGCTTCCATGATGGGACTAAGACACACAAGCAAGAGAACCAAATTAACTTTGATCTGGATGATTTTTGAAATATATTCAATCATCTCTCTATATTTCTCCACTGCCTCGACACTCATGTGCACGTCAGGTATTTTGTAATTTGTGGTCTCTTTCTGTCAAATTTGTCAGTAGGTTAAAGAAAACATGAAATTGTTGTGGAATTTAGTCGAGAGGAGATTCCCACAACTATCAGAATATTTCATCTGTAGTAAACAGTAAGTTGAGTTTGGAAGAGAACAATTTTGGTAGCAAAATCAATTAACATTTGACATTACGATCAACTCCAATAAATATCAGAAGTATATTTTGGAGGGCAAATATAGTCAAGTCAAGTCAAGTCAGTTTTATTTGTATGGCGCCAAATCACATGACACGTCACAAGTAGAGCAGGTCTAGTACCGCACTCCTTCAATGAATTTACATCGAGCAGATCCAGGCAAAAGCTTTTTAGGAGCCAGTGCAACCTGAAGTGGGCTCAGAAGTGGTACCTGCTCTGGACGAGGGCCTGCTCCACTCTGGTGGTCCTTTCTGAAGGAGGAGTTCCAGCTGAGTTCTGACTCATCACTGAGAGGAACTTCAGCAACAGTTTGGTGCTCTCCGTCTTCCCGGCACCACTCTCTCCACTGAGGAGACGATACCCAGACGCACAGATAAACAGATTACTTCATCCAACCAAACAAACATGTTTCTGAACATAAAATATCTTCCCAATGATCCACTTAACTACTGTCGACTCTTCTTTTCTCCCCCCTCTTACCTAATGAGAACACACTGGCTGTCGTGTCTCTTCCACAGGCAGCGGTAACACTCATTGGCAACAGCAAAAATATGAGGCGGCAGCTCCCCCATCTGGTGTCTGCTGTATAAATCCACAGCAGGGGCATCATAGAGGCCGGCTATCTGCTTATAGGGATTCACAGCTGCCAGGATGGAGCCGATGTTGGTCTGAGGGGATGAAACAGCAGAGAGTGAGTGAAGGGAGAGAGATGATTCCTGGTGAAAGATGATCAAACAAACACAGCATGAAAGAAACATTTCTGGTATTTTACACCAGAAATAGGACGCATGTACAAACACTGAATATGAGACATCTGCTCGCTTGACGCATCACCTGTTGTCACTCTTAGAAAACCCCGTTGTACCGTCAGTGATGGAGAGTGACCTAGTTTGCACAAAGTTCACTAAGGCAGGAAATATTTTGGGATCCATCCCAGCGCTCCCACTCGAGTAAAGCGCTTTAGGGAAAAGTGCCTCACAGAAGTGTGTTTGTGGGTCGTCAATCCAACAGTGGGTGATTCTTTACAGGCAAACCGGGCGGAGCCCTCAGAGATGAGATTATGAGATTACGGAAACAAAGTTGCTGCTTGTCTGAGGGTGATGATTATATCAATAAAGCTTGGATAAAGTTTCAATGCATGAAAATAATCCTTGAAGGTCAAAGGAACTAATCTGGAATTCAGTTCTGGATATTGTTTAGATCAGACATTCCTCTATTATCTACAAATAACATCCACAGTCCACTGAATTCATAATTGCGCCTTCTAACAAGAAGAGCGCTGAGGCGCAAAGTCTCTGCCTGCCGCCATCTTGAATTCATGCACGTGTGTTGGCATCATGCGTTCTGATCTTATATTTTTTTGGAGTTAGAATAATAACCCGCCTGCCAACACCATGGACCCGCAGGTGTGTCATGGCGCTGCAGGTGTGATAACGTACGTAGATGTTGTCTCTCTGGTAGCGCAGGAACAGGTTGTGCATGATGGCGGCTTCGTGCAGCTCTGCCAGTGTGGACATGTCCTCCACTCCATGGATGCTGCTGGGGTGCATGGGGTAGACCGTCTCTCTGTTTAGTTCCGCCCTCTGTAGGTAGAGCACCTGGAACAACACGCATGAGACATGGTCAATTTATGATACTGATTTTTAAGTGGAACATGTGTTCAACTGATATTGACTGGAGGATGTAAAGTGCTTGAAGGGTTAAAGGTCATTGTGTCCATTGATTCAACTCCATTTGATTCTAAATAACTGAATAATTAACACACAGTTTACACACTAACAGTCCAATACACCAGGTTTTCTAACATTTATTCTAGTTAAGTCTGTTAAATATGTGAAAACAGTGGCAGTGAAAATTCAAAAACCAGAACAGTGACAAATCCAAATACTTTTCAGCAACTGTTGATGTCCAGTGGTCTATATTTGTGTTTGTCCTGAGAGAGGAATCCTCCTTGGTGGCTTTCTTTTTTTTTATCCTGTTACAGGGGGATTTTGGCATATTTCTCTCTCACTTGAATAAAGGATTTTAAAGGATTTCATGCACTCAGTTGTGTGGTCAACAGAGTCATTTCAGCATCTGACCAATATGAACTGAACCACGTTTTCTATTATTCTCATTTCAGGTGCTATATTTTTACTCTGAGACTCTGCAGTAGCCTCTGACACAAGCCGTTTCTCTTCCAAGTCCCTCCCCCTCTAGAGGTACACTTTTTTTCTGATTGGCCAATGTCTGGAGGTCTGTATCATCCTGAATGTTCTGAGCCTGACCTTTGAGGTCACAGGGCTACATTTACAAAAATTTTGCACTGAAGAAAGAAATGATAAAAACACAACAAATATAAAAAAATCATCCATTTCAAGCTGCACACATGCACACAGGTACAGGGCCTGCAGGCAGGTAGACGTGTTCACACACATCTGCTGGCACAGCATCAGTCTTTCCATAGAGCCGGAGCACATGCACTCAGGAATCACTGAGGCTACGATGACAGACTGGAATCATCAGCGGAACTCAAAACTGGGAGCTCTCCCCTTAATTCAATCTGTGGAGAACAAGACTCTCACCACATCACATTCCTGCAACAACAAGCCAGTAGAAATGTTAAAATAGACACCTGAACATGTCCTTGTATTGACTTTCAGGGCATGATTTGGGAGGTGTGACGTGAAATTGATCACGCAGAGAAAGACAAATGAGGGGATGAGAAGATTCAGTGTCTCTATGGAGATGCAGAGTCACACGGACATTCTAATGGACGAGTCACGAGCCGAGAGACCAGAAAACCATGCTGGTCACTTGATGGGAGGATCAATACTGATGGACGGAGGGACGGGGGGGGGGGGGGGCATATTGTGGCTCCTCTGGCATATTTAGCAGACGTTTGGTTTTAGATGAGTGCCGAGTCAGCACAAACTGTCTGCTGTGGCTCCGTGGTGGCGGACTGTAGAAGCCCTCACCTGAGTGCTACTGACGGTTTTAATTGCTGAAAAATGTGCGTCTGTAAACGATTTCTCTTCAACGTATCAAATATTAAGTTCGCAATGAAAATATGGAAAAGGTTTTATTGCCTTCTAAAGACTGAGTCCGTGTTAGCTTTAGAGGTTGGGTGTGTGCTGAGACAAAAAGCACAATAACAATGCAGTCATGAGCGAGTATTAAGGTCTCCGGGAGGATGAGGATCTCGGGGGAGGAAGGCAGCACGTGCAGTGATGTCATCCCAGGAGCAGATTTACAGCCAGCTGTCCCAAAATATTTGGACTTCATCTCCACCCTCTGCACTCTGTCCGATTGGATTCGCAGTTGATCACGAGCCCGACAGACTAATAAATGAGGGTTTTCACATCTGTAATCAGCTTTACACATTTTCACTGAACTACATCAGTCACTTAATGTGATCGATGCCGCTATCAGCAGCTGAGCCCCGGACGAGTGGTGTTTACAGCGTCTCACGTAAAAATCTGCTTCCATCTGCACTCAGAGACAGTGAGTTCTAAAATGTATCAAATAAAAAAAACAACAACAAAAACAACAATTATTGTCATTATTAGTATTCATCATCGTCAACCCTTAATTTTATCTTACCTGGTGCCTCAAAGTGCTTTTTAACAAAAGAAAAGAACATTAAAAACATGTTAAGAGAACTTTAAAAACTTGTATAAAAAAAAGAACGTTGAAAAGTGAATAAAACCGGCATTCATGTCATAACATGGAAATTTAAAGAAAAAAATTACTGAAAAAAACAATTAAATGTAAAATAAAAACACTTCGAATTACAGATATTTTTGTCGCACATATAAAACTGGTATTGATACATACCGATGAATTTAAATGAATTTTAAATGAATACAAAAAACATTTGAAAACATTTCCTTTGATTCATATTCCCCCCCCCCCCAAAAAAATGCTCTAAAATTGAAAATATCAACTGCTTTTTGACAATGTGTCAAACAATCAAATAAAAAGAAGGAAAAAAATTGCGCGACACATCAACTCCCTGCATCATTTGTTAGATTCCCAAAGCTTAACGTTGCAGCAAAGCAAAGATGATACTGGATAACAATCACCACGGCCGTGGGCACCTCAGTCGTCACACTGGAGAAGAAACGATTCGGCTTCTTATCTTTGTGTGTTCGCAGACACTCAAAACACACGTGTTTGTTACCGCATCATATCATGTGACCGTTCTTCTTGATCTCCGATGAATTATGTTTTGTTCAGATCTCACAGGATCTCACAGAGCGAGCCTCAGGGAGTTTTTTTCTCGAACATCAGAGATGATAAGAGAAAGCTGAGCGGGGGTTCCCAGCATCAGAGGAGGTTTCACATTCCTCTGTTTGGCCCCACTGTGGTCTGTTATTGCTGGATTTTATTGTGCCTCTCATTCCTGTACAGTCATTCGCCCTCAAAGGCATTTCTCATCAATATTTAATCACACGTCTTTGTAAATGTCGCTATGAAAAGAGTAATGGAGACAGAGCTCAACAGATTAAGTCCAGACAGACCAAAAGTCCATCATGTTTCCTTCTCAGCTGATGTTCTGCTAGCGTCCAACATGACATGATTACTTACTTACAACAACGTGCCACACCAGATTGATTAGTGAAGTTGTTCTGGTATACTAATCAATATTCCCCAAACAGAGCAAGTTGTTGACGCTCGCCATGTGGTTGGACGCATGTCTGACAATCCGTTTATTCTAATAACTCCAAGTGAAGCTACACGCCTGCTATAGAAAGAGTCTCTATCATGAGGGAGGTCTGGAGGTCTTGAAGTGCTTTAAATGACTCTTCACTGCCTCGTGTGGCTCTATCGAATCTTGACCCGGCTCCTGAGTACCTTTACTGATGACAACTCTTGAACGTTCTACCTCTGGCACTTCACATAAGGCAGGAAAAGACAAAAGCTGCTTGACCTTGGATCATTTTTGTAAAAAAAAAGATGCATTTACTTCTAAGGGAATACTACCTTTAGGCATATTTCTAATACTTTTGTAAATATTTCAAGCCAAAGAGGAAATGATTTGAGTTGAAGATTGGACTATAATAGAGGAGTGGGTTACTGGCTTTGGCCCCTGAGCATCCTTCAGTCTGCACCTCTAAGTACAGATGCCAGGGACCCTACCAATGTATCCAGTACCTTTTAGAACAATTACAGCTAAAATGGGCCATGTGTGAGTCCCCATAACCCCTAATCACTAAAAACTGCTGTTTATGTCTCCTGTCCTACACTATCAGAACCCCTGGTCTACATGAAGACAGACACATTTTAGTTTTGTTTTCTATTTGATGTATTTCTTCTTTCGGCTGAGGTCTGTTATAAATGTACTCTAAACAGGAAATGAGGTCATATATTGTTTTTTTTCCAATATAAAGAAGAAAAAAAAAGAATGTTCAACCATATATGCATGGCTGAAATATCAGACGTGAAACACAACAAGACTAGAAATATTTCCAGCATTTTTTCACATTGTTCAGAGAAGAAAAGGAGGCCTCCAGGTTCTTGTTCTGTACTACCAAACTATCACAGGATCGCTTATGGTGCTGAGACCTGCATCATCTGAATTTTTAAGGTTTCTTGCAGCTAAAAGGCCTTAAGCTTTTGTTTCCAGTCTGAGGCCACACCCTGCTGCTGCTTTGTTCCAGCAGCTCTGCTGAATATTCACACATGGGTGGGGTCAGGCTCCCAGCCTCCCAGCCTCCCAGCCTCCCAGCCTCCCAGCCTCCCAGCCTCCCAGCCTCCCAGCCTCCCAGCCTCCCAGCCTCCCAGGACTCCTGCTTTCCTGGCACTTTATTGAAACCTCAGAAAGGACATGCGGGGACGTTAGAAAACAAAATCACAGGCTTGTTGTCGGAAAATGTTGTCTCGTTTATTGCCGTCTGTTACTCCTTCTGTCTCCTTTTTTTCAGCCTGAGTTTTGCAGTGTTGCAGGGGGAACCCACCCTGACTCAGGGGAGATGGGGGGATGGAGGGTGAGACGTCAGACAATATCTGAAACTTGTTAAGACGGTTTACAGCAAATGATAAAAATAGTAATTTACACTCACAGTCATGGAGTCGTCTCATGTCTTCACTGTCGAAACACAGAACATGGACAATATACTTGTGCAAAAGTAGTGACAAATCAGGAAATGTTCAGGTAAGTTTGGTCTATATTATGGATGGAAATATTTTTAAAAACTGCCAAAAAAAAGAGCGTCAAGTATATTTGTCGAAATTCTAGAAAAACAAAACCTCTTAATTTCATAAAGTACTTGTATTCAGGAATTAATTTGATTTTTTCTTTCAATTCATATGTTTGCTTAACACATTGACAGGTTTTGAAATTTTTACTTTTATTTATTTTCTTATTTTATTTTCATTTTTCGGATTTAGCAAGACTTTTTTTTTTTTGCGGAGTACAGTTTCCCAAAGGTCCGTTTGACCAAAGTGCTATCATCTTTTTTTTTTTTTCCTTCAGCTTACTATTAAATAAGACAAATAAATGCACACAACTGAACTTAGTGGAACTTGTTTGAAAAGTGAATGGACAGTAAAAGTAAAAGTCGCCTTTGATTTTTCTGTTAATGATTTCCTTCAGGTGACAGAACCTCATCCTTCTTTTCTTCACTTGTGCCATGCCTCTGGGTCAAATCACACACTGTTAATCCAGCTGGTGCCATCTGGCCATACACACACACACACACACACACACACACACACACACACACACACACACACACAAAACATTTAGCGCTTAGCTTCAGTGTGCATCGTCCTGTTCTCTTCAGGTCTGCGGTGAGACAGTGATGAATGATGACATGATGATTGGGTCAGCCTGCCGAAGCTCACACACTCTGGTTGTGCTCTCCAGAGGCTGCGAGCTGAGCACTTAGGCATGAGGCTGCACCTTAGTACAAACACGACAGCACTGGATGATTGTATATCATTGACCACGGGGGGGTACATTTACCAAAATCATGGTCTTCTTACTCAAGATTGACCGCAAACATGTTCCCAGCACAGTTCCTTTGTATTTGAGAGAAGACAGACGTCTCTACAGCAAACGTTATCAAAATTCAAACCAAAATCAATCCAGAAGGTTAAGTGATTCTACAGACAAGAGAAAAATATGTTTCTTTGCTCTTTTTTTCTGCTTTAATTCATGAGTCAACGTGTATAGGTTGGAGACCCACCAAGCGGTTAGATTGGACATTGTAGGAACATCTACAGGAATTAGGAGCACACTTTGTCAAACATTGGACCTTAAACTTGAATTGATGACAATATTCTTCACCGTCACAAACAACCACCCTATTCAAACTTTTTCGGAAACAGAAAAATGTGTTTGATCCCCTGCTGCATCTGGGTGACGCTTCAAACTTATATTATGCTGTGTTTTAATTACTATAAATGTATCAAAATGAAGTGAAAAATAACTCCGCCATGATAATAAGTAGCAATGCCCATGATTTCATGCAAGCAAACTTTAAAATGCTTGTTTTCTGAATGGAATTTGGTACGGTGGTACAGTTTTGATCTCCATCAGTCTCTGCTGCAGAAGGCAAAAAGCTCCGTATGTCGACGTGAAAGGCCAATTGAAGCTAAAGAAAAAACAAAAAACACCAAGCGTATTTTCAGGTGATTACACACTAAATTACAGGAGACATCCTTATGACTGACAAGTCCTGAACGTACTTGAAGATCAAATGAGCCGGCGGTCCAGCTGCAGCGCTCGCGGGAGACCTACTTACCCTCTTACAAATGTTAAAACAATTGTTATTTGTTTCATTCCCACAGAGGAAGGGGAAATGTTTCTGGACTGAGATCAGCCCCCTGCGTAGTATTTAGAGAATAAAATAACTCCAGCCTGATTCTGTTCAACCTCTGACTTGGTGAGCCGTTCCTAACTGTGACAAATGATGTTTCCAGCAGTCCGAGTCACTGCCGTCGCTCTGTTTCAGCTCATATTACCAGAAACTCCACCACTGACCACACAAACCTTCAAAAATGTGCACCAGGGCACACATATGAGCTCATAAGTTCCTTCTCATATGATCCTGCTCTGAATCCAGGAAACTTCAAGGGGGGAAGGCACCTCCCCACGCACACTCGTGCCCTGGTTGATCATTCACAAGCTTCTTCTCTCATTCACACATGTCAGCATCACTCTCATACGCCCAGCCCCCGTTTTTTTTTTGTTTTTTTACAGTATTTTCTTATTTTGGGGAACCAACATTCTGCAGCATGTATTATATTCCTATGTGACCAAATGTTTGGCTATTTATACATCCAGGAGACATAGAGAACCATCAGCTGATGGTCTGTTTTTAGCTCTACACACTCTCGAGGGGAAATATCTGGTACTTCTCATGCTGAAAATGCTCCACTACAGTCATGAGCTACCTAAAATATGCCAGTAGAGACTATTTCAACCAATTTTAATGGAAATTCCAATCAAATCTGTAAAAAAAAAAAAAAACAAAAAGAAAAATGAATGTGGCTTTCCATCCATTAAGTTTATCATATACGCCGAGCAGATGACATGTTAGCTTCACTCATTTCCTTTCATTTTTTATGAATATACAAACTTTTTGATGGCAAAATGAGACCCCCCCCCCAAATTGTTCACATTTCCATTCACACCTTCATGCGCAAATTGAAAATATCCATAAAAAAAGGTCGACTGCAACACAGTGCAGGAGGGTTTGCCTGCCTAACTGCTAAAAAGTGGCATTTTATAAAATCACATTTAAGGAGATAAATTGATACTCTTACCTTTGTAACTGACATTGAGGGGGTTTTTATGGTTTTTTTTAGACAGTTAAGACTCTAGGAACAATGAGCCAAAAGATGCTAAAATGCTCTGTACGCCAGCAGAATAATGCTAAGTGAGCCTTGACCTGTAGAAGAATCTGAATGTAGGAAATGATAAAGCCGGTCTTGATAGTGTGGACTGAAGTGCTCCTTTCCTACTTGGTTCCTTCCTACAGCGCTGACCTGGTCACAGACCTACAGCTGAGTTTAAGTCCAGAGACTCAGAAAACAGAGTTCGCATAGAGCAAAGACGTTCTCCAAGATAGGAGCCGAACAGAAAAACTCATTTCTTTTTGTTTTGTTTTTTTGTTGTTTTTATAAAAAAAAAAAATCTATTTTCAGTTTCAAAGCTATTTTTCAAGCATCCATCATCATCGCGCTCTACTTGCTCTCTCTCCAGCAGGATTTCCTCCAGACACAAAGACCACGGTGCAATGCCAAACAGATAAGCTGGGGCTGATGACTGGCCACAAGGAGCCCATTCCTGTCATTCTTAGTGTATTACAAAAGGTGTTGACCCCACAGCAGATGAAACATGTCTGTACTAACAACTGAATATCTTCTACAAACTTACTCCCTCCCAGGTCATAAACTACATTATTGTGCTGATAGCTGGGGTGACACGCACACAAATTTTATAGACGACTATATCAGACGACGAAATGTGGTGTAAACAGACAAGAGGGATGAGCGCTTGGGATCAGATGAGTCATTGGCAGCATCAATGATTCACTGGTGGTGAACTACACGTCCTCTTACCTTGCCATAGTCAGTGGTGAGGACCAGGGATGCATCGTTACAAGAGCTGACGGTGGAGGGGAGGAGCTGCTCTTTGTGTCTCAGCCAGACACGGGACCCCTGCAACAGAAAAGCCGGCACAGCACAATTAACATCTGGAAAAATGGGGGTCCTACTACATTGCTGAATTAAAAATTACTGGCCATTTCTAGGAATTCACTGTAATTTCCTTCAACTCAAATCACTTACTGAAGAAAAACAAAGACATCCAACAAGTCCTCCAACGCACATGTCATTTGCTCTGACTGTCTGATATCATATATTTTGCATGGTCTGATTAGTTTTAGGCATAAAAACAAAACAATCACAGATTTGGGTTTAATTGAGTACTTTCTGGATAGAAACCGGGAGCCAACATTCACCACGGCGACACAAAGTCAACAGTAGGCCATCAAAACAGCTTTCTTTACAGAGAAACCCTCAAACACGACTCTCACTACTCTCTCTACCTCTGTATGCAGAATTTTCTTGCCTTTCATCGACATTGTGTGACTGAGCTTCCAGACGTGTTGGTGTGCAGCCCAGTAGCCCAGGGTCAGTAACAGGAGTCTGATGGCTCAGGACAACTGTCATGTCTTTAAGATACACATATTAAACCCTCTCCTGGCTGTAGTGGATGAGGAAGTAAAACTACGCTACCTGAATCTTGTGAGAGGACTTCATCTGTACTGGTTGGTTTAAGCGAAGTCTACGGGAGGAGCAGTTTTAGAGGAATATCAGTTAAAAGTTTCTTTGAGGCTACGGCTGTTAACCATTTATCATAACTAGCTCCGCCACTGAAGTGGTCGGGGGAACATGGTCATAAAAGAGAATTGGGTTCAACAGAGCACAAAACTGAAAAGATCAATATTCATGGATTCCACTAGGAAACCTTATACAAGGTCACCACTTCCAGACATCAATCCTCATTAACTATTTAAAACAGCTGGCAAACACACACACACACACACACACACACACACACACACACACACACACACACACACACACACACACGCTCAACTTCAGAGTTGAAAGCGTTTGTTTAATACACCACAGTTAGTTCAATGTTCAAGAAATATTAAATTAACTCCAAAGAGTCAGAGTATTTTTGGACAAAAGGTCCCTCCCAAACCTACTTCCATTGCTTTTTTCTTTCAGTGGGCTAATGGAGCATGGCTATATGCGGCTCTCGCTCAAACCACGGGGGACGACGGTTCTCTGGATAAAGGGGGTCGTATAAATTTAGGAAGTGGTGGCTGGGGGGGGAGTGTGCAGGCACCTGATAATGCCTCGCCTTCCCTTTGTCTGGAAAAAACTAGGACACAAACACTACAGAGGTGTTATCCAACATGTGCCTACACATTAAAACAGTTTAGGTTTAATATGGTAACTATGACAACCATACCAGTGACCAACTGTGTCTGCCTGGTACCAGCTTGGCATGTTTGACCTATTCAGGGAAAAGCCGTTTCACGTGAGTTTGCAGAGGTCCAGCGAGGAGATTAATGGTGTTTACTCTATAGATTTTAAGAAGATCAGTCACTGTTATGTAACTGGAAATCACAGGGGCTTGAATTCAGCAGAATATGACGGCAGCCGTCGTCCTCTTGAGGCTATTGGAACTCAGTATGGGACCTGACGAGGACTACAAACATGCAAAGAGTATGTTGCAACAATAAGTGAACTACGTGGGCAAGTTCAGACAGGGACAGCCACTTCATTCAAGAAATTTCACTGACGCAAACATGGATTTTCCAAAAACTCAAATGGTTGAGTTACTGAGTTAAAAGTGGGAATTTAATGAAGAGATGACGAATTGTGATGTCACGGGAAAAGGCTGATGAAGGTTGATAAAGGCTGATAAAGCACTGAACCGTTCATTTTGCAAAGAGACTTGTGAAATGATATAATGACCAGTTAACTAACAGTCTGCAACAATCTGGCCTGTAAAGACTCCAGTGTCTGCTGGACCTGCTGCACCAGCGTCTGTGCAGAACCTCCCATCAGACACTATAATCATGAACTGGGCAGAAGCGGCCACATCACAAATCAGCTGAAGTGAACAAGGCCAGTCAGCCTTATTATCTCCACCAAGTACACTTAGATAAAAACCTCCATAGGCCAAGAAGGAACCCATGAAATTCTGGGATAAATCCTGGATATTCACTTCATTTTCATTCTTTGATACAGATAGTAATTTCAATAGTTCAGCCAAACAGCCATAAGAGGTTGATCTCCGGTGGTCTCCTACTGGATGCATTCGTTGTTTTAGTTTTTTAATATTTTTAAACAGTTCTCAACAGAAACTTGTGTTTGATTTGTATATAACCCTTTATATCAGAGGCTCTAAAACTCATCCAACGGTGTACCCTTTAAAATATTTAAGCCCAATGCAGCTTTAAAAGTAGAAAAAGATTAAATGCTACACTAAAAGATTTTTCTGCATCAGTGACTCAATTTATCGTAAACCACTGTCACAATTCAATAACAATAGGAGAGTAGTTGCATTGCACCATGTTCCTTTGATCATTTGGACAATTTTAGTGAGGTTGGTGTTGAGTTTCACTGAAGATCTCAGTCGTGTTCAATGGAAGGGAGGCAACTGCATTTATTTTACAATTATGAAAGACTGATTTTTTTTTTAATCTGAACATATATATAAAATTCGAAGCAGTTCTCACATATATTTATGTCGGTGTTTGTCTGAGAAATATGAAGAAACCAGAGGGTCAAGAAGAGATGAGAGTTGTCCCCGCAACAGATGGTCTCACTAAAACTCCTCCCCCTTGTCCCCTCTATCATAAAGAGACTTGACACTAAGTCAGGACAAAGGAAGCCACCTCTGACTGAGAGCTCACAAGTTAACCAGGCGGAAATATCCCAAACAAAAGCCAGCTGGGACGCAAAGGGGGCACGGGTATCAGTGCATGTCAGGTCCTCCAGACTTAAATCACCAGGTACAACAACATTGGCTGAACCAGTATGACCACTTCTGACATGATTGTCATTGGAGGTTGCAGCATTCAGCAGTTTTCCTGTATTTAATTAGCAGAGGTCGCTGAACCTCGCTGCTGCTCCTCCGATAAACAGATGTTTTAATAGCTCCATTTAAAAAAAAAAAACAGCTGAACTGCTGCCCTGACATTTGCAGCTCAGGCTAATTTCAAAAGCGTAATTCTGCATGTCACTGAGCATGTGTAGCACTGCTGAGGCAGAACCAGCTGACAATGGTAATCTAAGCCACCAAAACAGGCTGCACGCCAATGTACCATCGCGCTTTCTGACACAAAAACCACACAGGTGAATGATGTGATCGCAGAGTCGACGGCTTGAGTTTCTGAAGCTTGTATAATGACAAGCAGCTCAGAGATTTGCTAATGAATGAGTCTTAAATATTTAAGGGCGGGACAAGGTGCCACAGGCTGTTTCTCTGCGGTCTGGCACGAGCAAAGGCCCTATCAAATGATCGGATCAGCCACAACAAAAGACAGCTAATTAACTTGGTCAAACCTGGGAACAGTTGAACAATTGTGCATGATAAGTCAATTTCTTGGATCATAGCTTAGATTCAGGGAGTGGTGAATAAACATCTGACAGCAAAGGGTAGAGAAAGGTGCTGCAGGTACAGCTGACATCTAGCTGATGGATCAGTGCCTTCTGCTACATTCCTGACTGACATCTCTTTGGCTGTTGCCAGACATTGGGAGTTATCGGCACACAGGCGCACGTCCAGTCTAAGGGACACTCGAGCTGTCGCTGCTTTCACTTGTCATGGTTTCCTATCCTCTTTGGTTTTGACACACTTGAACGGCACATTCTCAGTAGGTTTTCGTGCAGTTATCATGGGGTAGCCCAACTGAAACTGGAATTAATTTTAAAATAAAATCTTTTCAAGTCTACATTTTCAAAGTTGGACGAATGGAATAACTTAGATTATGCGGTTGGGGATCAATTTACTCAGGCATGTATGCGCTTCAATCAGCCTAAAATTGGCATAAGCATTCTGCACATGTTCCGTACTGTAGGTCCGTTTAATCTGGAAGTCAGACAATGCACAGCCATCATGGTGGTTGCTAATGCGAAATCATTGCTTTTACGGATAAAGTGCGGCAAAGTTGAATTTAAATTTGACAGGGACACCGCCTGCTAACCTGTTCGGTATGTGATGCAAAAACTGGATAAAGTGTGATTGAGGCCAGCTGTAAAGGGACGTACGGCCACCTACAGTTCCAGAGGTGAACATTCCACCATCAGCAAACTGAATCTTACCAGGTTCTTGAATAGAAAATAGAAAATATTTAAGAAGTCAGAACTGCATCAGCACCCAATTTACACCTCAAATACCAAGACGTACCGCTATTATCATAATAATAGAGAGACATAAGGCCAAGTTACAAAGGTTGCTGAGGCAGATGTGCAGTCCAGGACAGTGACTGGCTGACCTCCATTAAATAAGGTCAAACAGCAAATGGGTTCTTGGATGTTCTAAAGATGCTCAATCGTGCATATCTTCGGACAGTGGGAGGAGACCCATGTGGACCTTCAGAAAACAGACTCCTGTGAGTCAGTGGACCCGTGTTGTGATGACAACTGTTGGTGGGGTGTATCCTCTTTCAAATGATGGACTGAAGAATGTCAGGGAAGTTGAAATAAAGGCTGATTTTACAATTTATTTAAATGTCATTAGCCTCTTACAAGGAGAAATATGCTGAATCTCACAAAAACAACGGTCATAAGACTGGTTGCCTGCGGAATTAATAACAAAACAATGCATGAGTTTATTGATTTGTCCATTAAAAAAAGAACCGAAGCCAAGTTGAAGGATTTAATCAAATCTCCTGAATGCTGAGCGAGTGGAATGAGGCGAAATCCGCCAAGTAGCTGGTGAGATTTAACAAATAGGCTGACTGCGGCTGGGACGGAGAATCTGGGCAAAGTTCCCTCTAGGCCTTAGGCCACAAACTTTCCAGTGAGGTGAAAGCTGGGCTCCAAAACCAACTCGAGCAATCTGATCGTTACTGCATCAAATTTCCCATCACAAGCAGAGGAAGACCATCGCTTTCTGTTTCATTACCTCAACATCTGATTCAGCTTGATCTTTATCAAAGCACTGGTATTTTTTGGAAATGAAAAAAAAAGAAAGAAAAGTAGGCTTTCCCAGGAAGTCGTGCTTCTTGAACGAAAACGTAACCGTCACTCGAACATGTCCTTGCTCGTATTTTCTGAGGATTCAGTTTTGTAGCCCTACCGTCTACTCAGCAGTAAAATGACTGAATCCAATCTAAATGTGGGTCTACATGGTCTTTGTTTAGCCAGCGGAGCGTCTGCCCCAGCCTGCTTCCAGCATGGGGTAAGGGCGTGGAAGAGTGGGGTGGGTGACCAGGGGGGAGAAATCAGATGATTAAAGGCAACAATCAGCATCTGTGCTGGAGGACGCATGAATTAATGATGGTGGCAGCAGCTGATCGGGAATTAGCTAATGGATGAGGAGGAGCCCCATGGGGGGACAGGGCTTCCCCAGTCTGGCAGGGCGTGTGAGTGTGTGCGGGTGGTTGGGTGGGGATTGTGTGTGTGTGTGTGTGTGTGTGTGTGTGTGGGGGGGGGGGGGTCTAATGAGCTGCCTGAACCCCCTGCAGAGGTTAACAGAGACATAAAGCTTGCTGGTTCATTTTCATATTCAAGAGCTTTTCTTTTCTTTTTTTAAATAGGCCGTCTAACGATGATGAAAATGCAAATGTGTCATGAGGTTCATGACAATCAAAACATAGCAGCGGCAATTTGTTCAGTTCCATCTCCAGGATGCTGAGAGGTAAAATACAAGCCTGTCATTTCAATTTAAGAATCAGCAAAATGCGGCGCTATATATCCAAACACTGATATGTCTCGCAATGCCTGTGGTGATGTTGCATAGCACAGTACAATTGATTGAACTGTAATTTCACCTGACGTTTCAAACATTTAGGTCATAATTTTGTCAGAAATCTGATACACTCTTTTGTTTTTCACCACTCCTAAACATTAATAAAACCCGCAATGCACTATCAGTGGTATTTTTGATCTATATGAATTCATAATTCAGCCCTGTGATTGCAATGTCAGCTAAACGTCTCGACTTTACAGCGACAACTGTCATTCTTGCTCCTGTCACCTTCTCATTTAACCCTCTCTGTTCTCAACTGTGGATGGGGTCACACAGCAGGAATCCTGCAGATATTCCAGGAATGTTGCTCAGTCTGCTCTGTCAGAGACGGAGGAAGCTGACAGTGTGTGACATCTGGGGCACCGCGGCCAGTGAGGAAGTTGTTGTGAAGGGTGAGTGGAGCCGTCACTAGACGATTAGACTCCAGTTACATTGTCTTTGACCTTCGCTCGTACCTCGTGTTCCTCAGATTCATCACTCTGACACCTGGGGATCTTCCCTTCTCACGTGGTTTATAATTTGGCCTGACTGCAATTTAAGACCAAACTTGCAGCAAAAACACACACCACAAGTGAAACTATAACCTTTCCCCCCCAGTTTTGGATAAATTAACCCTTAATCTCTGTGCTTCATGTTTCGACAATTGTTGTGAGCTTGAAACGCAAATCGACAAACAGTGACGCTTACTTCATGCACAATGTCAAGCATTTCCTCCAACCAACAGAAGACCTTGTTATTCTCAAGCTATTTTTCATAATCTTTGCATAACCAAAGACGTTAGCCAGGACAAACGTTAGTTGAGTACTTCTTGGGTTTAACAACGAGCATTTCCTCTTTTTTTCAGACTCTTGCAGTGTGCGGGGGTTAAGACTAATCAAAGCTGACAAATTAATGACTATTCAAGGATCACGATCTCGACTTTGTTGAGTCGCTTTTTTATTTTTTCCATTAACTGAACATGGTTTTTAAACACACACACACACACACACACACACACACACACACACACACACACACACACAAGCATGGAGCTACGTCCATTACTCTCATGTTTCCAACTTTCCAACAGGAACTTCAACTCCAAATACACACGCATATTATATTTGAGGATAAACTATAATTGTCACAAGAGAACATCAGTGGTTGGGATGATGTAACTGTGGTAAAGATGATGTCAGTGGGCTTTTACCGAATTTATTTTTGTAATTTTCAGAAACTGAGATCAACACCCACTTCATGCAGTGATTTTGAGCGAGATGAGAAAGAAAAACGAGTTAAAAACTTCAGTCTGTAGCACAACAATAATCTCAAAACCACGACTCCTAGCTTGGGGCTAAGCTATAATCACATTTGCCTTTGTGCTGCCTAGATTTGTCAAGTTCTACAACACCAAAGATCATGAAAAAAACCCAAAAGCTCTGTTGTTGAATTCTCTTCCATAGATGAGGATGTGAAGGTGTACTGTACATTGAAGAGTTAAAAAATAAGGCTATACTGAGTCGTGGAACATTCCACCTGATGTGTCTCAGTATCTCCTATGAAGCTCCAACAGCCTCAGGCCTGACCACACACACTCATGTCCAATAAAGCAGACTGGGTATGGATGGGAATGCTAACACGTCATGACTGGGAGTCGCACCGTGACGCCTTGTTTGCCTGCATTAACAACCAAGATGCCAATTAGACTCTTCAGGCAAAAAGACTCCTGCAGTGTGGAACATGTACTTGAGCCCAGCTGGGTGGACCTGGAACTGTGAGAGGAATTTCATCATGACAAGTCAACAGTATTTTAAAAAATATTTATTACCGCAGACTATATTTCCTCGTGGTTGCATTTAACTTAAAGAAGTAAAGAAATGACATAGGCAGTGTGACAAGACACGCACACATAAACGCATATAAGTGCAACACACACACACACACACACACACACACACACACACACACACACACACACCCCATCCCATAATAAGCTGCTTCTGAGTGCAGTAATCATAGAGGGGCTAAAAAAGGAAAGTTAACATCTGGGCTGGGAGCAGTAATCACAGGTTGACTGTTATTAAGCTGAAAGACGAGACCTCTGAACGGCGAGGATTTAAAATACTCCATTACCAGCTCAGAGTGTCGGTCAGGTAGGGCCGCCAAGGTCAAGGCCACCAGACATTGATTGTGTGAGAGTAAGCGGTGGTAAACAGACAGTTTAATTTCCTCTGGATGAGTATCCTAGATAAAGATACCGCATGTAGAAACCAATTCTTGTTTTTCAGGCCATCAGGATTGATCTGATTTCACCTGCTGGAGATGTACAAGGACATTACTGGGACTATTCTTTCACTCAGAAACCTGAAACAGTGTCACAGTTGTAGGATTCATTAAAATGTGCAAAAAAAATAATTGGTAGTGATGACAAGCGAGGGACCTCTCTGGTTTCGCGAATCACGACATCCCTCAAACTTTGACGTCTCACTACTTTTCACCTTTGTCATTCTATTTTTAACGCAAACTACTGCCACAAAACAAGACCTACCGACACAGTTACGCAAAAATTTTGGTGAAAACAACGCCGCCATTGTGAAGGTCAAGGAAGCTCATACAAAATCTGGAGCCTGTACCGACAAAATTTGAGGAAAAAATTGAGACTCAGTTTACACACATCGAGGGAATAAGAACTCTCCACTTTGACAACATAAACCTTCAAGGGTGTGTTGCTACCACCGAAATGTCCACTGCCATGATTCTGGAGGATGTAACAACCTGTCAAGCAAAACTTGCTGAAATAGAGGACAGGGTTTGCATGGATATCATGGATATTATGGATATCCTCAGAGAGGGTTCTTAAGACTTGCACAACCCCCCCCCCCCCCCCCTCCTGATTGACAAGAACTACCACCTTGCATTCACCTGCCTTCGCTTACAAATCCAGTTGTTAACGTTCATGTTTCTCCTGACTCAAATAATAAAGTGAGGTGAGGACTAAATAGAGGTTTTATAAAAGGTCTGAGTGTCATTCTTGGCAAAATGGGGTTATTGACTCAAGGCGTTACTGAGATGGGTTATGGCCAGTGACATGCTTGAAAGATTATGAAAGTTGTGGATATTCTTCATATAAAATGTCAGCCCCAAGTGTCACTGTCACAAAGGCATATATTAATTAACTGAAACAAACTGTGTCTTCCTCTCACCTTCATAGTTGTTGTTGTTTTTCACTTAAAGAGATGGGACCGTGTAAATTTCATGTCCTCAGCAATGACTTGTCCAGTCCAGACATGAAATGACTGTACAATGATTTCGTCATCTGATTTTAAATTCAGTTATTTGAAATGCCTGCTGTGTGCGGAGGTTCTTTCTCATCAAAGCTTTGTTGAAATGGCGAGTTAGTCATTTTGCCAAGTGCAAAAAAAAAGAAGAAAAGAAAAGGTGATTGAAGTGATATATATTCAAAGACAGACACACCCATGTAGGGTTGCCCTGATAGGATACACTGGAGGACAGGAAGGATGGGTGGTGAAGAGAACATCCAACGTCAGTAGATTTCAGCTGTGTCTTGTGAACCTGTAAAATGATCCAATGCTTTCCAGTCAAACCCGATGAGGCGCGGGAGGGAGGGTGAATAATGAGGGGTTGCCTACCAGTATCATACTGGTTGTCAGTGGGGTTCAGCTATTAAAGGAACAGTACAACAATTTGGTTGTGAAGTGCTCTTTTTTCCTTATGGAGACGAATCATGGGTGTATCCAAGAGTAGCTGCCACTGTTTGGAGAAGTCAATGGGGATCCTAATAAACAATAAACAATGTCTGTAGGGTAAATATGCTGCCTCCGCTAGCAGCTGGAAGCTAACATAAAGACAGGAAACAGATCTCCTGACTGCCTCATTTACATGTTTTAACTCATTTGTTCAGCGTAAAAAACTCAAGTGTAAAAATGTGGCTGGAATTTACTGTGCACAGCCAGGTACCAGCTTGTCTGGCACTCTGATAGAACCAAAACATGGAGTTTATAGGTATTTGTAGGAGGATTTCGTAGGAATGACGATTTTTGAAATGTTTATTTTTGCTTCCTCATTGTTAAAAAAATTTGAATCTCATCCAATATTCACTGGAATCTTTTAGAATATTATTGAAATGAAGGTTTAGGTTTTGGGCTTTAGGGTCAGCAGTTAGCCAGCAGGGCCTTTGGTTAAACTTAATGGTTGCTAGTTGTAGCTTCGCATTCACAACAGACATAAAAATATTTTTCAACTTCTATCTCTCAATAATAGAACACCAGACCACCATGCTAAACCCAATTGTAGCATTACTTCCTCTAGCTTAGTTTGTCCATCATAGCTAACGAACCAAACAATGAGCTAACGGTCCTAATGATAGGCTCCTTTGCTGCGTTATTTGTTAGCGAGGGCGTTCTTCTCCTTTAATCACCACAAACACACAGGGCTTTGTTTGTGGGAGAGCTGGCTGATGTAGCAGGTTAAAGTCAACAGCATGGTGTCAGCAGGAGGTTATCACAGCTCCGGGTGCTCCATGATGTTCAGCTTGCTGATAGACAGAGGGGGTCAAGTTACTGATAGTGTCATGAGAAACACAAGCTAGCCAGGTGAATAGATGAGCTTTATAAGCCAAGTTTCTAGTTAAATATTTATTATGCGAAAATGGAAAACCCTAATTTAACAAATTCTGCATTTTTAGGTTTTGAACCTAATAGCAGATAGAGTAGGCATCTGAGTCATCATGAGACAGATTATCCATGTTATTTGCAGTGTGGCTGCTGGTAATTAGTACCAGTGATCTCGAGACAGATTAAACCACCTCCAGACAGAACCAAAGCTGCATGAGTTCTGCTGACGCACACATAAACCGCTGCCTTAATAATACCTCCCTCTGTTCACCACTGCTCTTGATTCACCGCAACTTCAAGACGCAACATGCTCAATCGCATTGTTTGTAAATCTCCAGTTTGATACAATGGTGCACAAACAAGGTAAACTTTAATTATGTGTTAGGACAACGGCTTCGAAAAAAAACTCAAAAGGAATGCAAGAGCCATTAGCCATTTTCACGCTGTTCCTTCCTTCCTTTCTTACATCCTAGCCTCACTTCCTGACCTCATTTCTCACTAGACCCGCCATCTACATAGCTGAAGTGCGATGATCTCAAAGTAGCAGCTGAAGGAAGTGACAACTGGGTAGGAAAGGCCCTAGCCATCGCACAGAAGAAAAAAAAATAGTCCACCCTCAGGAGCACGTCGGCCTTTCTCACATTACCCATTTCACTAGAGAACGCTTCATGAACATGCCAACCGACGGCTCCGGCTTCAAAGGGCTAGACAACACAGAAGACTGGGAGGGATGTATGTGCAAGCATTGTAGTGGTGATGGTGTGAAACCTAAAGCCTCGCCACCGCAGTTCTACAATGCCCGGATGACAGGCGGCCTTGACCGGGAATTTCAGAGGTCAGGATTTGGAGTCTGGGATTCCCTCTTGTCAGAATAGCTGTGAGGCAAAGGAATTCAGTGTGTAATGCAAGGCTCTGCTAGGAAGGAGTTAACGGGTGAGGATAGGTCTTCATTTGGCTTTAGAGTGTGCGGCAGCTGCAGCTTTAAAAGAAAGGATTCACAAGTTTAGAAAATGGCTGAGCTTCAAGACAACATTTCACATCTAAAGATTCTGATGTATGAAAACAAGGACAAAAAGAGAGAAATCAGACAACACGCGCCACCACATCTGGGGAATACAGTGTACTGGGGTCATGTTCCTGGACACAGGATGACCAAACCCCAACCGCGTCGCAGAGGTCAGACCCCTGATGCTGCTCAAGTATTTATGTAAGTGGGTCCACTCAAAAGATGGAGTGGGTGTGGCGTCATGGTGGCGACGCTGAGGGTTTTATGGTGGTGTGCCAGCGCCTGAGAGGAAAGGATGGACTGATGGATTGTCACCCTCATACCTGCCACCAATGCCGTCTTCAGCATCATGACCAATGAACTTAGAACCTGATCCTCTTTAAATTGTTCCAATAAACTTCATTTACCAAACAATCAACATTGCTGCGGTGATATCCATGTTATCTTAGCTGTCAATATTGGACTTTCCCTGCACGCAACAAAAGGAGTCACGCCTAAGATTTATCGTGCAATACTTGTTTGTCCCGAAACGACTCTGTTTAATCCATCAGAATCTTTGCTTCCAGAATTCCTGCTTAATCAAATCCACCCTGGTGGAAGTTGAGATGCTGGCTTCTCTCCTTGACCCGAGAGTCATTTGAAAACAAGGACAGAGACGTGCAACAGCCTGCACAGATAGCCGCTTCTTCCTGGTTCCCGGTGCAAATTGAATTCTGAGCTGCTATCTATTGAGATAAAATGAGCGTCAATATTTATTGCAATTTTGTTTCCTATGTTTAATCGCTGTACTGTCACACCACCAGTAAGACCAGTTTCAGACCAACGCTGCAGTGGGTGGTAGGGTAAGAACTCCCCACCGGGTTACCAAATACAATTCAACACTCTCCTCCATGTTGTCTGTTAGCAGTAGAATGCTACAACGCTACGGGGTGAACCAGGTTTTCTTCTGCTGCTCTGATCTCCAGCTCATGCGATTTGGCGGCCCAGTGTTGGAAGAAAGGCAACTTTTCAATTCTTGCATCCATTCTTCTTCCATCACCCAATTCTCGCCTCCCTTCATCGGCACCCAATAAAAATCAGAATTGATTGGTAGCTCGTGCTCATCCTGTTACACACAGACCGTTACTCCTGCTTATTAAGCAGAATTATCTGTTCCAGCTGTCGAGCTCAAGGTGTTCCCTCATGCTCGGTGGTGCTGCTTAAGAAACTTAAGATCAGCCTTCCGTATCCCATCAGATCTGCTGAATCTGCAGTTTGGTTGAACCCCAGTTCTACAGTATAAGTTTCCTCCTGTTTGCATTTACTTCTCCTTATTCTTTGTAGAAAAAAATAGCAATATAAATGAGGTTTATCAATAATTATTAAATACATTACATACAAAATTTGGAAACCTCCAAAAAAAAAAAAAAAGCCTCCTCTGGGACTCACACAACACATCCTGGAAGCAAGAAGCGAAAAGACAGCCTATCAGAGGAGGAGATTCACCATAAACACACACACACACACACACACACACACACACACACACACACACACACACACACACACACCTCTCTGTGAGTGTGTGTGTCTCTGAGTCAGTATGACAAATCAGATCTATAAACAATAGCTCAATGGCTTGTATGTATATGTGCATGTGTGTGTGTCTGTCTGTGCTGATGAGCAGATGACACATCAACCCTGCTCAGTCAAAGAGAAATAAACGATTTTAAAAAGACAGTATTTAAAGATCTGTTTGTCAACGCTGGTCAGTGACAGAGATGACGTGGATAGACGTGAATGGGTGAACTTGTTGGGATATTGAAGTTGCCAGATCCCACAGCTGCGTCCTGTGGACCAGCCCAGAGCTGAGAGGGCAACAGAACCACACTCACAAGTACAAGGAATAAAGTGCTGCCTTTCAATGATCAGTGGAGGTTTTTGGGGGTTGTTTTGTTTGTTTGCTTTTTTCAGATGCAAAGCTGGAGCTGATCTGAAATCAGCCAGACTGAGAGACGAACAACACGGATAAACAAAACAAAGAGAGCTCCCGCGTTGATTCTAAACACGTTTACGGATGTAAGAGAAGAACAAACATCGTGATTAGTTTTAAAAAGTAGGAAACACGCACCTCTGAAAAGAACGTGTCCATGCTAACCAGCGTCCGACCCCTCGTCCCTTTGTAGTCTGAGTTCAGGGTACCACAGTTGAGGAGGAGAGGAAGCTGTATTCCCACACGATTCCCATCCGCTTCCTTAACATGAATAAAACTTCGTCTTTTCGTCGCCCGGCGCAATTCTCTCGTCAGAAACCAGCCATGTTTGCAGTTTTGGTTTAGTTGAGACGAGTTGTTTGCTGGTGCTGAGTCCCGGGAAGCCGCTGTGTGTTTGTGCTGTCTGGCCACTCCATCTCAATGAAGCCAGCCGGCACATTATGCAGCGAGGCGGGGTCTGCGCGGTCCAGACCTCCCCTCGGCATACGCCCTCTTCGTGTCCGCGTCCGCTCGAGGAGACTGATGGCTCTAAAAGATGTGCTCATTTCCCTGTGTTTTCAACCCCGGAGCCCACAAGAGAGGAAAGAGTACACAAAGACAGGACTATGTCACAATTAAGGTGAGCACTATACCGTGACTGAGAATGTTTATTTCTCACACTGTAAAGTACCTTGTAACTAAGGAAAGCAGAATATAAATAAAGTTTAATTATATCACTATCATTATTACCACTGGCAAGCTGGTAGGGATTGTTGGACTGTGTGTCTATTTGTCAGTAAAAGCAAACAAAAACCAAAAAAAAACTATGATGCAGAGTAATCTATCCAGGTTTGAGGCAGATTAGTTATAGTGCCTCCTGTTGGCAACAGGAAATCACAAGTTTTTTATACACTCTTCTTTTGGGTCGACCAGATCGTCTCAGATTTGTTAAGAAAAACCTCAAGAACAAAACAATGCCATAAATAGTTAGCCTGTTCTCTAGCGCCACTTAGTTAGTGGAGGAAGTGTTGTTTGTATCTCAGTGCAACATTCGCCTAATCTCACATTGAAGATACAGATACTATCCTGTTTCACCTCCCTCTTGGTCGATGGAACAGCCACACACTCTCTAAGTGGAGGTATGCAGTTTTTCTGTCGTTTATTAATTTGTTCACCTGTTTTAGTTGATAGTTGAAAGTGTGGATGGCGCAGTCACAATGCATGAGTCCCGTTAGCTTAAGGCCTCCAGATCACACTTTCGGGCAAGACTGTCGACCTGGAGGTGTAACCCTGCACCCTCGCTCTAGGAGGCCACGAAAGTGCTTTCTATTACGTTGAAATATTCTGCAATAATACTTTAAAAATAAACAAAGAGGCGTTTGTTCGCAGGTACAAGCCAGAAACTTCGCGGGTCTGCTTTCAAGATATTAATTACCTACAACTGTGAAGAGGATTTGCACGGAGCATAGCAGCAGACTACCCCCGGGAGGCTGTCATGTGCATGCTGACAAACTAAAGAGACAAGACATAGCAGCGCAGTATTATAACTAGACACTGATCACATGGGCTGTATATCACTGGTCGTCTTTCAAGCTTACACATTCATTTCAAAGGAACAAGAGGAAAGAAACAAGCCTTTTAATCCGTGACCTTATGCCAGTATAAGATCAGGCGTCCAGTCATGACCTGTGCTGAAAGTTCATCTAAATGTTATTGACATGCAAGAGATTCAGCAGCGTGTTACGTAATCAGCATCGACTTTGTAGCAGCTAATAGAGCGGCGAGGCAGCACAGTCAGCTCCTGGCGGCTTGGCTGCCTGTCATCCAACGGCCTGACTCTTCAATTGAATCAGAATTGAAACTGTTTTGAAGGACGATTTGTGAATACAAGTGTTACTGAGATTAATGAAGTCATGCAGTGTTTGTTTAATCAACAGAGCATTTCAGTCCTTGTGTGTATTAATTATTGGAAATGAATGAAATTGACTTTACTGCCACAATGCCTTTTTTTAAAAATCAAAATTATTGAAACAGCTCAAACTGCTGAACTCCACAATAAAGCACATTTCTTAATTTGTTCCTCCAATGTTAACCAAACTTATAACAGCTCCAGATGTTGTAAACTCCCAAATATCATCACAAGTCAGTCATTTTAGTACAGAGTTAAGGAGAGGACGTGTCTTTATCTTTGTGTCCACATCATGACCCAAGTAGACCAGGATGACTACCCAGCTCAACTGACACTATAGGAAGGATTGTTTGCACCAACCATGCATCACCTATGACACATTAACCAAAGCAAACAATAATGAAAGAACCATTCTTTGTCACTAATTTAAGCCCACAAATGAAACCCTGGCATGATGGCAGACAGAGTGGATTCTAACAGCAAAGCTTCCACTCTTTGACTCTGCCTGAAAGGACAAGCAGAACAAGAACAAAACATCCATTTGGTCATGATGAGGATCCCCAGGGGCACCGGGGGAAGGGTCTCAAGGATCACGTCGCCCACTTTTCTGCACTCCCCCTGTGTTCTCAACCTATCAACATATGTTGTTTGCACCCTTAGTGGAGAACTATTGAGCAGGTGAATGATATTTGAAGCCTGTTATACCACTGAGGTGAAACGTGGTAGCTGGAAAATAGCTTCCACTGGTGAGAGGCAGTTATACCACTCCAAGCGATACTTCCTCCCAAAATATTTTTCTTTTCAAGTACTCACAAATAGAGCTCCTAAGGTCAAGTATACATTCATTTCCTCCTGCATCACTTCTGTGTGACTCCAAAAGTCCGCCTACACCAGCCATGTATATTTAGCTTGAAGCTAATTGCTACCAACTACATAAACTGCATAAATGTCCAAACACATCAGTTTACAAACTCAAGTGTCTTGTCTGGTAACTAACTATGACCCATCTGGTTTGATAGTAAAGTAAATATAAAGAAAACATGCAGTGTGGCACTTGAACTGGATTTAATATTGCCATACAACCTGAATTATCTCCGGGGATGACTGGAATATAGGCTGTTATGTGTTTATTCTTGCAAAGGTCCTTTGTGAAAAAAACAGATCAGCTGAGTGTCAGCCCTGCAACGGTGATGTAATGCTCAGCACGAACCGTTTGTGTGAAAAGCGGCATCAGATAAGTTCTCATACTGGAGGGCTGTTAACAGGAATCAAGGCCATCAGATATCCTCATTTTCTACACATCAGGGACAATCAAAAGGGATATATTCAGAGCTACAAACATCTTCTTGAAAGTTGTAAAAGTAGTCTATTTTACAAGCTGTAAAAACTCGTGAGGCAGCTCACATACAGAGCTACTGTAAGACCCCCCCTCCACACACACACACACACACACACACACACACACACACACACACACACACACACACGCACACGCACACACACACACTCTGCCTGCTCTTACAGCATGAGGTCCATTTGTGGAAAACTCTCCGGCTTCAGAAAAATTCTTAACTGCCGCAAGCACCAGCACACTCCCTTAATGCTTTTTTTTCCAACGACCATTTCAGCTTGATCTAGTTTCTTATTAAGCATTCAAAATAAAGCACTAAATGTAAAGAATTGTGGATTCAAATGGCTGAAAGAGACAGGAAATCTGTTAAGACCCATTACTGACCTCAGGCAAAGCCCCTCAGGTGGATTGAAAGAGCCTTTTTGCTGCTGGACCACATGATGGAGGACCATGAGAATCCTTTAACTGGAAGTTGTTCATGTCAGAAACACCCAAACCTCGAAGCGCGCGTTTTCAGCTGCTTTTTTAAATGTCTATAAAACTACTGACTTCCATACGAACCTACACAAAGGCCTAAGAGGTGAAATGCTGGATTTCCAGCTGTTGCAAAACAGACGTGCAAATATTCTGAATACTTAACCCGTTCTAATGACACGATTTATCAGTAAAAACATTTGACTTGACAAGCAAATATCAGTAACTGCATAGCTCACGATCAGAACCAAATGTGCCTTCTAGCTTTACATCTTTGTAAAAATATTAAAGCAGGAAAAATAACAAAAGAGGGAGAGGCAGGCAAAAATATCCTTGTTGAATAGACAAAATCCTTAATAATGGCAATATGAAATATAAATATCAATCCAATGATTTATAGTTGTATTATATTTTTTGCAATGAGGAGTTGTAACGACAAAGACTACTCATTCATGAAAAGGAGTAATGATGATGTCTGTTTTTATAAATTGATTTTACTAATGAAAGTGACGTGAGGAGTGCTCCTTCGTCGTTTGAGGAGGGGGTCTGCCGTGTCTCTGAATTACTGGACACACCCAGGGAACAAAGAAAACAAAGAGGGAGGGTCAAAACATTGATTGAAACAAATGTGGTTTAGCTAAGATGGATGGCGGGGAGGGAGGGGCAGAAAAAAAAAACCTGAACATGAGAATAAAAATGGAACATCTAACAATATCCTTAAACAAAGATGATTACATCTAGATTGAATTGATCTGTCTTGCTGGCACCTTGTGTAAATGTGGTCAAACGTCACTGCATTTATTGAGTTATGTGGCATTTATTAAATTATGCGGCTGAATCTGGAGCTCTGCACAGCCAACAGGGCTTTGGAAAGCATCATTCACACCTAAATAGCAGCCGGCTCTGGTGTTTTTGTGCTCAAGGTCAGGGGGTGATGCTATAAAATATTCTTCACTGTAAAACAAAATGATTATCGCTCTTTCTTATTAAATTTATCAATTATTTGAATGTTCTGATTTGATCTTTTTCCATTTCCCGCACAAAGGAAACCTTATACATGTATTTGCAAAACAGGTAAAAAATACATCTTTTTGACGAGCAATACAATCAAAAGTTTTTATGTGTTGGATATTCTATCTGTACTTGGAGATGTATGTGAGTTTTTGGTCGTTTGTTTTAAATTCATAAAAAATTCAAACATTTTCAACGACAGAGATGCATTTTTAAAAGAATCATAATGACGGCCAATGAGGTTTTACTTATTGGTTGCACCGGTGTGACGAGCTTAATGCTAACATTAGCATGCTATCGTGCTCACAGTGCTAATGATAATGTGCAAGTATAATGTTTTTTCATGTCAACAGGGCCTTCTCCCAATGGGCCATCCGTAACCAAGCATGCCAGTCCCCTAAATTCCAGTGTGTGTTTGCCCTGCACCCCACAAAGCAAGGTGCGCTTTCTTAGCTCTGGTATGGTTGGAAGGGTTGGGGGGGTCTTTGGCAAGCTTGGTGCCATCTATCAAACAAGAGAGCTTTAGAGACAAAACACTGGCCTGCTGGAAAAACTTTGGCATCACCAAGCTTCATCTTCTATGACACAAAAATGTTCTTCGCATTTCATCGACCATGGAAATGTTGTTGAGATATTTCACTTTGGACCAATGAAATACTTAAGAGGATAAAGCTCCAAATGAACTGAGAACTAAGACAGGGGTGGAGGACAGAGGAAAGATGTTCATCGCAGCGTTAGATGCTCCGATCCCTCTGTCAGCTATGAGCGATCTCCCAGGGTCAGTGGAGTTCAACTGGAGTCCAAACAGCAGGAATGCACAATATATCTCACCACAAACATTCCTCCTCCGACAACCCATCGGCATACCATACCTTCCTTGAGGATGAAGAATGATGACCAGCTCATACTCTCCCATGCCCCCTAGACACTGTCAACTTCCTGTTTGTTTATAGAGCTTCATATTTCACTGCTCCCACATCCGATCTCTGGCTAGCTTTAAGAAACCTGGAAAACCATCCCAAGGATGTGAACACTCGCTGTGTTGAATGGTATGCAAACATGCCATTGAACGTTTTTCACGTTACTGAGATGTTATTGTTTATTGTTTAGTTTCTGAGAACAGTTTTCTCTCAGAATCCAGAGTATTAGCAGAAATGGGCCCAGCAGTGACTCACTGGCTATTCAGAGCCTGAAAAAACAAACCGGTTACATTCTTCACGGTGCCTGAGCTCAGGACTGATATGGAGACCTGTGGGGAAGTCTGGAACGATGTCTCATATCAAATGAATCAGCTGTGTGAATCACTGACAGCTCAGCTTTCAGATTTCCCCTCAACTGCGACGTCACAAAGCAATAAAAATCACCTTTCGTTCAGAATTGGCAAAGATGATAATCGGCGAAAAGGCAATCGAGCCATTAACATTTCTGGAGTGCAATAAATCAAAAATACTCCTTTACAAGCATTCATGATGTAATAAAGTACACCTATATATCAAAAGAGCTTCAGGCAGGACAGTAATGGAAGATGAGGTTTTTTTTAGGAGGGGAGCTACAAGATGACTTCTTTAATTCATAGTGTTTCTCATATTTCTGAGACATGAACGGATCACTTATCATTGTCAATGTGTTCAGCTGAGCTTTCGTGTCGCTCATAATATAAAAAAACTGAGGTGATAGCCAGTACAGTCTAAAGTGAGTAATAGTCAAATCCCTCAGGTATCAACTAGGCAGTTAGCATCACCATGGCAACCTCTAACTGCAGCTGATTACACATGATTCAGATCAGCTGATTCCGACAGACTCTCTGATGCGACGTTTACCAAACGGTTGGCTGATATTTCTGTCACTCTAACTCACATTTGAACTCAGAATATTGTTTGGACACAATTGTTTCATCGTGCATTCCACTCATACTTTTGACGTAAAATCTCCGCACTCCTTCTTTAACATCAGCTGTTCAGTGATCAGAACTGTTACCTCCTAGAGGTTTAGGGGGCAGGGACATCAGAATACACCTGCTTCAGACAACAAAGGGAGATTATTTTGAGGCGAGGTGAGGATGGGGTGGGGGTGGTGGGGTAGAAGGAGGTCAATGTAATTACAGACTCCAGGGAGATGGCTTTATTGAGGTGATGCCTGACCCCAGGGTGTGTGCTTTTCTTTGTCTCCCATCAGAAATGTTCAGTTACTGTAGGCAGCATGTCTGTAGGTCAGGATCGTAATTAAAGGGTCGTCTTCAGTGTTTTCAAGTCAAATAAAGAGTAGTAAAGCTACATGCCATGTAAACTGATCTCATCTGTGACTGCAGTAAGGACTGTCTCGCTGGTGTTTGCATTAGTCTCCATCACTTCCTTTAGATTTTTACTTTTGCCTTTTGCTCTGTTGTATCTCACTAAGTGGTATTGTTCTAAGTGCATTAGTCACTGTTGTTTTGTTTTGTGTGGGAGTGTGTGCGTGTGTGTGTGTGTGTGTGTGTGTGTGTGTGTGTGTGTGTGTGTGTGAGTGTGAGTGAGAGTGTGTGTGTGTGGTTTGAACATCCATTTTCTTCAAGCGTAGGGTCTTCAAAGCCACGATAAGGCCTCTCCTCGGGCTCAGTCACACTCATAATAAAATTACAAGTCCATGTATGTCGTTCTTCCTCTCTTTCCCAGAACAATTAACTGTGTCTGACAGTGAGCAAATGAGCCAAAGAGCCGGAGCATTTGTCCTATCTGCACTTCAGATCAGTTGCTATTAGCGGTCGTGAGCACCCCCCTTCAATCTTCCTCAAATGGAGAGAGATGAATAAAAAGTGAGCACTAGAAATGAGATTACTATACTGGCAAGCTTTACTGCTGGAGAGATGAGATTGAAACATTGAAAAAAAAAGTAGTGTGTGTGTGTGTGCGTGTGTGTGTGCGTGCGCGCGTGTGTGTGTGTGTGCGTGTTTGTGTGTATTTAGAACAAAATGACCAAAAACAGTGGGCAGATGCAGTACTTCTTAACCTTAATTAACAGACATCAGTCACTTCACTCCCACTTAGGAGCTCTCTGTAACCATAGCGATGCTAAGTTTGGCAGCCAGTGAGCCCAAGATGCATCTTTGCACCCAATGGCTCACTCAGATACAGTGACAATGAAACAGACTTTAAAGAGGCTTTTTAATTACTTGAGTTAATAAATGAGTAAAAATATTAATTTAAAAGTTAATTGATTCTTAGCATCAGGAGGCAAACTGCGCTCGTATTTCCCTTGCCAGCTTCTCCATATATCACAATTCTGGTTTCTTCAGTTTCCTTGATGTAAAAAAGATAATATTTTTGCACTTGTGACCTGACTTCCTGCTTTCAGAGGAAAGATTGTCTCATACATTGTCCCTTCTCACTCAACGCCACCAGAACTTTGAGCCAGAACTTTGATCCCACTGTGGTATTGTAGCGCCATCTAGTGTTTTTTAAACAAATACATACAATGAATTTCATTTCCACTAATTGACTTTAAATTGATTTAGTCTAACAACACAAACCAATAATCATATCATCATAAAATGAAGCGTATCTCCTCTGAGGGCCTGGCGGCTTTACAGGGAGAATTGATTTTTTTTTTTTTTAAAAGAGGAATGAAAATGAACTAAATAGAGAAATAAATGTGACAAATCCTTGAATGATCAAGCAGTGTTCCATGACTGAAAGTTGACGTGTGAGCAGCATTCACACGGACACAGAGCTGGGTCTGGCAAACTATTCCTGAACTGGCTGCTTTGTTACCTTGCAATGTCAAACACAATAGTAATTGTTCTCAGCCTACATAGTGTGTAGTATAGCAGTATGTTAGTCTATACAGTTAAACCACTCTCTAGGTGCCTCATTAGATGCATCCATACAGCAACATTAAATCACCAGAGATTAATACTTCTTTCTTTTTTTTCAAAGCTTGATTATATTAAATCATTTTACCTTATGGTTTATTATTGAGTGCGTACTGGGTGAGATTTAACTGTGTTATTTTCTGCCTCTCTCATTAAGTGTGCTGGCCAAAATATTAAAATGCAGCCCAGTTCGACTCCACTGAAAACTGCAACTCTATAGAGTTCAAGTGAAGATTATTAGTGTCCGGTGAGTGTATCCGTGTAAAATTTAGCATTATTCCTAAGTGCTATCTCTTTTGGTTATAGGGACAGAAATAACTGGCTCCAAAAGGTTATGAATGTATGACATTACAAGCCTTACCTACGGAAGCAGAGAATAGGCAAAATGAAGGTAACGGCATCAAAAAAGACAAAAAAAAAATGCTTGATTATTTTTCAGTGTTTATCCCAAGATAACAAATCACATTTTGTGACTATAACAGATCGATTCATGTCGTCATCTCAAGATGGTGAGATAAATTAACTAGATATCTCATTTACTCTCCGAGGAAAAACTTTTTTTACCCACTTTTTTGAGAAATGAGATAATTTCATACATTTCCCATTAAGCTGCTCAGCTCCAGTAACACCAAGATCTGGTGGAAGGTAAACTGATCATTGTGTCCATGTAGCCTTAACAAATTTAGGAGCACAATCTGGTTTTTTTTTTGTGTGTTTTTTGTCAGCAAACAATTTATTCATCACGTTTTACTTCAACTCCTGAAGTAGCAGTCGTAACAACAACAGCAGGAGCGGTCCGAGCCGAAAGAGGCGGGGTTTAGGACCCTGAGGATAAGCAGCTATGCGTGTCACATGACAGCGTGAATAAAGCAGCGGTTCTCTCTTAACAGCACAGACGTTCCGAGTTAGTTATCTCTGAAACACCCGAAAACAAGTCGTAGAGACGCAAATTGGCGATGGAATGTTATTAGGCGGAGTCGTGAGAGGCGGGGAGTCAGCAGGGATGTCTGCGGGTGTCCTACTCTTAGCAACAGCCTGTTTATCTGCCTTCGGGGTAAGAAAAGTTGAATACCTGAGTGGAGGGACAGAAAAGTCAGCTGAAAGCCCCTAAACCTCTGCTTCCTGTTCCTTGTTGAGAGGACTATGCCTTGTTTTTATAAATAGTCTCTGGATCCAGGGCTAATCAATATGAAGTGTTATCTTTAATCAGTGCTGGTGTCATACTTTTGCTGGGCTTACTCAAAAATGACAATCCATGGAAGGCAAGAAGGACCATACTTTCAATTAATTTTCTAATGCTGTAGTAGTGAATAGCTGCCCCCCCCCCCGTGAGAATAGGTTGATATAGCTAGATATGTCGAGAAATGTCGAGTGATTTAATTAACTTGCAACTTCAAGACGTGGCATTAAAAAAGTAAGAAGTGTGGCATTTTCAGGCTTCCACAACAAACATCGGCACCTCTCGGTTTCTCTTGCAGGTCTCAGGAGAGAGATCATTCTCCATCAACTACAACAACAACTGTTTCCTGAAGGATGGAAAGCCTTTCCAGTACATCTCCGGCAGTATTCACTACTCCAGGATCCCACGCTTTTACTGGAAGGATCGGCTGCTCAAGATGTACATGACTGGACTCAATGCCATCCAAGTGTAAGCTCCCCTGTATACATACTTCCTGTGTCTCCTCGTTTCTTCACTGACGACTGACTCCATACAGATACGTGCCCTGGAACTTCCACGAGGCCACGCAGGGGGTCCAGAACTTCACAGGGGACCGAGATTTGGAGCATTTCCTGGATCTGGCCAATCAGACGGGTCTCCTGGTCATCCTGCGTCCAGGTCCTTACATCTGTGCAGAGTGGGAAATGGTGAGAAATGGACCTTTGCATCGTTTATGTCAGTGCTCTCGTAGAAGCATACATCCGTGTATTTAATCACCCACCGAAGATCATTGCACTTACAAACCCAGTCTACAACATTGCTGATCAGGAAGTTGATAAACAGAATGCACATTGCCAACAGATCACATGACCTCGATGTGTAGAGATGTTCTGATATAATTTTTTTCTCTCCCTCTCTGAAACCTGAGAGTGACTCTGATGAGCTATGTGGAATCAGGGGCCGATAATGGAGGCATTTCACAGTCAGAACATCTCAGTGTGAACATGTCGTGTCTTAGAAAAATAAGATTCCATCAATCCAAATTAAAACAGAGACCACCTTCTGATTGGATTACAGCAGCTGCACCAGTAGAACCTGTGTGGTCATTATTGCTCTCGTGACTGACTCTTGCACGGTTGTGATGCTGCTGCCATGGCAAAATCCATCCACCGACAGAATGAAATACAAAAACCAGCAAATATCGCCTCTGTGCTAGTTCTTGCTGCAGTTTAGGTGTCTCCTGGATGGCTCACATTCAGAAGTACATTCCAATTCTTTCAGTGTGTGGGGGGGTTAAAATCTGTCGTTCCTTTCCATCACAGAAATATTCCTGGTGACGGGCAACAACATTTCAAGTTTACATGAATTTGTGAGTGCTGAAATGCTAAATTTTAAGCTGATGAAGTCGTTTTTCCGCCCTTACAATGAATTCAGACAACCTCTACTCTTCAGTGACATTGCATGTGACATTTCCTCATCTGGGTAATATTTCATCTTTATATGATTCCCAGCCTGCTTCGATGGTAGCAAAATCATACTTTTATGGTACTTTGAGGAACATAAACATCGTAGTCCCACGGAATCTATTTCTCAATAACAAAAGATTTAGAGATAACATAAAAATAACAACACGTTACTTTGACAAACAAAACTGGGCAGAATTTATATTACTGTCAATATTATTATTGTAGAAAGCATCTGGTTGTGACATGTTTGACATCATTTTTTTTCCCATAGTTTTGATTGAACAGCCCAACTTTCCATCTGCTCATCTAAAAATGCATTCTGTGTCTCTTCCAGGGTGGACTGCCAGCGTGGTTACTCCAAAAACCAAACATCATACTACGCTCAGCTGACACAGGTATAACAAATATAAAAACTGTAACTGATATTTTTTTGCCGCTTATTCTTGTTCTTTCCTCCAGATTACCTGGAGGCAGTCAGCAACTGGCTTGCTGTTCTCCTCCCCAAAATGAAGCCTTGGCTGTACGTTAACGGCGGTAACATCATCAGTGTCCAGGTAACTCTGTACCTGAGAGGGATTTGTCTGTAATGTTCTGGATAAATTAAATGCTAAAAGTCTTGATTTATTTCTAAACTACAGGTTGAGAATGAATATGGAAGTTACTACGCGTGCGACTACAACTACATGCGTCACCTGCGGACTCTGTTCCGCTTCTTTCTGGGGGAAGACACAGTTCTGTTCACTACTGATGGAAACACAGACAAAGAAATGACCTGCGGGACTCTGGAGGGATTATATGCCACAGTGGACTTTGGCACAGGTTGGTATTGTGTTGAAACACATTAACGGATCACCTGAGTTAAATCATACAAAACGCTCCAACCGATTGTATTTATTTTCTTATTCAGACACCAACATAACTGAAGCCTTCAACCGGCAAAGACGGTTTGAACCCCGAGGCCCCTTGGTTAGATACATGTGATGTTTTTATTAATTATCATAATAGAGCAATGCAACTGAAAACATGCAATGGGAAACTGTTCTGAATGATGTTACAGGTGAATTCAGAGTTCTACACTGGCTGGTTGGACCACTGGGGAGATCAGCATGCCATGGTTGATGCTCAGAAGGTCAGCAGAGTGCTAGCACAAATGCTAACCATGGGGGCCAACGTCAACATGTATGTCCCCACAAACCCTTCCAAACCTTCCTCCTCTCTAAACAAGTCCAGCAAAAGGATAAAGCTGCTCTGATTCTGGGTCTTTGTAGCAAAAAAAACTACAAGGTCAGATTTGTTATAGGATGGTTAGAGCTGCCAAGAATATTAGGCTTCCACAGCAAAAATGGAAAGGCAAAAAGTGCATATTTTTAATTAAATTTAAAAAAAAAACACAACAATGTATACTTGGTTTAAAGCTACCATCAGGCCGACAGCATGGTGGCTTAACGTTAAGCCCCTCCCCTCCATCAGCCACCATTTTATGAAATATGCAATTTTTCTGTCTGAGCAAAAATAGAAAGTACTTTTTTTAAAGCAATGTAAATGAATGTAGATCACTATAAATACAAAAAAAAAAAATTCTACCAAAGGAACTTGAGGCTTTTACAGCAGCAGATAACCATTGCTCCACAGCATCCTGGTTCATGAACATTCTACCTTAAATGGTTACAACATTATGTCTAATATTCAGATTTTCTATGGAGAAAATAAATGGGATTTTCAATAACAGAACCCCACTCTTCATGATACAACTTTTTTCAGCAAAGTTAAACTCAATATTGTGGCTTTTAAATATGTTGGGTTTTTTTGGGGAGGTCAGTAGCACAGAGGAGTAAAATGTGTGTCGATATATTAAATTATTATTATTTTTAAGCATCGATTGCACCGGCAAAACTTTCCAGTAGCATCTTTTTATTGTTGTTTTCGTTATGTCTGTCCAAGTCTCATCTGCAGATGTACCACTTCAAGGCAGTTACTTTGATGAATGGTAAATTTCATTTATCTTCACCATCTATGTTCTCAGGTACATGTTTGAAGGAGGTACTAATTTCGGCTACTGGAACGGTATTTATTTCTGCTGCTCTCAAAAATATTTAGAGTATGGCCCATCTCGCAGCTTTCATCTATGATAAAAGTCGACTGCTCTCCCTAAGGTGCTGATCATGACTCCAGGTTCCGCTCAGTAGTGACTAGCTACGATTACGACGCCCCGCTGTCGGAGGCAGGAGACCCCACTGAGAAGCTGTTGGCCATCAGAGATGTCATTAAGGAGGTACAGCACATCAAAGCACCACCCGCTGAGCCCGATGTCCCATTTATACTTTGATATGATGAAGGCGCCGCTGTTTCTCTGCAGTTCAGAGAGATTCCCTCAGGACCCTTGCCACCAGCAACTCCCAAATTTGCTTACGGCTTCGTCACGCTAAGAAAGGTAATATAATTTCAGGAATTTATCGCCGGTGACACAAGGGGGGGGAAAAAAGGTGTTTTAGAGTGCAAAATAATACCAATAAAGCAACAATTTTTTGAAGGTGGGAAACATCAGCAGCCTGTTGAACACGCTCTCCCCCCTCGGGCCTGTTGAGTCCAAGTACCCTCTGACATTCGAAGAGATGAAACAGGTACATTCGTGACTGTAAACCTCCCGACACATGGAGAACTCCCTAGACTGTTGTGTGTGTGTGTGAGCAAGCTGCCGTGTCTATTGTGCTACGTGTGCAGTACTATGGATACATGCTGTATCAGACCACGCTGCCCAGGGACCTCTCAGAGCCCACGCCACTTATCTCTCCACTGAATGGGGTTCATGACCGTGCATATGTGTCCGTCAATGGGGTAAGCCTTCACAATGAACTTTTGTCTGGAAATTCATTTTTCCAAAAACATCATCAGACATTCAGGGTTATAAACTAGTTGTATTCTCTATACTGACCAAGAGTGTGTGGACAGGTTTTCCAGGGTCTGCTGGAGAGAGACACCATACTGGTGATGAAGATCACAGGAAAGAAGGGGGACCTTGTGGACATCCTGGTTGAGAACATGGGCAGGGTTAACTTTGGCAGCAAGATCAATGACTACAAGGCAAGAACAAAGACCGTGTAGAACTCACTCCATTTTCCCCACACACACATTCTTCTTAAACCCCTTCTGTTTTGCTGACATTGTGTTTACTTTACCATTGTTTCAGCTCGCACGGACCGAAATGCTAAAAAAAAAAAAGCCACTGTTAGAAACAGAGATCCAAAAAAAGACCACAGTGATGTACAAGAATATCTCCAACAATCCAACAAGCCTTTTATGTAGTATTTCAAAAAGCATTGGATTAAATAAAATCACAATTAAGTCAGTTTCATTGAATATCACTGTATAAGTTTGAGGTTTGGTTAAAAAGGTCTTAAGTAAATAAGTTGTATATAAATACCATAATAAACGGTCAGATGTCAAGTATATTAAGTTTTATTGGACTTCTACTCATCACAGTTACATTTAACATCTATTTATGCCTCGCAGACGAGACCATCGAGTGTGCATGAGCTCTGTTGAGAATTCATCTGGAAAGGAAACGTCTCACATCTTGCTTAGCTTGTCATCCCGGAATGTTCATCTGTTGTTTTGACTCCAAGTAGACAAAGTATGAGCGAATTAAATCTTTTCCAGGCAGCGGCTGTGAAACCCTAATGCTGTTTCTGATTCTGGGCTGAGGAATGAAGGATGCAAAATTGCACTTAATGTGCTACAGACTAGCATCAGGTGCCTGTTGCACAATTTGCTTATGGCCACATGTAAGAGGCACCACAGATCGGAGCAAAGTTTCGGATGTTGTCTTTGCCTCTAGTGCAGTTTTTGGCTGGGAAGATTGTCCTGAATTTAACTTTGAAAACCTTGCCTCATATTTTCTGGATATTTAAATTCTGGTTCAATCTGTGAGTTATTATTTTAACTGTCAAAAGGTGCCTCCATGGGTCTCCAGAGTCCGCCAAAATGCTTAACCTAATGCAGCTTCTACTAGAAGTAATATGTATATATTTCCTTAGTTTTCCCATTTTAGCACTAATGCTAACTGGTTAACAGTCTATGTCCTGCAGGGCCTCCTGAGTAACCTGATTGTTGGCAAAGACACCCTGACTGACTGGAAGATCTACCCTTTGGATATTGATGGAGCCATAACTGGTGGATGGTCTCAAGCCCTCACCAAAGCACAGAAGGAACCCTCGGTCGGGCCAACCTTCTACATGGGGACACTACAGCCCAATGGCTTGGCGTGGGACACCTTCCTTAAGCTCAGTGGCTGGACCAAGGTAGCGCTACATCTTTTAGGGCCTCTGATCAGCCTCTTGTATCTCTTGATGTTTCCATGATTCTTTTTCTCCTCCATTAGGGTCAGGTGTGGATAAACGGTGTCAATGTGGGACGATACTGGCCAGCCAGGGGGCCACAGCAGACCCTTTACATCCCTGGACCCCTGCTCAGCACCACACAGCCAAACAACATCACAGTGCTAGAACTGGAAGAGACATCAGCGTACTTAAGGGTTCTCTTTATGGACCGACCTGAGCTCAGTACTCTAGCTGGGAAGTCTTGACGGTGTGTTTCGTAACACTGGTCTGTTCAGAGTTAGAGGAATATCTCATCACAATGGCTGTTTAAAGGACAGGACTGAATAACTCTGACTGAAGCCAAGTCAAAGCGTTTGTCTAAACAATTCACCTTGCGTATGGGCAGCTGCGTTATTCTTGTAGCACAAAACGTTATCTGGTTGGAATTGTCAGTATCAACAAACTTGAACACAGCAGCTTTACAGTCCATATTGATACAATCATCATTTTGTCCTACAGGTTAAACAAAAACAAAAACAAAAAAAAAGAAGTTGTATAGACAGAATAATATTTTATTGCGTTTGCTTTTTAATTTACCAGCAGTGATTGCACATAGAATTATGCTGACGTTTATGTTTTCATACAGTATAACGTATGCATCCTTCGACGACTGTGATTGAATTGAAATGTCACAAGTTCACCTGCCATAATAAAATTTGAAATGGTTGTTCTCAAAGTTATTACTGCCATTTTTTCCGTGGGTGTCTTCCACGACTGACCGCCGTAGCGTGACGTCGGGTTTGCGTTTACCTGCAAATGGCGTCAAATTCTTTGATTTGCAGAACAACCTCCATTCAAACGAATTCAGAGGGTTTTCGCCAAGATTCCATCTGAATTAGAAAGAGTCCTATTAGAGGTAGCTTCCAGCGAATGTCATCTAAACGGGTGTTAGGTCTTCCCTGCGGGAGCGTTAGCTGTTCGGTGCGCTTTGACGCAGCGAGGAGTGCAGAAGGAATAATCGAGGTACTGGAATGGGATCTTCCCTTGCAGAGACTCTCCACACTGCCAGCACCTCCTGTACACACAGACACACAACAACGCAGAGAGAAAACATTTTAGCACACATTCTTAACAAAACATTAAATGTGAATTCATGGTAAGGGTCTTACTTGATGTTAGAGAGGCCCAATCCTGTTGCAGCTGCCTGCTCTGCTAACCTCCTCTCTGCTGCCAAAGCTCTCTAATCACAAAGAAAAAACATGACAATGAAATCAACGGCTTGAATATCGGAAACTTCCATCTCAAAACATGTCTGCGGTGCCTGCTCATTTGAATCATTCTTAGTCTGTCCATACAAAACACCTGAACCACAAAACATCAGCAACTGAACATTTAGTCACCTTTTCACGATCGCTGAGGGAAGCAAACCTCTTCTTTTCCTCAGCCTCCAACTCTTGCTTCTTTTTCTCTTCCTTCTGCGTTTTCTCTCGCTGTTTTTTCAAAGCCTTTTGAGCCTTTTTCTTTTCCATCTTTTTAGATTCAATCTCTGCTGTGAGTGGCGCGGGAACCTTGAGATGCACGAGCAGAGAAGTGTTCAGATTATATTTAATGTGATCCACATTGAAAACGACACTCCGAGCTACATACCTGTGCCTTGTTGTAGTCGTATCGGTCAGGATTCTCAGCCATATATTTACGAAAAACATTTCTTGTATCTTTGTCGGGGGCCACGGTATATGGAGTCTGTCCTTTCTTATCCCTGTAAAACAAAGTTGCAGCGATGACACTTAAATCTCTCGAGCATCTGCTATGATTATACTGTAATATCACTTGTATCACACTATTCTTTTCTTACCTGAGGGCAGGGTCTGCTCCCTCCTCCAGCAGTATTCTGACTACTGCCTTCTGTGCAGCCGCTGAGGCAACATGTAGCAAAGTGAACCCTGATGAATCTATGCACTTGTTAAGAAGAGTCTGACTCTGGGTGTCAGCAGGGTTGCTCTCTGACCTCTCTGGATTCTCTCCTGATTCACGGAGGATTCTACTTAAACCGTCTACATCCCCGACCTTGCAGGCTGTAAAAAGTGCATCCCTAAGGCCAAACTCCCACGACTCATCTGCAGAGTCTGTAGGGACAGAGACTTGATGAGAATCTTCTCAACAAACCGTGTTACGTGAAGTTGCAAGACTGAGAGGCAGATGTTGAATAGCGATAAGCAGCACTAACCCACCTTCTTCTTGTTTCTTGCTCTGTGCTTTCTTCCCACTCTTGCTCTTTGATTTTATCTCTTGAGGGATTTCTTCTGCCTCTGGTTCTTCTTCAGCTTGACTTTCTGCTTCAGTGTTACTCAAACCTGCCACACCTACATGAGAAATGAATTAAATTTGTTTAACTTTGGATTTCCATAATAAAGCGCTGCTCGGATGTCATGCTTTTGTCGGCCAACCTGTAAGTTAACATGGCCATGGGTTCCCTCCACCAAAACCAATGGGATTTTTATATTGGAAAATCAACTCTGGCAAATGAGACCTTTTCCATTAAGATAATATCATTTAGTTACTTGCAAGCAACCTCTGCTTTTTTTTAAGACACAAAAGCAGGGGAATTCATGCGTGTGGTATTTACTGATTTATTTTACGTCATGGAACAAAACTTCTATTATAACTGACTACTATTTACTATAGACCTTATAAACCCAGCAGACTTTGAGATAAAGGAACCTGACCTTCAACATCGCTAACCTATTTCTGGGTTGGAGGATCGTTCCTGCGCCACTATGCACACAGAGAGCTCAATCATCTCATACGATCACCCTCTCACCCTCTTTTTCCTTTTGATTTTTCTCCTTCCTCCGCCTCCTCCTCTTGTGTCTGGAGGGTTGGACGTCAAACTCTTTCAGATCCAGAGTTCCTATTGTCAGCTCCACCACGTCCAGCTGGATCTCACCCTCTTCTTCTTTATCGGAACTATCAGGTTTATCTTCCTCTAATATAAAACCAGGAAGGGTTAAGATGCTAAAATTTGTGTTGGGACTGTAATGAGTTTGCATCAAATTTCAGGAACTTGAAAATTGTGCTCACATGAATGTCTCCTGAACTCACCTTTCTCTTGATCCGTGTCAAGTTTCGCTCCAGGGTTGCGACTTTTCTTCCACGCCTTCTTAGAAACACTACAGACTGCAGACATGTCTGTGTCCTTCCCTGGATCAAGATATTTTGCCAACAGTAATGATGACACCCTGGCTGTACCACCATAAGCCCATGTGTTATTATTTACAGCATATAAATCAGTTTACCGTAGATCTGAACAGTGGAAAGCATCTCATGCACTCTCTGGGTTTCTCGAAAGGTTGCCCTGCGTGTGGCAAACGGAAGAGTGTGGACCCTGGGATCTTTTCTGTCCAGAGGAGCTGTGCGACCACCAAAAAACATGCTTTTATTGTAGCTTGGTGCTCGGATAAATACAGCAGAAGCCTCCTTCAAGTGTTCAGCCCAGCTCGCCAAAAGATCTTGAATGTCCTGCAGAAGGTTACAGAAGTGAATGTTGGTACAAGAAAAAAAACATCCTGGTGATTTACAGGAATTTATTTGTACATGCAGAACTGTAGTTGGTCAGTGCAGCTTATAATTTTTGGATAAACAATCATGAAAAACGTCTGTTTTCATAAAGTGGCACGCAAAAAAGGAAATAAGTCACCCTGGTGGGAGATTATAGCGCTAATCTTTTTTTTTTTTTCCAAAAAACAATTCAGCCAAAAGCCCTCAACTTGGCTACATAGACAATCACATGCTAAAATAGATCAGCCTCTTTAGAAACATTTGGTCTGACATGTACTGTATGAGGAATTCATGGGTATTAAAGTAAAGAGAAATGACTGTGCAGTTAGTTGCATCATAATCTTGCCTTGACAAGCATTGACTCATTGTGTCGCCTCAGAGCAGCTCCTGCAGACTTTGGTGTGTGACTGCGGTTTTGAGAATCCCTCAGTCCTTGAGCGGTGCCACGCTTTGCACGTACAGTGTAGCGGTGGAAAGTCTTGTGCTGGATGACTTCTTTTCTGTGACATAAGGGAAGCCAAAAAAAGGTTTGCACAGACTTAGCTGATGAATCGTTGGCCATATTGTGCACTCGAACCAAACCAGCAAGAAGCGATTCACTCACCCCTGGAACACGGCACCTGCAAAGTGGCCTCCACCTGTCATGAGGATGATCCAGACGGTGCTCTTGCTGATAGCCTTTAGGGAGGAGCCCACATCTTCTTCTCCATCAGACTGAAATGACAAAAGAAGTGAATGAAGTAAACCCAAAGTATGTCGAGATATGAACAGTACACAACACTCACCTTTCCCTGGAGAGCGCAGCGATAGACTGACAAATACTGTCCTGCTGAATTCTGGAAAAACACTTTACTGGAGAGTCGACCAGTGATTAAACTGGTGTTAGCTGAGCTCTCGTTATCTGTACTGGTGGTGTTACTGCTTGTTCCCCCGCCGTCCCAATCAGACTCTTCGTCCTCTGAGTTGGACTCTGAGCCAGAGATACTAGACATATCCCCTGTGGAGTGATAATCACCAATCAGTCAGTTGTTTGCTCGCAAAACATGTCCAACTCAAAGCTTGATTTGTTCTCACCAGCTCCGGTCCTCATCTCAAACTCCTCGGCTGTGACTGGAGGCATTCCTGACATCTTTAGCCTCAAGTTAAACCGATGCCAGTCCAGCTTGTAGTGCTCCATCTGAAATTTCAGAGACATCCTTTACTCCAGATGTGCTCATGTACAGTAGTCAGTAGACCAACAAAGCCTTTGGATGGTCAGAGAGAAGGTTGGTTCCAGTCACCTGATCCTCTCGGGTAGCGAAGGAGCACCTGCAGGCTGAACACACCATCTTGTCCGACACCTCTCTAACCAGGCTACTCTCCCAGTGTCTCTCATCTTCTGGCTCTTTATCTTCCAATTCTGTGTAGAAGACATAGGAAACTAGAAACACAGTAGTAATAACCCTATTACACAACAGTTAAAACATACACATACCATCTGTGGCTGGCACTGGGTTTGCATTCTGTTTCTGGACCGGGTCCACTTCTCTCAGTCCCACCAAAGCCTCATCATCTGGACAGAAGTTAAAGATGGACCGGTAGTCACAAGCAGCCATTGTTAACGCCGGATTCATCTCATCACCTGTTATGATTTTAGAGATGTATTAATTGAAACTTTAACACATCCTTAGTATTTCAAAACAACAGACATGGTTGTTAATAATGCAGTGATTTTTAAAATGATTTCCTTCTGGTCTATTGCAAACTTGAGACTATACAAAAAAGTTGTTAAAAATTATACTAATCCCATTATGACATTATGCTTTCAAGGCACTGAAAATATAGATAAATAAGAAATGATTGTGTAATGTTCACTTTTAACCGAAGAGGTGTCGAAAGAGCTTCTACGCCTCATGGGAAACGTCACTTTACCTGAGATACAACTCATTACCGTACATTACATCAACTACAGAGTGACAGAAGACATGACGGACATAAGCTAGTAACAACATGCGACACCATCTTACAGTTTACACTCGAGAAAAATTAGTTAGCTGACATAAAGAAATCTGGCAATATGCTTTGAACGATATGTGTAGTAGTGACTTAGTGGTCACTACCACCATAAAGCCCACTAATACATGTGTAAGTATGATTTACTACCAACAAGGATAAAGTGCTGAATGAAACATTACATAAAAAAAACCTACTGGATAGGGAGGTCCGAGACGTGGCGCTGACTTTCAGTCCTATTTATCTTTGGACACTTCGGTTAACCGTGGTAAACTGCTAGCTGCTTCTCTGGAAGTGTGTGGCGGTTAGCGCACCTGCATTACAGCGCATTAGCGCCACCCATCGAACTGGAGGAAGAACCAATAAGGACGGAGAGAGCTTTTGTTTTACAGTATACTCTACGTCTTTCTGAGACATCGATTTCAACAGATTCTCGATTGACCCTTCGGCTGAATCGACCCCAAAAAAATAAAACTTATACTACATAATCAGAACTTATTCCTCTGCGATAAGCTACTGTGATAACTGATAAGAACAGAAGCTTTTCAACAGTAACATCGTAGTTTCTATTTATTCTTAAATTTTGGTCAACCAAGGTAAATATAAACTTTAACATTGTATTATTATCTCATATCTATTGGGACAAATGTCCCCCCGCAGGACTGTGTTGGTTCCAAATTACATTTTATTCTGTTATATAGGACAAAGTGATTCACACTTAAATTAATTTTTCTGCTCTCCCACACTGGACATGAGTGCAAACATTTTTTTTATTCTTTCACAAAATATCCCACACAACGACACATTTCCACACAAAGCTTAAAAAAGGGATCATTTTGTAAAAGTTAAAATCAAACACTTTTATTGGGTGCAACAAAATATATACACAATCAGGCTCAGGCCCTAATTAAAGATGCAAGATTAAAATCAATTTAAAAAAAATGTCACTGTTGTTTAACAATCAAACTTGAAATGCCTGCTTTACTCAGATTTGCTTGAATTTTTCTTTGACTTCATGGTTGTTTTGTAGATCAAAGCTTGTGCTGTGGGCAGAACACACAATATGTTACCAACTATTGCAAATAAATGTTGGACAGGATGTAGACACCCCCACACCTCCCTTACCAGTCTCATAACGAGCCTTGACCTCCTCCAGATGCTGTTTCACCTCCAAAATTTCAGCCTCCAGATTTCTCGCTTTGTTTGTCACATTCTCTTTCCTTTGCTGTAAATGGCGCATTTGTTTTCTGAAAGATTATGCACAAAGATCTTAAGTTCTGTGTTTTTCTCTCCTCTCTGTACTCACAGCTCAAAACGATACCTGTCAGCCAAGGCTTGATCATTCATCTGTTTAGAAAGGTCCCTTTCCTTTTCAAGCAGAAGACCCAGTTGCTGCAACACACCAACAACTTCACTTGCCCCCATCAGCAGAGTCGCCCTCTCCTTTCTTTCTTTTTCCCTGCAAGAGAGACCGGAACTGTAGAGTTTGGTACACTACAAAATGTTACACAGGTCAGCATTTTAGATGTTTTATCTAATTCATTAGACTATTTTTTATGTGCCAAATTACCCAAATTCCAGCGTTACAAGAAGGACTGAGAAAGACATGAATTACTCAGATTTTATGAGTGATTTAGAAGGCCCAGAGTTGAAAAGCTCAGGAACAATGTAACATTAACTAAACATCTAAATACATACAGATTAATTCTACTGGTAAAAATAATTAGACTACATCTGTACCCCTTTCATCATTTTTTTATTTGAAATTAAAAACGTTTTCCACCACAACATTCAGACAGTCCACCCTACTGCCCTCTTTAACAATACTTTGCATCTTATATTTAAATCAAACTGTTTAATGGCATCGGTATCAATTGATTTAATTTTTGCCAAGTTATTATGTCAAATTAACTGACTTTTATAACGCCTATTGTTTTAAAATTACCCACCATAAATTAATGTGACCTCACAAAGGGGTCACAAGCAACCAAAGCAGACGGAAAGAACCTAAATTTACAGGTGTTTCGTTTAAAAGCAGTTGGTATAACCTTGTTTGAATATGTTGCTTTATAAAGGAGAACTGCATACAGGCTGTAACAAATGTAACAAGATTACATTTGGATTATTTCTGTCTCAACACTCAGTCTTTTCAGCCGAATTTCCTCCAGTTTTCGAGTGACTTCGTCGACGGCGTGCTGCAGCTTTTCCCTGCGCTCCTGCAATTAACCAGAGGGACGTAGCTTAGTTTCAAGCTAGCAAACCAACACAAGTACAAATGTGAGTAGCTGCCGAAGTGTCCTCTTTATTTTTAATCTTATTTTTCTATTTAGTTCGTAACCTCGAAAACTAACGACAACTTGCAACAATCATAACTAGCTGAACATGTAGGTATCTTCATTTTTCTTTGGGAAGCTAATTACACGGTAGCTTGAACCTACCATGGCAATGTCGTGCTGTGTGTGTACAGAAGAAACATGGAGGCATTTAAAATGTGAAATATTTGTCGTGGTGAAATTAGCTGTCATCGAAGCTGTGAGTAACGCTTTATTTATCGTGCTTCCAATATAAGGAGAAAGAGCCCGGATAGCTCAGTCGGTAGAGCATCAGACTTTTAATCTGAGGGTCCAGGGTTCAAGTCCCTGTTCGGGCGACAAGTTTTTTGTCTTTTCACTAAAACTTCAACAATGGGCATGGAAGACGCTAAGTTACGTCTTCATCAAATAATAGGGACCGAAAATATAATGACAAGTATTTGGAAGGTAGGCTTCAAAACAGTACAAGTACAATTTGTTTAAGACATCTAATGCCTAAAATAGTCGTTGATTTGCGCAAAACATTAAACCATTTCATTTAAAGCCAGTTATTGAACTTGAGTTATTATTACACAGAGTGGAACCTCACATTATCTCACTGTAAGAGATGTTGTTTATGAAAGAATCAAACTAATTTGGGGCATTAAACTCACTCGCACACATAACAACAACCCTGTGATTTAGCTGAGATAATCATGGGTATTACCTCAGGACAGTGATGGGGAACACATATAAAGCTAGATGTTAGTGCAGGCAAAATGACAACACTGAAGACACTTCTGACTGGCCAAGATGGAGCGGATTATCCTCGTGTGCATGTTCTCCACCTGTCTGTTGGTCATACATGCTCAGGTAAATACAGACAGGATTTAAGCAGAGCTGCAATTTTAACAAAGTTTAACAACAAAGTGACTGTCTCTTTTTGCAGAAATTTGTCTTCACCCCTAAATGGGGCCCCAGAGGCTATAAAGGTAAATTCAGTTTTTGACTGATTTGAATGCGCTAGTTGAAAAAGCACTGAGTTAAACCTCTTCTTTTTTAGAGCGTGATGAGCATGGAGATGGGACAGCAATGGAGGATATTATTAAAACAAATGAATTCCAAGGTAAATTGCTCATGCGATTTTTTTTTTTGATCATTTGTATATGATCTCTCTCAAATCAGTGGAATTTCTCCTGATGTCTGTGTCAGCCTCACGAATCATAGATGGCACGACCAGTCTCAGAGAGGGTGACATTGCGGTTTCTTCTGGAAGGCGTTCCAAAGTCTGCTTTGCACGAAGCTGCCTGTGGTCTAAGTCTGTGGATGGACATGTCTACATCGCTTACCGGCTCTCACCTGACTACTGTACGTTTCAAACAGATGAAATATGTTATAGTTTAACACTTCTTGAGATGCATCATTATATCATAAAATCTGCGCTTGGTTTCCATATTTTGTAAATAAACACAACAGCTGTCCCCACTGCCGGACGATTACAGGTTTATCTTATCTTATCTTATCAGCTGAGATGGAGACAAAGCTGATTAAAAAAGCGATGGAGAATGTAGAGAAAGGAACGTGCGTGCGGTTTGTTCCTCGGACGCACCAGCGAGACTACATCGACATCCAGCCAAAGTCTGGGTGAGAACTGTCGCTTTCTGTTGTTGGATTTCCTGGTAACAAATGTCTTTCCTTTGGGAATATGCTTCTCCCTACGGAACTGATCTAAGAGCTTGAGGTGATATTTCATCCCCCAAAATTATCATTTGTTCATCAGTCACTTGCTTTTAGATATCTTGAATTTATTTAGAAGTTTTTCCCCCCCCCCGCATGACTTTTTGGTGAATCCAGAATTCTGAAATTGCTTTTTTGCTGGAATCTGCTGGAGACCGAAAAAAAAAATGATGTAAAGGGACAGTTTACAAACTCTCAAGCATGCTGTCCAGTATTATTCAAGATATCTTTATTCAGCTGTTCACAAATTGGCTTGGAAGTATGTGACCCAGCAAGAAGTATGCGTGTGGCATGTGGTGAATTCTAGATTCACCAAGAAGACATGCAGGGGGAAAAAATCCTTTAAGAATTTGAGGCATGTAACACTTCATAAAGGATCATTTTTGGGTGAATTATCAGACAGCAAATGAATAAAATTATATACAAATACAATAAAAATTGGGAAATGAAAAGATTTTTTGGTTCTGTTTTTGTCTGTGTGTGTGCATATTTATCCAGGTGCTGGTCTTACCTTGGTTCACGTGGAGGAAGACAGACCATATCGCTCCAGAGCCCCGGCTGCTTCAGAGTTGGAGTGATTTCCCATGAATTCATGCACGCCCTGGGCTTTGTGCATGAGCAGTCCCGCTTTGACCGGGACAACTATGTCACCATCATGTGGCCAAACATTTGGAGAGGTAATTTCAAAGAGGTGGGAAGGGGAGTGGCATTGGGGAGTGAGTGTTTTTGTTGTTACTCTGTATACATGTATTCTTTCTAATCTTATATGTCCACTTGTGCATACTGTTCAAATTTATATGATTTCCTGATGTGTATACTATTTGTATTTTTATGTTTCCTCATGTCTAAATATTTTTTTACAGCTCTTTTTCTTTATATTGCATGTTTACTCACTGGTATTTATTACTCAATATGTTTTGCTACTATCTTATCTTATCTTATCTTACAGACCGTGTGAGAAATTTTGAGAAGTTCAAGACTGACAATCTGGACCTGCCATACGACTACAATTCCATAATGCACTTTGGGATGTAAGTCGTACTTTCTGATGTAAATTGCGAGCTATTTCTAATGTCATAAGTGAATATTGTAATATATGTACTTGTTTAGGTTTGCCTATTCTCAAGATGGGGAGCCGACAATCATCCCGAAGAACAGCAGGGATATAAAGCTGGGCCAAGCGTCATCTCTCAGCCACATCGATAGGCTGAAGATCAACAGGCTTTATAAATGTGGTTCGTACCAAACATCCTAAAATCACACATTAATTATTTGAAAAACAGGTGCCGCTGTGGTTTGTCAGTTACTCAAATCAAATCTCAAATAAGCTATGAACACTAGACATTGTAAAATGATGAATTTCTCTCTCCTCAGGTGACAAGGATGACTAGTGATGAAGCTGAGTTGAGGTGGAAGAGGAGTAAACTGAAAGCTAATTCAATTAATTGTTGTTGAATTATGGAAACGAGATCAATAAAGATTGATTCAAGTGTTCTCCCAGCATCTTCTGTGTGAGCGTTAAGACCTGGTATGTCTATGAGGCAGGAGAGCAGAATAAAAGCATTGAAAGACTGAATTGTTTCATTTAAAGGTGTTTGTCACATCTTTTCAATAATGGGTGCCGTATGTATCATATACATAATACAGTGTATTATAGAAAACTAATAGCAGTGTTACTGTGAAGGCAAACTGAAGAAACTCATCTGGATTAATAAAGATATAAAGATTTCCAAGTGTCAGTGTAACCACGATGACAGTCTCTCACAAACTGCTAACTCACTTGGTTCTTTCCTCAATCACCACCCTTCAAAGTGCCTTTTTGAGAGAAACAGAAATAATATTTAAGGTTTTTGTTGTCATGGACTTGAGTTTATCACTAAATCACTGGTTGCCATCTCAGTTCAACACAAATTGAGGGTCTGCCGGTCAAACTGGGAGGACCGTTACTCCCCTGAAAGCAGCTGCTGGGTTGAAGTACATCAAGCAGCAAAACACATTTCTGTGTCTCAGATCTGAAAGTGCTGAATCTGACACGCGATAAGTACAGGGCACAAATGAAGGTCAGCATCAGAACCACCTGTTCGGGATCAGAAGTGGACTTGAGTTAATCACACACGTTGGATGATGAGGGGTCTTTATCACACTTAATCACGAAACGTGAGCATGGGAAGAAGTGGGTATATAGATTCAGGAGAGGCCTGTGCTTCAGTTTGATCTTGTGTTGGAAGACTGCAGACTGAAAACACAGCAATGAATTCTACCATGATGCTTCTAGGTATCTTGTATGTCTGGATGACCCAAGCGTATGCGCTTCCTCTCAAGGTCAGTACCCTTTCAGTCTTGTCACGCTTTACAGTCAACAACTATTACAATACCCCTTTCTGTTGCAGAACTCAACTGATGTACATGAAGCCAAAATCAGGTTGAAAAGGAAATATTCAGGTTAGCTCTTGGTAGTTTTTGTTGTTGTTTTTTTTTTTTGGTGTGTATTTGTAAATGAGACTTCATACCTTGCTGGTATTTCTGATTGTGAAGACCAGACGATAACTGTTACCTAACGGGGTCCTCGCTTTCATTTTGATTCAGATGAAATTGCAGATTTTGATGAAATGAACGCAATGGACCAAATCCTTGTGGTCAACAGGAGTAAGTAAATTATACAGAGTAGTGTGTGAATGTATGTATGTATGCTTTCAACACTTTTTTATGTACTTATGAAAGCAATATGCTAGTGGCACAAATATGCACTTTTATTGAATGATGCTGACATGTACAGTTGCCCTGTAATGCCATGTTACAACCATTTTGCACTGGCTGGCAACTCCGTTCTTGCTCAGTATTGCAATGATTCAAACAGGTTTGGCCTCTACCAATAATTTAGACCTAAAAACCTAGGAAAACAGGCCAGAGCCTGATGAAATACAGGAATTATTCTGAAATCGAATGGAGCAACAGGCTGATTTAGAGATTAGCATTGGCACCTCACATTACGCAGGTTCCAACCTGTTAGCTAACTAGCTAGCTTTGTGGGGTTAGCTTGTGTTATTTCTCTCCAGGTGGTCAACTTTCCTCCCACAGACTCAAAACATGCCAGTCAGATTAAGTAGGCACTCTGAATTGGCTGTAGTTGTGAGTGTGAGCGGTTGTCTAGTGGCCTGTCCAGGATGTGCCTCACCACTCACCTACTGTTAGCTGGGATTAGCTCCAGCTCCCTGCAGCTCTGCATATGCTGAAGCAGTAAAGCTAATCAGTGAGTGGGATCAGTTTTTTTTGTTTTTTGCATACATTTTATATTTTACATGTATCAGAAATCATCTGTTTCAATTCCCCTGTGTATATATCGTGACTTCATAGATCTGCTCTGCTCTTTTGGGTCATTTTACCTCTCTTGAATCGTGGTTCTAAGGACAGAGGGTGTCACACCTTGTATACATTGTAAACCTCCTGAGGCAAACTAATCTGTATCTCTTTATTTTTGTCTGTTTAAATATAAAATGACTTGTCTTCTCAGGATTGCGCGCACCCAGAGGACTGACCTTCAGAGAGGGTGATATTGCTGACTCGTATTTACAGAGTGCCATAACATGCTCTGGCAATGCCTGTCTGTGGCCTAAATCAGTGGATGGATTTGTTTATGTTCCCTACATCATCTCTCCACTATATGGTGAGAATCAGCAGATTGCTGGTTACAATAACCCTCGTAGGTTAGGTCTTCTTTTTGATCAAATTAATCTTTTTCTTGTTTTGTTCTACAGACGACATGGACAGGATCACCATAGAAACTGGGATGCAAGACATCTCTACGGGAACATGCATTAAATTTGTTCCACGTACTCATGAAGCCAGTTTCCTTGATGTTCAGCCAAGATATGGGTAATGCAAATACAGTAATACCTTCCTTTGGGTATTTTGTGTGGTGGTTTTACATTAAATTTGATTAATTGTATGATTTCTGTTTTATTCAAGTTGCTGGTCTTTCCTGGGGCAGACAGGAGGAAGCCAAACCCTGTCGCTGCAGACACCTGGGTGCATGTGGTCAGGAGTGGCTGCACATGAGTTCATGCATGCTCTCGGCTTCGTACATGAGCAGTCTCGGTCTGATAGAGACCACTATGTCACGATCGTATGGAAAAACATCATGCCAGGTTAGCATGAATGACTCAAAGGATCACTTGCACCATTTCTCCCTGTTTTTAGCAGTAAATTCACACCTGGCTTTTATTGTTTGTGTTTTGACAGGTCATATACATAACTTCAGGAAACAAGTGACAAACAATCTCAACAGCCCATATGACTATAACTCTGTCATGCATTACGGAAGGTGAGCTCCACAGTCAGGTAACATATGATCAGCTGTGTGAGGATTGCTAATCTATTGTGTATTTTTGATTTAGGTATGCCTTTTCAGAGGATGGTGGACCAACAATAATTCCTAAACCAGACCCCTACATTCCCATCGGCCAGCGAGATGGACCCAGTGCTCTAGATCTTCACAAAATAAATGTCCTGTACAACTGCGGTAGGGTGACTAACACTAAAGTACTATTTCTGTAAGTTCATTTCAAAAGACTGATTTTTTCCCTCTCTTTACACCCAGGTACCGATGAGTAACTAAATCCAGAGTTTTCTCTTCTGTTGGAACATGCCAAACCTCCCGAACATGATACGGTTTTGAATAATTATTGTTCTACCATATAGTTGTGAAATAAAACAGCTGGTAACCATTAAAGGTTGCAATTGCCTAATCTGAGTAAAATTAGCCCCCATTTTCTGTTTCTTGCTTAGCTTCTGCTCACTTTAAATAAAGAAAATGCAACAGTTAAGTGTTTTACACATGAATGAAGACGGATTTAGCTGTGTCTTAACGGCTTCATGAAGTCTTCTCACTTGAGTTTCAGGGTGTTTTCAGCTTGAAAAGCTTACAATTGATGATCCTGTGCATGCACTTTTTCACGCAAATAGTTTGGAATTAAACGGAAGATGCTAATATATTCATCAATCATACATTTATGGCATCGTACACACAAATTCAAGAACTTAGACTCGTGGTAATAAAATCAATCTTCGGAAACAACTCGGCGTTGACGCTTTTAAATTGAATGATGTGGTAAAATGACTGATGGGCGGCGATAATGCTCCGCCGGGTTGCAATTGCCTTTGAAACCGAAGAAGAAGAATACTTCAAGGGGAGGGGCCACTGTGCCGTTTGCGCAGGCGTCTTTTGTCCCTAGCTGCCGCGGGTCGTTAGCATTAGACAGAACAAAAAAAAAAAATTCACAGACTTTAACCATGAGTGACAACGAAAAAGGTTACGGCGAGCGGGTATGTATGCTATTTCAACTTTTAACATTGTATATCTAGCTACTCCAACTGCTTACGTAAACAATTTGGACAGAATTTTTCTACATATTGTTTTGGCGAACGTGAACGTTTGTTAGCTGCAGCTAGCAAGCTACTTAGCCTAGCTAGTCTTGATTAGCTCCTAACATTAGGCCTCATTCGAGAAATGTTCTTACGCACAATTTTTTTCTTGAAACGCGATTGCGATTATAATCACCCAGGCAAAAACGGAACGTTTAAAGAGTTAAACGATACAAATACCGGTCGCAAAGAGCAACCTGTCGCCATTTAAGCTTTTTTTTTTTTTTTTTTGCACGACCTTAAAACCAAATTAGGGCTGAAGCGAAAGGCTTAATTTGCGCGTAACATCGTTTCATGAATGAGGCCAAATGTTCTACTTGGAATCCGAGACGTAAATGTGTCCCATTTTTAGCCATTCAATGCTAGCTTATTGACGTTAGTTAACGTTTGCGAGCTTGTAGCCAGCAGGGCCTGTCTGGTCAAGTTGAAACGAAAAGCACATGGAACTCAGCGACATTGTGTTACCGAACTTTGAGACGACAGTGACCGTGAAAATAATATAAGAAGTAATTTACTCGTAAAGTGCAATGAAGGATTGGTGGGAGTGTGGTTGGAGTGAGACGTTGGCGCAGTTAAGGCCTGCACATTTGTCTTATTCATTGTTTTTAAAATATGAGTTTACCGATCTCTTGTTCAACTGCCCTGTATGGTATCCTCCACGCTTGTCTGTTCCGCTCCAAGAGAAGAATAACGAAACACAAATCTTTAACATTTTAATGTTCCTTGTAATACAAATGGCAGTTCGCCACAACATTGGATGCAGAACCTTCCGAGATGAAATATTCGTGAATCTTTTGTAGATTCCTCCGTGCATGTCATAAGGTCATGTTGCCACTTAAAATGTAAATGAGGGTGCAGTTTTAAATGCAGTTATAAATTCTTCATCCTTTTTCTTTTTCATTAAGGTTAAGGTTGGACGAAGAAAATGCGGAAGAAGTCTCATGTCCACTTTATTTTCAATAAAATGAAGCTCAGATGTGTGGCGCTGAATTTGTGAATGCATGCTAAATCATGAGGAGGGAAGAAGTATGGGCAGTGTGAAATGGGGGAAGTAAGAAGAAGTGGGACTATTGAAGAAAGAAGAATATTGTGAAGTAATGAAGTTACAGAAATGAAGTTAAGGAAGTAATCTGGATAAGGCCACTGTGCTAAGTAATTTTATGGTCTTTTACACACCTCACAATTTTCTGATTTGCATAATGTTAATTTAATTATATGATTTAATGTAATCTTATTGCTCTCTCACTATCCAGCATGGCTAAAAATTCTTCACTTAGGTCTTAATAAATTCTCATTTATATTCCTTTCTATATTCTTCAGAGTAGTCTTAATTCTTTACAACATAGATCTTTCTTAGGCAAATGTCTCTCCCTCCTCTTATTGGTGCTAACAAGAAGTATGTGTGGTTTGTGTAGGAGTCTCGCTCTGCCTCTAGGAGCCCGAGTCGGCCCGGCTCAGCGAAGTCGGGAAGCCACTCTCCGGACCGTTCTTCTGCTCGTTCCAAGGACGGCTCCCACCATTCCCGCTCTAAATCTCGGTCTAAGTCCCGTTCCAGGTCTGGGTATGTCACGCTTTTGTGCAGAGCTGGGTTTACTGGGGCTTGGAATATTTCCATTCCGAATTGACAGACTGGATGTGCACATATTAGTCCATCTTACGTCACAGTCATAGATGAGATTAAATGTGCATAACCACAGACCAAATGCAAATGTAGAAGTGTTGCTTCTTTCTATCCAGGTCTCACTCCCGCCGTGGCTCACGCAGGCGCCACAGCCGATCTCATTCCCGCTCAAGGTCCTATCGTCGCCGTTCCCGTAGTAGGTCCTACAGTGGGGAGCGCAGAAGTCACAGCCACTCCCCTATGTCCAACCGTCGCAGGCACATCGGCAACCGTGTAAGTGCTCATTTGACCCTCGTTGATCAGTGTAAGGAGTTTCGCAGTTTTCTCAAGATATGCATTGAAATTGTTTAGCTGGAGATATATATAAACAAACTTTTTTAAAAGGTTATCTGATACCATTTTAAGGAATATTACTTAGTAAATGTCTCTGCCATTGATGGTGATTGCTCACTGTCTCTTTTTCTGACCAAAGTTCCACTTATTCACTCTTAGAGCATTCAGATTTTTCAACATTTCTTTTAAGCAAATTTCAACACATTATGGAGTTGTTTCATATAGTGGCAATGATAGACCAGCAACACAAAAGTCACTGCTGCGCACCACTAGCACTGTGACCCCACGGCTCTGGAGGTCAGACAGAAATGGCACATAAATGTTAATTTCATTATTTTTTTACCTCGGCTCAAATGACAGCTAATTTCATGCTCGTCCTTGAAGGTTGAATAACTTGAGGCTTACTGTTGATCACGATTAACATAAACATCTATGAACTCCCTGATGGTGATGATGATGATGACTAGATCCATCTTTTGTTCATAGTAAATGGACTCTTGTCGAGAGTTGATTTAAACACAACCGTCATGTCTTTATATTTTCAGGCCAATCCGGATCCAAACTGCTGCCTGGGAGTGTTTGGATTGAGTTTGTACACCACAGAGAGGGATCTGAGGGATGTCTTCTCTAAATATGGTCCCCTGGCAGATGTGTCTATCGTGTATGACCAGCAGTCGAGGCGCTCCAGGGGTTTTGCCTTTGTTTACTTCGAAAGCACACATGATGCTAAAGAGGTAGAAGGGATGACCAAAAGCCCCTGTTAATCTTTTCCTGTAGCAGTTCTTAATGTGTGTTTATTTATGGTCAGGCAAAGGAGCGAGCCAATGGCATGGAGCTGGATGGTCGCACAATCAGGGTGGACTTCTCCATTACAAAGAGGCCTCACACACCAACCCCAGGAATCTACATGGGACGCCCGACATAGTGAGTCCTCTGAGACATTCAAGTGGATTGCGTTAATAAGACGTGCTCACAAAATGAATCACTGTTCCCCTAATCAACCAAATGAATACTTGTATAGAAATTCTAAGAGGTCGTCCTCCGGATAGATTGGCTCTTTTGAAGATCTTGAAGAATGCCATTATTATAGTCATTGATTAAAAAAAGTGGACTTTAAAATTGATACCCCAAAGTTCTGCAAACTGATTAAAATGCTGACCAAAATGTGCTATCCATCAGTGGATTCTGTGGCTACTTTGAATTAATCAGAATTCAAGTTACAGTTTATGCTGGAAAAGAATTATACGTGTGTCATCTAATGTGAATCATCACTTCCACAGAAAACTGGAGAAGTCAATCAGCCCAAAGAAAAATATCTTTAAAGTAGAGAACAAATGAACATCAGGTCAAATAAAGCAATTTTTAAAAAAACAACAACTCGTGAATCCTTCAAATTAACCAGTTTTTGACATTGATTTATTTTATACACAGATTAAATTGTTTTTTCCCCCTTTCACTCTTTATGAGCTTTTACTTTCTGTAACATCAGAACAGTATGGTATATTTCAAATTTAGCAACTGATTTTTAAACTGAGATGTATATCAAGCTACATTTTTAAGCTGAAAGTCAAATCAAGATGTAATCTTTATGTTGCTTTCCTACAGTGGCGGAAGTGGCTCAAGTGGTGTTCGTCGCTATTCGCGTGAATATGATTCACGTGTGTACGACCGCGGATATGAGAGAGGTGGCCACGATCGCTATGACGACAGGGAGTACTACAGATCATACAGGTGACAATCTCAGTTTCTTAACAGTGCCCCGGGTTAATTATGAGGGGGAAAAGTTAAATTGAATTGTACTTTTGCTGTTACAGGAGGCGATCTCCATCACCGTACTACAGAGGGAATTATAGGTCTCGTTCAAGATCGCGCTCTTACTCTCCTCGTAAGTTCTTTTCATAAATACTCACCTTATTTTGTTGAAGCCTTCAACATGTTTAGGGTTTGTCTAACAGCTTTAAATTGTTCCACAGGTCGCTATTGAACTTTGCCGTCAAGAAAACCCAAACGTGTGTCTGTTGTCAAGCACACAAAGGAAATGTTTTTGTTCTTTGGTTTGATTTCAGAATAGATGATCCTCATTCTTCTGCTTCTAAATGTCCATGACCAGTATGAGTCACTTTGTACTTTGACATGGAACAAGCTGTCCTTTCATGTTTTTATCTTCAAATGTATAGTTATATTGATAGCTATTATCCCGTTTTTGTATACACGATACGTGAAACTTAATTTTGAACAAATTAAAGGGAGGTGCAGTTTTTGACTTCGACTCATGTCCTTCCTTCCATGCACCTGTACATTTAAAAAAAAAAAAAAAAAAGAGTTGAAATTTTACCGAAGAATCTGTCTCATTCATCGCTTTATGGTGCTTTCTATCAGTTTCTGTTCTCATCGCTCCAACTAAAGACCTGCTTCATTGTTATTTGAGTTTTTCTGGAGCGCAAATAAATCAGTCAATAAATAATCTTGACAATATGTCAAGCTGACATATTTTGTCTCAAATGTTTTCTTTGTGGAAAATGTAAAAACAGACAAAATATAAGAGTAACATTGAAATATTTGCAAATACACGGAACCGTTTGTGTTGGACCAAGCATCCTGAACAAAATATTTCCTTGAGTTCGTCCTGTTACATTGCCTTACATAGCGAAGGTTTGTGTCAAATATTCCCTAAAAAATTTCCAATTAATTGAACAATACCAAAATGGGTTTATCATAAAACATGGTTATATTAATACAGCTAAATATCCCCAAGATAAACATTACGTAACTGATCTCTCAGCCTGCTGCCTGCCCTCTGAATGTTTTTCATCTCATTTTTCATCAATTGAAACAGTAATGAAACAAAATGGCATTTCAGTCAGATTACCAACAGCCAATCGCATCATATCACTCAACACTGTAGAAAACCCACTCTTTGCTGTGCGCGAGCAGATTGATTGGGGCGTCTGATCCTTGAGTAAATTCCTGTAAATCAAGTTGATGTCGTGCTGGTAAAACCCTCCATGTGGTTGATGGGCTTGATTGGAGAGCTGTAGGGGAACATCTACCCCTACTGGTCACACAGGAGGCTGAGTTTGTACCACATGCAGTGGCAGTACAGGAAAGCCTTAATGACCTCCAGAGCTTCTTGATCCTATTTTTGTTGTTTAACTTCTTTTTTTTTTTTTTAACAACCTTTTTTAAATCAAATCAGTCAAAAAAAAGAAGGAAAAACTCTGCAAAAATAATTCTCATTTGTTCCACATGGTATCTCAGCTGGGAGGTTGCTTGTCTTAGCCCAGGTTTGAAATTATTTTCCCCTCAATTTACCTGAAATTGAACGCTACAGAATTTTTGTTAAATTCGGGGGAAAACAACCCTTTAAGTTATTTTAGCAATAAAAATGTATTTTGCTTCCTGAAGAAAATATATAATACGTTCTATTATGTATAAGTACTTTGCATTGTCTTTAAGCATGTTTTCTGTATGTGCACTCATCAAGCCTCAATGATTGTTGTTGTTCTTCAAAGGATTTTAAATGCAATAACTTGTGACCATCAAGAAAATGTGATACCCCCCCTCCAAAAGATTAAAGTGACTAAACAAAATAGCAGAAAAGTAATGATTGCAACTGCAAATTTCACTGTGAACTTGTTAAACCACTGGTTAGTTACATAATAGAGGGTTTAATTATTCAAATGAATGTATAATCCACTTAAATTAAAGGAGTCTGACTCTGATTTCCTGCAAGATCATTAAAAGTCTTAAAATTTGCTCTAAAATGTGGTTTTTGGTCTTAAACTTGAGTTTGATAGGTTTAGGAAGTAACTTCTCTGAGGTGGTTTCTTCAGAGTCATTGAATGTGTGTGATTGAAATATCCAGGCTGTTACGTACAGGAAGTACTACTTTAACATCCTGTTTTATCTAGGGATTCACAATATTTTTGCAGGTATTTTACAACGAGGTTAATTTGGCTAAAGGCCAGGTTTATATGGCAGTGACATTTTGTATGTATTGACACATCGAATCATTGAAAGAAAAAATTTCCAAACATGGAAAAGCCCATGAATCCTACATGCGTTTTCAATGGTAATTTCTCATCGTCTGTATAGCAAAGAGACTAGAACCTCAGTGGGAGGACTTATTGAAAAAAAAAAAAGGTTATTAATCAATAGCGATATTATAATGCGTCCCCAGTTTCTCCTCAACAGTTCATATGGAAATAAATTAAGTTATTTTCCAATGGTATTCGTCCTGTGCAGGAACCTTTCTTACTGTTGTGGAAAGTTTAAAAAAAAAGAATACTATACATAGTCGGCAAATTCATAAATGGGATCATTTAAAGTAGGAGACTGTTGATTGGCGGCCACACCTTGGAAACAGCAGATAGTATTTATTTCCTGCTCTGACCAGCGGTCTTGGTTATAAATGTGTGTTTTGTTTAGGTCAGCACTTCTCTGCGTTCCCAAGATGTCACTTGCCTTCTATTTCAAGCTCATTCTGCTTTTGCTTTTTTTTTTTTTTTCTTCTTTCAGAGTGGAAATAATTTTTTGGGGGGGGGTTGTTTGTCAGCACATTGAGCAAATTAGACATAACATCCACAGGCAGGGATGTAAACAAACCCATGACTGTGTTGTTGCATTTCTCTGCCCTGTGTTTATCTGCTCCCAACACAATGCAGGGTCCTGTATTCCTACTTAAAGGTCAGGTTAATAGATACTATGTGCTTTGATTGACACATTCAGTGGCGAGAAGAAGCAGGACTGCTACAGGCCGGTGTGAATTGTGTTAGCATGTCATTAGGAGCATAGCTGTTTGGTAAATAGGCCCCAGCTTGGACATTCCTCTGTTCTGTAAACAAGGCGAGGAGTCTCGGCTCTACAGTAGGGTGGCAGTACTGTTCCAGGGGTGGCGGCAAGTCATATGTAGAGACACTCGAGTGTAGCCAAAGGCTCCTCCCCTCTGTCTCTGGTAAAGGTAGAGGAAGACTCCACATCCATGCATGAGCACTGCAGGTTCGCTGTCCCACAGTAAACCCCAGCCCTCTTGTCTGAGTGCCTCCCTCCGAGAGACAACCGCCACAATCAAGATCATATCTCAGACCAGCTGAGTGATTCTGCTCCATCATGCACATCCTCCACTTTAAATCGTTTGCTCAATTTTAATATGTTGGAACAGAAAGTGAAAGTGGCACGTAAAGAGAAGAAGCTGCAAGAGAGGCGGGAGGAAGATGGGGGGTTGGGGGGGGGGATACGTCTCAGGACGCAGGGGCCCATTTAAATGTTTGCGCAGCGTGCACATTTGTATTTTCCTATTTATTTCTGTTTGTCTTCTTTCGTCTTTTGTAAATGAATGCAACAGTATTGCAAGTAATTAATTCTGGAATAATATCTCACACATCATCTCAGCAAGGCGTGGACCCCCTGCTTGAACCGCTCCAATAATCCATATTTCTGTGTCGCGCATAAATAAATAAAAGGCAAACTGTGGGGATCAGTGACACTGTCTGGATCGACAAGTATACAGTGACAGCGACTTGATTTTCCTCCCAGTAGCTCTTGTCCCTCCCCAGCCCGAAGGGACCCATAAGGCACGGCCCTTGTTATGATTTAATGAAATAAATCCTCTACCCGCTTTAAGCCCATCCCTTTGGCTGAATGTGATCATCATGCCACTTATTGTACTTTCTGGCACAGCCGGGAGGGATCCCTGTACATTCACCTCCAAACATGTTTTCTTGTGATTTCAGGGGAGATTTTATTCAGAGGCGGTGCTTGTTGGATGTCGTAACGACACTTTTTTCCTCCCAGAGTCCCTGTGAAAAGAGTTTGACCAGGGCCAGAGTTGGTGCTGGGGGGTTGCCTATAGCTTAGGATTTCCTAGGGGGGTAATTGCTGTTTTCCCCATCAGATTTTCCTCTTTTATTTTATTTTTGTATTTTTTTTATTTTATTTTTCTACTCATCTGAATATCGCTTCTCTCACACAACACTTGAGGACCCCTTGGAGATTTTTCCTCTCAGATCATGAACAAACTATATGTTGGGAATTTAAGTCCGTCGGTCACTGTCGAGGACTTGCAGCAGCTCTTCGGGGAGAGGAAGCTGCCAGTGGCCGAACAGGTCCTACTGAAATCCGGCTATGCTTTTGTGGACTTCCCCGACCAGAACTCGGCCGTGAAGGCTATTGAGACTCTCTCGGGTAAGTGTAGATTTGATAAGTGATGCTGCGGTGACAGGGAACATTCACAGCAAAAATAATACACCTCCCAAGTGTGAAATATGATTATTATGATTATTATTATTTTACTACTGTGGACGTATTGTGATCACATTCGTGTGTACTATGAGAGTTTTGAGGTGAACGCTCAGTCGGGCGCGTTTCAAGCAAAATTGGATAAATTATCGATCGCAGGACCCTCGGGGCTTTAATGCCCGTCAAAGAAAACACGAGCCGTCGTAACGCAAATCTCCACCATAAGCGATATTTCTGGAGATTCCGATACTGCGGGGCGCTACTTTGCAATCACCCGCTGGAATGTATGGGGTGGTCTGATGGTTCGGGTAGGCATAATTATTTTTCACTTATTTTTTATCTTGATTTTATTGAGGAGAGCCGAGCGAAGCGAGCGCGGAAAACTTGTCGGCTCCGTGTTCCTGTGATGCCTGGGCATGTTTTTACGAGGTGTCTTGGAGGTGGGTCATGGGGGTCCGGAGGAAAGAGCTAATAAACAGGTAGCTGAGGGGGGACGAGGTGAGACGCTAATTCCGTGCTGCGCCAGGCCACTCAGAACCAAACCCCGTGTTCAAGCCTCGCCGAGGAGCGCTTTAAATCCGGCTCCGGCTCGCTCCACACGCAGAATTAACACACACCTAAGTTACCTTCAAAGGAAAGTTATTCTTCTTTCCAACCATCCCCTCTTTGATGTTACATTCTGTACTGGAAGCAGAAAAAACACCCCTCATTGCACTGTGAGGGTTGTGGGAGTGGAAGGCATGGCTGCCCATTTCCCCCCACACTATATGAGCTTATCATGCTTCACGTTGGCGCCGAATCCGTCTTTTGTGGCCGGCAAAATGTGACAATATACGTTATAATCTCAACATTTATCCGCCGCCGTGCGCCCCACACGCCCGGAGAGAGCACCTTTTCACGGGGTCGGTTGTTTGAATGGGAACGCACCTACTTGGTGAAGTGATTCAAAGTGTTGCTGAAGCCCAACCAGCCTGCTTTGTTGCTTCCATTACTCGGCTAATGTTACACTATCAATTTTCGCCCCAACAGGTAAAGTTGAATTACACGGAAAGGTGATAGAGGTAGACTACTCTGTTCCAAAAAAACTAAGGTAGGCCTACAATGTGACACACACACAAACACACACGCACACATACGCACACATACGCCTATACTGTGCCCCATGGCAGACTGTGTGACCTGTAGGCTTCCGCTGTGAAATATAGCAAGCACATTTCCCTTCTTTTCTTCACTCTGTGTGTGATTAACGTTGACTGTGTCGGCGGAGTTTGAAAAATCAAGAGGAATGGTGATTTTTACCCCCTCCAAAAAAGAAGAAAAAAAAGAAGCGACGAATCTTCCAACATCTGCAGGGACATATCGCGTGATTTTGAGGGCAGGCCTGACCTACTGTAATGCGTGAAAACACACACAGACACAGACACAAACACACATACACACACACACACAGACACTCACACAAACAAACACACACTGTCATAATCACCTGAATTAGATGTCACATACTTTACTGTAGAATGCTGCACATATACGAACCCCCTCCCCGCTCCGCCACATAATCATTTTTACCAACATAACTTTCATTATTGACTGTAACACCGCAATGCACGACGAGTTGCATACCAATCAGCCTCTCCTTTGATTACTATATGAATGTGTGTGTGTGTGTGTGTTTGTGAAGAACATATTGTGTGTGAGTACGGCGAGAGTTGGCATGACAACACTGTTTTGTACTTGCATCCACGAGCTTTTAATTGACTTGAATACTCGTAATCTGAATTTGAGGTGCGTCCACGTATAGGCTCACCGCTTTCACAACATTTCCCGTGGCTGTATAGGGAACGTTGCGTGACAAAAAGGTAAATATTCAAGCCTCTTGTGGAGGAACACGTGACCCATCCGCCTCCTCCTTCTGTGCCCTTTCTAACTCGCTGTCTTTTTTTTAAAAAAATGTTTGTTACACAGACACACCGTAGAGAAACAATATATCGTTATTTACTCGTCTTTTTTTTAATGTCTCCATGTTAACCGCAGGGGTGCAACATGGTTGAAAAAAAAAAAAGCCTACGCCACTCCCCCCAGCCAATGTGCACGTAGGCCATGGCAATGTTGGAGAGCCTCATAATGGCTGCCATGATGGCCCTGCTCTCTGCGCGGCCATAGGCGGAATCAGAGGCAGCAGAGCTCCATACATGCGCCCGCCTGACTGCGTGTGTCCAGCCGGCTGTGTGTTGAGCTGCTGGACCAGTGTGTACGTCCTGATACCGCAGTCCTCGCCGTATCTGCGGGCTCGCACATGTACAGGTGTGTGTTTTGAATCACCCCAGTCTGTGTAAAGCGGGCGACGTCACACGAGTGCCCCCCCCCCCCATTATTTTATACTTTTAAAATAATTTCAATCGTTTTTTTCTGTCACTGATAAGTACTTTTATGTTGTTTTTGAGTAATGTTGTGGAAATATTCACGTTGAATTCACTCTTTAATTACATGTTTCTTTGTCCTGCATAAAGGGTGAAATTATCTCAAGTTGTGGTGGTAAAACTAATGTATATTGATCTTTTTATTGCATATTTGTAATATTTGAAGTGGTCTGACACAGATTAACTCATCTAATTACTTTAAAAAAATTTAAAGTTGGACTTTTAAAATAAAATTTCATTTGTAAGTGTAAATTTCTAATTAAGGTAATCAGATAGTCATGTGGAAATTAGAGATGGGTTTAATTTGAAAAATACGAGGTGCAGTGTTGTTAAAAAGTGAATGGAGGCGAAACCCATCAGTAGTTCTGTCATTATTGTGGCTGTGTGAGTCTTCAGGCCTGCTGGCTGCTCTTGGTTGTGGGCTGCATATGTTCTTTTTAGTCTTTTTTTTTTTTTTTACTTTGTATTGTTGTCATTTGCCAGATTAACAAATACATTGTCTCTATTTTGAGAGACAAAATCAGAGATGGCGGATTCTGTCTTCATAATATTATCTTTGTTTGTTAAAGAGCTCGTTCTCGAAAGAACAGGGCCTTTTGAACTTAAGCTTTCGAAGCAGTTAGAAAAGACAAATGTGTGAATTGTTGGGATTTTCACATCAAGAGTTTCATTTAAATGTTGTGACGTATATCAATTTTATATTCCGTCTTTTGAAATGAGCCCAGAAGCATGCGCTCCCACATGATTTTGTTATGCGTATTATTTCCAAAATTACACACGCTTTTTGAATTTATCTGTAAATTAATCTTATTATCCTTTCATATTCAGTTTCACATTGTTAGTCGTATTTCTAATAGAGTTCTAAGAATTAATAGAATGGATTCACTTGACTGTTACTATAATAATTTAGTTGACTTAATATTGATTCACTGTGGTTTTCAAACTAGAAAAAACTTTGAAAAATGTAATTTAATATTGTATTTTAGGGAGCAAAACTTAAATTCATGTTATATGTTTTTCCAAAAAAAAAAATCAAATTAAAGCTATTATTCATGAGCTTGTTAATTAATTGTAGGCCTTGCATCTTAATTATTTAATCATATCGCAGTCATTAAAGACCGGCGAAATTAATTCAATTTATGAACCATAATTATTCATTTTTTAACAAAATGATCTAAATTTGATTCCAAGAATGCAATTTAAGGAGGAAATGGAGTTAGTTTGCTCAGTAAATTGTGTAACAAATTGCTCATATATTTGTTAAATGGTGATATGATGATATTTCATTGTTGCTAAGCAAAGCGTGTATCAACATCTCTGCGAGCACGACGAGGAAAGATTGTGAGACCTTGTGTTAATTGATATACGTGTTATATAAATGACATGCAACGTTGCCTGACTGTCAGTCGTGTGGAAGGTTGAGGAACTGGGAATATTAGGCATGTGTGGACAGGATAGTTGTTGCGGGATAAACACATCTGTGTTCCTGACTATCACACACTTGTTTACTTGGATTGTTTTGCTGCTGCAGGGGTGTGTGTGTGTATGTGTGTGTGTGTGTGTGTGTGGGTATGGGGGGTGGGACTTGACAAAACCAGCCTTTCCTCCTCTTTATCTCTCTGCACCTTTGACTTATTGTGGAGTGTAAATGAGCCCCAGTAAACAACTGATGGACTTGTGATTTGTCCCGTTAAGTTGCATCACAATAAAAACAGCTTTCATTCACGGTTATTGTAGTTAGACAAATTCATTGCGAGACCAGTTTCTTGCAAAAAAGAACAGAAACGGAGACATGGGTGTAAACATCTGCATTGCACCACGGCGCACATGCAGATGTGTGTGTCGGCTTGTGAGCGCACACAGAGGCAAAAACAGCGAAATACGATAGCCATCAGTTGATCCACTCCGAATCCATTAAAACTCCCTAGTTGATCCTGGGTGCAGGGGAAGCTCTCCAAGTGAGGCTCTTCTGATAGCAGGAGGCGCTGCTCTCCTCTGAAGCCACATACCCTGCACCCTCCTCCTGACTCCTAATGTCTCCCCTCACCTGTCTGAGGAGGAGATGCCTGAGGTGCCTCTCAACTATTCTCCCCTCGAGAGCAGCGATTTTTTTCTTCTTTTAACTTACTGTTAATTTGTTGCATGCTTTAATAATGCTCATGTGTGAAGAACAATGCCAGATGAGATTATTAGCAACCCCCAGAATTGATGCATGAGAGAATATTTTCATAGTGCTTTGGCATTTAAATCTCAGCACATTTGTATAGCTATTAGTAACTTTATTCACAACCGTGGAGGAGTGTATTTATCTCCCGAGCACATAGCTTAGGGGAACATCGCGATTAGATGTGAGAGAATTGTAAATTCATCGTGTGTCTTTTAGACTCACTGTTTAAGCTTCTCCGGGGTTTGAATCTCTCTCTCTCTTTTTTTTTTTTTAAACCAGACCACTGCACATGTGCGGAGGAGCAGCTCTAGAGATTCACTCCTCAGCAAGCTGTCATTTACATTCTACTCCAACCTGTTGCATGACTAATATCTTACAGCTGCATTACAACCAAAGATGACTCTCCCGTTAGGAGATGTGGGAAGTGTTGCCAGGATGAGGAGGATCGTCCTGACCGGACATCCTAAGTCTTGCATTTTTCTCTTAATACTAAGTCACCACAACTTGCTGCGAGATGAGAGAAGTAAAACAGGAGTGTTGGTCTCTTCTCCATGGCTGGTTAGAGTTGGTTTCACCTGAAGGGAAGTGACAGAATTGGAGCAGCGGTCACTGATGTGCCTGGTCAGTGACAGAGAGCAGTCTTGGCTGAGAAACACCCTTCATTCAATAAGACGCTAGGATGGATGGGGTGCTGCTTCTTCTTCTTCTTCTTCTCCTTCTTCTTCTTCTTCTTCTTATTCCGCCTGTGTTTAGCATTTGTGACCTCGCCATCACATGGTACCAACTCATTATTGAATGATGAGAGTCATGGAAAGACAGGCCAGAGGGAAAATCAACCATCATTGATTGGAGATGAAAGTCATCTTGAGCCACTGAAGTCATTCTTCTTCTAAATGCCTGCAAGAGAATTTGTCCCTGAATCTATATTTTAATATGCTTGTTGAAGTGATTTGCAGTTTAAGATCCATGTCAGTGATCCGGGAGCGACATTCAAACTGATTCACTCACGTTAGCTTGCTGTTGCGATAAAAGAGCTACCGGTGTAATCACCACCCTCCTCGCCTGTTAACATAGACAAGCAGATGTTTGAGGATGCTGTTTTACTAAGTAGGGTTTGATGAATGATAATCAGGCTCCATGCGAATATTTAATTCATTATAAATCATATTTATGAATAGTACAGTTTGCAAGTTCTGTTTTTTAGTAGGGGGATGTAGCAGCTGCTTTGTCTCGCCCTCTTTTCTGTCCCTCACACACACACACACACACACACACACACACACACACACACACACACACACACACACACACACACACAGACACAGCTGAAGCACCCAAGAGAGAACCTGTGTCAGTGCCAGTGCACCCAAGGGTGTGGTCTCCATGGGAAGGGTGGGCAGCTGAGGCTCCCAGCAGGTGTCACCTCTCATGCAGGCGGATCCTGACCTTGACCATATCAACACTACAAAACCCCGGAGAGCTGAAGAGCTCAGACGAGTCTTGAACAGAAGAAATGAATATGGTGAAAACTAGCAGCCAGTCAGACTGAGCCGGAGGATGCAGCTAAGCATGTGCTTGTTGGGGGTCCGGGCTTGAAGGGGACTGGTTCAGTAGCAACCTGGCAACAGTGTTGGCCGGTAGCTTCACTCGGTTCTTACTCCCTTTACTACTTCAATAATTGATGGACTCATACCTGGTTTGGATGTTCTTAAAGTCAAAATGAAATAAACAATGCCGTTTAAACTTTTGTTTAGTAAAAAAAAAAAAAAAAAAAAGGTCTTTGTATTTGTAAATCAAAATCCAATCATTTTTCTTCTTTTAAAATATAATCTGATGCATACTTCTGAGACAAGCATCAGATTTTGCTTCAGCATCTGTGTGAAGCTGGCTCCCTGATGCTGTCTGGTGTACTGTGGAGCCTTGCCTAACGTTATAGCACAACACACTCTGGATACGCCCACACTGAGCGTTCCAAATTACCCCCGATGTTCATTCCCACCATTCTATCCTGTTTCACTTCGAAATACGTCACCAGACGGCAGTTAGACTCTCTTTTTGTGGCGTTTCAGCCGGACTTTAAAGCAACATGTGTGCATTGGTTTTATAAATCATCGCTTGTGTGTAGGGCCAGTTTTATATATTTTTTTTTGTTGGTTTTCAACTGCCTGGGAAACATCAGAGTTTAAAAGATATCCCCCCTCCCGTCGCTAGGTGTGGTAGCAAAGGTGTTCTCCTGATCGTCCATGTATGTTTACATGTGCTGCTGTATTAAGTTCCAAATGTTCCAGGTGATGTTCTCCATGTCACCATGGGAACTGGTTCGGAGTGTTTTGCTTAGTTATTGGAAAAGAGCTTGAACGACAAAGGCTTTCAGAATATGAGACCAAAGTGTAAGAACACCACACAAGCTGCAGAACATATGTACCTCATGAGATTCATGGGAGGAGTGCTGATCTCTTTTGATATCACTGCCTATCATCTCTACAGTCCGTTTAGAGACACTGTAATCCCCCCCCGTGCTGCAGGTCTGGGACTGCAGTCCAGCTTCAGTTTGGAGCTGCGGATGCTTGTGGTGGTTTGAGCGCTGATTTCATACGAGGGTGAATACGTATCCCAGTGAGGTGCGTCAGTCAAAAATGCCAGTGTGAAGCTATTTCTTCACTTCAAGGGCTTCATTCACTTTCTACAAGTGCGGCAGGGAAAAACTGCTGAGTCCAACTATGTCCATCTATGTCAGAGCCTGAACCCTTTTGTGACCTTTCCTATTCATAAACCCACTCGGAGCCATCATTTCCATCCTTTTCCATATGTATGCACACCCACCACAGAACAAGTCATCTACAGTTAGCTTCGCACACAGCTGAGCCTCTGACCCAACCTGAAGCACAGGCCGACCATTGTGCTTCCTCTGTTTCATACTGTCTCTGACGGAAGTGGAAGATGAGGAGAGTCAAAAAAGCTGAGTCAAAGAAGACGTGTATATCTGACGTGCTTTTCCCTGTCCTTTGCATGGGGGGGGGGGGGGGATGAGCACTGCTGATAGAGGGCAGCATTTCTTCCTCCTCCTCCTCTTCCTCCTCCCCCTCTTCCTCCTCCTCTTTGCTGTTGGTGGCTGGATGTTGGTTTACTCATCTCTCAACAGACTGTAGCAGCTCTGCTCACATCGAGGAGGAATTTCAGGCTGACTGGAAATTCCTTTATTTTCAAGTCTTCATCTGATTTTTTTCATTCACTGAGTCCGTACAGGGGTGAGAGTCACCTTGACTAACGTACGCTGATCAAACTGAACATTGACACAAACTTGCTAGTTTATCTGTTAGCCTGAACAAAGGCAGCGTAATGAAACAGCTTCATAATGGCTAATTTTTTTATTCTGTATGAGCTGATTTATTTTAAAGGTTTAGGAATTCATAAGTACTCTTGACAATGACATTGTTTGTGCAGAAAAGCAATTATAATTACCACATTAGAGTCCTTAAAAATGCCACCTACTCTTCTCCTTTATTAAAAATTCCATATTACATGAATATGAGCAAATATTATTCATTTCACATTGCATTGTTGGACACAAAATATCCTCTAATTCTCTGTAAAGTCTATTTTCACCGTTTGTGACCCGGAAGATTCAAAGTTCCATGTCATATTTGTTTCTGCTGAATTTTGGACCGGGAACAGCTTCCAAAAATATTCGTGATGGCACAAATCTTGCTCGTAGAAACAGAATTTCACTGACCCAAGTGTACACTTTCATTCATTGTCATCCTTCCATCAAACTCTGCACATGAATCTTGCTGGGAACCAGAAGAAAACCACATTTTAGACTGGAGCAGGATTTAGATGCTCATTCTGGAGGCATTCATTTTTTTGAAGGGTTTCTGAGATGTGTTCCTTAGATTTTGTCAGCCTTAATTCATATAAAGTAGTCAGGGAAAAATGTTTCTGAGTTTGTAATTTATTGAAGATATATCCCAGTTTAGTGTTACTTTACACTGGGTCATAAATAAAGGTTGTAATTTGAGAGTCAGTTGCTATAACAGTAAAACAATTAAATCCCCAGGACAGAACTGGCCTGGTTTTTCTCTTTATTTTTTTTTCCGACTGTGTACACATCAGGACCGAGAGCCTCCTTTTTCCCTCCACATCGTACTGCTCCGCTGGATAATTCCTTCTGAGATCAGGAGAACAGCAGCTGTGTCACTGCAGATGATAAAGTGAAATATTTAGCTGCATCTTCACCTGAGACCGTCGATCCGTGTAACTCGCTGCGGTTCTTTGTTCAATTCCCACCGTTAAAATTAATATATTTTCCATGGTCAGATGTATTATGTAGGCTACACCCTCAGGCGCTGATGGAACAGTCAAGGCATGAGCACAAACCATAAAAATTAGAATACAAGAGTTAGAGTTAATGAAAAATAACAACATAAAATGAAAACGCAAGCGCTCTTTTTGAAGTGATGGTAACGAGGAAGAAAAATGTAAGCTTTTTCGAATTTTTGGGGATCTGTAATTGATCTGCAAGTGCATATATATGCATGTATGTGTGTATATATATGTGTATGTATATGTATGTGTATATACATATGTGTATATATATATGTATATATGTTTGTGTATATACATATGTGTATATATGTATATGTATGTGTATGTATATATATATGCATACAGAATGTGTGTGTGTATATATATATATATATATATACACACATATATACACACATATATGAGTATATATGTATGTGTGTGTATATATATATATACACACACATACATATATATACACATATATGTGTATATATGTATGTATGTGTATATATATGCATACAGTATTTGTGTGTATATATATGCATACAGTATTTGGAGAATGAATAAGAGTTTCTCTGGTTTAAATATTTATCTTGAAATGCAGCATTGACTGCTTTCTAAATATTAAATGCAAAAAATTAAGTCGGTTAAAATTCAAAATTGTTAATAGCTTTGAGGGACTTGTGAACAAAAGCAAAGTTCATTGCAAGCCGATGTATGAATCAATGAAAATAAAACAATAAAATGATTTTCTTGTGGTCTGTTAGAAGAAAACATGTATTTGTGGTTTCTCGCTGGGCGTCACATGAAAACACTGATCCTCTCTCGTATCCGTGTCATAGATATTAGCATAGCATGAAGATTGGAAACAAGATGATGGATAGCCAAGCTATTTCCAATGCTTACAACAGCAGTGTCATGGCAAAAAAAATTATTAGCAATTTCTTATAACTCTTCTGTAATGATTTTTTCTGATTCTTTTTTAATTTAAATGTACCGATACTCATGTTTTGGTTCTTTCTGCGCCATGGTCTCAGATTCTGCTCAACAGCTGAAGAATTTATTTGACAATTTTAATGAGCCATAAAACCTGTTGCTTTGCGCTGCTGTAAATGATCCTGAGTATGATTTCAGCCCACAGATGAGTCGGGTATTTCAGCCAGGCAGGTGCCGGAGAGCAGGATGGCTCCATCTGCCTCTTTGCCAACTGACTCAGCTCGTGCCAATACACAGTTAGTCCTGCTGAGAGAGACGGAGTACGTATGTGAAAGAGACTGATGGGGGGAATGTGAATATAGACTGTCTAAAAGGGGAGACCTAATTGAATCCCTTACTTTAAAACACCAAATGTCAGATTTCAGGGAGAAAAGCCACTGCAGAAGTGCACAATCAGAAAGCAGAGTGTGTTACAAAAAAAGGTTTCTAAACTGTTGCCTTGCTGACTCTTTGATAATAACCCCCTGGAGGAGTAGAATAAATTATTTTGAAGAGTTCAATCTGTGCGTGTCTCACTAAATGCTCAGGCTTTCCCTTGAGTGTGGTAGCTGCTGCAGTAATGCTGTTGTACTGCACACGTGGAAAACCGTCAAGCTAATACCTTCTCGCTATATTGTCAGCATCATGACGTGCTTGAAAGTTGCTAGGAAACAAGCTGATTGACCAGCTAGTTTGAGCTCAGCACGGAGCTCATCATACTTACTCCAACACATTGACAGTAGTTGCGGGTCGCCCGGTCAGCATTGCAGAACCACAGCATCATGCAACTTCAAAACACTGATTGATGAATTTCATATCTTGTCAGCTTAAATGTAGCACACGTCCGCACAAATCCAGTTACGACCGCAGAAAAAAAAAGAACACGATCTTGTGAATACCTCAAGGCCAAAAAAAATATGGACATCCTCAGCTGACCGGGTTAGTAAATATTTGATGCTGGAGCAGTCATGCATATGTTCATGTGGGAGGGTTAAAATGAGCTTTTTTTTTTTTTTTTTTTTAACATTAACTGAACACCAACACACTATGTGCACTTCACCTCCTCGCTCAAGGGAACGTCACACCCTCTCCACACTGCAGCATTTGATGCCTCTCTGCCCTCCATCCCTTCCTCTCACGTGCATGTTTTGTGTCAGCAAACCATGTCATGCTCCCCCCCCCCACACACACACACAGATTGTATGCATTGTGCCCCCCCCCCACACACACACAGATTGTATGCATTGTGCCCCCCCCCCACCCCCCCATGTCCCTGCTTCCTGGCACAGCATGGCAGTGCAGAATGAAGCCAGCTGGGTGTTAGCATGGGTGGGTGTAAATAGCGTACAACTGTTTGTTATGTACTGTAAGCTAAATGTGAGCCGTCCTATCAGATAGTGTAACAGACACAGACAGTTTATTCTTAGCAGAGCTGTGGTTACTCCTCTTGGCTTTCTTCAGGAGTACAGTAGATGTCTTGTGTATGTGTGTGTGCGCGCACGTGTGTGTGTGTGTATGTGTCCATGTCATTACGTGTCTCTGTGCTGCTGCCGTTCCCTGAGCGGGAGGCAGCAGTTCATTTCAGATGGTTGTTATGATGATTTTGTTTTAAGTGGTGTGAGGAGTGACTCCAGGCAGCAGGGTTTCCAATCGCTTGATGCTGCGGGAGAATAAATTACAGAGATATAGAATGACAAGCTTCAAAGGCCAGTTTGATGTCAAAGAGACAGTGGTGTAGCCGGTACATCAAATACTCTGCACTTGAAGAAAGTATAATTTAACGGGACTTGTGTTTGTTCTTGTCGGTGTCTGTCAAGTGTAATAGTTGCAACCTTTGATGGATGTGCGGCCATGCTTCTGAACACCTCGGGCATTCTCGGAGCATTTACAGCAGCACTACTTCCTCCTCATCACCACACAGCTGGCATGTCTCTGCTCACCACACACACACACACACACACACACACACACACACACACACACACACACACACACACACACACACACACACACACACACACACACACACACACACACACAAACACAGAACTGTATTTCCATCACTGCAGAGGACATTACATTGACTTGCATTCAATTCCTGGAGGTTGTCCTAGCCCCAACCCTTATTTTTACTGTACAAGTTTTCACCCTAAAATTGAATGATTTATGTAACTGTGACTCAGTGTTGTCCTCCAAAGGGAGGTGAGTCTCTACAAACAGATTTATGTCCTCACAACTAGAGAGAGACCTGTTACTAGGGATGTGAAAATTTATCGAGCAACTTCAGACATGCTCACATGTTGATGGTGAATGAAGCAGAAAGAACTGCTTTTTGGTCTGGCTGGGTTGTTTGTCGACAAAAATCACTTCCAATGCAGTGATTTTTACCTTCAAAATAAAAGCAGCTATACTTTATTATTATTATCATTAGTATTATTATTTTGTCAGAGCTGGCTTTGAGAGCTCTATTCTGAAATTTTTTTTCGCAGGAAGTCGAGCTATTCTGTTCCATGTTGTTAGAAGCTAAGCTAACATCATCTCTGGTTTGTCATCATGTCATCATCTGATCTCCTTTTTCTGTCATTCTCAGCTGCGTTATAGCACCTGCTAGTAGGATCATACACTTGAACCTTGTTGAATTTGGGTTTTGAGTGAAATGAAAATGTTACTTGTCACACAAGGACCTACATTTGAAAAAATGAATCCGAATGACACGTCAATAAATGTCTGACATGTCTGTGAGCTTTTGTGCCGTTCCATCTCACCCTGCCACATTAAGCAGGGCCGCTAATAACAGGAACACCGCCAGTCTAGCCCGTGAGCCCGCACACTGAGGGCGATCCCTACTGTGCTCAAGCATGTTTGTCCCCCCCGAGTGCAGTTAGTTAAACTTGTATAACCACTCTGTGTGGCATCCAGGCATGGGAGGCTGTTTCAGCCCTGGTACACCTGGAAGAGCTTATCAGAACGGTACCAAGGACCCGCGCATAGACTGAGTCACATTTCTTGACAAAGACCATTATTTTGCTTCACTTAGTCTGCTCCCACATGTATAGTTAGTTTGGGCTGATCCAAATCAGTTGATAAGTTTTCAAACTTAGTTTGGTTTGTTTTGACATAGAGAATTAGAGTTTGAGTGTTCTACTGTACAAAAAACCTCAATATATATTGTCCATACCATACGAAGACCAGCCCTTCAGCAGGTCTTGGTCCAGTGGTTTTGATGTTGTGGTCACAAATGCTGAAATCGAACTGCATCCTCAGGATTTGATGCAACTGAACTGAACAAGGATGCAGTGAATGCACCTTTAGTGTCACTATTGTACACTGCATCACTTAAGATGTTAACATTTCCAACACTTAAGGAGGTCCGATTGTGACAAATGACCTTATTTGCATGTTGTGTTTGTTTCATGCTCACACAGCTTGTTGTGTCTGTCATAAAAGAACGAGCAAGTGGGTTTTCAGGTCGATCCTCTACTTAGACACGGTGTTTGTGTGTGTGTGTGTGTGTGTGTGTGTGTGTGTGTGTGTGTGTGTGTGTGTGTGTGTGTGTGTGTGTGTGTGTGTGTGTGTTAGAGAGGGGACCCAGTTGTGAGTGTTTTCTTCCTGGAATGATGAAAGCAGCTGGCCTGTAAATGCTTGAGGTTTGTTTTGGTGATTTTGTGTGGAGGGGAATTGTAAGCCAGGGTAAGTAAATAGAAAACCTTTGTCAGGCACTGAAGGACAGGTGGGATATCAAGAGACATTTGTTAAAGATTCTTTTTATTCTTCATCAGTGTGGAAACTATCAAAAGTGATCATGAGAGTCCCATTAATAAGCGTAATTACGGAAGATGTGAATGAAGAAGCAGAAATATCGAGGCATCCTGTAGTTTTTATAGAGGCTCACCCCTCTGATGGCTGTTTAACACATTTATACATCCATCATAACAAACGGGATCATGAAACAGTGAGGCGACACGCTACGTATACGATGATACTGTTCAAGAATTGTTTGTTTTTATATGAGAAAGAAGTCACAGGAGCACTACAGGCATCAGAAAATAAAGGAGGATTTATGAGTAAAAACTGGAATAGACAATGCAGGATCCTTCAGTTCAATGAAATAGAATCATTAAAGAACCCAGACGTGCATCAGCCTGCGCCTTCCGTACTCCCAGGAGAACCCACACGTTTTGTGTTTGTTAATGTTTATGTGGGTGACCAACGTGAAAACGTGAGCGATCATGATGTATTATTATTACACGTGTCTCATCCTTTCTCCTTTTGGTGGCAGGTACCTGTGAAGCTGCTCTGTTAAACGTGTAATGATTCCTTCTATTTTTCATCATTATTGTTATTATTATTGTTATTATTGTTATTATAATACACTGACCTCGCAACTCCCCACTAGTCTACTTACAGTAGCAGGTGTAAGCAACATGTTTTTACTGTTTCTGCCCTGTGTGGCTGACTAAATCAACTCTTTTAATATAACTCCTGTATTGCACAATGTTTCCTTTTCTGTTTTTCATCTTCAAGAGCATCTCAAGGTTTCCTGAACATACTGCATGTGAAAACAAGGAAACACTTGGCTTCCTCATTTTTCTTCGTATGGAGGCTGAAAATAAAATCTCACATTGTTATTAATCTCTTGACACGGGCTCTGACTTGGGTCTGACCGCATAAAAAACATCTGTCCCGTAATTTTTTTTTAATTTGAATTTTTTTCCCTCAGAGAGTAGGTGTCCCCCCCCCCCCCCCATTGAAGGGGATGAATGGGAACGTTTAGTTTCCTGATTTTTGTTGTTGATAAGAATGTGATAATTTTACAGTTTTTGTGTGTTATTGCATGAGAAAATCAGAAAGTGAAACCTGGAAGATGAGTAGGAAACACAAACAGTTTTTCTGTCAGTGGAAGAATCACCCTGGTTTGGCTGAGATGCACAGTCATGGAGCTGTTAAACATTTGTTACCAGAAAAGTAGAAAAACGTTGTCCTGTTATGGGTGAAATGCTCTTAAATAGATGTGTCTATTTTTCTTTAATATTTTTTTGAATTGATGTGCAGCGTTCAGCTGGGCTTGCTAACGTGTTTGCTACATGACGGAGAAGGTCACCCTGAAGAAAGTCAGATTGCAGCCAGCTGTAAGGGGGCATGCCGCAGACGTAGTTGCATCAATAAATCGATTCTTCCCTTTTTCATCTGCGACAAGGACTGTTGCACAATTAATTTGCCTGTAAATGTAGCTTGATTGCAACTATGCATGTGAACGCACTGTGGCATTTAGTTGTTTTTGAATGGGTAAAAAAAAAAGAGGGAAAACTTGAATACGTGTGCCTAGAAACACAGGAAGTGCAGGTACAGGGGTAAGAACCTCAATGAACGCCTATGGGAGGTGTCACCAAATGAAGGAGTGGCCTATTAAGATACTTAATGTTGTTTTATTTCCTTTAATTTGTCACCACTCCACTATAGAGCCACAAACCTTTCTCACAGGCCTTTCCACAGTCACTAATAAATCTCTCCTCCCTTCTCTGTCTCTCTTTAAATGCAACAAAGACACGATCCTCTCAGGTAACTAGCTTGAAATATTGACGCCGACTAAGGATATTTACTCAGGTGTTTATCGCATATTGATTAGACCTGACCTCCGTGTGAGCATCTTCAATAATATATTACATTCCCACACAGACGGGCTTCCACCTTCCTCGTTCACATCTGCTGCTTCTCATCCTCAGCTCCATCTCCAGTCCACTTCCTCCTTAAGCCCCCCGCCTCATTTTACAGAGTAGGATTTGGAGCCATTTTAACCACGGGATTAAAGTCTGACAGGGATAATGCCATTTGAGCCACTTTTGAGTCACGTGACACAAGATGATCTAAGGTTTTGGGAGGAGCGCTATAATGTAATTAATGTATCGGAGGCTCTTCTTCATTTGCATCAGGCCGTTGTGGAGCTAGACACACATTTAAAGTGGAAAACTGCTCTTTTACAGATAATAGTGAAGAAAACTACAGTTGAATTTTTTCCAGCCTTTATATCCTTACTCTCTGTAGAAACTGGTTATGTTTTACTCTCTCCCTCATCAGGATAAGTTATTGATGCAATTTTAACCTGGTCGTACCCCCCCCCCCCCCCCCCACACACACACACACATGCACAAGTGCATCCTATATATACATATATAATCCCACCGCTTTGTTAATCTCTTGATGGCTTAAGATAAGCGATAAGATGGACTTCATTGTCCCGAAGGAAATTTGTCTGGGACACCTACAGCATACAGAAAAATAACTGTCAACATACTGCAGATAGAGTGCGCGCTCGAAACAGAGGGATTGACCTGGCGACAATCGATCAGACAGTAATATGCATCGTTTTAGACTTTAAAAACTTTAACTTTCACATTTTGTTTTAACACGAGCACTGTAAAAGTCACTCTGCTCTGTGGGTTTATGTCAATCATGAAATACATCGGCAAACCTCATGAAACCTTCGGAGATTTGTGGTTATTGGTGAGATCGCGACAGTCAGTGAAATCGCAGATACTCTGTTTCATTTTGAATTTGGTTTGTACGTTGGGTTTGAAGTGCTAATCATGACGGGTTTTTTTTTTTTATATAAAAACACGCAAACACCAAAATGTTACCTTACATAATGAAATTCCATTCGAGAGTTAATATTTGTTTTCAGTGCATGGAATATGTCAGTAAATACCGCATTTCTGAATGCTTTTCAGAATTTACCTATCTTAAAGTGCTCAACCAATTATAGAGGTCTCTCCGGTTCCAGCAGCATTTTGCTCACCAGGAGCTTCATTGATCCGGACCAAGGTGAGAGCAGCAGGTATACAAGCATCATCCTCCTATAGGAAGAGGGGTGGTGATTGCTCCACTCCGCTGTGCGAGTACAGTGTGAGGATGTATGGAGGCGCCAGGCGGGTGTCAAATCACCTGCACATGTTCTTAATAGAAAAGCAGAGATACCATCTGGACCTGCAGCCTTGTTGACATTGATTTGCTTAAGGACGGATTTAGGGTCAGTCTGTATCCCGTCAACATCATCAATGGCAGAACCATCTAGCGCCGTCAGGCACAGAAGAGAAATCACAACGATATCCAACTCATTCAGTTTCAGCTGTTTTGTCCGCAACAAAGATGTCTTTGTGGGTTTGCTGGTGTCTCCTACTCGGTCAAACTAACACACTTTGTAGATTTAACTGCGTCGATTCAAATTAATAATCTCCATTTAATCTCTACATCCCTTCTAATCTGTCTCTAATTCTTTACCTTCACTTGCATGTTTATGTTTCAGTGCTTATCAATGTAAATTTTAGTTTTCTGTGAACGAACAAATCATTAGAAGGGGAAATAAAAAGATAGATAAATAGATAATGATGCATTTATTGCCCTTATTTTAGCTTGGACTCTCAACCACAAGGACATCAAACTGGTTACAAGTGCCATTTAATTATATTTACAATTTTTCATTATCAATTTTTTTTTTCCAGGGAATTCAAGAAATTGTTGAATCTGTAAATTGTTAGAAAGTAGTGAAATATAGTTTTCTAATTTTCCCAGGTTATGGGAACATCGTCTTTGGATTGTTTATGTATTTATTTGAGAATGTAGAAAAAAAAGGGGTAAAGAAGACAAGGTAAAGCAAAAAATTCACATTTTAGAACATGAAACCTTTAAAATTTAGCTTGAAAAAGGATTTAAACAATTTGTTACAGCAATTAATTCACTGTCACTTGTCTTGTTTCAGCTTTATATATATATTTTTTAAATTCTATCTAAAGTCTGCAAACTTAGCATCCACTTCAGGGAGTCATGTGATGTTGGTGTCTCCTCCAAACGGAGACAGAACTTAGCAGGACTGTCCCACATTTGTGTTTTAATACTATCCAGCAGATAGCGGGACTTAAAAAAATAGCATCAAGAATAATACATAAGAAAATCTTGTTTTTGCCTGCTATTTAAGCAGAGCAATAAATAAACAATAAAAAAAATAGATAAACTGTCAACTGCAGTTACTTCTAAACCAATGCTGAACATGAGAAAACAGACCCAAAGCTCTGCAGCCCATTACTGTCACAGCACTGATACGAACCTGCGTGAGTCTGAAGAGAGTCCCTGTTTGATGCCGACAACACAAATACACATCTGCCTTAATCAGAGCTGTTATTTTTATTTGGATCAAAGTATATTTATTATTCATTTAGAAATTTGTTTTACTTAATTTCTGAAAACTTGTGGGAAGTAAATGAATAATGGTTGGAGGAAAATTCACACCTGGGTGTCTGATTTTTTTTTTTCTTAAATTTAATTTCCGTTTTATTGAACTCCTCTTCGTTGGATATTAAAATGTTACAACAGATGTGGCCGACACAAATTTAGAAGAAACATTAAAGGAACAAATGTATCGTACAATACCCTAAACGCTATTTTGGGACAGGCAAATTAAAGTTTTGGTTGGTTAACTATGCATGAATACAATCTCAACAACCAATGGAAATACTAGAAAACGTAATGCGGTCGCAGCAGCTGAACGCAGCCTTTCACACTCTCTTGAAGGTGATAGAGAATGAGGAGGAGCATGAGGAGGCTTCATGTACCACAAGAGGAACCAAACCGCTCATGTGGCTACAAAAAAGATGCAAGACAATGAGCAAACTGTGGCATTTGCACTGTGGCATAATGTCAGTGCCAGTGTGTTGTTAGTGTGATGTTGTGTTGCACCGTGTCTAAAACTAACACTAAACACTAAAAACTGCCTGCTATGACATGAAGGTGCAGAGCTGCATGGGGAAGAAGCGGGAGACACACTGGCTGTGCTCAGAACTGGAGCGACGCTTGGTGATTAACAGCAAGCACACAACTTAAGTCAAAGTGCTAAAATACATGCAGGTGTCAGACTGTGACCGCTTCATCCACGACTCCCAGCCTGCCACTGGCTCTCTGACTTTTTAGAGAAACACAATGTATACTTGTGTCTATTTCCCAAAAAGCTTTTCTTTTTTTCTTTTTTTTCTTTTTTTTTTTTGTCCAGCTGTGTTTGGACACAAGCTGTGAGTGGCAGGTGTGTTTTGAAACACACTTCTTATTGACCAGACCCGCCAGTGTTTCTGTATCTCTGAGGATGATTCCACACTCACCTGCTGCTTGTTACTGTACATGACTTCTCCCTGTTAGGAAGAGGTAGTGCACTAGTGTGTGTGTGTGTGTGTGTGTGTGTGTGTGTGTGTGTGTGTGTGTGTGTGTGTGTGTGCGTGCGTGCGTACGAGTGAAGCTGTGTTTCCAGAGGGAGCTGAAATTCAGGGGTACTTGTAAATGAGAGTTGAAAGTATAGGCACAGTTTGAAGTCTAAGGTTGGGAGTTTACAAAAAAATCTTCACGAAAACTAATAATGTCATAATTGAAGGGTTCCTGGTTCGATTCCCAGCCCCTCCAGAGTCTTTATATAAATGTATATATCAATATATATATCAATATATATGTATATATATCAATATATATGTATATATATCAATATATATATAGATATATCTATATATCTATATATTGATATATATATCAATATATATATTGATATATATCAATATATATATCAATATATATATTGATATATATCAATATATATATATCTATATATCAATATATATATAGATATATATCTATATCTATATATATATATATTGATATATATATATCAATATATATATTGATATATATCAATATATATATATATATATATCACAATATATATATATATATATATATCCAGAGTCTTTATCTAAATGTCCCTAGTAGATTAGAAAAGTGATATATATATATATATGGAGATATATATATGGAGATATATATATATATATATATATATATGTGTGTGTGTGTGTGTGTGTGTGTGTCTATGTATGTATGTATGTATGTATGTATAAACTACACTCCATTTACTAATGAACCCAGTGAGTAATGCAGATAGTACCACAGATACAGATCCACTTCAGATGCACCAGGCTTGTGTGCGTAACGTCTCATCAAAATGGAGCTTTTCCCTTTCTTCCTCTGTACCCACTTCACCAGCTCCGTCTGTGTCGCATGTGCAGTTGTGTGCTTTTTTTTTTAAAAATAACTGCTGTTACTTTAAAAAGATGCTATCAGCTTTACTTCAGTATATTGATCATTACTACCAAAAGACCATTGATGATCCTGAATCCCACAATGCCCCACTGCTGCCTTGTGTTGCCCCTGGTGCAATGATGTGCTTATTTTCATTAAATTTTAAACAGATTTTTTTTTTTTAAACACAGTTCTATGCTGTAGCAGCCAGGTTGGTGGCCGGCGCGGTGTATAGACGTGTGTTTAGAAAGAAAAAATTGACCAGTTTCAGCAGCTTCACTTAGATGTAATGGAAGTGCTGTGCAGTGACAGCTGTGTCATCAGAGATTAACCTTTCTGGCTTGTCTATAGAAATTCAGTTCTTTTGCTGCTAGCAGCAACAACGCCACCAAGAAGAGTGTAACCTCTGGGTGGACACAGGAATGCCAGAGTGCTTACATTATTACAGAGTGAGCTGTTATAATGAATTATCAGTTCTGTATTCATATGAAAAATATCAACAACCAGAAAGCACATACCTCTGCCAAGATGAATTTCGGGCCCCAGTTCTTTGGCGCGTGGACTCCGATCCTCACTGTAACCCACTGCCGAGTTCATAAAGTGGTTCTGACCAAATATGAGAGGGATCTGCATCGACTCACCAGAACAAGTATGTCAAAGTATAGATGCATTTTTTTTTAAACAAACACGTCTCATTTCCCGTTGCCACCAGGTGGCGCTAGGAGTAATCTTCCTCAAAATGGATTGACTTTATCCTTGACTCGTTGTACAGCCCTCCAGCAAGTTTGGTGAATATTGGCCTCAAAGTTCTTGCATAATCCCGCTGACAGGCAAACAAACAAATGCCAAAACATGACTTCCTCCTTGTCTGAGATCAGAATTACTTGCATTTTTTTTTTTTTTACTACGTCTACTAATTAGGCCTCTGAACCGTGCAAACTGTTCCTGAGGCTAAGAGTTGTGTACCTGTATCTCAGTCTGAATCTGCATAATCTGATTTGTAAATATTAAAAATATTTGTATTCAGATTTGCAAGTGTATTGAGATGTGTAAATGTTCACACAGATGGTGTATATAACACTTTTCCGGAACTACAGACAAGGCATCAGTTACAACTTTTTTTAATACCTTTTTTGTTGTTGTTTTTTTTAGTGACTTGAACATAAATTTGTGTTTGCCCTGAGCTCAGGCTCACAGGCTCATACTGTCAGGCTGCATACCGCTCTGCCCGCACTTTCCCCTGGTATGAAGCTTAGACACCACCAGTCGGCTGCAGCGTTGCATCGCTGGGCTGGGTAATGCTTGTGGCTGTGGGTTTGGAGGCCAGACTACAATGGAATGTTGATTGATCACTGTCAGTACATGTTCATGTTTTGGCAAAAGCTGTACTGGAGAGCTTTGTGAAAATAATAATGATAATCTGTATCTGTAGAAATGTTATATTTCCTCATTCAAAGAACCGTAGTCAAGCTAGCCTCCACCGAGCAAATACATGAAACTAAATGAAGTTAATAAATACTCATGAATAATAAAAACTACAATCTGTAAATTATTTAAGTAAAAAATAATGCTTAGAAAATCTTTTTTAATCTGACTTTTATTCACCAGAGGAAAGGACTGTCATTGAGGCACGCTAACAGACCAGTTGCCCCTCGGATTGGTAGTGAACATCACTCAAGCGATAACAGGACAGTCTGATGGTGAATGTCAAAATTAAAGCCCTCCTAAATGTTATATAAGAGCTGCTATGTTTCCCTCTGATTTCAGACCTGAATTGAAAGGAAACTTGTGCAGACACCTAGGAAATGAAACAGGCCCGGGCAGATGGTGAAGGATAAATCCCCTCTTCATTTTTCTCATCCCTCTTTAACTATGAATTATTAAACTGCCCCTGAACGCCTCCATTATCTGCATTTGTTATCCCATTATTAACTGAGATTTTATTTTCCTATTTTTTAATTTTATATATTATCTATATTTGGGTTTTTTTTGTGGATACATTTATTATTGAGAGACTCAGTGATTTATTGAATGAATGTCAAATCACCATAGAGACTGTGTAAAGTAAGTGCATGTATCCACAGCGACATCACTTATTGGTTTGTGGACTAAACCTCAAGCTTGGCATTTTGCCTGTCGCCATTTTGGTATGTGTTAGTAGAAATGATCATAAAGTGCACATGCCAGATGTTACACGTTTATCTCGATTGACAGGCCACTGTAGTAACAACCGGTCAATCACAAGTTAGCCGCAAACTAAAGCTTATTCAGTTTTATCATCTAACTTTAAACGTGACCATAATTGATAAAGATGAACATCATGTTGTATTGATGAAGACTTGAAACAGCAGTTTAGACCATAAAGTCTTTCGGAAAATATTTTTGGAAGTAATAAATCACACAAGTAGAAGGGTAGTTTTCTCATAGACTTCTTTTCAATCAAACTTGCATATAGTGGACTGCAACGGGACTGCTGCAGCCACAAACACTACCCAGCCCAGAAATGTCATTCTTAAAATCACTGGGTGCTTCAGACGACTGCTGGTATGCCGGCTGTATCCTGATGCACCATGCAGGAAGAGCAGAAGCCTGTGAGGCTGAGCTCAGGGCCAACTAAACCCACAGTTGCAGACATCTCTCTGAAGATTTGTCGACAAATGAACTAGTCGTGTTTTTGGTGTCAAGACAAAATGTAAGTGTATAAAATTGACAAGTTTATTGGCGTATGGATGAAATACATGGGGGTGCAGCTGTTGTGCAAGGCCCAACTGGTCTGTTTGTATTGTGGTTTTTAGGCTACGATTTCCTGTTCCTCTTTGTAGAAAAACATCCTCATCAACTGATACGAGAAACGCTCATGGTGAGCTTCATTACATATACGTAACATAAAAAACGAAGTCTGCTGTCACGCCTTTATTCTTCCACACAGTCTCGTGTGGGCGGAGCCAATTATGTGACTGCACTGCACAGTCAGCAGATACACACAAACTGATACTGATATTATTTTTAATTCCTTCTGGAACCAAAAAAAATAAAAAAAATAATTCACACCCAGATAGAAAAGGTTTATGGCTTGGTTTTGGATCGTTACAGTTTAATAAAAGAGAAACTCTATCGAACCATACTTGAGTTTTTTTTTTTTATAAACTTTTTTTAATTGATAAATTGTAATTCATTTAAATATGCTTGAGGCAGTTGAGATCTGACTCATATGTTGAAATATCCAAGAACAAATCAGGCGAGAACAGGCCCAGATAAAACCAGGAAATCTCTAACCATTTACTACATTTTTAATGATGCCAAGTCTCCCCATACTGCTTTTTGATTTTGGGGGAAAATATCAACAATCCATCTACGGACTGATAGTGTACAGATCCATATACGCATTTACCAATATGTCTTAATATTTAGATAAACATTTAAGGATGTTTTTTTATCACTTAAAGAGCTCGATATTCACATTCAACCATACATATCCACGAATTCAGATTTTGAGATTTCATTTTTCTTTTTGGTAATACATATTTTCAAATTGAAGTACACAGATTCTTGACAAATCTCAGTTGGCCTTCTTTACAATTTGATTATGCACAAATTGATTACCGTATAGTTACAACACCTTCCGCACACTTTTGCAAATAATCTTTCTACAGTAATACCTCAAATCTGGAGGGAGTGGTGAGTCAGGTGGAGAAGGATGTTGAGAGGCAGTCTCCGGTGGAGCAGGAGACAGACTGAGCAAAGCCGGGCAGGCAAACAGTTTTAGGGCTTGCATAATGTTTAGCGGTGTGCGTGCGGTATTGATCCAGGTTAACTCTGCCGGGACCTGCGCCTATGGCAGGCAGGCTCAGCCCTCCAGCTACAGTATAATACCTTATGGTTGGCAGATTAAAGGATGAGACCTAAGGAACAGGCTGCACAACTCAACATAAAGCAAGAGAAGGCAGCCATGAGCAGAAGCTAACGGCGGACCCACACTCCACCACCGCAGTATGAGCTGGTATCCACCTGTCAGTAGCCTTTAGCCCTGTGGAGTATGAGAGAGAGAGAGAGAGAGAGAGAGAGAGAGAGAGAGAGAAAATACATCTGCAAGCGCACGTAGGGAAGACTAGGCACACTAGTCCCTATACGTCTGGTCTGAGTGTGATTGCGTGTCAGTTGGTGGTGCGCCTGTAGGCTCGCTGTGTGCCTGTCAGCGACAGTGCTGACGACGTGCTTTGTGACGGAGCCTTGGAGGAGTCTGTGAAATAGCTGTGTGGAGGAGCAGGGAGGCGTTTGATGTGCGCAGGACAGGACAGAACAGCATGGCACATGACTCCGCTTGAATCAGCTTTCTGCTTTTATTTGTTTGCTTGTGGCTCAGTGGCAGTGGAAATTAATTCAAGCACCAACAAATTGAAATGTAAATGTTGTAATTGCCGCTGATTGAACGTTTGCTGGCAGATAGCACTTTTACTCTAAAATCTTGCATTAGGATTTACGTCCATGACAATAACTATAATATGTTATTTACTCAGATTTAACTGCAGCGTTTGTGTGTGTGTGAGTGATGTTGCAGATGTAATATTTTTCCATTAGCGAGTGATTGCCAACACAGCTTATTTTATTACTCATTTGGCTAAAAAGGACTCAGATGCAACATGCTCCTCTGTGCTGTGCTACAAGACGAGTAATGCAATTGATTGTCAACACATAATAAACACTGGTTTCTCAATTTGTAGTTGATTGAAAGATGCCTACTCACAATGCTGCCATTAACACACTGTTTCCTTTAGACTGACACTGTGCTCGTGAACCAGAAATCTATCAGAATCTCCAACAGAGTTAGTGTTAGAATGTTTGGTAGATTATTATGGATGGTATATTCCTGTATTAATGTCAGTTTTAACAGGGCTCTTGGATTTTATTTTTTACATCTAAAGTAGTTTTGTGACAAATGATGTAAATAAAGTATCCTCCGGCAAATGATCATTTGCATCGGCTGATTTTGGCCTTTTTTTTGCAGATAAACCAGCCAACGTGACTTTTAAACGGATAAAATGTCTGCACAGATAATATAATGAAGAAAATATGCTTTGCTACTGTAGCAGTGGTGTAGCTAGGTAGTTTGTCCACTAGAGATCTCAACATTGTTTAGGATCCTCTGTCTGAGAGGGGCAGCAGTGTCTTCAGCGCTAAGTTGCTAACTTGCTCTTGAAAACATCGCTGAATGAAATTATTGTCTTGAGTCTGTTGAGTGCTGACTGTGTTATTAAGTCATTGATGAGATGCTGGAAACTAAATTAACCTTTTCATCTTTTAGTCTCCTGTTTGCAGCCTACCTGATGCTAATACTTAGTTTGCTGCATTAGCTAGCCTGTTAGCAGTAGCTGCAATTTTTTTCAGCTGAGAGCAAGCTAATGTGTTGCCATCTGTAATTACTGAAGTTAGTCCCATAACCCTGTAATAAGTTAGCGTCTTTAATGTCCGGTTCCCTCTTCTCAAAGTCAGTAGGTTTTCAGCTGAATGCCCGAAATAAAGTTTGGTGCTACTATTAGCTGTACACATTTGAACATTTTTCCTGTAGCACAAAGTACATTTGTCAACACTGCACTCATGAATTTCAAAGCGTTGTGATGTTTTGAAGACATCAGCTGATTCTAACGAGTGGCTAAAGTCTGCAGGGGTTGTCACCAATATTAAATCCTCACACTGAAAAAAAAGCACGAGGCTAGTTGTGATTTGAAGTCATGCGTCTGTCTTATATTTTGTTTATGGCTTAATGATGTTAACGATGGCTTTTTTTTTCAATTAATAAATGATTTTATGCTTCAAAGATCATACTGAAAAGTGGTGTTTATTTTTGAAGATTATATCGTCGAAGCAAACGTAGGATTTGCCCCCAAAATGTATCAACTCTTATCAGGGGGTGAACTGTTTTTTCCTGGTTTTATTGTTTGTTATTATTTGGGGTTTTGCATTCAGATATTTCTTTGAGATTCCTCTGACACATTTTTTTTCTTTTTTTTCTTCGTCAACATTTATGCTTCATTGTCAAAGTAGTCGTGTCACACTTAGGGTGTAGCTCCCTAAGAAGACAATTCACCTGGTGTAGCTGAGAATTATGAGCTCCTCGCTACTCCTGCTCTCATCTGTCAGGCTGGATCGAAGAAAGTTCACTGTATACGTTCAAGATGTGGGACGAGGGTGACTTTTACACTTGTTGATCCAAGATGAAGCAGTGCGTTGTGTCGTCTGTGGTGGGCTGGATGGTTTTAATTCAAATGTATAATTCCAGAAAAATTATCGAAATGTGACCAATTTCATTGTTCCTGATGAGAGAACATTTGTTTGGCGTGAGCTGAACGCTGAGATGTTTAAGTGCAGGCTGAAATTGAATTTATATTGACGACACCTGAGAGCTGAAAATCATTTTTGTATGGCAGCCTTATGAAAACAGCTTCTTACATTTTCTCACTGAACATTTCTCTGTACAGTAGGCAGAACAAGAGTAAACATTTCACCCAAACAAGAATTAATTGCCTGGTATGAGTCATTGAAATCTATTGAATCATTTGTATTCAATCCCACCATACAACACTGAATAATTCCCCAGTGGCAGAAATTAATCTACTTGAAATTTCCCTGCGCAGTGATAGCCGATGCACTTTGTAGGACATGGAATGGTTGAAGAAACAGCCTTATTTACATCTTCCTACGAACCAGCAGAGTGAGTGTAGATGGGGAACAAATAAACAGGAAGGTTGTGGCTTCCATTAGAGCTGCATGTGTCTACCTGACTGGCTTTCGGTGCTGTGCTTCCCTGCTTGGGTGTCACCGTAAAAGTGAATGCGTGAAGAGAAACGGGCAGGCAGGTGGATCTGTCGAATCCTGATGAGGTCTCACCCACCCAGGGTTAGGAGGGAAACAGAACCAGGCGACGCAGCGAAGTTCGCTTCCATCAGTATCAGATTCTTACTTTGGGTGATGGGAAATAAATATTTGATGAATCAGAATTAAAGAATTAATTAAAGAATAATGTGATTTATGAATCCGTAGAGGAAGATGTCACTAGTATCTCAAATTATTACCTTGAAAATCTCAATATATTAATTCAGAAGAGGATTGTTTTAATGTATTTCATACTGGAACTTTTCTTCAACATTGGAATATTTTTTTTTTCCCCACCAGCTGTCATAAGACAGGCATATATGTTGTTAGTATGACAGTGTTTTCGTTAGAGATGCATTATTTCACAGCAGCAGTCTTTTTTTTCTTGACTATAAACATCATTGCCGCTGGCGTTATGTTGAAGATGACATCATGAGGCTGGAGTAAAGTACAAAGTGCTTCTTATTAAAGAGCAAGAACTACACACAAATGCCTAAAGTTTAGATTTACTCGAAACAGTTTTGATTGAAACGTATGGCTGGGTTTTAATACGCGATGGATCGCAACATTGATCTGCACCATCTCTCTGATGTCAATCTGTGAATTAAGTCAGTTTTGGCTCCTGATTCCAATATTCTCGATCTCATATCTCTAGATTTTACTTTACATGACGCCTGTCACTGTGGGGATTATTGATTTTATTTATTCTTTTGATTACTTGCTTTTGCATGAGAAAACAGGTCAATTCTTGTGTCACTTTCCCAGCGTTCCATCTTGAAGTGCTTGTTATTATGTTTACTATTCTCTCTTTTCTTTTTAGGCCTGACGTTTGTTTTAGGGTCTCAGTTTATCTGCTTTTATGACCACAGAGTCACGAGCCAAGAAGACAGGGCACGTTCCAGATTTCTAAGTGAAAATGATAGAGGCTTAGGACATGTACTGATTTAAAAACACGTTCATCATTTATCCATGGAAATATATCGTTATTCAATTCTTGTATTTTGTAGCAAAGAACTGTCACTTGTTTTCTGCAGTTTGGTTTATTTTGCTCCTTTATTTACAAAAAAGAGCAAAAGGGAAAAAAGAAATCTCTGCTCATTTTATTGTAACATATATACAGCAAATAAAAAAAAAAACAAATCCAGATTTTTTGGCCCTTCTGCTTTGTTTTGACAGTGATAATGGAGAGAGAAATGATGCCATGCAGCAAAGGGCCCTGGCTACATTTGAACCCAGGCCGCTGTGGTTAAGACTTGCTACCAGGGTGCAGCGCTAAATATATATTTCAAACATAAGCAGGAAATCGCTTTCACAGTGCTTCAGGATACAAAACATTGATGCTCTTCCCATTAGGGGCAAAACTCTTTTTTTTTTTAACCTGTTTTGGAAGAGGAGCTGAATTTGTGCTGGGATCTTTTTGTTCCTGTGTGATTGAGACATGCTCACAGACAGAAGCCTCATATTTTATATTTGATTAGGGAACCTATAAGAAATCTCAATTTAAACCTGACTTGATAACAATTCATTATCATGTATTATTGGAAATTCAGTTCCATATGTGTTAATTTGTATTCTTGCCTGCAGACATTGTTCGTGCAGACCTGCTGCGCGCTGACTCTCACAATAGCAATTAATTCAGTTAATTGGTTGGAAGTATTTAAATTAAGACAGTCTTGGTTGTCCCCTCTAATAATTAAATAATTAATACCAGTTCTTTTAAACAATGGAACCTTCAAATGATGCAGTATTACAATAATTTATTACACAATTTTACTGTGAATTCTCTTTTGTTTATAACAGCTTGTCTGATGCGCAGCTCTGCTCAGGAAACAATCATTTACATGTGCACATGCACAGCATACTATGTATGCGTGTAACACGTGAGGAGCAGCTTCAAGGTTTGCTTTTCCTTTGAGAGGACAAATAGAAGCAACAGTCTTTTTGGCTGAAGTACAATAACATGCATAGACACTTCTGTCATACAAATCCTGTTATCTCTGCTCCACAACAATCGGAGGGTCTGTGGAGAAGCTCCACACAGAAATGGCCTGAGCTCCCTGTTAATCCAGCAGCAGTGGGTGGGTGGGGGGGCACAGTGGGAGGGCCAGCGCAGTTTGAAAAGAGGAGCAGAAGGACATCTCAGGTCCTGTTCAGACCTGGCATTAGCACGTGTCTTGAGCGATCCCATCACTACAGTGGACAGTGCAAAGTACATCAGTTCACATTTGGCATTAAAATGCGTCTCCACAGATCTCTCTTCCTCCCTCTTGCTCTCTCTAGATGCTAATAGACACATACGTCATGTCAGAGTGTTGTTGTTTTCAATCATTCAGAGGCACCAATATATTCCCCACATCCAGTCTGCCAGAACCTAAAATACAGATGTGTCTGTTCCCCTTGTGCACTGGGAAAACAAAATCAACTAAGATGTTTTACACACCCTCACAATGCACTTTTTGTAGTTTTCTGATGTGGATAAACCATCTGATGCAACTATAGAAGTGAATGACGATGGTGGTCTGGGTAGTCAAGGTGCCCCAGGTCCCTTTCGTGTGGCTACAAGTGACCCACCCGACCACCAGGTCTATGTGTTGACTGCACTCATCCCTGATCTCAGGTCTGAACTGGATCTTCCACAGTTACAATCAGAACCAGAGAACTGGTGTATTAGTGAGCTGAGACCCACAGAAACCAACTGATTGCTAATTAGCTTAGCACAATGCATGGTAGTGGATGGAAATGAGAGCATGCCTCTGTCAAAGGTACCATCACATTGTTTCGCCTCTATTAACGTGACTAAGGTTGTGTGTAACATTCACAAAAATAACTGAAATGACCAGATATTGTTATTTTAGAACAAGATACATAACCCCAACTACTTTCCTGACCAAACCATAGCTTGACACCAACAAGTACCTCCTACAAACTGGATTTCAGGTTTCCTCCATTTCTACCATGGAATGGTCCTTGATTATTTTGTATTGGCATTATATCTCTGGCTCTGGCATGTATATTTAGCACATATGTTGAAGTTGTGACATTGTGTGAGAAGAATCAAAACATGCCGCCATGACATTAGGGTCATTTCGTACGCCTGTGAGGTCCAGTTGTAAGTCACTATCATGTGGGTCAGTTCAGTAGGTAGTATCTGTCCAAAACAGTAGTTTCTGAATGTAGTTTATATTTAAAATGGTTATTTTTTTATCCATCATTTGAGTCAGAATTTCTCTCGACATTTCATCCCAGCACTTTTCTTTGCCTCCACCAAAGTGGAGTATAATTTCAAATGCATTCCCTTTCTGTCCCGACACAGACACATGCTCTTTATCCAATCAGCTCTGTCAACATTGAACCCGGTGACTCGTTTATAGTGGACGTAAGTTGGACCTGTTCAAATGAATCCTAGCGGCTACTGCAGAAGTCGCTGGAATCGGGATACGTGCACGCGGAGACGGCGGAGATGTTATCACCTTGTTCATTATAGCTCTTTAAAGTACAAGCGAGCGATCTGAGCCGGCTGAGCCTCTTTGGCTCAGAGACACTGAGGCGATGAATGTTGATGTGTTAAATGGATAAAATCACTACAGATGGACGTGTGGTTTTTAAAGAAATGAAGGTTGAAAATGTTTTGTCATTGATGATGTGAAGTCAGGAACTTCTGGGGGTGAATACCTACTCAGAAAGTTAAAATTCCTCTGACTGCTCCGCATGCACATATTAGTATGCATGAAGTGTGTGCGTCGACACGTTTTTTTTTTTTAACTCGTGCAGGTGGGTGCAGTAAATATTAGCTTTTCAAATGACCGTGGCCACCCTCAGATATTTAAAGGCCAAAATTGAGAGGCTTTCTTTTTTCTCTTGGCAGGCGGCTCCAAACAGTTTGCTTACATTCAACAAACATTAAGTAACCATTGACTTCAGTCTGCATCTTCTACTGTAGTTCATTTTGGACTTTGGGAAAGCAGGAGCTGCGAAAGGGCGCCGGGTTCAGCTTGAATGCAAACAAACAGGAGAAACTAGCAGATGCCCGCCGCCTCACAGAGATCCACTGATAGTGAAGCAACACCTATGACCTGCATGTGTTGCAGGGCGGCGTGGACGCGTCCACCCCGGAGACAGACAGACGGCAGTGATCTAGCCTGCAGCCACAGGCATGCTGAGAATGGGACAGAAGAACTGTTGGGAAACAATTTTTTTCCCAAAAGATGTCCATCCAGGAAGCTTCATCTGCATATTTTAGAATGATGGACAAGCGAGCTGTACAGAATACATGAGATGATATGACGTAGTCTGATAGGGAAACAGATGACGGCATTACAGTGGTGCATTTCAGCTTGGTACATCACGGCTGGTAAACCAGTTAACAAAAACAATGGAGGATGTAGCCTTCATAATCTACATTCAATCCAAGCAGACAACGCTGAATGAAAGGAGCTTTTAGTTTCCATATTCAGCTCGAGGATGCCAGCTCTGGTTTGAGGTTTTCACTTGGCCTTAAATGCTTTTCAGCTATTGGCTGCATTTGGTTGGTTGGTTGGAGGTTGTTTACTACGTTGAAAAATGTGATGTGTTTTGCGGTTCAGGCTTGATTTTATCAGTTTAGCCTTGTTTGGATATGGGTTGCAAAGAAAGGTCTCACATGGAGCCACCGCTTTCAACAACCAGCGGCACACAGCTTGCAGGCCGTCGTGTGGTAGGACACGCTGGCAGTCATCCCTTTTTTCTTTTCTGGGTTTTTGTGGATGTATCACATATTTCTTGTTGTTTTATTTAAAGAATTATTAACCTTTCAAGACCCTTAAAATTCTTACTGTACAAAATATTGGGAACGACTTCTTATTTCGGAGAGGATAGGATTGTCTGTGCGACGCCGTCTTTCTCCTCTTTTTCCTGGGCAGCACAAGAGTCATTCATTCATGTCCAGCTGCCAGCTTCATCCTCTCCTCGCTGCTGACAGGAAACTCTGACCTGCAGTCTTTGGGGCTCAGACATGCTCAGAGAGAAAGATGCTTGAAGGAGGAGTGTGTGGTGTGTGTGTGAGTGTGAGTGTGAGTGAGTGTGTGTGTGTGTGTTTGTTTTTGTGTATACTAGACAAAACGTGTGTCTTGTAGAGTAAATAGGGTCCACTTCTAATGCTACACGCTTCATCTGGTCCCTGTGTTTCCCTCCTGTCATGCTTCGTAATTGTACCTCAAAAGGCTTTTAAATGTGTTTTTGGGATATGGTCGTGTCGCAGTGTGGCATTCTCTCTTCTAGTCTACTTTTTTTTTTTTTTTAAATCTGCAGCCCTCATGGCGGAGCTGGACGCTCTCTCACGTTAATGTAGTTGTTAACAGCTTGTGGTCACTGAGCGGTTTGTGTGGCTTTGAGCCGACACGCTCACTGGAGGCGGAGAGAGGCTGTGTGGAAGCTCTGGATAGAGCAAAAAAGACGAGAGGAGAGGGAGGGACACTGTCCAGTGTGTCCCCCCGTTTCTTCTCTGAATTACTCTGATAAGAGTAGGACTGGGAGTCTATCGTTTAACATGCTCCACAACAAATACACAAACTGATGCAGATGAAACGTTGTCAGATAATTTCATATGTTGATTGTTTTCTCTTTAAAATGCACAAAAAACCCCTCCAAGCCTCAGGTGTCCTCACATATTTGAAAGGTGTCTGGGGTCAGAGGGGCAACTCGATTCAAAACTTGATCCTACTAATGATGCTTTGAAAATTAAAGCAGTGCTTTTTAACTTCACTTTATTATTTGTCATGTTAAATTTGCCTATAATACACTTTCATCATTTCAGAATTTAGCTGTTTATTTAATTTGCCAGTTTTTATGATGCGTGATGGACAGAAGATATGAATTGATAATTTAAAAAGATTTATTAGATTCAGTTTCATTAACTTCAAATCATGTTTTCATGTAATTTCCTCTGTCGATAGTGAGAACACAGTAAGATATCACGTGTAGGAGGTTGTTACTGCTGCCTCATAAATATTACCTCAGTCAGTACTAGCCGTTGAATGAACTGTGGGTGTTTTAGCGATTAACCGTTTACGTTTTGAATTGCAGCGTTTAATTATGTACTATACAACTTTGCTATGCTTCTCTGAAGTGTGTGTGAGTGGGTGTTCAGGTCTGAAAATTCACTCCGTCTGTGTCTCTCATCTCTGCAGGAGTCGGAAGATCCAGATCCGGAACATTCCCCCTCATCTACAGTGGGAGGTCAGTGCGTGCGTATGTGTGTGTGTGTGCTTGCGTGTGTGTGTTTGTGTGTGTGTGTGGACATGGAATAACACCAGGACTCTCCTGAAAATTAGTCAGCACATTTAATACTGTGTTTCTCTGTTGGCTAAATTGTTTGTCATTTATCATTGTGTCACTTCTTGTTAATTTGTAGATGTGAGTGCATGCGTGTGTGCGTGCGTGAGTGCGTACGTGCATACGTGTGTGCATATGTCTGTGTGTATGTGTGTCAACATCTGCAACCTTGCGCTCGGTTCCAAGTTACTTTTCTTTGGCTTCATGCTTGCAAACTATCTTGTTTCCTTCTGGGTTTCCACCATATTAGTGATGTTCTATCTCCAAAATCACAAAATGTTTCAATCCATTAGGAATTTAACTATAAAAGGGACAAATAAACTAACTCTCTCTCTCTCTCCCCCTCTCCTTTTTTTTAGGTGTCAATACTAGTTTAGCTCAAGTCATTACACATTATAACCCTGTATTGACCAGCAGTTCATTGATTCTGAACCTCTAAATCAGGATTGTAGCAGGATCTGAGAAATTCCTTTTTTTTTTTCCAAACCGTGACTTCTCAGTCGTCCGTCTCCCCCTTTTACATGACAATGGTGAACACATGTGACTGCACGTGACATACGTGTAGGCCCACCCCCAGTGTGTTCTACACCCATATATCTCCTCTGCATACGAGCGGCTGGTCAGGATGTGGGTGTAGTGACAGCACTGCAAAGGCTTGTGACTTCTTTAGTGATTTGTGTCCATCAGTGATAGAATGATACCATTCATCAGTAAGAGTACCAAGGTTCAGACTATTTTAAATGGTTCTGGCTCAAGAACCTGCACCAGTTTTGAGGTGAAAGTGATGTAGTTTTGTCTCAGGCGGTGTAGCGTGAGCACCGCGTGTAGCTGCTGCATCCTCAGTTTGTGTGAAGGCAGGATGCATTCAAGCGCAGTCTTGAGCATAGGTCCTTTTGATAGCGCTCAGAACACAAATTATGTATCTAGAATAACAGAAAGGAGACTTGATAAAGCATGAGAGTGTGTCATGGCTTGCTTTTAAGCCTGTATAGTGAGTTCTGATACATGAACATAAACACCTGTATAACAGCTGGAGTTCAGCTGAGAACTGATTCCAGTTCAGAACTGGTTCCAAAACGTATGATCTGTCATATTTTCTTCGCCTCAGAGTTTATCCATTCTTTTTATCCGACATGTGTGTATTGCCTCAACGCTGCAGGAGACTTGTACCAAGAAGTTATTATTAGTAAAATACCAGTCAGTCTGTATTTTATCCTGTATAATTCTTCTAAGGGATGTAATGACATGAGGCAGATGTGGGTTTTGCCCCTTTTGAGGGTGGGGACATTTCATTATCCAAACTGTGGGGGCAGTTCTGGAATGTTGGGCTCAGTTTTTGAACGCATTCCCGGATACGGAAGTAGTGGAATATGTTTGGGAGGAGGTGGTGGGGCATGATTGTTTCATACTGGGATTCCTGGATAGGAAGTATTTTAGCTGTGACTAATTCTCCAAGGGATGTTGAAGGGCAAGGGTTTGCTTCTGACTCACACCAGCCATATTGGAAGAATCAGCGTATGATCTCCTGGATGTCTGCGGCCCAATAGAAGTCCTTCCTACAGTTTGGAAAGCCTAATCCCACCTCTGCCTTATGTCACTGAAGAAGCTCCTTTTATATTCTGGAATATTTGCCTCCTCATATGAAGGATAAGATCAGCTTCTCTGTAGATTTAAAGGAGATGAACCTTGAAACAAAACCATAATAGATCACTCATATCTCTGCAGTTGATTGTATCTGCCAGGGAGAAGTGGCCTGAATCTTGTCTTTTTTGTTCACTAATACAAATGTAACAGAATAAAAATGGCTGACTCAGACTAGTAGTTTGAGTGTAACATCTTCAGCTGACAGCGTGTGCACGCAGCATTATCAAGGATATCCGCCAACCGGGAACAAATTGGATTCTGGCAATTTTATTTCTATTACAACTGCTAAAAATGAAACCTCAGATTTCTTTTACTCAACAGCCCATCAACAATATAATCTTTTTAAAAAAATGTGAATTAGGAATGATTTCAATTATATATATGTCACCATCTGTGTTGTCTTTCTACCTCTGGCTCTGTCTTATTATTGTGGGATATTTCACATATTTTTCAACCTGCTTTATCTGTAGATGACACCGTCTTGTGCTACTCACACACACTTTTTCCCGTGTGGTTAAGTGCTTCTGTTTGAGATTCTGGAATGAATTAGTCGTGCTGTTGCCTTTAGGCACCACAGAAAAACTTTACAACTTAACAGTGATTTGCATGAAACAAAGGCTTGTTATTTTTTTTTACTGTGTTGATGTTTTTCTGTGTTTGAGGCGAACTCTCAGGGGTCAAAGGGGTTACTGGGACCAATGACGCCCCAGGGAGGTTGTGGTTGTAACTTAATGAAATAAAAGTGAAAATCAATTGTTACAACCTAAAACTTAAATTCAAATGAACCGATGAAACTGATTTAATGTCAGGGTCTAATGTCAGGATTATTAGTGTGTAAAAGTCACCAGTGTGCAAGAGGCTGCAGACTTGTGGAAAAATCCCTTAACTGCTATTATCTTTTATATATATATATATTCATATATATACTTTGCAAAATTTGGATGGAGGATGTTCATTCTTTGACATCATGACTCTCATTTTCATTGAAAAAAATCCATTTAAATTATGATTTTTGACAAAGATGCTCTTTTTAAAGTATGTGGAATGTGATGTGTGTTTAAGGAATCTCTGCAGCGCATAGAATATAATTTAAAATGATGTTTTGACTAAGTCGGCCTGCCTGTGCTCTGATAATTGCAGTAGGCCGTATTGTGATTTTGATGAAATTCAGATGAATTGGATGGCTCTAAACGAAGGCATCATGTAAAATCTCTCCTAGTATCTGTATCAAGTCTGGCCCCGTCCTACTGCTGTTATGACTGCCTAGCCATGAATATGACCGTGATTCACAACATTAGAAGGAATCATTCTTGTGTCATTAATCATATTTTAATTGAAAAACATATTGAAATGATTATGGTTTGATTTCTGCTATGATCTGTACCAAAGATGTTTTCTTGTGTCTGTAGAATAGGATTTGGATGCAGGGATACCGCTTCAGCACAAATATACTTTTCCTCACTTTTCCATTTTATTTCCTGCGATTTGGATGTTTCAGCATTTCCCCAATTGTTCAGCCATTATATGCAAATCTCTAATTTACTGGAACAGTAACATTGCAATTAGTTTTTAAAAATTCTCAATCTGTGTTTTGATAAACGGTGTGTGTGTGTGTGTGTGTGTGTGTGTGTGTGTGTGTGTGTGTGTGTGTGTGTGTGTGTGTCCTGTGAGCGGTAGTAGTTCTCTCACTCACTCACTCTGTCATTTCTCCCTCAGGTTTTGGACGGCCTTCTAGCTCAGTATGGTACTGTAGAAAACGTGGAACAAGGTATGGAACTCCTCACACTTCATCATCATCATCATCATCATCATTATCATCAGCATCATTATCTGCCTTCAGCTGTTCAATGCACATGTGTCTGTACGGCAACACGGAGACCTCCCAGTTCGCCCAGTGTCCCCGTGTGACTTGACTTCCTCGTAACCATCATCCCACACACGATTATCTAAACATAACCCATCTCTGAATATAAATCAGCCTTTGTCATCTTGTCTATCTGGGGTGTATGCATGGGGCTCTTACAACTCTGACCCGGGGTGAGGAGCAGTTCAATCACTTGACAGTCTCTATAATAGGCACTGTGAATTGCTGCAGGGCCTCCGCGTTATGGATTGAAGTGGGCAGACATGGCAGATGTTCAGAAGTAATGTGTCTGTGTGATGGTTTGTGTGATTGTGTGTGCGTCTGTCTTGGGGAGGTGCGTCGTGGTAATGAGGGAGGACACTGCAGGCGCCTGTGGTGAAGATTTTGCACTGCCTGATGCTGTGTGTTTATATATATGTATGTGTATGTGTGTGTGGCAATCGGATCTATCCATAGGAACTCATGACACACAGACACACACAAACACACGTACACACATGCACAGCAGCGCAGCACAAGGAGAGATCAACTTACTCAAATACACACACACACACACACACACACACACACACACACACACACACACACACACACACACACACACACACACACACAGCCAAGCCCAACTCGAACTCCCTGTAGTCGTGACAGGTGGTAAAAGAGAAGCCAGGTCCACTTCATCTGAACTCTGCAGCGTTTCCTCTTCTTTAAACTACAGCTCACAGAATGCCAAGTGTACAATCAACTCGCCAATGTCCCTGTCTTTTGTGTCTGGTCACCTCGTTTGCCCGTCGCTTGTGTGCGCTGCGGTTACAGGGTGAGGTTTTGGAGGAGTCCCATGCTCTTGTGTGGCATGGTGAAGGCTGACGGTGGTGGGGAAGGGCGGGGTAGGGCACCTTGCCAGACTCTGCCCATTCTGTCTCTCAGCTGGGTGCTCTCACTAGTTTTAACCCTTCCAAACCTGCTGGTGCAGAGTGGACAGCAGGTTTGGAAGTTTTTCCTTTCAGACCGACAGAGACAGTCAACATGCTTATGGTCAGCAATTATTCACAGGAATCACATGTTGATTTAGAGATGACTTTTCCAAATATTACACTTAAAGCACCTGAAAAGTACTCACAACTAGGTGTGTTGAGCTCATGTGGACATTTTTCTCACTGATGTGTCACATCACATGCAATGCATGAAGAGCCAGCGACATATATTTAGCTGGATGCTGATGTGGAATGACAGCAAAAACTGTCCAGAAACATTTGTTATCAAAGTCTCAAAAACATTGTCTGGTATAATCAATGTCTTTTTTTTTTTTATCCAACTCTATGCTTATTAATCCCCAAACATAAGGATTTGAGCTAAAAAGAAAATGTAACACGAAACGTGACTAGCTCGTGTGTGTTTATTCACTGTAGAGCTGAAACCAAAAGTAGCTCAAATAAAAGAGTGGATTACTGAGAATAAAGAGGAATAGACCAGACATTGTGGATTTTACTGGAAGATGGATTAGAGTATTTGGAAACGCCTGTTTTGAGACACCTCTGCTGTCGTCAGCTGTAAGTCACCGTTTGCTAAATATACGTCGCTGGCTCTTCCTGTATTCCGGAGTCAAAAAGAAGTAATACAGTGGTGAAAATGTCTTGGTGAGCTCAAGACACATATTTGGGAGTTCTTGAAAAGGAAAAATACACTTTTTGGATGAAGTACAGCTTTAATATTTCACAGGCAAACACCCACAATGCATTCATTCCAGTTATGTCTTCAAACTTTTTTTTTTTTTCACATTTTCTGTGATATTAGCCAAGTACCTTGCATCTCTCTGCTCATTTATTTTGGCGGTTGTTTGTTCATGTCGTTAACTTGCCAGATGTTGAAGTGGATTTTATAGGCCCTCTATTGTTAAGCTATCAAAAGCATCTGCACTCATGTAGTTTCTGTCAGCTTTGGCATCAATCAAGGAGAATTTGCTTGCCTGTAAGTTCCATTTTGAACTTAACAGTTCCACCAACAGATCCATTCTTGTCTTTGTCTCAGCTAATAGAGGCGTGTCATTAATGAGACATGCTTCATATCTGAGAACTTTTGAGCAGCAGATGTTAATCTTTTGCACAGACGTTATGTGCTCCAATGCAGGCATATTGATCATTTTAACTACAGGATCCCAGTACGCACAGATTTGATTTATTTAGCCCAAAGTGTAATGAAAACAAAAACACAAAACAACAAACCACAAGTTTCATAGCCTCTTGTACAAAGACATACTCATTCTCTGCTTTTTTAAGCCTATTTTCTTGATTTTTTACTCTTTTCTATGAAGTTTCTGCCATTTCTGCGTGTAGCCACACACGGAAGAAAAAAATAGACCAGCGGTGGTCAGTGTAGTAGTTCTGTTGAAATACCCATCATCATGTTCGTCTCTCTCCACCTTCAGGCAAGTGAAAATAACTTTCTTTGGCAGAGGCGTATTTTATTCTCTGAAATGAAGTAAATTGAAGTGAATGGTTTGAGCAAATGTGTGTACAGGCAGTCTGACAGTGTTTTACAAGCAAGGTTTACCAGCAGTTTGCTCTCTGCCATGACGTAGGAATTTAAAGATCTATTTTGAAGGTGCTTTTTTTTTTTTTTTAAAGCTAAGAGGCGTTCTTCATGTAGAGAACTCCTTTCTGTGTGTGTGTGTGTGTGTGTGTGTGTGTGTGTGTGTGTGTGTGTGTGTGTGTGTGTGTGTGTGTGTGTGAGAGACAGCAGTTGATGGCAGGCCAAACAGCGGTGTGACATGTATGTCACAGAAAGTCTTGATTCTCTTTTTGGCGTCTGCGGCTCAGAGCAACCACAGAGCTCATGCATGATTCACACGTGACTCATGTCAGACTCACACCATCTAGCGAGTCCCTTCTTATTTATATGAGCCACGCTTTTTTGAACCAAACATTTGATCTTGTAGTTAAACCAGCAACAATATAAGAGTCGCTGTGATGTGTATATTAGTAAAGTTTGAATACTTTTTTCAGCTTTCAACTTGATTTTGTTTATTTTTAACAGTTCAGCTTCTTATCCCTTGTCTGACTAAACCAAACACAGCATTATGGAAATTTATAATGAATAAGTCTTTTATTTTTAAAAGCAACATTGAGATGTGCGAGCTGGTGCAGTCCAGGGAAGGAGGTTGGTTAGTAATGTGTTTCAGGCTGTAAACAGCTTGTTTCTACTGCCATCCCAAGTTGAAACCCTTTCAGTTGCTTGAAAAATCTATTAATCCATCCATCATTTCAGCTGCACTTCACTTTAAAGTTACATTTTTCCATAGCTTCCTCATAGTTTCTTTCTCATTCCCCTCATAGTTCAGTCTTTAATGCTATTTTACTCGCTGAGCAGTACAGAAGCTCAAATCTTCCCAAGGTATTTCTGTGTTACGCGTTGCATTGCACTCAATAACAGATTACTAGGTTTGCTTAGCCTGTCATGTCAAACTTAAATCCGTTTTGTGCAAGCGGGGGTTTGGTGTTAAGCAGCTCCGATCTGCAGAGGAAGCAGTGGGATCTGGAGGGAAGCCAGTGGGGAAGGATATGATGGTTGCACACAGACAAGCAGGGCCACTGATGGATATTTTGATGCCCTGACATAATGGCTTTGTTGAGGTGTGGAGGTGCCTTCTTTCTCACACACACACACACACACACACACACACACACACACACACACACACACACACACACACACACACACACACACACACACACACACACACATAAAACAGAACAACAAAACTATTAACTTTGTGATTGCTCACACTTAAGCCCCTTTTCTACCGTCCATAAACCCAGCTAGCACTCGCTAACATCTGGTTTTTGTCTGCAGTGGGAACAGTTTGAATCACTTTGAATCAGCTGTTTGTGACGCAGAACTTGAAGCACCAAGAAATAAAAGAAAAGAAAAAGAAAAGCTACTCCTCATTTATTGACAAGGAAATGAGATAAATCCTTTTTTAGCAGGTTTATAAACCTGCATCGACGTGTATTCACAGTGGAAAATTGTATTAGATTTTGAAACAAGGCCTGGGACAAACACTCTCTCTCTCTCTCTCTCTCTCTCTCTCTCTCTCTCTCTCTCTCTCTCTCACTCACTCACACACACACACACACACACACACACACACACACACACACACACACACACACACACACACACACACACACACACACACACACACACACTATCACCACCACCATCACATATACATTGTTAATAGGCCAGGTGTGTACCTCGGTTTCTTAATTCCAGTGGAGGTACGACCTCTGTTGTGAACTAGTCTGATGGGTGTTCAGATGTTTGAAGCATTCATACAGAAGTCCCTCAAGCAAACATCTAATTTGGTAAATCCTGTTTAAGCAAGGTGTCGTAAACACAATGAACTGCAAGTTATCAACATCTGCAAAGTTAACACGTGATAGACAATGAAGAGTTTTTGGATTGACGTGCATGTATAGATTAATGTGCAAGTTTATTCTGATGGAGTTCCAGTCAGAGCAGAACTGAATCCCTCACTGTGCATTGTTTATTCCGCAATTATTTTCGGTTGGGTATTGGGTAAACCCGCCAGAATCACTGAACAATTCACCTCTACCAGGAAAGCAGTTGAGCATATTCGTCTCTTGCCAAGTGAGTTGAACCGTGTTAAAATGAGAGCGGTGGGCTTCAAGAGGTTACATTTGAAAGTTAAGGGAGATGTGGAGGGGCGTATGGGGAGGAAATTAGTAGAAGGAGGGTGAAGTGAGTTTTGGAAGAGGAGAATAAATCAACACTGATCTTTTCTTTTTTTTTTCTTTCTTCCCGGTGGTGGTATGACGGATGTGCTGGAGTCAAAATCACGTCTCATGGGGACAGAGAAAGAGAGAGATGTGTGATTTCTCTCCACTGAATAAAGAGTTGTGACTGCTGCCCTCTCTTTTTATATTGAGTCTGCATGCTGGTAATGGCTCAATTACAACCAGTGTCCCCCTCCTCCGGCAGCGTGTCAGACACATGTTTGTAGTGGTGGCATGGCAGGCGAGCGGTTCTTAGGTGTCTAACTCACCGACGGCAGCAACAAAGCACTGCCAATGTAGCCTAACCCCCCTGTATCTCATGCTTCTGCTTTTCTACCCCCCCCCCGTCTCTCCCTTCTTTTACAGTTAACACTGATACAGCAACAGCAGTGGTGAATGTTACGTACGCAACCAAGGAGGAAGCTAAAGAGTAAGCAACCATGACTTTGATGTGTCCAATTTATGATATACTTACTTATGATTTTTCCCAACATGTATGCACAGAGGAACAGCTGGTGTTGTTCACACTTGTACTTTATGTGCACCTGGACTAAAGTATGTACCTGCTAGGGTCAGCATTATTGAACATGCTGACCCTAGCGCCCAGGTAGTGCAGCGGTCTATTGTGTTGCCTTCCACTGCAGGGGCCGCTTGTTCAGTCCCCTGTGAAAAGAAACAACAGGCGACTTGACATGGCAGAGAGGAAAAGCAAAAGGGGTGGAGCAAAAACCAGGACTGCTTGGAAGTGGGCTAATTGGTGAGGTTCAATTTGGGAGGAAGAAACTGACCTGGAAGCACTGCACTTCCTCAAATATGATTTATTTTGGAAATTAGAAATCAGTGTCCATCTAATGTTTTTCACCATAGGTAAAGTTCAGGCACGGTGCTGGTGAATGATATGATGGAGTGAAGAAAGAAAATTGTTGGGTTTTGTTTTATGACAAGAATATCATGGCAATTTCTGCCTTTTTTTTCTTTCCTGCACTTGTCAATTAAATATTCTCTCTCTGGCTGACAAATTACTGTCAGAAAGCGTGAGGACGGATGAGATCGACAGGCAGAAGACCTGACATATTATAGAGCTAAAAAGTCCAGAATGAGCTTCTGCTCTGTTCACCGCCATCTGGATTCTGATGGTTAAAGTCATAAATGAGTGTCGATTTTTTTCCTTCTTGTATGTTGTGATTTTAAATCCTTTTATTATTCTCCTCCCACACTTGCCCTCCTCCCTCCAGAGCCATTGAGAAGTTGACTGAACACCAGTTTGACGACTACTCCTTCAAGGTGTCATACATCATGGACATGGATGCTGCGCCACCCGTCCAGGCTCCTCGCACTCGGCGGGGGGGTCGATCGTCTCGGGACCAGGGCACCCCTCAGCCCGGGCCCTCGGGAGGTTTCGGTGCTCCGCGACCCAGGCAACATGACTTCCCCTTGCGCATGCTCGTGCCTACTCAGTTCGTGGGAGCCATCATCGGCAAGGAGGGACTCACCATCAAGAATGTCACCAAACAGACGCAGTCCAAGTAAGACAGAGACAAAATAGGATCGTTTAATATCAGTCCCACACATCTGGAACTTTCAGGTGTTAAAACAGCGAAGGGACAGTAAAAATGATAAATACAGTTATTTAAACATGCGGTATAAAGGGAATAAACTGTACAAAAATGTATACAGTTCATAAAGGAAACTGGAAAATAAAAACACTATATGAATGAGGAAATCCACAAAATATCAACAATATGCACAAGAGTACATATTAAAGAAACTATATACATATATATATATATATATATATACATACATATATATATATATATATATATATATATATATATACATACATATATATATATATATATATATATATATATATATATATATATATACACACACCATACACAGATATTAGGAATTTTATGACCATTGCATTTAAAATGCTCAAGGATGTCTTTTTATTGTTGCTTTTTACTTTTCATTTGTAAAAGCCACCTTCCAATCGTTACCTTAAGTTCCTATCTTACTGTTCCTTCAATCGCATCTTGTAAAAATGTCATTTTCAATGAATATGTAATGCAAATATTCCATTTTTAATCTGTTCTTCTCTCTTTACGTCTCTCAGGGTGGACATTCATCGGAAGGAAAATGCAGGTGCAGCAGAAAAGCCCATCACCATCCACTCAACCCCAGAGGGCTGCTCCTCCGCCTGTCGCATGATCCTGGACATCATGCAGAAGGAGGCCAACGAGACCAAGACGTGAGTCTGCACTTACACAAGTAAACACATTCAAATTCGCTTATGGTAAGCATGCATACACATCCTCGGGGAGATTAGCCATAATGTCTGCAGGCTATAATCTTATCCTTTAACCTGCCCGCGCACCTTTTAATCTCGCTCTGCATTCTCCAGCTTGGACCACTAACACAGTCAACACATTGCACACGACACACTCACCTAGACGAACACGTGACTGCAGCTTAGCGTTTCAGAAACAAGGCCAACATGTCTAATTGGCTTTGACACTTTTAACAAGACGCTACACCTTTTAAATTCTTTGAGCTTCAGCAGGATCTGAGCATCTACACCTTTAACATCATACCTGCGTTTGTCTTCGCTTGATGTTTCAAACAGATTGTTTGCTGAGTGTGCTTCTACATTAGCACTGGCGATATCAGGCTGCCAGCTTTGACAGTGTGCTAAATGCTAAAATCAGGAGATGTAGGAGGAGACCTAGGTGGAGACTTTCGTTCCAAACGTTTCCTGTGTTGATTCCACCTGACCGTGTGTAAACTTCTTATTGCAACAGAGCGTGATCAAGGCTGTTTGATTGGATAATTATTCTGCAAAAGTAGCATACAAATTAAAAAAAACTTGTTTTTACCAAAATCAGACTTTGTCTCTGGACCTCCAGATAAGGACGCATCTTTAAAACACATGTTTGTCTTCTGTTGTGGCAAAAGTACACACATTTTTTGCTCAAGTGGAAATGCAGATACTCGTGTAAAAACTGAGTGGTAAAAGTAGACGTCCTCTTCTCTAAACTGTCTGCCTCCTTAAACAAAACTTACATCTGTTTCTTATATAAAGTGTTTTACGTCCTTTATTTTTTCCTTTCCTTTTTTTTTTTTTTTGCTGTGTTAAACTAAAGCCACTTTTTAAAACTCAGGAGTAGAAAGTACAGCTGTTGGTGTTAATCATAGGAAGTGTAAGTTTAACAGTACAGTAACACACTGGCTTGCATTAAACAATGAGAGAAATGTAAAACAGATATAGTTAGGCAGTAGTGACACCAGGATGACCCTGAATGTGATATGATGAAATGATAATTAGCTTTCAAAATTAGTAATCCTACTCTCAGGAACCACAGTAATTTTCACGTTTGCACCACCCTGCCCTGCACAATGTGGGTGCCACACCTGCAGTGGAGAACCTCTCATGTCCTCTGTGTATTTGAGTCAACAGAGGTCCAACACCCAGTGAAACCCCAACTACTAAACCCACAACATTTTCATCTCTAACCCTTACTTACCCCGCAACTCACCCCAAACTAATTTCATCCTTCTGCCAAGATCTGCACTTAAAGATTAGAACACACACGCTGTCTCAGAAGCCTGCGACCCCAAAACGCTCCCAGCATCTGGTTCCCTTCCACCACAACTTTAATTCACACTCACACCCCATAATTGCTCCACAGAGCAGAAATATAGATTATAATGTTTCAATAACCCATTTTCTCACACACAACTTCATTTTAAAAGTCTATTATTTGCTATTTCCTGGAAATAACTGTAATTTTGTTCTTGTTTCAAGGGGAAATAGACTTTTGAGTTGGAGTTCTACGGAGTTTGAAAGCTGTAACTGATTATCAGAGGATTGTCTTTGAAAGAACTATTAATCACAAGTACATTTTTATTGATTTCATCATTATAAACTGAATTCGTCATTTATTGATTTGTGTTCTTTCCGGCAGTCATTTTTTACATTTTTGCACATTCAGCAAAACCTACTTCCCACACTCCATGAGGCCAGAGAATTCTGATTAGTCAACTAGAATGAATGAACTTTAAGTGTACCAGGCTTACTCTGGTGTATTTATTTATTGTATTTTACTCATATAGTTTTCCCAGGAAGTTTCCCAGGAAACTTCAAGAAAGTTATGCTTTTCTGCTGAAAATATGTTTTCACTTGATCATACCCGAAACAGTCCTTTCACCAGTTATTGTATTTTTTCTTTCTTGAAGAATGGAATGTCACAGGGGCTCATTTTTATCAAGTATTTCTCTTCTCTAGGTTATCATATGGCACATTGGTCAGTTTCTCTGTGAGTTAGAACAAAAACACATGGGATAAAACTGATCTGCCCCTGAGAAATCAATATTTTAGCAGTCAGAAAAGTTCTAACACTAAATTAAAGGCTTGTGTCTTAATTCTCTGTTTTGACATTTGGAGGCTTGTACGATGCGACATTTGAAGGCCAAAATTCGGAGACTGGACAACATTTAATGCCACAACTGACGACAGCCGATGTTGACATTTTGTTGGTTTTAAAGTGTGTAGTCATGATCCAGCGTCATCCGAACCTCATAATGTTCACGTTCGCAGACGGTGAAATGATTGATGTGGGATTTTTAGTGGTGGGTTGGAGTCCTGACCTGATATTAACTTTCAAGAAAAACAAAAACCAATCAAATTCATCAACTTTCTAAAGCTACATTTGCATCTGTTGCTGCTGGAAACATTCAGATCTTCTTCTAGGTCAACTATCCTCTTCATCCCCATCACACCATAACACCTTTTGCACTACACAAGTGACACTCACTGGTATGTATGCTCAATGATGTGTGTGTGTGTGTGTGTGTGTGTGTGTGTGTGCGTGTGCGCGCGTGCGTGTGTGTGTGTGTGTGCGTGTGTGTGTGTGTGTGTGTGTGTGTTCATATAGGACGGAGGAAATCCCTCTGAAAATCCTCGCCCACAACAGCCTGGTGGGCCGGCTGATTGGGAAGGAGGGCCGCAACCTGAAGAAGATCGAGGAGGAGACAGGGACCAAGATAACCATCTCCTCGTAAGTTGTCTCTATTAACTCCAGTTTAACACACACACACACACACACACACACACACACACACACACACACACACACACACACACACACTAGAATATTAACCACCATGGAATTAAACTCTGACATCAAAGACAACATTTTGATTAGTGAGCGCACAAATAGCAGGCAGTTCTTTTTAACTTCTCCGCGGCATCTACAACACGACATTAGAGAGGTGATGATTACACCCTATTTAACGAACTGAGCTCACCAGCCCTCGTTCATTTCGGGCTAATGGATTGTGCTGTCTCCTCGAGGTCTGAGGATGTAATGACCCTTGAGAAAGTGACAGAGAGGGGAGAAAAAAAAGAAGTGAGGAGAAAAGAGAGGGTGGATCTTTTGGAGATGAGGCAAACAGAACGTAAAATACTCACTCCCCTACGAAAGTGTGTGCAGAATAGTTGCTGATGTCTGAAAACTCTTACTGTTTGAATAACTCTCAGGCTATCATAGAATGATACGAAAAAAATACTTTATTAATTCACTTGAGGAAAGAGTCTCTCCAAGGCTCCTGTGGCAGTGAGGAGGGGGGAAATATCAAGGTGTCTCCATGTTTTCTGTCATATTTCCAAAGATGGGTGAATCAAAATGAAATGATCAAGTTAGATGTCTTGAAATGATGTTTATTTCACTCTTGTCTCTTTTGAAAGTATAACAGAGTCTTGTCACGGATGTTACCTTCAGGTTGGAGCATTCTGAACACAAATTTAAACAGAAAAACAAAACACTCTGTGCCATCAGCTTGTAAGGCTTTTGTTTTTGTGTGTCTCTCTCGAGAAGAAAAAATCCTGATGTTGTCTGTTGGGTTGTCTAACCCTGTTTTGGCTTGGGATGGATATTTTTATGAAATGATAATTAAATTTAAAGACGCAGGCTTTCACTGGTCTTGGAGGGTCTAAATGAGAGATCTTCAGGAGCATTATGGGAAATGTAGGATCATGGATTTGGCATCCAAACCTTAACTGCTTTGATTGTGCTTTTTTTTTTTTGACAAACTCAGAGGGGGCCGGCCTAGTAAACATATCAGGGTGCTGACTCCCCATTGTTGAAACGTGCTTGTGTGAGTGTTGAGTAGGGCTCACCAGGCAGTCGCTCACACCACAAACCGTCAGCAGCGTTCTCCTAATGTTGAGTTAAAACTCAGATAACAGCCTGAATAACAGAAAGGAAAACGTGCGTAGGGAAAAGGATCGCTAAAACCATCGGAAGGCAGCGCAAGAAGGGGGTGTCAGCTGGGGGCTCACTTTAGTATCCGAGGAGAAAAAAAATAAATAAAAAGCACCGAATTCATCAGCATACTTCACTTCCCTTCAGAAGATAAGACAGGAAAAAAAAAAAAAAAAGTCCAGAAAAAAAGACCGTTGAAACAAAACACGCTGCTGGTTTGCAATTAACCTCAGTGCTTACACAGGGAGAATGTCACTGTATGATTCTGACCATGAACTTGTTTCGGTCACGAGGAATTATGGCTGCTAAATGTTCTGCAGCTTTTTCAGTTTATATTTCAGTTTTTCAGGTCTTCAAAATCTTGTTTGTGTTTGTAGTCGATTATATGAGGCGGTTAATTAAAGCTGAATTATGTCGGATGAATAAAGCTCTGGACAGTTTTCCCTCCTATTTATTGGCATATTCCAAGTGATAAATGCTTCAAACAAAACTACTGCATTACACATATGAAGCGCAGATAGTTGCGTGCATTATTCATCAGCATTTATACTCAAATCTATCTGGCTTCCCTGGTTTTATTCATTTTTCATTCAAATCTGATATTTGTAAGCTGTCAAACTTTACAGAAGTGTAATTGCCATTGTTCCTTTATCAGCAGGGTTTTTTCCCCACCGTATTTATTCCTTAGAAGAGAATTTTTCATGTTTTTGATATCAGTGGTACGCCTTTCAAAACTTGAGTGAGATAAACACAAACACAGGAAATCCAATTAAAATCAGCTTTTCGTTTTGAGAAGATATGTGAGCAGAATATGAGTGAGTCTGTTCTCTGTATAATTCATATATTTATTTGTGTTTGTGTGTGTGTGTGTGTGTGTGTGTGTGTGTGTGTGTGTGTGTGTGTGTGTGTGTGTGTGTGTGTGTGTGTGTGTTCGGCAGGTTACAAGACTTAACCATTTACAACCCTGAGCGGACCATCACGGTAAAGGGTAGCTTGGAGACGTGTTGTAAAGCCGAGGTGGAGATCATGAAGAAACTGAGGGAAGCCTACGAGAACGACATTGCTGCTATAAATGTAAGCCGATCTGAAAGGTTGCCATCTGCAGGCCCTTTCAGTCTCGTGTGTGTGTGTGTGTGTGCGTGTGTGTGTGTGTGTGTGTGTGTGTGTGTGTGTGTTTGTGTGCATGTGTGTGCGTGCGTGCGTGTGTGTGTGTGTGTTCATACTGGATTATGATCTCAGGTTGACTCACGTAGTTTGACAGGTGAACAACAGAGAGGAGTAATGACATTAAGCTGGATAGTATTGCCCTCTTGTTCATCAGTGTAACCAGCAGGGTTAGTAATACCCGCTGTTGTCCAACTGGTAAACAGATAACGGTAAACAGTCACTAAGTAACTCAAGGAGTGACTCAAACCTTTGAGCGCTCCATGTCTGCTTCTTCATCGTAGACTCTGACTCACGTTCTCTTCCCCGCTGTGTACGTGTGTGTGTCTGAGTCCTTTGCTGTAACACACCACGTTTCCCAGCATCCACTTGATATCTGTAGGTTTCTCCCTCATCCGGTTCTTCTTTCACACTGCTCCAATGACATCACCAGCGCTGCAGCCAGAGAGGTCAACCACAGAAGGAGAGAGATAGTGACAAGATCACATCCCCTTGAGATTTTTGAGGATGTTGTCGTCTCTGGTGGGGGTTCAGAGACACTGCCTGTAAATGTACGAGCAGCTTTTTTTCCTTCGCTAATCTCACCCACATGGCTAATTTTGATCATCCAAATATTGTCTTGAAAGTCAGGCTGTGCAGGCTGCATGGGCACCTGTGGGCTGAACCTCTACAGTAAGCCGTTAGGGCCATCTAGCGTGTCACTGCGGCTATTACACAAGTTTTTAACAGCCATGAAGACAGAACACCAAACTGAAAACTCTGTCTAGCTTTTGCATACACAAGTATAGAATAACTCAGGGCTGCAATTTTTATTCCCCTCTGATTGATTCAGAAATCACTCGGTGTAAAGCGGCACAATCTGAGATGGTGCACAAAGCTGACAAAGCTTGTAACAAAGCACAGTCTCACTCCTGGATGTTCCTGGATGATGTTATTTTATCTGATAGACCCTCAGCTATGATGAAGCCAAAAGAACCTGAATTTACAGTTTGGTAGAATTTGAGACTTCACTGAAAACATAACACTGGTTGATAGAACTGCAAACATTTGTGACTGACTCTTTTAAAATAGGAAAAACTGTAAAAAAAAAAAAAGTCCTTAAGTCACTGTGTCTCTTCACCATAGTGTTACTCAAACATACAATTCATTTAAATTGACTTGTGTAAACATTAGGCTTGCTAGCGGTGGATATTTTTTCATAATATCCTCCTTATTTACCGATGGTTTTTGTAATGTTCCAATAAATGTACTCACCGAAATGAAAGATATTTTTGTTTTCTTTGCATTTTTACATCTTACCTCTTATTTGCAAGAAAAGGTTCAAATTGTGCAAACTGAAAGATGATTTTAAAGGAACTTTGGTGTTTCTCCTGCAACACGAAACTACTTTTGATGAGACTTAAAATAGAAAATCATTCATAAATTAGATTTTTTTTTTTTTCAATGAAAAGTCTCAAACAACCAACACGAGAAGCCGTGTGGTCGTTTTTAGAAAATGTCCTGTGAAGTCTTTGTTGCTGTAGTTTCAGCTCATACTGTGCTCCTCTGCTGCAGCAACAAGCCAACCTTATCCCAGGCTTGAACTTGAACGCGCTGGGCATCTTCTCCTCTGGCCTGCCGGTGCTGCCCCCTGCTGCTGGACCACGTGGTGCTGTGCCCCCTGTGGCACCAACAGGATACAACCCATTTTTAGTGAGCTTTTTTGTTGTTGTTGTTGTTCTGTTTTTTTTTTTTTTTTCCATTTTGACTTGATAAAACAATTAGTTTCACAATGCATGGGGAAAAAAAAAACCCACGTGTGTCAGGCTCCTTCCTGTCTGCTCTCATACACAATTTCAAACATGCAGAATTCCCCCGTTCTTCTCAAGAGATGAGTCAGTTGGTCTGTTAAAACAAAAGTCTCTACTCATGGCCTCAGCGAGTGTGAGAACGTTTTCTAGTGCTCCCTTGTCATGAAAGTTAGTGCGTGACTCAACCAAAATTTATTTATGCCCTGAATTCCCCCTAATAAGAGCTGAGCATGTGTGAGTGAGCACTATCTGATCAGTCTGCTTCCCTTTCAGAGTCACTCTTCACATCTCAGTGGCCTGTACGGGGTTCCTCCAGCAAGTGCCATCCCCCACCAGCACTCAGTATGTCCTCTATGATCTGCCCTTCAGCTAGTGTTGCCTTGGTGACTACTTGGTCTTGCTTGAAAATATTTTAGAACAGTAGACGGCAATTTAAACATGGATGCACCGGAACTTAGGTTATCAAACGCTGAGGAAAAACCGGCAAGTGTCCATAGGAGGATGGAGTCATTCCCCTCCTCAAATCTAGAACATTGTTTGAAGAGAGAAAGAGACTATACGACTAATAGATCCGAAAGACATAAACAGACCGTACCATCACCCATTCACAAGAACACCGCAAATATTTCTGTATGGGAACGTTTTAGCCCAGAGTTTTCCTGTGGCTCATAAAAATTCACTTCATAAACCTCAAGTACACGAGTGTTACCATGCTAAGAAAACAAAAACATAGGGCAACCGTTGGCCCAAAAGGAAATATTCCATTCAGAGGCAGCCAAAGAGGGATGTTTACCCAAAGCAAAAACCCTCAAAGAGAGCCCAATTTAGCTTTCCTTGCATGTGGTATAATCGTTTTCAGCTGCTCTTTAAGCACCTGACAAGTTAAATCAAGTGTTTTCAGTCCTGGCATGTGTGCCATCTTCAGTCGTAGAGTTGAGCTGAAGTGTAGTAAAGCATTGTTTGTCCATGTGGTTGTTTATTTCCAGGCTCCAGAACAGGAGGTTGTCTACCTCTTTATTCCAACTCAGGCAGTCGGAGCTCTGATCGGCAAGAAGGGCCAGCACATCAAACAACTCGCCCACTTCGCTGGAGCTTCCATCAAGGTGGGTCGGCCTGCGTCAGTGAAGAGCTGACTCCACTGAGAAGAGGAAAGAGGCGGTCAAACCATCTCTGTCATCGGCATGTAGGGCCGAGTTCTCCAACACAAGAGTGCATCATGTTTGTCAAAGCCTCGCATTCAGCGTTACGGTAAAGCTGAGGAGTTGGCAGTGAGTGGAGGCTGAGTCAGGGGCCACAGAGGGCCACATTAGTTAATCGTGGTCAGTCTGGAGAGGTGGGGTCTCACAGCATCATGTAAGGTTTGTTCCATCTCATTGCGTGAGTAAAAAAAAAAAGCACTATAAAACAAAGTCCCCTTCAAAAAGGCTCCTGTAGGTTTTGTGTGAAATCAAAATGCCTGAATTGGTGGTATTAAAGGTTGTTTTGGTTTTTATCAGGGTCACACATCTCAGAACTGTCCCCCCCCCCCCCCCCCCATCCACCTCTACTCTGTGTGCGTGTCTTAGCTGAAGGTCCACCATACCTCACTTTGTCATCTCAAACTGGTTGCTGGGAAGTGGAGTTTTAACCCCATCAGTGCTGACTTGCTAGCGACCTGAATGCTTTTGTCACGGATCTCAGGCTGTACAAATGTTCCATACAACAAACATTTACTCCTACATGGAAGATATAAGCTATGTTAATGGCCAATGTATGATAATAACTACAGGTAAATGTCATGTTTCAATAATACTTTTGACAAGATAAACACAAAAAATGCCATTCATATGGGAAAAACCTCAGTCATAATTGATTTAGATCACCATTCTCTCAACTTATTGTGTTCATTTGGTTGTAAAATGTCCAAACTAAACCAAACAACTTGTAAAGAAGGTAGGCTTTGTTTTTTGTGGGTTTTTTAAATGCCATCACGGATACTTGTTTTTCTCCATGGTAAGAAAAATGAGACGATTCCTGTTTGCCCTTGAGTTCATCACAAAGCTACAATGTTGTTGTATTCATCCTCTCCACCTGAAAGAAGGAAGCTTCATTCAGCTGTGAGTCACAGAGTTCAGGCGGGGAGGGTCTGGGTTGAGAAAGGCCCAGAGTGGAGGGCGGAGTGATAAATGGAAGGGAAAGTGGGAGAAAGAAAAGAAATGAAGGGACTAAATGTTAGCCAAAAATAAAGACAGGCCTCTACGAGTACCACACCTATGTGCTTGCATATATAAATGACTGAGTCATTTATATACCTGAGTTCATGCTTAATTAACGTGACTATGAACATATATTGATTACAAAAATCCATAATTCCTTCAGGAACAAAAAATTCTACATTATTTCTGATGTTGTGTTCATAAAACTGGGTTGTATTTTCATTGTTTTATTTACCTGTAGGAATTCTTCATCTTCTCAAATGAAGTAACAGTTAAAAGCATCAGACGACCACCGAGCAAGATCTTTGTCTTTTAACATTTTCCTCTCATTTGTCTGTATAATCCATGTGTGTGTGTGTGTGTGTGTGTGTGTGTGTGTGTGTGTGTGTGTCTCAGATCGCTCCAGCTGAGAGCCCAGATGTTACTGAGAGGATGGTGATTATTACTGGAACCCCAGAGGCTCAGTTTAAGGTAAAAACACTATCAATGTCTGCTAGAAGATTCACTTTAAAATGGCACTGTTCTGCGCTGAAATCGTCCTTTTGGAATTACTGCTCAAAATCAAGAAATCCTTCATTGTGTATTGACGTAAACAGGAGTGGATCACTGTGTGTTCCCATCTTCCCCAGTCTCTCCTTGCCTCATACCCTCTTCTGTTTTCCAGGCCCAAGGTCGGATATTTGGAAAGCTGAAAGAGGAGAATTTCTTCTCAGCCAAGGAGGAGGTCAAACTGGAGACGCATATAAAGGTTCCCTCAACTGCAGCCGGCAGGGTCATTGGTAAAGGCGGTAAGACGGTGAGTTAATGCATGAATTTTTTCTTTTTAGTCAGAGTTGTTGTTATTACTCTTCAGGACCATCTCCCGTATTCTCCATTTTAGAGCTGTATCCTTGATTGCATAAAGGGTTCGATTTGACAGATTACCAAAGTTAATTTTCTTTTACAGAGTGTTGCCAGCAGCAGGTTTAATTCAGTGAGAGCTGATGACTTCGGCTCTGATTTGTTCTGCAGGTGAATGAGCTGCAGAACCTGACGAGTGCTGAGGTCATCGTACCGCGGGACCAAACTCCAGATGAGAACGATGAGGTCTTTGTGAAAATCAGTGGGCATTTCTTTGCCAGCCAGGTACGCCACGCAGGGTCAAAAGCTCTGCGAACGCACAGGTGTTGTCAGTCAGTTGTTGGTGATGAGATTAACAACGTTTTTCTTTCATTTCAGAGTTCATTGTTGGGGCCATCTTTGTGCATTGTGGCATGTTTTTGTTTAATTTGTGGTTCTGTGTTCTTGTTGGCTGCTGAAGAGCTTTGGTTGCTGACTGGCTGACAGGTGTTAGAGGATAGACCCACCCAGCGTTGCTTTGATCATCATGGAAATCCAGAGCTTTTCTATTCTAATTGTGTATCTGCTTGTGTGCTGGCTGGTATCTGGCTGGCTGACAAAACAATACTTCATCAAGACACACGAGGAGTTAACAGCTGTGCAACACTGGCGCTGGGGTGAACTTTGTTCGGTTATGAAAGAGACAAACCTGCCATCCTCAGGAAAGGTGCTAAGCTACTGAGGTCACATGTCAGAAGAATCGTCTTCATCAGCATCCAGCAAAACTCAGCTGCCCATACTGATATGGCTGCAAGCTACAGGAGATGCATATTAGCTGAGTTGAATTTGCCTTGAATGACAGTTTTGATGCTTAAAGGATCTTCACTGTTCTTCAGATCTGTCTTGAAACATCAGTCGGACACTGCTGATTCAAAGATACCCTCCTCTCCCTCCTCTCCCTCCTCTCTCTCTCCGGTAGAGGACAAAGTCTCTTGTCTTCCTCCCGGGAAAAAAAATGATTGTAACATTTATCCGAAGCTAATATTAGACAAACCAATTCTATTTATAGTGTAGTTTCTCTTTCCCTCTGCGTCAGGAGCATGTGGCCTGTCAGATATTAGACTTCTACTGCCAGATTTAGAGGGATCAACACATTTTTCTTTTGTGTTCAGGGAAGGGGAAAGTGAATTTGAAATAAAGAAAAATATTGTGAAAATGATTTGAACACTTGTACATAAACATTAGAACAGTTTAGTGTCGTCGATGGGGAGTGTGTATTTTGTTCTCCCCTTGCTTGCATTGAAAGCTTAAGTATATTAAGTTTGTATAAATATGCGACAGTGGATTTGAACTTTAACATTCAATTCGTGTTCAAATAGACATCGGTTAGGTTGGTGAGTTGAGTGTTTGGTAAAAACCACAGACACCAGAAAAGCGATTTAATCAGCCTATCTGATTCAGTGGGGAATGTTCAAATTTAAGTAGAGGTTGCCATGACGCAATCAAAATGATCTTCGCGCTCGCTATTTTTGTGTCATTTTTTTATATAATGACACTTCTCCTAAAAAGTGCATTTTGCCTTTCAAATACTCACAGATACGTGTTGATACCACAGAACTTTTTTCCTGCATCACTTCTTAGTGACTCCAGAATGGAGAAAGTTCCAGTCATGTATATTTAGCTTGAAGCTAATAGCGACTGAAGGCTAACAACAGCTGGCTAAAAACATCTGCTTACAAATTCTCAAGTGCATCGTCCAGTATCGTCCCTGTTCGTCCTGTGTGTGTTAATCACCGTCTCACCCGCGTGTGTGTCCCACAGACTGCACAAAGGAAGATCCGGGAGATCATTCAGCAGGTCAAACAGCAGGAACAGAAGCACCATCAAGGCGCCGCCGTATCACCGCACCACTCTAAGTGACCAGCAGAGTGGCTCCAGCGGGCGCCAGCCAATGAATGTAGCCCTCCCAAACGGACTGAGACCTACCCTGACAAAGGCCAAGGCCAAGGGGGACATGCAGGGCAGACCAGCAGCACCGGGATCAAAACCAAAGAACTTCACTAAAGGGGGGAAACAAGTGAGAGCCAAAGGCTGTGGGCATTGTGTGCACTGCCAGCCCTGTGAGAGCAGATAGAGCAGGAGTACTGATATACTTGCAAAAAACAAAAAACAAAAAAAACCCAACAACAAAAAAAACCACACAGAAAAAAACACAGAAAAAATCTACAAGAATGGTGGAAATGGCAGAGGATTTGTGTCTTCACAGTTGAAAATGGGAACTAGTGTGTCACCCCGCATAACGTTATCTCTTTAGTTGGACTAACATAGGCCTAACATGGAAGACAAAGCTACCGTATTAACACTATGTGCGACCTAGTGATTCATATTTGGGGTTAGAACAAGAGCGAGTCACAGCGGAGAGTTTGAGATGCAAGCTGAAATTTCCTTAGCAGTATTAATGCAGGTTAGAAAAGTATATTGATATACAGTATGTGCTGTTATTTTTCTATCACAATAACAGTTAAGACTTGGAGTAGTTTTTTGATATTTTACCTCCACATATTGATGGGGCTGCCGCATAAAGCAGTTCCCTTTTGCTCCTATTTTAGGTCACTGAAATCAAAAAGTACACCCCACCACCCCACCCCCCATTATTAGTGAATGTGTTTTTGTAACAAGCCTGTGTGTGTGCCAACGCAAAAGATAACGTCCCTTTGAAATGTTTCTCCCCATTCACATCTGATGCTACATATTTTTTATTTCTTCCTTTTTTTTTCCTGCTATCCCTTTCTCATCACTCTCTCTCATCGATCATCATGTTTACTTTTAATAGGATAAAAATATTTGTCATCAAGAAACACCTATTTTTTTTTTCCGATATCGCCTTTTGATAACTGACTGCCACTTGTGCTCGTTAAAATGCAGCAGAGGGATTTTTTTTAACGAATATCACTCTCCCATGTTGGACAGTAGATCGTGTCTACAGGCATGCTTGTTGTCCTGGTAATGGAAAAAAAATATCTTTATGAAAAACGATAATTGTGTACCTTCGCTTGTCAGGCGACCAGTCAATTTGAATGTGCACTGCCACACGCTCGGCCTTATGAGGACGTCATGAGGGCCACATGTGAGGGTCCCTGTGTGATGATGGGTGCACTTATGGAGTGGCAGTGAGGAAAAAATTAGGGATGGGGTTAGTAGGGTTTTCTTGGAGGGGTGGGGGGGGGTGGGTTGGGTTTGAGGGGAGGGGGGCACTGTATGTCCTGTGGTGCACACACAACCGCAAACGTGACCGCAGCCGCGTTTGGCTTTAACCCTCTCTTGTCAGGGAGCTTTCTAAAACGGCATGACAGCTGTGAATGTACGATATGCAGCCTTTTTAGAAAAATCACCCCTGCCTTGTCCAGCAGGCCAGGCCAGCAACACAGACACGCAGATTGTCATTCTCACTCTTTTCTTTTGTTGTTGTTGATGTTGTTGTTGTTGTTTCGGCGAGCTGGCTGCGTGAGTACGCTGGACACGCAGGTCCTGGTGTCCTCTCGTGCTTTACTTTGGAGACCATGGAAGCTTGTTGCCTTATTTTGTCACCCGTCACTCATCAGCTTCATCTTCCAGACGCAAGGTTATTGCCAATACGCACAGCTTCCCCCACGTGTGTGTATGTGTGTGTGTATGCATGTGTGTGTATGTGTGTGAGAGAGTGTGTGTGTGTGTATATATATTATAAAAAGAGAGTAATATTTATGAATCTATTTTTTTCCTATTTTGTGATGAGAGCTATTGATAAGAAACAAAAGAAAACAAAGTCCTTTTCTTTTTTTCCTCAGTGGGACACTGCCATATTATTTTGAAGGGAAGTGTTTATTTTCTTGAAAACTAGACTATGAATATTAATATAAAGAAAACCTGAAAAAATGGGAGAACAGTAAAGTGAACCATGGCGTTAACTTTGGTCAGGATGTAAACAGTGCGCATGTCAGTATTGTGATCTACCTCAGGCTTCAGGGTACCTCAGTCCAATCTTTCATTTCCCCTTTTTCCACATTTTGTATGCCTTGTTAACTGATCATTTTGAGCGTTTTTAATTTTCTTTTTTAATGAAAAAAAAAAAAGAACAAGAGAAGAGATACACTCTAAAAACTCTTCAGGTCCAGCCGACAAGTGAAACTTTGTAAACCGTAGTCAACTATGTTGGACTGTCTTCGCCTGGACGCCACACGACCTCTTAATGATACACGTCAAAGGATTTCCAAATCTTTTTTTTTTTTTTTCTCGCTCGAACGGAATAAAGAGCAGGATCTAAGGGGTACTGCCCGAAGTGGTTCTGAATGAAGATGTTGTGTACTGATTTCACCATCAAAGGAAGACAAAAACATGAATCCGATGATAGAAACTAACCAACTGTACCTCCTGTTTTTCCCAAATGTACCTCCAGGTTTATTTGAGACTTATAACAACAACGGGGAAAAAAAAAACACAAAAAAAACCGAGAAAAAAACATGAAGTTTATTCATCTGTGAAAAAAAAAAGTTTTTTTTTTTTTTTTTTGTAACAACCCAATTTTACCAGCTCTCTTTGATAACAGCATACTCTGGGGTTGATTTGAAGAAAACACACACACACACAAAAAAAAAAAAAAAAGCTGCAAAAATACACTGACAGGACTCTTGGTGTGAAACCCTCGTCTTCTGTGTAGAATGTAGGAACAACTCTAGTCGATGAAACGTCACTGTGTACGACGAGATAACTGTATATCTGTAAACATGTACAATAGAGTCACACTTAAATGCATCGTCTCTCTAACACCAGTCTGCACCTGTGATGTGAGAGACGGCGGGAGACCTTTTGAGCCTCCTTCTAAATGCTTTCTTTCACCGATCTGTCAGTTGAGAATTTTTTTTTTTTCCTGTTTTGTTTTGTTGTGCTGTACATTTCAGAATTACCTCTCAGAATCAAAGGCTGACTTTAGTTACTAAAAACAGATGTAGGGCAAAAAAGAAAAAAATATCCAACAAAAACGAAAAGATAAATAAGTAAAGATGTAGTTAGGTGTCTTCGGAGTTCTTAAACTGCCGAGAGGTGATTTTTACTCTCAGAGGGCAGGCGTCTGGATCATTTTTTGTCCCAGTGAACACAAACTAGCAGTGCTAACATAAAATACAAAGGTCTTTAGACTCACAAAATGCCTGAGGCTGTTTGAGCGAGCCTCCCCGCAACCGGTACAGAACCTTATACTGATGATAACTCACCAGACCTGATTTAATACTCGGACCTCACCCACATGAATGCAGTACGGTGCTCCTACTTGCATGCGTGACTCCTGTGGTGGTCTACCAGTAGGGCATGTCTTTGGAGAATACAGCTTTTTTTCTTTATTTTTCACAGCAGCACTGGAAATTGTAGTTGTTGTTTTTTTTTTCTCGTTTGACTGTCAGCAGTAGTTTCTAGAGCAGTTTTGAAGTTTTGCATCGAAGAGGACTCTTCTTCCTCTGCCTCTCTTGTGTTTTTGGCTCCTCAAAGTGCAGGTTTTTAATCTCTTAGCTGGTTCAGGATGTGGCGACGGCGAGCATAGCAAGTCATGAGGTGGAACATGTCACGATGATCTTTCTTTTACTTCCAAGGATTGCTGTTTCTAAGTTTTGTGGGGTGTTGCTAGTAATTAATATTCAGTACCCGAAGAACCACAATAATAACACACAGACACACACACACACACACTCACACACACACATCCATCACTGAGGCTGTATAGTGTTGTTAGTCATATCACACAGTGGTTGGATAGTTTAGGCTATTATTTTGTTTTCTGTTGATCTGGATTTCTCGTCATTTACACTGTTTTAATAATGTAGTCTGGAAACGTAGCTGGGATTCTTAGCTTTAATATTCATTCCCATTAGATCACTACCAATACTAGCTGTTAAAATTGTTGTTTTTAAGTTTTGCTAGCTAGGACTTTTGAGCAGATTTGGAAATCAAAATGACAAATACAGATTTTTTTTTTTTTTTGTCAAGCAAAAAGAGTTGACCGAGTATCCAGGTCTGAAAATAAAGCAGATAAAATTTAACCGATGAGGGTATTCAACAGCCACGGAAATATTTATGGAGCCATTATTAGGGTCTGGTCAGATGCACGCAGGACTACAGTGGCGTTTTGTTCTGTCTTGACGTAAAATGACACAAATCATTGCATGAGGCGGTTGTATTATACTGCCAACCCAGTATGTACTACACTTCACACGGTACTGGTGGTTTTTACATGGATCCTTTTATTGACTATATTTCACCATTTGAGAACTCAATCCTTTTTTTTTTTTTTCTTTTTTTTTCTTTTTTTTACTCAGTAGGTCACAACCTTTCAATTTTCCCCACAGGCCAAAAGGTCCCCAAACACCTCAAGGTAATAGGTGACTGTGCGCTGGACAGACATTCAATCCGTGTGAAATACATCTCGTGGATCCATGCCTCTCTGGTGACAGGCATACTGTGGTTTTGAGTTGTGAGTGAACTGTATTGCTGAGCAACCTGGATCTGAGCAATAAACAAAATTTGAAAGATTTTTGTGTGTGTGTGTGTTTCCTGATGTTTTATTTAATTCAAAGGTTACTAAGTTTTCACCCCCTGGAAATGAAGCTGTCACAATGCGTCAATAACACTTGGAGGGAGGATTCATACCATCGTGGAAATTGAAAGTTAACAACAAATGTTACTGTTAAAACTAAAGCCATCAAATTTAAGAAAAGTCCCTCAAAAATACCTGCCTATTGGAGTTTTTGTAGCTCAGCTGAAATGGACGGAAAAAAAACCCCATCTTCTGGTATTATAGATTGACTTTATCCTCACATACCCTGTTGTTACTTTCAGTTGGGTTGAAGCAGTTAAAGCTTGACATTAATTTCCTGCTTTATTTTTCATGCGGAAACTTCTCATGGAAATGTATTTGTAAGAAATGTGCTGACCCCGTGAAGAGTTCTCATTTCAAATCGACAATAATTATTTTGACACAATGGAAGGAACACGCCCAAGAAATTGAAAACAATAATTTATGCACTGTTGATGATTTAGGCCGTTTAAAAAACAACAAGACATCTATACACACACGCGCACGCGCGCACACACACACACACACACACACACACACTAAGAAGCAGAAAAGACTTGATTGCAGAGTGACCGAAAGGCTTCACACTGAACTGCACATTCCCCCACAATGAAGAATCCAGCAGATAAGATGAGACAAAGAAATACAATGAAACCTAATTAGAATTCCAACTTCTTACTCAAACACTCCTGAATATTTCATCTCCCCTCTTTAAAACTCCCAATCCTTTCATCAGTTCAGTAAACAGTTACGATTCATACTGAAGTGGCAGAATCTGATTGTCAGAATCAAACGACAATACTTTTGTACATTAAAACGGGAAAGTAATGACTCAGATTATTAGAATGAAAACAAAATATATTGAACTTACAAGTGCTTAATACAAAACAATCATCAATCATGGAGCCTCCACAGCTGCAGTCCAGCCGTATCACTGACATTCATCATTCCACACTGGAGGTAGAGGTGTATAACAGTCTGGTACTGCTTGATAAGGCACTTAAAATAAACTGTCACACACATGAAGTTCCCTTAGAGCCCTTCCCTGCTGTACATTCATACATCTGTATCCAGAGATCTTAGTACTCCATGTGCTCACGTGATGCAGCACAAAAACATTTCCTTAAAACTCCCTTTTGACTGTTTCGTTCTTCTAAATACTGCAGTCTCTTTCAACCTCCAAACGCAACAATCACTCTGATGGCGTCACGGAACACCCTGTCTCCCCCGGAACCAGCTACTGGATCTTCTTATTCACGGGGAGTCCGTTCTGGGATTGGACCTCCAGTTTGAGGCGCTGCTGGCTGTAGCGGCGGATGAGGGCGCCGGGCAGCAACGCCATGCAGGCGATGGCCAGGAGCTGAACCAGACGCTCCCAAGAGAACAAATCATCCAGAGACGACACCTCTGAGAGCATGACTCCCGTTTGGACACAGATGAAGTTGTAGGGGAGGAGGCCTGCAGGCACACACGGCGCACACGACATCAAAATTTATCAGCAGCGCAGAGAATTAGTCGGAGAATGACATGCAAGCGGGGATGTTGTGCTTCATGGGTGGCATCTTAATCCTTTTATTCCTCTCTGATTAAAAAATAAAAAAGTGACAAAATAATAAAAATAAAACGAGTTTCACCCTGAGGGAACATAAACAAACCCAGTCTTGGGGTGTGTTTTCTCTCATTTAGCCGGAGGATCTAATTATGGTAAGTGTCATATCTTTTGTACTTGCAATGCTGTGATTGCTTTAGCGGTGCTCAGAGCTGTGGGAGGTAACGCAAGTGTGAAAGAGCAGCAAATAAAAAGAGCATAAACTTGCTGCTGCTGAGGCAATAAGAGAGCACCTCAATTAGTGGGTCGCACCTTATATATTAGTGATGTTATTAAACCTCCAAATTCCTTTCAGGTTGTCATCCTTCAAAGAAAAGATATGTAGCATCGTAATATTCAGTCCGACGCAGTTCGCTATATTTTGAAAACCGAGCGAATTCTCTGCTGCTGCTGCTGGCTTACTTCCTGCCCCTTGATTACGGCTTCCGTCAAAAATAAACCGGCACCAATACTTTCCCCGAAGCAGGGTGGAGTGACCGCGGACTGGAAACAGACTGGAACATCACGATGAGTCAAACTAACAGCAGTGGAACAGATAGAAGAGGAAAACAAATGACTTAAGTAATTAGTCATTACTACGCAGCCCATCATGACCGAGGAACCAGAGTGATTTATCTTCTTCAAATATGAAGACTGTTAACATTCGTTCGTGTGGAGAAAGCAGGGAGGTGTGGGAGGACACAGTGTTCACGAGGATGAATGTCACCTCATCGTTTACTGACGGCTTTCACAAGACTTCACTCTTGTAGTGTGTGTGCGTACCGTGCATGTGTGTGTGTGTGTGTGTATGTGTTTGCGCAAGTGTGCTGCTTACCAATGAAGACCGAGCAGAAGAAGAAGGTGATGGGGATGTTTACGATGGGAGCAGACATATTCAGAAACCAGTTGGGACTCATGGGAAAGAATCTCAAGAAGAGGAGGAAGAAGAACAAACAGTCCTGGTTCTCCTCCACCTGGGAGGGAGAGAGATGGGGGGGGGGGGTGCGTTTAGATGAGACGTCAGGCTGCTTCCTGATGCAGTTATGAAATGAGAGTAATCGCTGACCTTGGTGCTGCTGTTTCGGGGGTCATAAACGCTGAACCTGTTTTCACTTTGCATATTTATTACTAATAATCATCACGCATCCTAGCGCAGTTCTCAAGTCATCAAAAATACTCATTAATCTGTGTAATTGAAGTACATACTGTAGTTTTAACTCACAGCAGCAAATAGCGCTGCAGCCTTTTCATATTCATATTCATATTCTCTCCATCAGATATTATTCACACGTCCTGGCGGGGCAGATAAATCCTGTCACGCCTTCGCTATTAATGCAAAGTGATTTTGCAACAAGCATCACAAGGTTAAGCCCTCATTGTTGTGCAGAATTTTTAAGAGGAAACATCCATAAATATTGCATGTGCAATAGTTAGCATGAGTGACAGCTGGCAGCTCGCAAGACAAATGGATTGTTTTTATGTGCCGTTGATGGAGTGTTCAGGGTCACAAACTGGAGCTGCAATAACCAATCGATCAGCCAGCTGAAAAACAGATGATCGATACATCGCTTTCTTATGTATTTATATTCATATATAGTTTATTTTGTAGACTCAATGATTTCTAATGAAACTAGTCAGCAGATTAAAACAGAATTGTCAGATGTAATCCAACTGCAAACTCATCCCAGATGGAAAAGGTGACATCAGCTTGAACGTGTGGGATTACAGTGAATTTTCCTCATGGAAATAAAAAGGAACTTCATGATAAGCTGACACTGCAGAGGAGTTGAATTAAATGAAATTTACACATTACGTTGCAAATCTGCGGATTTAGTTGCCAGCTGCTTGGCATTTTTACACATTCAATAATTTCCTTTCATGAAAACATAAAGCGATTTATCACAATACTTTATCTCTTGGGGCGGCACGGTGGTGCAGTGGTTAGCCCTGTCGCCTACAGCAAGGAGGTTCTGGGTAGAGTCCCGGCTCATACTTGGTATTTTTAAAGGAATTCAGCTCAAAACCACAGAAACATCAAAGAAATTCATTCGGATTGTCTTCTATCTATGGACCAGATCTCTACATTCTGATTCTGTGTGTTCTTTTTGCAAGCCAGGGTACCTTCCTCTGTAGCTTGGACACTTTATCAGGAAAGAGGTTTACAATGTAGCGTTTTCCAAAGGCCAGAGACAGCAGGTAGCACATGGTGGAGCCGACAGTGGTGAGGACACACGCCAGCAGCAGTCCTTCATAGAGTCCAAATATGGCTCCCGCTAAAATGTTCTGAGCAAGGAGAAGTCTGTGTTACAAGACATGAAAATATCTGGTCGTCGTCGTCGTCATCATCATCATCAGCAGCAGCAGCCAGTGTGGCGTGCGTGCAGCGTGTTTAAACGTTAGATTAAGCTGATTATTAACGCATACTAAGCGTCTTCTAGTTTGCCACCGTACCAGGAAGGAGGATCCAGGGATGGCGAAGGACTGCTTGTAGAGGTAGGCGCTGCAGAAGAGTAGCAGCACGTATCCGGTGTGCTCGGTCTTGTAAAACTGCAACAGCTCGGCCAGCTCCCTCAGCTCCTCCAGGTCTGACGGGAACTTCAACCTGCCACCACCACAACACTCAGGTTAGGACTGTTGCCATGACAGCGAGGGGGCGGCGGCTTTTCAATAACCAACAATCTGCTGTCAAATACACGAAAAACAAGAAGACAATAGCAAAATTAATTCAAGCACAATTATATTTGTAATTTCAATTTTTTTAAATTTTCATTTCAAAGCTGCAGTCAATAAAAAAGCTAGCTTATTTGTGACTGGTTTTAATTAATTTCAGTTTATAAATGGTCAGGAAACAATTTCTATAACAACATAGTTGATATTCTCCAATTAATTGGTTGACAGATTTAAAGTTCAAAACTCAAAGAGGCTCTGTTTGCAATACCGTATTTTTCAGAATAAAAGACCACCCTGGTTACAAGACAGCCCCATTTTTTTTCACATGTATTTCCAAAAAGCCCCTCTGTCTTATATTAAGAACAATACGATATATAATAATGGTCGTCACCATGGATGTAACTCCAGTTCTATGAGTAAAGGTGGATTTGTGATTGGTCCATGTGAGGGTGGGGGTCCACCTCAGCACCTAAGAAATCTCTTTGCACCCAAAACAGGTCAGTCTGACGGCACAAACCCAAGAAGCAGACCAGTGGTAGAGGGCCATGTGGTGAGGGTCTCCCACCACACTCAAGTCCAACCAGCTGACCAGGACACTGAGCCAACCGTCATGCTCTTAAGGTATGCCAGACAGTCTCGCACATCCAAGAAATGAGCCCTTTTAAAGACAGAGAGGCCCCGAGTCCACCATGACAGATGAACAGTCACACAACCTAATGAACAAGCACCCCCCGCCCCCCACCAGAGTAATGAGGCTGCAGGGGTCCTGGCATCAATCCATGGTTACCGTTGAAGCAGATGGGAAGGACATGAGGGCCCAGCTGCTCCTAAAAAAATCATCCAAACTCTTCTAGCAGGTCCGCCATTATTCACAGGACTGGGCCAAAAGAGGAGCCTCTGAACAGAGGAGGAGCAGCTGGTGTGGGCCATGTTCCTTGAGGGTGGTCAAGCTCGACCAAAAGTGTCTGTGTCCCACTCGTGTGCATGGATGCACCAGCCGGCACCAGCATCATGCACATCTGATGTCCTCAGGCATCGTATCGGTCCAGTCATTGGTCATTCTGTCCAGGAAGCCAGCGGAAACCCAACATCACATGACTACCTGCGCTGTGACCATGCAGTGACGGAGGGAGAACACAAATGTCTCTCTGTCCCTCTCGTTGTTGAGCGATGACCAACTGCTCGGACGGATGGGTGGTGAGTGCAGGAGGCAGAGCTCTCTTACAGTCTACAACTGTCAGTGAACAATAAGTATAGGCCACGTCCAAAACTGAAAATCTATTTTTGTTTGTGCAAATCTGAAAAAAAAGATTGTTTTTTTCATTTTTGGTCTTTGACTCATGCAAATCAGATGTGTGCTGACCCTGGAAAGACCATCACCAGATCTCACAGTGACAGTTCTATTTGTTACAGTTTTCATTGTTAAATGCATTAATAACCTTTTCTGTTCCATTAATTACTAACCAAAGTCAGGTGTTAAACCATAAATAAAATAAGAAATGTAACAGCATTCCCGGAGTTCTTGTAATGGAGGATTCCAAACAAGATAGCCTGATATATCCAGAAAACTGACAATAACTCAGTTGCTACTACATGCTAGCATGAGCACGCCAGTCGTTACAGCAGAACGAATTGCACTTTATATCCATGGCCTTTATATCTGAAGTATAGGCTACTGTAGTCTAGGTAGTCTGTGCTAACATGCTACGACCATTCACCTGCTGGGCTCTTCCGGGGTCTCACTGGGCTCTTTGGCTTCAGCATGTTCGGTGTCAGCAGCTGGCTGAGACGGTCGTGGTGGTCCCGGAGGCAGGTAGAGGGACAGCGAATACAGGTACAAGCTGGCTGCGACAACGACAACGATTAGTCCTACAAGTGATCGCATAGTCCACACTGTGTTGTTAGCCAGCCACGCAAATGAATGGTTCCCTTCTTAGACGTCTCAGCTGGGAGACATAGACAAGGGGGCAACGCGAGAGTGACGTCACGTCCCCTTTCGATACACTCGACATGTTTGTAATATTTCCTTCTACTTTTGCTGACGGTGGTGGACATTTTGATCTTAACACAATACCATGCCATGAACAATTAATTACAAATGAATAACAATGTGACAATGATTTACCTCGACATGTATTTTTCCCATTTCCGTGCGCCGGCAGAGGGCGCTAATGCTTCTAGTGGGTATGAGTTGAACAGATTCGAAGACGACGAAGAAGACTGAGTGAGGCTGTAACAACATGACGCGGCCGCGGCGGTTGAAATGTGGTGCTGGCAGTAAAAAAACAGTGAAGTAACAAAGTTCAAACTGCAGATACTAGAAGTTTAGTGGCTTATGTCGTAAGTGATTGACAATATGGCTCATTATTGTCGTGTTTCTAAGTCTGTAGGCTTGATTTCTCTCCAAAATCCTCCGGTCAACGCACTCGGGTGAGCTAAAAACGTAGACTACATATTAACCTTGAGAAGTTTTGTTCTTTCGTGGTTAAAATTGTGTCCTTCATTAAGGGCTTGAAAACTTAACATGAACATTTCACGACATTTTCAACTTTTTTAGTCATTTATCCAAGCCTCATTTTGAAGTATTGGAATGACGATACTTTTGAAATATTGTGTTCTGCAATAGTTTGAAGGAGTTTGAAATAATTAAGGCTCTATAAAAGTATATGAGAGAATGTTGTGTTCATGAAGTGAATATGAAGTTTGGATAACGCCAGAACAAAATATTTAATTGAAAATTATGGAGCTCTTGAATTTACAAGAACAATTTCACAGACTTTTTAGCCTGAGGGTGGTGTTAGGAGAGGGTGCCGAGACCAGGTTCACCTCAGGGCTCCTCAGATATTATCTTGTTTACATATTAGTTAACTGAAACCTCAGGGTTTTTTCCCTTCATAACTTGTTCTGAAGAATTTTAATTGACAGTGGTGCATTCACAATACACATTTACCTCACAAAGTTGCCCCCCCCCCCCCCCCCACACACACACACGCACGCACATACACAAAGTCCACTCTTCAGACATTAAACAATAACCTGTGTTTCTGTTAAACAGTGCAGCAGTGAGACAGGGCATATTTGACGCAGTGGGAAAAGCTCTTGGTGACCCAGAGGTGAAGTCTGTTGTCATCTGTGGACAGAATGGAATATTCTGTGGGGGTATGGACATTTATTTTAACTATGAATTTATGTTCTATAGATTTTGGGGATACAGTTAATGCTGCAAGAAATCTTAAGACATTTCAGTCAAAGAAGAAAAGTAGGATAATACAGCATTGTTTCACAGTAATTGAATATTTTATTGAATTACAAATGCATTTGTGTAGCATTTGACGAGAATGAAGGAATATGTATACAAGCTTTACTGGATGTTTTTTTTTTAAGAATTGCTATTTGGGTAACAGCAGTTTTCAAATCACAAGAAGACAGTTTGCTAAAGGTGGATTCTTGGTCATAATTACATTTTTAATTCAATATTGTGTCGCTGCAGAGGGGACCTGCCTGCATATCTGCAGAAAAGTCAAGCCATTATCATTTTATTCAGGTTTTCAATATAAATGAGAATAATGATGTAAAACATGACCATTCTCTCTGCTATCACATATCATAGTGCAATTGTAATATCACTTAAAATGATTACAATAAGTTATTTTTTCAGAATTGTGCAGCCCCAGTAGAAAGAGTAAAAGGGGAGTCTTACTATAGAGATGAACATATTCATTTCTATTTCCTCAACCAGATCATCAATTTGAGTTTGTGTAACAGGAGCCGACATCAAGGAGTTTGGGACTGCCATGACTGGACCTCCGCTGGTACCCATGATCCACGCCATAGAAGCTGCAGACAAGCCAGTGGTAGCGGCCATTGAGGGGAGCGCTTTAGGTGGAGGCCTGGAGCTGGCGCTTGGATGTCACTATCGAATCGCTCACTGCAAAGTTAGTTAGAGTTTCTTTGTTGGTCAAATGTCTAAAGTCACTAGTTGCATAAGTGATGTTGTGTGACCATTGCTTTGTCTACCTAAACTATACTGACTAGTTTACCAGTAAAAGAAAGGCAACTTTGTTTATAACCGGACTGCCACACATATTTGATGTAATCTGATTTCTCAAACTCATGAATGCTGTATCTGTGAAAGTCATGCAAACTATTCAACACACTTCGCCCTCTTCAGGCCAGACTGGGGCTCCCAGAGGTGACTCTGGGTCTGCTACCAGGTGCAGGAGGGACCCAACGTTTGCCAAGGCTCACTGGGATCCAGGCTGCCTTGGATCTCATCACCACAGGTACCAAAGACAGATTGCCTGATTGCTACAAAGAGGATAAAACTTTTGAAAATACTAAATGTGCCAAACAGATCACAGCATATCATCAATACATGTGAGGTAATCTTTGGGCATTTAAGTTTATTCATATAGAGTGTTGTTGCTTTTTATTTTTCTGAAAATAAATCATTTAATTTGTCCTGTCAACTGTTTTAGTATGTAAACCTTCACAACTGCACAGCTGCTCATATCAAGACTTTTAGTTTAATCAGCTGACCAGCAGGGGTCAGCGTGTGTTTAGTTTTGCAATGGCAACTACCGCTGAAACAATTCATCATTGTTTCTTGTCACTTAAAGAATCTTTCATACATCTATGCAGATTCTTTTCTAAAACATTGTCTGTGGTGTTTGATAAAGAATAATTTGATGAAGGACGGAATCAAACAGGGTATATAATTGCTGCATAGAATTTGTCTGAACCACCAAGCCTCCTAGATGCCACTTCTTTCTCAGCAGATGATTTAAAATCTCACTCGTATGGAATGTCATGGCTTTCTTCTATTCTGCAGGCCGCCATGTCACTGCTGCTGAGGCGCTGAAACTTGGAATTGTGGATCAAGTCGTTGATCGAAACACTGTGGACGCAGCAGTGGAGCTTGCACTTAGAGTTGCTGGTAAGGCAAGAAGAGAGTTTTTGTGTCCCAGTGGAAGGAAATCATCTCACTCCTCACTATTTTAAAAATTAAGTCAGTGAAAGGTGAGAAATCCCCCTCTCTAAAGCAGTTATTTTGGGCAGATCCCACATTGAGAATGAACTGTGGACATGTAGGTCATAGAAGTCAAGGACAGAATGCGTCAGCCAGTTCTTCCACAACTGAAGCCATAAATGTTTTATCGTTCTGTCAGATGTGCTCTGATGTCTTCACTGCTTTTGCTGTATTATTCAGAAGGGCGAAAAGGGACAAACATTCTTGGAATATTAAAAATGGGCCCTCACCAGTCATTTAGTTTGCCCTGGCTTTTTTGAAACTGACTCATTTAGCCTTTAAATGGATTGGCTAAGTGTGCTGTGTCCCTGCAGTTTGGAGGATTTCTTTCTAACCAGTGGAGATTTGCTGCATAGTGAAGGTACTGAGAGACAATGCCATGCCTAACCCTAACCCTCATGAATGAAAAATAAAATGTTTCTTACGTTCATTTGTGCACTTAAATCACATTTATGTAATTTTGGCACTCTTTCTTGAAAAAAGTCAAAGGACAACCCCTTCCTGCTGTCTGGAGCAAGCTACATCCAGCAGTAGGGATAGCAAATGATAAGATTTTATTTATTTATACCATTTTGATTTTTCTTGATCAATTTTCATCGTAAAGGAAAGAGAGGATCTGCACAGATTTTCAACCATAATAACGTTCCTGAGTCTGAACCCCTGTGGATAAAGGGTGGCAATGTCTGCCTATAACGTCTGAACGTGATCAAATGAATTACTTTGCTCCTTTTCTATTCCCTTTTCACGACATAGACGCATCACATCATTGTCCCGAAAGGACCTACTGGCACTGATAAAAGGAACTGATGAGCTCAGAGGCAAACAATGAGGATTCTCAGAGATTCTTTAAAGATTTTAGTTCCCATCCTTTGCTAGCATCCTCTTCTCTTAGTTCAACATTAATACTATAAACTTGGGCAAATTGTTAGCATTGCCTGGCCCTCAGATTTCCCCCAAAAAATCAATTCTCAGCTTAAAATCCCACTGATTACCAAGTTATCTTTCATTGGTTTCAATCACTAAAAATGGACTGGATATTTTCTTTTCAGGGCACACAGAGTCAGGCTAGCTGCCCGTACGCTATGCTGTCCTCTGGCTGAGGCTTGATATTTACTGCACTAATATAAAACGTAATCTATTTTCTCATCCATTGTGTGGATTTCCCAAAATAAAAGGTTCCCTTAAGTGTTAAGAGTATTTTAACTTGAATTGAGTATCAATACACACACCAGCCACCCTGGTACTCCCAGGGTAAGTTGTACATTGTTCGTGAGGAGGACGAATGTTGGAGTAACACCAGAATTGAACATGAGGGTTTCTCTACTATACAGCGGGACACTTGTTTTTGAAGTTATTATCTTTCGTTGCCAAATTTCTTGGCATTGACCAAAGCTCTTAATTTGGTTTGAAACTGTAATGTACCTTCTGCCATCTCACCACACCGGCCAACTGAAACAACTGTGCGTCTCTAGGATTTTTGTTTGTGTGCAACATTATACAATCAAAAGATGATTGCAGGCTTATGATTTTACAATTTCTTTTCCACACACAAGAAGCCTGCCAAGAGGACTTGGAGTGGGTGAGACCGTAAGCGTTGTTAGTAAATCTGAGGCTTAAGAGTGAGTCAGACAGAGAAGCCCACAGCATGCAAGATGGAGATTTGAGTAGATGGAAGTGAAATATGCAGAGATTTCGATGGATACTCCAGTCATGAGCCGATTGACAGGGTTATTAAATGGGGGCAGGAAGTGTGGGCTCCATTTACATACCTCATTGAGATAAACGGCTGGTGAGTCAACCAGCACAGAAATCAGTTTGTCCAAAAAAAAAGCAACTATTTGTACATTTAAATTGATGCACGTGTCTCTTGCACGCTCCCACACATGCACAGATTGAAGTCTCTTGCTGGTGATGAGATTAACTCTTTTACCACTGTAGTTGCAACATCTGCCCGTTACATCTGTCAGGACGACCAGGCTTCCGTCTAGCTGGAGGACAAATCCATCGAAACGGCTCAACCATTTACAGATTAATCGCTGAATATAATGCCATCCTAAAGTATCTTGTAATCATATTGCACTGCGGCTCAGGACGCCTCAATGTGAACATGTATGTGTATATTTATATAACTGGAGTTGACCTTAGATGATCTGAGTCATTTATTCTTCACGCTTGTTGTATTGATACTGATTTAATTCTATTAGACACACTTGTTTGTTATTGGGCTAAGTGGAGACTGTGGATCGGATTCGGCTGCTGTGCCTTTAATCTTTGCCATGGTGACCCAGTTTCTGGCTCAGGCCCACAACTGAATGTAATTCAGAGTAGCTGTGAAGGATTTTGACTACTGTCTCATGTAATCACGCCAGAGGAGACAAGAATGTGAATTAAGATGATTTTTTAACGAGATTTTTTTTCAGTGACCATCTCCACTGTCATTTACCTCCAAGCTTGATTTACTGCAGATACGAAGTCCTGTGTTGCAGAGGATTTAGGCTCAAATATTAAATCTTCTCACGTAGTTTCATCTGGAAATGTTCTTCGGTATTGTACGATTGCCCACAGGCCCGAGAATCACAGAAATTCAATTTCCCCCCCTATGCACTCTCAGAGTCAGGATTTGAGCAACTATTTTGCCCAGGACCAAAAGATCAGTGTTATTCAAGGTGAACTGGCAGAGTCCCTCCAATTACCTTGGAAATGGCCTGTCAAATCACTCCAGTGGTAGAAGCTAAGGGAGTAACCAGTGAATGAGTGGATGCGGGTTCCTGAAAACCAATTATACCTCGACTGAACGGCAACTGACAAACTGAGGACAGTTGGAAGCCTTCTTTAGTTTTTAAGAGGGGAAAAAAAAAGATTGTCAGTCCAAGGTATATATTTTTTACTTCAAGGCTAAAGTGTCTCCATCTTCTGGCAGTGACAGTTATTACAAACAGCTGTAGATAACATGCAGAGCCCATCTTTGCTCTTGCTACTGTAGGATGGGGGATTAATTGAGCAACATTCCACCAATTCGTTTCACCATCAGAATTCTATCCACTCGGTCTGAAAAGATTTAGAAAGTCTAGAGGAGCTCCACAATAAAACTATTTATCCACACTCAAGTTAGCAGAGGGCTATCTGTAAGGAGGTCTGGGGTATGTATCCTCCCAGCAGAGTAGGAATGTCTCCCCACATTGAGTCTAATCAGAATTTTATGAACTCTTTTGAAAAGGGCTTGGACATGTGAGACTCTTAATTTATATGAAAATATGAGGCACTATAGGTACAGGTTGCATGACCACTAAACCTGTGGATTCCCTTTTTTTCATGTTTCTGTTGCAGGTCAGTCACTGGATTCCCGCCGTGTGAGCACCCAACCATGTCCACACCCCTCTGATTTGGGTGCTCTGTTTGAGAGTATGATGCAGAAGGTACGCAAGAGTTCCCGCGGAGCCATAGCACCAATTGCTTGTGTCCAGGCATTGCAGGCAGCTGCCACTCTGCCCTACACTCAGGGCATGGAGCGGGAGAAAGAACTGATGGCCACTCTGTTCACCTCCGGCCAGGCCCGTGCTCTGCAGTACTGTTTTTTTGCACAGAGAGTCGTTGGTAGGTGGAGTATGCCTGATGGAGCCCGCTGGGACACAAGCAAGCCCAGTCCTATCCATAAAGCCGCCGTCATCGGTAAGAGCTTCATCTACCATTTGTTTGTTTTAATGAACACAAGAATATTGACTCGAGCTATCAGTGTGAAAGTCATGTTGCCTATGGTAACAAAGCCCTCATTTACGGATAAGCCAGATATAAGTGGATGAACTCTCCTCCCTGCAGGGTGAAGTGGATCTATGACAGTCTGGATATGTGAAGCTCAGCAGATTGTGCATTAAAATTGCAAGCTTTGAAGAAACCTTATGCAACAACTATTTGCAGTCTAGTGTTGTGCATAATATTGTACAAGAGAATTTTCTGTGATTTGACAGCAAATTTGTGTTGGTGGTAAATGAAGTGATTTTCATTTATGCCAGACTGAAGCAATTTTTTTCTTACTTTGATTAAGTGTATGTTTGTGTTTTTCAAGGTCTTGGCACAATGGGCAGAGGCATAACAGTTTCCCTTGCTCAGATGGGGTTGTCTGTGGTGGCGGTGGAGATGCAGGAGAAGCAACTGATGGAGGCAAAACAGGTAATTTCAGCCATGTTGGAGCGGGGGGCCAAAAGACGGGGGGTGGATCCTGTACTCCACCTAGTTTCTTACAGCCTGAATCTCCAGGCTGTAGCAGATGTTGACCTGGTCATCGAGGCTGTGTTTGAGGACATGTCCTTGAAAGAAAAGGTCTTCCAGCAATTGTCTGCAGTTTGTAAACCAAGCACCTTCCTTTGCACCAACACATCTGGACTAGACATCGACCACCTGGCCTCTCAAACCAGCCGTCCAGGGCTGGTGGTCGGGATGCATTTCTTTGCCCCGGCCCACGTTATGAAGCTGCTTGAGGTTGTTTATGGGCCGCGCTCCTCTCCTGAGGCTGTGGCTACTGCCATGGATCTTGGAAAGAAAATGGGCAAAGTCAGCGTTGCCGTTGGTAACTGTCGAGGCTTTGTAGGAAACCGCATGCTGAAACCCTACTTGGACCAAGCGTTTTTCCTGTTGGAGGAGGGAGCCACACCTGAGTTGGTTGATCGTGCTCTGGAGGAGTTTGGTTTTGCCATGGGTGTGTTCAGAATGTCTGACCTCTCTGGCCTTGACGTGGGCTGGAGAGTTAGGAAGGGAGATGGTCTGGCACAGACTGGTGGGGCGTTGGGACAACCTGCTAGAGTTCGTCAAGGCCGCAGATACAGTCCCCTGGGAGACCTGCTCTGTGAGCAGGGTCGGTTTGGTCAGAAAACTGGCCGAGGATGGTACCAATATGACAAACCCGGCGGTCGAGCAGCCATCCCTGACCCTTGGTTACACACCTTTCTGGAGGAATACCGAGCCCGGTATGGCCTGGTGGCACGGCCTATAGACCACCAGGAGGTGCTGGAGCGCTGCATCTATTCCCTGATCAATGAGGGCTTCCGAATCCTGGAGGAAGGAATCGCTGCGAGACCTGAAGATATCGATGTCATCTATGTGTTTGGCTACGGCTGGCCCAGGCACCGTGGAGGGCCCATGTTCTACGCTAGCATGGTGGGGCTAGCAAAGGTCCTTGAAAGGCTGGAGCACTACCACCAGGCGCACCCCGATGTGCCTTACCTGCAACCCTGCAGCCTGCTCAGAAGGCTGGTGGCTAGCGGAAGCCCACCCATCCCCCGGTGGAGGGAAGTCATCAAAAAAGTCCACAGTCAGCTTTAAATCGACAATACTTTAATATCATATCATTCTCACATCCTCTGAATGAAGGAATTGAGTGCACCAACAATGCACTAAACCTAATTAATACACAGTATATCATGTGCGATTTTATCTTTGGTGATTTATAGGAGGCTGCTATATTCTCATTATAAACACTACAGCTGAAAAATCAATCCCATGTTAGTTCTTAATGTTTGTAAATGGGGTCAACAGAATACTACAAACAATAGTCCAGTGTTACACAAACTGCTCCAAACCTCATCTAAGTACTCCAGTGAGCTGAATAAAGGTTCTGTCACCTGGTCAGATCATCCTAAGAGGATATCTGCTCCTTCTCCCTCACTGAAACATCCGGAAACTGTCATTTTCAAATGTGTGTAACTGCTTCTTATTTCACTCAAAAAAAAAAAAAAAAAATCATGCTCAGGGTTTTTGCCCTGGAGACTTCAAGTTTCCATAACAACCGGCTTTAAACTAAATACGATGTCACTAATCTTGCTAGTACATTTGTAAGACCAAAATAAATGAAAAATAACCAAAAAATAACAGAGGATTTAAACATAACAAAGACTGGCTTTTAGTGCAGGTAGAGCTGAAACAATGGCCTGATTATACAAAAAACTGTGATGATTTTCTACTTTTCTGTTTCATATTATTACAAATGGAATGTCTTTGAATCGTGGCTCCTTTTGTGAGGTGGTAGGCATCTAAACCCAATGATAACATTACAAAGATAATGTGACAATAAACCTCCAGACCAGCTTGAGTGGACGGTGATTGTGCTCACTGATCTGATGTGTAAGTGAGGGCAGCACAAAGAGGCGGCCGTGCGGTCAGGAACAGCTATTGTGATTCTGTGGTTGATTCCGCCCGTTGATTGCAATAAAATGAGCTGACACCCGCTGATGGGAAAATGTAGCAACCCTGATCTATGCTAAGACCCAGGTAAACAACCTGCAGGTTAAATTGAATAACAATTTAATATTTGTAACCATTTCACACATTCTGATTCCAATGGTTTTAAAAATGTGTTACCTATTTTAAAATCATGTATAATCTCATTTATATACCTCATCAAGATTTGGGGGGGGGGGGGTGTAATTGTCTCAATAAAGATCAGCACGTTATCTACCTTCACTAGCGTTTTCGTTTGCTTTGTTATTCCAACCCTCAGGATATTTAAGCAGAGAAACATTCGCCTCCGGAGGCGTAAAAGGGAAGTCTGCTCTTCATATCGAGTCTCGAGTTTCAGCTGTTCTGCTGAATCAGCTGCAGAGGTGACAGCGAGCTGAGGGAGACACACAGCTCTAAACTCCTTTTGTATAAACCAATGGCTCATCCCCATCTAAATCTCACGCCCACAGCTGAACAGATGTTGGGGTTGCCCCCTAGCGGCTGAAGCCCCTGCGCCGAGCAGCTGGATTATCACACACTAACCGCTCCGTTTTGTCTGCAACTAAAATATTCCGCGCGTTGATTGTGATATGAGAGATTGTATCCCTCCAACGTGCAGTTTTTGTTGAAGTGTTTTAAAGCTCGTGCGTGCGTGTAAAGTGCTCGGAGCAGCTGGCTGGCTTTGTGTGCGCGGACTCCTCCCGCTGTGATGAAGTTCTGATGCGCGCCGCGTTGTTCCGTACGCGCGTCACCAGTACACGGAGGAGCTTCCCGACGCGAGGGCAGGATGGCGAGGGGCGACGTGTGGATCTCGACCATGGGAGGCTTTAGTACTCACTGATAATCCTCTACTTTTATAGGATATGTCGCCACCTTTTGTATGAACCTTCAGCGATCTTAGCGCCGTCGTTTGCTTTCCAGCTGAGCCGCCGCCGCCGCCGCCGCTTTCTTTGGCTCCCTCGCCTCGGTCCTTCGCGGTGGTCATGGTATAGTTAAGACGAGGCTGCGTGTGCGGTTGTTTTCGCTTTCGGATCCAGGCGATGTTGGCATGGCCGCCTCGGGAGCGCATAAGTGTCCGAAGAGTGAGAAGTTGGACGAGGCGCAGGCTTTGGCTAGGAGCTGCGCGGGGAGACCAGACTTCCTGCCGTGTGATGGACTCTCCATCTGCGCGACGCACAGCCACGGGAAGTGCTTCAAGCTGCACTGGTGCTGCCACTTGGGCTGGTGTCACTGTAAGTTAGTTTTTATTTTTTTTAATCAACTATTGAATGTGTTGTCATGTTGCGACGAGAAAAGAAAGCGCACTCGCACCGAAACGTTTAATAAATCAGAAGCAGACGGTACCAGCAGTGACAGATCTTAAATCAGATTTGATGCTCGCATGAAACATTGCTGTTATTTCCTGTGTAGTAAAACTTTCATATAGATATTCGAGACCGTACTCGATTGTTTTATCAATGACAAAGTAGGGCTGGTCAGTATAACAACATTTTATTGATATTATGATATGAGACTTCTAGGTTTTGGATATTTCATCGTTAAATTGCTTACGTGTTTACTTTCCCTGTCTTTAAAGACTACATTAAAGGAAAAAGGGATGTATTTTTGTGAACTTACCAGACTGTCAGAGCTGTTCTAACACTTGCCTTAAACATGACTATTACTGATGATTATTTATGAGGAATATTCTTGTTTAGTGAAGGCACCCAAAGTCACCCCCTCAAAACCGACGCGGCATTGAAAGTATCTGGTTAAAAATATCATGATTGTCGCCCAGCCCTATGATGTCATCAGTCAGAATCAACCCTCCCATTGAATGTTGATTTACTGCTCCATTGTTTACTAGTGCTGTGAAAAAGTGCAATACAGCAATTTTATTGCAGTATTTCTTTCCCCAAAGTATTGATATTCCAGCCTCCAGCACTGATACCTAATGTATTGTGATCTAATTGTTACTGCAGAAGTATTTCAGCATGGAACTGTCAGTGAATGACACAAGAGCTTATATGCACTTTACTTTGCAATATGACGTAATGGCAACTACAATTAGTGTTCAGTAACTGACTTGGCAAATATAGTCTCAGAGACTGAAATGAATGAAGTCACTTTGACTGGCTTTATCCATTGTGCTATCAGGTTAATGTGCTGTGCGTGTTCACTAGACTACCCAGACAGTAGAGAGCGATTTGTATTTTCCGTTTTAGCGTGAAAATTCAGTAAATTATGCAGCATGTCTCAGTATATTGTGAGAAAAATGTATCGTGACCCACGTACCATGACACGTATAGTCGTGCAAGGTCCTCGCCAGTGTTTACCAGTGTTATTGTGATTTTTTTTTTTTAGGAGACGCTGTTAAATATTAATACCCGGCTCAGACTCTCTGTTTACTGTACTTCATGTTTAATTCATTTCATGAATATGTTGTCACCAAAACATAAAGGAGTCACTCATTATCCAGTTTCTTGAGAATATATGTTTCTGTCACTCTTAATGTTTAATGATTGTCATATTTTACATTCCGCTGTAACTATTTTTCCCCCCAAACTTTGGGTAAAAGCCTGAATAGCCTGTGTTTGCACCGGCTTTACATTTGCATATTATTAAAAATTCACTAGAAATAGCAAAATATTGAACCTAGAATCGAGAGTCAATAAAGTGCATGTTGACGTGACACACCGTCGCTGCCTTCCAGTAATCTCATGAAGAACACCAATAATGAACATATCCCAGTAGTAAGGGTTGTATTCCGACCTTGATTTATCTTCTTCCTCCGTGCCGTAGATCTCCATTGATGCCTGAAAAATGCACCGATGAACCTGTCAGTTACCCTGGGTAACATGTTCCTTTATCACCATCAACATGGATGCTCTAGTTTGAGTCAATCCCTCCTACACCACACTTCCTCTGTTGACAGAACAATAATTCTGTATCATTACACGGGTGAAAACAGTCCTCGACAAATTCTCAGCTGTTTAAATAGGTCTGCCTTAGTCCTCAAAGTAAACAAGGCTGTTGTCGGTAATCATGAAAGTTGCACACAATTAGAAAAATATCGAAAGAACAGCTGTATTCTTTGAATTGGAACTTAGGTTTCTCTCACATTTTTAGACGATGGTAACAAGAATGTGTGTTTTCAGACAAGCAGCCACTCGCAGACCAAGATTGCGGTAATTGATTTCAGTCAGTAGGCCCTTTAAACAGCCGACAAAGGTGTCGAAGCACATGTGGAATTCACAGCATCAACGATGGCTGCATTCAATTTAGGTGTATTGTGCTTGCTTCCACACTGATGCAGATTAATTTGACAACTAATGGAATTGAGCCATTGTTGAAGGAGCACAATGACGTTTTGAGAAATAGAGTTATTTGCCATCCCCACCAAAGCCAGACAAGAAGATAAATACCCTTCTCCCCTCTGTGCGTGTGTAAAGAAGCTGAGACCCACAGAGGCCGGCTAGCTGCTTGTTAGCTTAGCACAGTGAATGGTCGTGAATGGGTGGGTTTGCATATCTCTATCAAAAGTCATCAGATAGATCAGGTTTGTCCACATGGAGTCATCCTCTCTTCTAAAGTCAGCCATGCATAGTAGTGAAGAGGTCTTCTGTTCTTCAACAAAAGTTGAGGTTTGCTTGCTGCAGTGTCTAATTCCAAAATTACAATATCATGATTTCAAATGACTTCAAGGAGATGTATTGTATATGTATGTACCGTAATACTGTCAGTGACAACAAAGACTGTTTTGAAGAGAAAGTATTTGTTGACTTTGAGAGTTGTTGAGAGGTATGCTAACCTGCCCATCCACTGTAATTCATTATGCTAAGCTAAAAGCAGTCAGTTGGTTTCTGTGGGTCTCTGCTGTCTACTGCACGCACAGAGGAGAGAAGAGTGTCTACCGTCTTGCCTGAACCTGGGGAAGATTGCAAATAAGTGTACTTCCTCCCAAACATGATGTGTTTTTGTGTGCTTCTCTGGCTTTGACAAGTCAAAATATTGACTACCAAAGAGCCTCAGCTGCTCTCAAACTGCATCTTTTTCTTCATTTCCAGGAGTGTCAGTGGTATTTCCAGTACCCGTGACTGTCAGATACTTTCTCTCCATTTGAACCTTTTTTGTTCTGACACTTCAACACCACCACCACCACCGAATAACAATAGCTGTGCCTGAATGTGACAGGATGTCCGTCTCTTTGTGCTGCCCTCATTTATCCCATCCCTGGCTGGCCTTAAAATCCTCAGATCAGTGTAGAGCACAATCACCATCCACTCTGCGCCAGTCGGTCGCGGCTTATAGTGTGCAACGGCACAAGTCACATTGTAATCTTTGCCATGTAATCATTGGATTTAGATGCCCGCCTACGTCCAGAATGAGCCACGTCAATGGGAATATCTGATGTGGCAGGGAAATTAATTTCCACTGTTTATTATGAGCCACATCCAGGATTTATTTTTATCACCAAAGCCTGTTCAGTGTCATAATTTGTGAACATTTACTTGCCCCTCCTTTTTGCTTTGAAAAATGAATCAGTGTAACTGAAAATGTGCTGCTCAGCGGCCATGAAACACCTTGTATCCATCATTTAATTCAGGCTTGTTAGGTATAAGAAGAACGTGGCAGCCACATTATAACGGAGCTTCACATTCCCGCACGCTGTGACTCACTGGTCGCCTCTTGCAGGAGAATAAACCAGCTTCGACTTCTGAACGGGCACAAGCCGGACACCCAGTGAGGAAGTCATAGCAGCACACCTCTGTATGCAGCATCTTCACAGAAACGCATTATGGTGCAGGACTGGACGAGATGAAACTACCTACAGTTTTAATTAAAGCTGATATTTGTGTATTCACCTCAGGGAGCTTTGCTACACTCTATTTCAATGCATTTTTAAGAGCTTTAAAGGCAAATAAATACAAAAGGTCAGTTTGTATTAAAGCCTGGCTTCGCGCTTACAGTACATGATCAGACACGTTCTCTTTCCCGTGGAGCAGCAAACAACCTTACTAGAACTTTCTCTCTAGGTTTCTGTTTGCAAGAAAATGTTGCCTCTTTATTACTTTCCAATAGTTTCCACTTTTTGTAGCTGTGTAATATTTGACTAAGAAAATGGATTTGGATGTAAGTGAAAGCATTATTCTCAGCTGGTGACAACATGAGATTAAGTCTCTCATTAGTGATAATTAGCTGTGTTTAGTGTCACTGCCAATATGTCGTGTCTGATGAGAGCTCTTGCTCGCAGCAGCACTGAAACCACCTGGTTGGACATTTTGTTTATTCTCTCTCTCTCTCTTTATCCTCTGCTAACTGATTACAATTACCAGGCAGAGCGATGAATTACTCATTAAGAACAAAGCTGAACAAAGCCTAATGAGCCTTGTCAGTCTGCTTGTACTCTGTCATCTCTAATCGTTGTACTTTTGTGAGACTGTACCTTAGTTTTAGACGCTGATTTTCAAAAAGTGTGGATGCAGCCGGTGGGATGTCACCCACTGTTTTTTTTTTAACTCCTTTGCGCTGTGACAGTTTCAAATGTTACAGTACAGATACAACGAATGTTACAGTCGACTCTTTTCCCCTTATAGTTAAACGTACTATCGCCCAAAACAGCCTCTTCATAGAAATGCAATTAATGTATTAGCACAATTAGAGTATCGGTACAATTAGCATATTAAAAGTGTTGTAGATGATCATCCTTTTTTTTTTTTCCTTAACCTATCAAATCCATTCTTATATATTTATAAGCCATGTTTTTGCCTAAATGAAACTCTCACTTTCATTTCGAACTTGGTGAAATATTAAATTGCAATTTTTAAGCTTACATTCACTCGTTGATTAAGATTTCAGTCTCAGAATTACTGCTCTACTTATCCTTGTACTTCTACTACTGCCAAGTTGTAAAAGTAATCTATAGGCTGTGGGCTCGGCTTCAACAGCTCTCTCCTAAACTACCAGGCAGACAGTTAATCAAAGAGTTTGTTATTTGGACTTTGTAAATCATCACAACACAAAACAAGATAAAAATACAGTACCGGTATATTCTTACATCCCTACTCTGGATGTTGACGTCATTTTCTTGGCCATCTTGTTTTCTGGAGCTAAACGTGACCATATTTGGATGAGAGAGAAGCGCTATAGTGGAGTTTGCTCTGGCCTGATTGATCAGTTGCCTTGGTAGTGATTTGCAGCCTCGCCCTACAGCATTCTTTGCTTTATTGTCTTATTTACTCTAAATGTGAAGATCATTTCCAGAATGGACATCATTCTGTGTAGAAGAAGATCTGAATCTAACAAATTCAAATGAATATTGTGCTACCTTGGGTCATTTTTCTCATGGACTTCTATGTAAAATGCTGTACTCATCACCACTTTTCACTGTTTTAGCCACTGGTCCAATCACAGTGGAGGAAGGGTGGCTCTAGTGCCATGCACAGTTGTGTCACATGTTTGAGTGCTGAACAAAAACAACGGAGGAGCTCTTGAACCAGGCACTTGTACGAGCCAAAATGTCATGCAGCCGCGGTCTTATGAGCCCCACAGACCGGCCGTTCTGTCCTCACTCCCTGCGTGATTCAGGTGGATTTAATTCAAAGGAAAGTATAGATGAGGCGCTGTACTTTGTGCTGACTTTTGTTTTTTTTTTCCAAAGTCCTTTCAAAAGCTGGCAGCATTAAGAGATGAGTGCCTCAGCTGTGGTGGACACAGTCCCTTAAAAAAAAATCCCTAGTTTTTGAACTTTGGAGTCGCCCCTTCTGGCCGCTATAAAAAATGCAGGTTAAGGACATTCGAGGCTTCACTTTTTAATATTGAAGCTACGTCCACTTCTATTATAAGGTCTGCGCTTATAGACACAAGAAAGTATGAACTTTGCAGTCAAACTTTCTGAGCTGTCTCATCAGTTACATTGCAAAGCTGTTGAGCAACTGTTGCCGAAGGGAAATATGGAGGTTTATTGGATTGATTCGGTGACCAATTCAAAATTTACGACAGCGCTGAATCATAAAAGCTGAGGCTGTTATTAAAGGATCAATAAATTGGCCTGAGGGGACTGAGAGCAGCAGCGGTTCTAAAGTTTGACAAGTTTGGTCTTACATTTCCAAGGATTTTAAAGGCTCATATATTTACCAGTCAGCCTCTATTTGTGTGTTTACTTGTAGCATGATTCTCAACTCGTGGCAACTGGGGTATCTGTATTAAAATAAAGTTAAATTCCCTGCATCCCTAAATTACAATCCTAAATCTCTTTGCTGAACTCTTTAAGATACCCATCAGAGTTGGTTTACTCCGATTCCTCAAGCCTCCTATTTGATTCATTAGAGCTAAAATTAATCACGTAATTCATGGGAATGTTTTGCGAAATAATGTGCTGACATTGAGCTGTCATGGCCGACTGGGACACGTGAAAAGAGCAGAGCAAATGTTATTAGTTCCGCCTGTGTTTTTTCTCCCCAAGATCTTTTACTGATAGGTCACTAGAGCATTGATAGAGAAGTGTATCAGCAACGCCCCGGCTGGAGCACACAGCACAGCCTGTGAATATTGACATGGATGATAATCACAGTTGGGGACTGAATTTTTTTTTCACCCTCCGTTCAGCCCTAAAACAAAGACTGTGTGTGTTTGTCCTCTGTCTTCTATGGTGCAGCAAGGGATCTCATGGCAGCCAGTATGGACAGAAGGAATAGTTCCGGCAATGTAAATGTTGGCATGTGAGTGTCGTCTTAAAATAGACTTTCAACAATCTGAACTTCTCTCTCACTTTTGGGTTAGACTTAACAGTGGATGCCCAACAGCCTGTAAATGAGGAACAGCCTTTCCCTGCGGAGGGATTAAACAGGAAACCGGCAAGTACTTTCACGTGATGCTGGCTCAGACCTTCCCCTTTCTGAAATCTGAAACTTATGTTGTTGCCCCAGCTGCAGCTCCTTTGTTGGACTGTTTTAAACACAGAAAGCAGCAGATGTTTGAGCAAAGTGTATCCTCTGGCCAAAAGGCTGCAGCAGCTATTGTTGTAATCTGCTTAAATAACTGTTTTTGTTCACTGCGTTTTGCCAACATGATGCTTTGGGTAGTTTTGTTGCATTTCTGCTGCTCAGTCTACACTAAAGACAGCTGCCCTTGGCTCATAAATATAAAAATGAGATTGAAGGGGCTGTTAATGACTCCCTCTCTGCTGAGGCTCTGATGTAAGCCGATATTAAAACAACATAATCTGTACTAGACTATCGTGCTCTTTCCTCTTGACCACACTACTTATTGAGCTTGTCAACAATGAACTTCAGATTCTGAGTGTTTTCCTTCCAGTTGCAGTTTGTAGAGGGATGTTGAGGCTCTGTGAGAGATGGGTGGAAACGCTGCATTATTCAGACACTCCTGTCTTAAAATGGGTGCTCCTAACTCCTCCCCCAGTCCAAGCCACCGTCTGAAGAGAGCCTGAGTTAAAATGACAGAACTGCATGAAGCTAAAGCTTCTTTGAGCAACATGCTGATGTTAGCATGCTAACATGCTCAACACGCTCATGGTATTCTGTCAGTCTCAACCCAGATCTCAGGAAGCATAAATGAATGTTTGAAATGGAGTGGTGAAAGAGTTAAACTCTCTGACTGCTAGTTAGCATGTTTCTCTGCTGTGTTACAGAACTCATGTATAGGTGTCGACAGGGGAACAGAACATTTTTTGCTCTGAAGGGACTCTTGGCTCAAACACTGTCAACATGACCCAAGTGGGCTGCAGCATAATCAAAGAGGTGGACAACTGTTGGTGTGGAATGATTTGGAATATGAACTAGTTGCTTGTTCAGATTGCCAATTAGCTAGTAATTAAAAGTCAGTAAAAAAAAAGTCAACTTGTGAATTTTGAAGCATTTATGTGTCAAAAAACAGCAGCTGCTAACAAGTGGCTCCTTCATCACGCCAAGAACAGAAGGAGCGCAAAGCCAGCTGTGGCTGCTGAAGTCACACGTTGTTAGCGAAAAGTTAGCTTTGTACCTCTAACGCTTGGGTTTATGCTTCAAAAATCATAAAAGTGGTGTTCATTTGTAAAGGTGATCTTGCTGAACAAAAGGTGCCTCAAATATTTTCTTGCCACAGAGCTTATTTTTCATAAAGATCCAAAATTCAGTGTAAAAATCTCATTAGCTTTTGGTCAAGGAAAACCAATTTGATGCTAATTTCTGGGTTGGCCTACAAAGGTGTCAACCCTGCGGCACTCTATAACCACTCTCAGAAACATTATGAAATTGGCCACCTTTATGAGCTATGGAGTAAAGGAATTTAAACATCTCTTGTCAAGACATTCCACCAAAACTCAAGAATATTTGAATTCATCCTCTGAGGGCCATGAATCAAACAAAATGTCAGTCAGCAGGTCTGATGGAGTAGCTGTTCAGACATTCCAGCCTAGACCCACTGACTCAGACGCACTGGACAATCACTCACACAATATGATCTATCTGCTTTTTTTTTAAATTTTTTTAAAAAAACTACTTGTAAGTTTACTGACTCATAATGTGTCCCAGAGACTACATTATATCCTTGATATCTCGTGTTTGGTATTTTGGGTGATCACTTGTATGACAGTTAAAAAAAGAGTCACCTCAGCTTACCTCGATCTTGCATGCATGATTAGATTATTGTAATCAAGATGTGTAATTTTCTTTTTTTTGATGTGCCCAACAGCCTCATTTGCATCTCCTACATCCCCCAGAATGCCTTTCATCAGTCTCTTGTGAATTGGTTGCTTTCAGGCCGGAGCATTTAATGATAACGTGATGAAAGGCTTTCCAGTCAAGAGAAAGGGTCACACTCAAAGTGCAGCGTGTCCTGTGGCTGCATATTATTCTGGTCAGTTGAGGCTGCTGTCAGCAGAAAATATTGTGTTTCTTCTGCAGATAAATTTTCTCAGTATGAATGTAGGTGTTAAAGGGCTCCTCTGCAGTCAAAGTATAATGTATGATTCTCGTGCACCAAATCAACAAATAAACACCAATCATTCTTTTAATTCATTGACTTTCATTGTAGCAAGGTTTTTGATGTCTTTTGACATCCCGTTTTCTGTGTTTGGTTCGTTATATTTGTGTCATACGTAATCAGTAACTGTCACTGTGTTTTAGGGTTGATTTGTCCTACTATTGAAGGATAAGGCCGGTGATGTAATGTATTTCATATTTACAACAATGCTTATCTTGCTAGTCTGATATTATCATGACCACCTGTTTCTGATTCAGCCCGACCTACTGTACACCATACTGCCATGAATACTCCAGTTATTTTTTAAAATGTGGCTTTATATAGTCCCCATCCAAACATATCCATATTTTGATGATTGTTTTTGCTCTTTTTATTGAATTAATTGACAGAAAGAATGATCTACTACGCCATCTTAAAAGTTTCATCCTCGAAAGTACAGCAGCCCTGGTTGATTTTGGCAGTACCGAGAACTTGTTGACTTTTGCAAGATTTTTTTGTTTTTTTTTTAACTTTGTTGTTTCCATTAACTTTTTCAAATGTGGTGCTTCAGGAGAAGCATACGTGGATGGAAACCCGAAAATGGATACAGCATGTGAAGGAGGAGGTGTAGATCTAGGTGTTTTAAAATGGAATGCAGAGAGAACAAGGACAGGATGCAGACTGGAGCAGCTTAAATATGACATTTTGAAGGACATTTACCAATAAATGCATGGAAGGAGATAACCCAGGGGTCACCTGAAGTGGTCTGGCTTGGAACAGCTCATCATCAACTGATATAGCAGCAGCATAGCTTAACGTCATGGCCTGAAAATCTTCAGCATTACTACTTCATCATAAGAGAGCGGTAGGGACTTTGTTTCTGTCCTTGTGTGAACATCTGGTAAATTTTAGACACAAACCCAGGAGTCGGGGCGGAGGGAGCAGAGGCCATCCCAAAAAGTGACATTTTCATGCGAGGGCTTCAGCATTGAGCCAGACAGGAGACTAGAGAACAACTGAATGTCAATACATCTGCACCGACACAGGTGTGCAGCGGCTGTCTCCTTCACTTGGTTTGACTCAGAGAAAAGTCTGAATTGTATCAGGACACGGAAATCACACTTCTACATTTGCTTGTCGAGTTAAATATCCATTATGTCTGTTCTTGAGTCCGTTACTGTTAGAATTCTGGCTCCTGCTTGATACATTTGCAAAATATACATTTCGATTTTTTATACATTTTATAAGCGTATGCAAGAGGCAGTGAGCAACACTCGTAAATCTATGGCCACATAGTAAATTATGTTCTGTAAAACATCTCATTGTGTCTGTTTGCAGCTGATTCATGCAGCCCTGTGTTCTCTCTCTCTCTCTCTCTCTCTCTCTCTCTCTCTCTCTCTCTCTCTCTCTCTCTCTCTCTCACACACACACACATTCACACACACTCACTCTCACACACCACGCACACGCACACTCACTCTCACACCCACGCACCTATTGCCAACTGACCCGTAAGTTGAGCGTGCAGGAAGGTATCAACACTCAGAAACCCCTCCACATGACAGCCAGGTTGCAGAATCCTTGGAATATTCAAAGTTGGAAACTTTCCATGGAAATTCATGGGAGGAAACTTGTCATATACAGAAATGCATATAAACATTTTGTATTCTTAGAAACAGAAATGCATGTAAACTTTTCTAATGTGTATTTTAAAAGTGAAAAGAAAACTGGCTTGCAAAGGGAGTATGACCTACATAAAGACATTTTGATTTTGTTAGTTAACCTAAATATCATTGATCAAAAAGAAATATCAAGTATTTTTATCAAAACTTACCAGAGTGGATGTAGTTGTTGGGTTCAAGTTAGTGACAGTAATTTGGCCTCAAAAGCTCAGCAGTAAAATGCTTATCAGTGCATGTGATGGAAGAATGCACAGAGCACAGTTAAATACAGTTCGTATAAATTACCCTAAAATATCCAGTTTATTCCAATTAATTCTCATATTTTCTAGTTGATTCTCATATATTACTATTAATTACTGTGGAAAGTTTCCAGCTTTTTTCTCACAAAAAAGGGGGGCAATATACCCAATATTCCAGAGCTTAACATATCATTGAAAATATCAGAAAATTTCCCAGAAACTTCCCAACCCCTCTTCAACCCTTATCAGCCCTACATCAGAATTTCTAATAATCCTGCTCTGAACATTCTAGAGTGTATAGTCGCTATATTAGACTACAGAAAGATGTGTCTTGTTTTTCCGGTGATGTTGCTCCCCTCTACACCTTTTTTGTCAAACTAAGTGAGATTAATTTCAAAGTTAACACTCCACCGTCTGGAACTGACAGAAACTGTGGCATTTCTAGTTCAAGTGTAAATGAGTTTGTGGGTAGTTTGCATACATGCTGTAAGTCTGCAGCCAGACAGCCGACGTTGTTGGTGTGCAGCACGTGTTTGCATGTAGCTCTGCCATGCGTCTGTCTGTCTGTCTACCCGTGTTGCTCTATAGAATCTCCAGATTGATGAGCGCAATTAGATGTGATATGTCAGATGAATGTCAGCGCATTGGCCTCTCTAGCTTTAGCTCTCAATTGTCGCGCTACTTTATGTGTCTCAGTTGTGTTGTTGAATTTTGTTTTATCAGTTCTCCCAAATAATACAGAAATCAAGCTTTGCCCTGTTAATCTCTTCTTCACATAGTTGGATAATATAGTTTTGAAAGGATCCTGCTAATTTACTCTCCCCGCGGGTGACTGAAATACCTTGTGTGTTCAGCATTAAAAACTCCATGTAGTGTCCATGGAGGAATGCAAAACGGGGCCCTTTCCTACTTTGAGACAGTTTGATGTAGACTTTTAGTGTAACCTGGGAGAAGATTGTGATCGAGTGGGTTCCCTGTGACAGGAAAACCAAAGCAAGGACACAGAGCGAGAGGAAGTGATGCATAGGCTTGTCAGCGTCTCTCGTCTTTCTCTCTTCAGGGAGCCAGTTAAACACACATCTGAGCTGCTCTATCCAGGCAGCACAGCTCCGAGTGGGAGGCAGCCGCCTGGAGACGGTGACTAGCATTTGTACGCAGCCACTTTGCACATTCACCTGCAGTTGCCAATAAAGTGGCGATAATTCACCTGAAACACAAATTTATACGTCAGTATGTCACTACACACAACACATTTATGGCTTATCTCACTGAGGATTTATGCGTTATTCTATTATCACTATTCATTTTCAAGTATGTATGACTTCGTCCCACATGACATTTCATCACTTTTGAATTAAGTCTTGCATCAGCTTCAAAGAGTCAAAAGTGATTGCACACTGCTCCTTTTAGATTCTGGCTGTACCTCCACCTCTGATGGTGGTGGCCAGGCAGGTATTTTTTGCCTTTTGCAGCATCAAAATCTTTCTGATGTGAAAATTACTGTAGTTCCCATGACAGGACAGAATAATTAATGACCGCGTGTGTTTCCTGCCCACTTTTGGGCATCTTGTTGCTGAGACCAGGCTGTCTTGGGCTGTGGCGGGCCGTGGTAGGCTGTGGTACGCTCCTGCCATCATTTAATTTAGTAAGTTACTATGACCCACAGGCTTATGATTAGTATTATTATGCGTCATCAAATTTTGGAAAATCGAGGGATTTTAATAATTGAATGCAAAAAAAGAAAAGGCTCTCTCCATCCACCGGCAAAAGTGATGTGCTGCCATCACCGCTGCAACAGCGAGGCAAAGCTCTGCACTTATCCGCTGGTTGAACTCTGTGTCCAGGCAGTAGCTCTGACCGCAGGTCCAGAGTGCCATAGATTTAAGATTTTGGTTTTTTTTTGTCCGCAGCAGGCTAGCAGAAATGTAGCTGTTTTTCACAACACGATGTGCCTTTTGAAGGTTTCCATTTCATTTAGTAGTTTGGTGAATAAGACAAATTGTCTCCAGTTGAAGTAGTTATGTGTAACTTGGGGATGATTGAGTGATTGTAGATTTTAATGACAAATATTACTGGGACACCTACCAGAAAGTTTGCAATCAGCATTTAATTAAAATGAATGAACATTTTAGATGTACTGAGCCCTCCTGTAACACACTGGCCACTAATCACTGATCTTGTTTTTCTCTTTCCCTCCGTTAGGCAAATATGTCTACCAACCCATGACCAATGTGTGCCAGCTGCCCAGCACGGCTGTGCCGCCCGCCGAGACAGAGTACAGTAACACCATTGACCTGTCTGTGGCTCTGGCTGAGCGCTTTCTCAAGCTGGCGCCCTGCTTCCAGTCCCCGCCTCACCTGGAGTCACCCAAGTACTGCGTCATCGCAGACCTCTTTGTGGACGACTACATTGTCAAACGCATCAACGGAAAGATGTGCTACGTGCAGCGCCCCCTACCTCCAATACCTGAACCTCCACCTCCTCCCACCCCTCCTCCACCTGCTCCTGTCACAGCTCAGATGCCCCAAAATCTCACTCAGCCACAACCTGCTGTCAAGCCTGCCCCGCAAGCCCAACACACACCTGCACCACCTTCGGTCCAACAGAACACAGTGGAACACAAACACCCCTCCCCCATCGACAAGGTAAAAGGCCCCAAAATGGACCACTGCTCTTCTCCATCCAGCTCTGAGGACTCTGGCATCAACGCCCTGGGTCTGCACTACCTGGAGTCCTGCGAGGAGGAGAGCGAGGAAGAGGAGGACGACGAGCTGAGCACAGATGGAAACTCCAGCCCAGGCAGCCTGTGGGATCAGGATGACAGTTCTCTGCTCTCTCCCTCCAAGTCTATGATAGAGATCATTGAAAAAATTGAAACAACTGTGTGACGGACACGTACGCCGACTACACAGAGGCGCGATCTGCAGAGCAACATCATATTATCAAGAAGAATAACTGAGGATTTGCTCTAGACGGACCAGTAGGAAGCGACCCCCTCCCCATCGGAAGCTTCAGCGGGGCTTTGTTGGGTTATATTGAGTTGAATTTGTTCTCCTGCAGGTGGCTGAAGATTGCACATCTGCACTCACACACAGTGTCTATTCACATTTCCTGCATGGAGTGAATTTCTAGAACTTTTTACAATACAAGACAGGATGAGGCACAATAACCTGAAGCACCTGGACAAATAATTACTGGAAGTTACATGATGAAAATGTAAAAAGGAATCGATAAAGCATTTCCATCAGAGGAAAGAGACTGCTCGCTAGGTATAGAACACTGCAGTGAAGTCATTTATGAACACAGGTGGTATAAATAGTTTCCTTGATGAAAATGAGCAGTTCCCAATGTTCTCAGTCATCAACTCAGCACTCTTTATTCTAATACATTTCTTGTCAGTGACTCCACCCACACATTTGACTAATTCTTCATTTGACTAAATCTCTCAGCATAGTTAACGACAAGGCCAGCTACCTCTCATGGGCCTAAAGCACATCAGCCTTTTAACCTGTAATTACTCAGCTCTGAGCTGCTGAGACACGCCTGCATTTATCACATTAAAAAGATTTCCTGGCCCACAGTTTGTCTGCACTTTACTGACCCGGACACAAGCGGTAGGTAGGTAGGTCAGTGTTTGACAATCAAGGATTACACAGAAGCACATTCCTACGCTGTACCTGCCCGTGAGGACTGAGGACGCTTTCTTGATCTGAACTGAAATACAGTGCCGTTCAAGGTTAAATGGAGCGTGAAGCCAAACATGACTTGCATTGACCTCTATTAGCAGCCAAGAAATTAAACAGCATTGACGTGTCTCTGGCAGAGCTGCGGTGGCCCGAAGGAGCCCCTTAGACACACCAGGGACTAGCAAGACACCCAGTGAAGGGAAATATATCTTAATATACATACTTATACTAAAACTACATTGTAATTGGCTTTTGAGAGTGAAATGTCTTGTGATGCCAGCTTTTGGGGGGGGGCAGGGAAAGGAGGCGTGGCTAGACTTGTATGTCACAGTTATCTAGTTTTATGGAGCAGTAAAACTGTCACTTATTGCACCTTTAGAGAGATGAACCGAGATTCTGAATACGTGTTGTGATGTTGTGATGGACATAATGTTAAAAGAAATGCACCCCATATGAAATGAACAGGATATCCTCTTATTAGTAAGAAAATAAAAATCGAGTTGAGATCTTTTTTTTGGTCGTTTGATTTCTTTATTTTTTATTCCAGTGTTTAAAGTGGCAATAGACAACCTTTCCCTTTTAGAGTTTCTGAGTAGTTTAGTATTTTATTTATTTCATATTTATTGGAATAATTGCATAGTCAATTTGTTGCTATGTGTAAAATAATGCATCGGTGGGTTTTGGGGTAGAAGAAGGAAAAGCACCAGTTACTTTGTTTATTTACTCTCTAATGGAGAAATTAAACGTGGCTATTTTTATCAGAATAAAAAGAATCGTGTAGTTGATGCTTTGTGTATGAAAATAAGCTGACAGAAATACTTTATCACCGCAGTAACCATTCGAATCCCAAATTGAACTAGAAACCCAGATGTCAGTGCCACAAGTTAGTGATCTAACAGAAACATTGCTGACTATTTAAACCCTCTCCACTCCTCCAGCTCTCTCAGTTGAGTGTTTATTCACGTCACTTTATCTGGACTTCTATGGCTCTATGTCTCAAATAACTTCATGCTTCTATTTCTTGTGTTGTTCCGCAATCCCTGATTGCCGTCTAGCCCTCTTCCTGTTATGATTCTTGCGATGGCTCACTTGGCAGTGCTGTAATGAAGGCTCAAGAAAACAACCTGAGCTCTGATAGAGTTACCAATGTATAGTTGTTACATCAGGCCTCAACATTTACCGAAGTGATGTAAGTTCATCAGATCTGGATCCATTTCCAAATCTTTTGTACCTAAACCTAAGTTCTTCCAGCCAGAGTTGTCCCGCTAACAGACAAACCCATGCTGGAAGTCATGCTTCGATTGAGGTACAATCTGTTAACCATCTCAACAGGATCATATTTCATCAATAAGTCAATCGAGTCTGCAGAGCACATGAGCAGAACGTTGGGACTTCTACCCTTGATGTAAGGACACAAGGAAGTACTAACATCTGTAGCAGTAGCTAAGGGTGAAATTCTCTTTAGCAGCCTTTTTACATTCCAACTCTCATTTTGAGGTCAGAAGCTTTGATTAGTGACTCAAAGAATGAGATTCTTCTGCAAGTCGACTGCTCGGGATCGTGTCGTCGCAGTTCCCTCACAGGTGAGGAGAGTGAGTCTACGGTGACGAGCTCCTGAGAGATCCTTGAGGAGCCGCAAATATTAAAACCCACACTGTCACATCTAGACGAAACACAAGACACTAACTTGCTGAGAATGAATTTATGCCTTTATAAACTGAGTTTTTCAAAGTTGTCTATTGCCACTTTCAATAGTTATTTTAAGGACAAAAATTCTCTAAAATACTACAATATTTATTTAAAAGGTGCTCCAACTAGATGTTAAAAAGGTAATTTTGCATGTGTGCATTAATTTGCAGAAATCCCTCATGTCAAAAATAATGATTTAATAAATTTGTAGTTTATATTGTTCAAAGAGCAGACAAATCCTGTATCTATTATTCAGTTAAAGTGTTTTCTAAATGGGGCGTCTCTCGACGTTACACTGAGCACAGTCCCTCTTACTAGAGTTTAACATGTTTTATGTTCTTAAGGTATATTATTTTCATATGAATAAATCCTAATGAAAGTCTATTCTTCTTCAGTCGTTTCTTTCAATTTTATAACTACAATAAGTAATTTTACATCTTCTAGGAAATGCTCCCTTACCTGACACACAGATGACTAATGCTCTCCAGAGATTGTGGGGATAGAAAATGAAAAATCGAGTGACTACTTTATCTGTTTGTCTCCTCTGAAATGTACTGTTCTTACACTGGCATCGAAATATTATTGGAGAGGAGAAATGAAACTGAGGTGAAGAAAAGCAAAGACTGGATATCATTAAAACATGAACTGTGTCTCAATTTGTAGCAGTGCATCCAATTATGACATACGCGACACAATACAGTTTTGTGCGAGGCCCCTCCAGCCCCTCCGCTTCCATCTATTGATTCGCCTTGTATTGAGACAGCGTCCTGCCACGCCTCTGGGCCCCCGTCCCAGACATTTATCTCCACGGGACATCTAGCAGCTTATATTATGAGAGAACATGCAAGTGCCTCTCTCACCTTGACTCTGAGCCTATGTATTGATTTCACCCTGCTTCTCTTTACCTCTGCATTGTGTCTATCGATTCTTTGTTTTCTGCTTGTGTAGAGAAAAAAAAACACATCCAGAATGAAATGCTAATCAGTTTATTTAAATGTACATTTTATATTTTGCACTGTGATGAAAAGGACGGCTGAGAGGGGTGGGGGGTGGGGGTGCATGGAGGGAGCACAGCAGCCGGAGAGAGGAGGAGAGGAGGCAATTAGAAGCATGATGATGCAAGCACATGAAAAGTCTGACAACGTATTCCGTGTGTGTGCGTGGTAGCGTAGTTATGAAATAAATTCAATTTTCAGAAGCTATTGACTGATCTGATGAAGCGATAGGTTACTGTTACTGTTAATCCCTCGCAGCAAAGTCATTCAACTGGCAGAGACCTTGAGCAGATCACAAACACGCAGGATGATACACACCAAATCAGAAATGCCCTTGTCCAAGGACTGCTTCACAAGCTGGTTTGGCCCAGCGTGGGTCACAAGCTGTAGCGACGTCTGATTTTTTTCCTTTTTGTACAAGAGCATTATCAGATTTCCTTTTTTATTAAATTCTAGAATCCAGTTAATAGATGAAAAAGACCCAAGGGACAATATAAGTGACATAATTTGGCCTGGGAGTGAATTATGAATTTGATGGCAATTATGGCAGGTAAATGGATAACTGCAACACTGGCAAAATACAGCTAGCGGGGCTCTGGAAGGTAGAACGCATTCCTCTGCCAAGGCCCCACAGTACTGTTATTTTATCAAACCCTACATGAAACAATCTATAACAGACTGGCCATAATCCAAGCGTGATGGATCTGGAGCTGAAATACCAGAGAACAAAGCCAGCAACTAATGGATGTGGATGGAAAGGTTAACAAGAATATATATAAATATATATAAATATTAAAAAAAAAAAAATATATATATATACATATACACACACACATATGTATATATATATATATATATATATATATATATATATATATATACTATATATATATATACATACTATATATATATACATACTATATATATATATATATATATATATATATATATATTTATATATTCAACCCTTTTGTAACTTCTCGGCAGATTTTGGTGTAGTAGGTGGAAGCAGCTTCATTATGTTAAAATGTCTGTCTTTGAGGTTAGAATCAGGTTTACATCGAACAAGACTGGAACACTTCAGTAATATTTGGACCAGCAACAGAAATGGTTCTGAGGGAAATTCACTGACACAGAATGATGTGAGAACTGGCGTTTTACAAGCCTGGCAGCAGCGTCCTGGATGAACTGCAGCTGTGTGATGGCTGTTTAAGACATGTTGCTGTAGTCCAGGCCTCCTTGAGATAAAAGCCTCTCCATATTTCTCCAGACCATGTTTTCATATCAACTCTCTGATCTTTGCGTTATTTATAGAGTAGTAGAATTTTGTAGATGATTTCATCTAATTACTTAAATTGAATCCAGGACAACGCAGAGCATTTCTAGCTTGATTTTCTCTCTTCAAGGACGGATCGTTCAGGTGAGCACACGCAGGCTGCTGTCATTCTTGTCTATGGGGTTAATTCACAGAATTTCCCAGAACATCATATCAGCTTCCTACAGGGAACCAGAACTATACTGCAGGCGTACTGCTTCCTCATATAGTCCATCTCTTATCTGTGCCGTTCAGAACCAAACTTCAACAGCAGTCCTCCGTTTCAAAAGGGCCATTTATATGTCCAATTTACGGCATAATATCCTTGTGATTGCTCTGATGCAAGCAGCGTGCAGGTAACAAGGGAACCCACCAGCAAGAAACCGATATACAATCAGACACACGGCTTTGCCTTGGCCATGCTTGATGAGTGATGGGTCTCTGATAAGCTATATAAACACAGGAATGTCACCAGGAGTGCAGCCCAGCACTCCGCATGTAAAATATTCATTACTTTTTTACCGTCGCTGTCTGCCCTCAAGTTTGAAATGAATTTAGAGCACCTTTTCCTTTTTAGACACAGCGTGACTTTCTGCCTGCAAACTCCCAACAGCTTTGAGGTTATAAAAACTGTATTATGCCTGTGTGAGTGCAATAGATGCTGAAAGGTTTTTTTCATTTATCTGTATTCTTCTATATAAGTGCTTTCAGTAACATACTGTTTCCTAGCTTTAAATTTAAAGCAAATTCTATTTACAAGTGTATGAAATGCATATTTATTTTTTAATCTCTGCTGCTTATTCTCAGAGTCTCGAGGAGCTGGAGATTGGGCGAGAGGTGGTGTAGAGGTCACCAGTCCATCGCCGTGATGACATTTCGAGACATCGCGCCCATGTTCACCGCGGCTAATTCAGAGTTAATGTAATGTGAATGTGTGAAGACGCCACTGTGCCACACTGTATGCAATTTGCTTTACAATTAATGAAATCAACCAGGGCTTTATTCAAGGTTGTTTGTCTGAAATGTTGCTGCTTGAAATGTCAAAACCAGCATCATTTATGCTGTATGACTTCCTTATGAATCGAGAAATCAGTAAATACTACCTTGATACTTGTTGCCAGGAGCCAATAGAGATGAAAGATTCCCAACAGCCAAAGTATAGAAGTGAACTGATTGCGTTAGTAGATTTTAGCTTGTGTAACAATGGGTAATATAATAATGTAATGTTGGGGAGTAAGACATGCACTGGAGCCATTTAGTGGAGTTGTAGTTTTGGAATTGTGGCTCCAGTGGCTTCCAGCAACAATATGTGCTTAGTGTTGGTTGTATTCTGCACTTGCAGAGAAGTCATGCGAAGGGGGGGGGGGGGGGTATTGAGGAATTCAGTACATTTAACAGTGAGTGATTGATTAAAAAAAATGATGATATTTGAGTGAAAAATTGCTTTAAGCAATGTGACAATTCATCCTGTCACTTGCGGTGAAAGCCTGGATGATTGATCCACATGTGCATATAATGATTGGTTTGTTTTTCCCCACCCTTTACCCACCTGAGAGAAACAGTGATGTGTTTCAGGGGAGGACTACCTTAATAAATGCCCTCCTGTTCTGTGATTCCAGCAGAGCAGGTCAGGGCTGGTTTTGCCGGTTGTCAAGTAGTGGATTGGTCCAATATCTGGTGTGGAACCCTCAAATTTACATGTTGGTCATTATTTCCTGAGTCACTTTTGCTGTATGCATTCTCTCTGGTCCATGAATATGTAACGTGTGTTCGATTACATCTAAGAAAGCCAGTTAACTGGCTGTGTGTCATGGCCAGCTGCTGCTGTGGGATGATATAATAGCTGTGACCACCGCTGGTCATGTAATTACACATTCACGCGTGTGCAATGAAGCGTCAGGGATGTGCTGGATGAGCTGGAGCAATTCTTGAGCTCCTGTGGTGTAACGTAACATGTATACGGATATAGAATAACGGATAGAAGAACCAGGCTTACACATCCTAACCATAATACAGCTATTATCACTTTTGCATCTGCTGTATGCGTGCATCCTGACTTCCTGCTCTTCCCTTTATTCATATGTCACTTTTGATTTTTGGAAACAAGTCCATTGGAACTTAACAAGCGTACTGGCATTAGGAGCTAATTTTATCTATTCATGTATATTTTATTCGATTTTCTTCTTGGAATTCCCTTGTGAAAGTGAGAATAGGGCGCAGTCAGGACCTGTCCTCGCGTTATAGACCCTGGACGTGACAATTATCGACCGACAATACGTCTCCAATTTTCATTTCACTAGTTCCATTTTTAGAGCCCCTGTTTCCTCAGCCTTCACAACCCATATTCGTCCTATTGATCCTGTCAATGATAAGAGCATTATAGTGACGCTAACGACATTTAGATTGTGCAGCTTTTTATCTCATTACTGCTATTTCTTTTGCTGCTATTATTCTGCAGAACAATATCCATTTGTGACGGCTTCACCAACCAAGAGAAGAATCCTCATTCACTAAGGGAATGTTTGATGGTGCATGGTGTGATAACATCCATTTTGTCTAATAAGGCTCCCGTGCACAGAAGAAGGAATTACGGTTTCCAGGTTGTAGCTGATGTTTCCTGTAATATGGCACTCGATATCTAGAACACCCTCCATTGATTGTTGCTGTTGAGCTTCCAGAATTACATTTTTTATGATGACTTATTCAAATTTTAGCTGCAAGCTTCTTTTTTTTTTAAATGCCTTTCATTAATTCATTCATTTATATTTGTAAAATAATACATTCATTTTAAATGGTGCAAGTGCAAAGGACAAACTAGAAAAGCCTGGAATTTGACCAAAAAAAGTGAATCATTTTGTACCTGTGAAAACATCTTGTCCCCTTATTAAACACCAATTCACCAAAATGTATAGGTGTCCTGAGTGTCACACTCACTTGAACTAGAAATGGAGGAATAACAGAGAAATTACACATGAAGAGGCTGTAACGTCTGCACCAGTCGAGGGCTGATTCGTATGACAGTCCACAACCACCAACCGGTGTCTCTCCCACAACATTCTGGCCAGATGTGCTTCTCATCTGCAAGAGTATTTCATAATGCAGCCACTAAAAAAAAAACCAACAACAAAAATGACGATGTCCTCTTCTGTTTAATATTTTTAAAGGGCTGCCTGAAATAGAGGATCAGAACTAGGACATCTCTGAACCCAGATTGCTTCTAGCTGATATTACTGAACAAACAGGGATGCAAGCTTTCTAAATCTAAATGCCTTCTGCCTGTAAACCATTACAAGCAATGGTTTCAGGGGAATTGTTGCATTATGAGATCTACAGTAAGTTATTATGCTCCCCCAGGATGAGCTGTGTGATTCCATTAAAGTGTAGAGATCTTGAGGGGAAATGTCAATCCGAAAAAAACAAAAACACATCATGCTTTGACTCAAGAATGAATCACAAAAGTTTCAGAAAGCTGTGTCATGCCTCATTTAATTCTTTTTTAGAATTTCTAAGAAGCCAGCTTGTGCTCCCACTAAGCCACACTCAATAATTGGTTTCATAGGTGATTGGTGTTGTTATCGGCGTGCTTCAATCACGGCTCCATGAGGTTATTCTTCAGCTTGTTCTTTGTTTTCCTCTGGATTTCTAATGTTGCAGTACACCCACACTAGCCTTTGAATTGCACCTGAATAGAGAACATTACAGCACTGCCACGCTGCTACAGCACAAGAAAACATATTCTTGCTTCTGTTCTGGCCTCGAATTCTTAACGTCACACCACACGTTAATAAAGGCTGAGGTACATTGTAATTCCTCACAAAGAAACACACATAAATATCCACAACAGCTGCGAAATGTTCCATCTAGTGCTGGTGAAGATCGTCCAAATGGTGAGAAATTAATGTTGCCAAAGCCAGATGCACCAGGCAGCCTAGCAGAGGGAAATAAGATAAACTAATTTGTGTTTGAAAAGAAGTCTGGCTTTGTGTGTGTGTGTTTGTGTGTGTGTGTGTGTGTGTGTGTATGAGATCTGACTTAGCAGTGTGTATATGGACCCGCTGGCAGGACCAGATGAGCACCAGCAGATGGTTTTTCCGCTCTGCAGGGTTGTGTGTGCTGCAGCGTCTTGTGGCCCTGCAGACCTCCTCAACTAGACCGAAGCCCCCTGCCTGGGCCCCCCGCTCATCACCTCCTCTAACGTTATTAGCATGTAAATGACATCTGAGCCCTTTTGCTTGAGGGTGCTGATAGACGGACCTCTCACTTCTCGGTGCATTAATATCATTTTCTTCTTTGTTGTGGGATTGTGAGGGAGCAGGTGCTGCTAAGAGAAGGTCACACTATAAAACATCAGTGTATAACCAGCTCTTGCATGTCATTAAAAATGTATTAAAATGAACAAATAGCATGATTCAAATTTGATTCAGCTTCTAGATTTTATTTTCTGACAGTTTCAGAATTGGTCAGTGAGTTTAACGTGAATCTAGTGGAGTTTCAGCAGGTAATTCACCTAAATAACTGCCTTTATTTGAAAAGAGACAAACTGAGAATCCATATGTGTGACACATGATGTTTCTGTCTGTAACAAACACTCTTTCAATATAGCCTAAACTAGACCGCTATCATTTGTGCTTGCTGTTGCTAACTTCAAGTGGCAGCCATATTGGATTATTGAATTTTACAGAACCTTAAATAAACCCCTGATTGAGAGTAATGTATATTTTAGTAAACTGTTCAATAAGATAGAGTGTTTCCTTTGAGAAACATGTCATCTGAAATCATTTACTTCCTGTGGAGGCAGTATTGGATTGTGGGATGACATTATGATTTGTTGAGTCTCAGTATGAATATATCAAAAAAGGTGTTGTGTTGCAGAAATTCTGTCAAAATGGAACAAAGAGCTGTTAGTGACAAAGAGGAGAATGCGGTATCATGTCAGATCAGGAAGAGAAGCCAGCATTTCATGTCACCAGGAGCAATAGTGACCAATTTCTGTTCACAAAGACAAAGGTTTTATGTGAAACATTTAGTTTTATTGACCATAATTCCACTCATTATTCATCCATCCATCCATTTTCTGTACCACTTATCCGTTAAAGGTCGCAGGGGGGCTGGACCCTATCCTAGCTGACACAAGCTGAGAGGTGGGGTTCACCCTGGACTGGTCAGCAGTCCATTGCAGGAGCAATTAGGGGTTCAGTATCTTGCTCAAGGATACTTTGACCTGGTCACCAAGGGAAGTGAGGATCAAACCAGCGACCCTTTGGTTGCTGAACGGCCACTCTGCCTCTGAGCCATGCCACCTATTCAGAGGGTGAAAAAAATTATAAAAAGAAATTTCATCATGTTATTTGCATGGATTTGTAAAAACAACAACAACAAAAACACAGACACAGACACACACACACACACACACACACACACACACACACACACACACACACACACACACACACAAAACCATTATTTATTCAGCTTTAAAAAGTTTTGGGGTTTCTGCAAATTAACTCTTAATATGACCAGTAGGTTTAACCTCTACACAAACAGAAATGTAGAATTTTTTGAAGGGATGCATGCAGGGCTGTTGATTTAAAATTAGCAGGAAGTTGAGTCATGCTGGGGGGGCATTAATAATGCATCAATGCAGCTGAGCCCTTTTACTCTCTGAAGCAATTAGTTAAAGAACCCCAGATCGTAAACAAATCCAAACCAGTTTGTTTTAATTAAACATTGTACACATATGAGACAGGTTAATGAGTATGTTTAAGCTGTCACCTATTTCACGTCAGTCTGCAGGTGTACAATGAACGGCGTTATGCTCTACATGCTGCTGTTCATCTTTATTCATGCATTTCCTGGCTTTTCACTTCCTATTTTGGTGCAGTGAAATGAGCATTATGAGCCCAGTTAGAATGAACTTGAATAATTGCTGAGCGTTAGACTAGCATTCTCAACCAAAGGCTGCAATGCTCTCTTGACCAACATAACACACACGGAAGAACTGAGGTGTATGCAAATGTAGATAAATGGCACACAGAAAAATATAATCAGCATCACATCCTGCACCTTCATCCATCCGAAAAAAGCATTTAAACAACAAACAACAAATAATGAGATGTGGAGAAGCCGAGATGACTTGGAGAAATGTCGTTTCACCCCTTTAGATCATATCACGCTCTGACTTATCAATATGATACAATACGTGTATTTTCTTATGAAAAATTCCAATAATTTTTAAAAACAAAATATGATGTGCTTCACCTGATATGCTCTCCTTTTCTTCTCTGTTCTTTTATACATTATACTTTTTTTGTTACACAAGTATGGTGGTGCAGTGGTCAGCACTGTCACCTCACAGCAAGAAGGTTCCAGGTTCAAGTCCCGGCTCCAGCATGGGATCTTTCTGTGTGAGTCTCCATGTTCTCCCTGTTCCTGTGTGGGTTCTCTCTGGTACTCCAGCTTCCTCCCACAGTCCAAAGACATCAAGAGAGGACGAGGCTGATTGATACTCTAAATTGACCGTAGGTGTGGCTGTGAGTGTGAGTGTGAATGGTTGTCTGTCTCTATGTGTTGGCCCTGTGATGGACTGGTGACCTGTCCAGGGTGAACCCCGCCTCTCGCCCATTGACGCTGGGATAGGCTGCAGCCCCCCCACGACCCTTAATGTAGGAATAAGCAGAAGACAATGGATGGACAAGTACTTTGTCATGCACACCCGAGTTGTGGATTTGTTCCTTTTTTGAAGGTGTAATTTATCATTATTTGTCTCTATAATAATGAGCTAGACACGATTAGAGTCTTCCTATTGAGCTTACTCTAGTTATACATTTACTTTATTTACTGCATCAAGTCTGAATATTGTGTGGTACCTGTCTCTGACTTGTACTGAAGGCTTGGAAAAACCTATTCAACCAATAATGTCCTGACATCCACCCATCAATCACTCAGTAAGCTGGGTACATTATGCTGAATTGGTGAATCTTCAGGCGTTTTAGTCAAAACGTGTTGTGTTACCCCAAAATACAGACATCGAGGACTGATTCAGCAACTTTAATTCGACAGCTGCACTTTAAAATGTTGCAATTAGTCTTTTTTAGATTTTCATATCTCAGCTCCTTTGATTAACTTCCCTTTTCAGGCCATGATGTTTACCAGCTGTCTGTCCGCATCATTGAATCTTTCTTCACTGTGATATTTCTGGAATGCTTCGTGTGAATTTCTTAAATTTGGCTCAAATGTCCACTGGGACTCAAGGATGAACAGAAAAATAATTAGTGGTCAAAAGTCAAAGATCGCCATATCAAAAGGAAAGCAATAAAGCAAATTTCACTAAATCACCATCGTCCATTGGGACTCAAGGATGAAATGGAAAGATTTTGGTGGTCAAAGGTCACTGTCACCCTGTAAGAACACAATATCTCAGAAACGCTTAGCGGGAATTTCCTAAGTGATAGTACAAACATGCACTGGGGCTCAACGATGACCTGGAAAAAAAATGGTCGGTTTAAAGGTGAAAGGTTAAAATCACTGTGACGGCCACACAGCAGAGCGGCTTACAACTGCAATGCAGTATTTCTAGTTAATCTCATCTCTGCTGTTTCACTCTTCCAGTTGATGCCTTTACTCTATCCTCCTGCATGGGAAATACCCCAAAGTGTAAGAATTTGAAAGAATGCTCAAATTCCTTGTAATTTCTGTCATGAACCCCCTTATTTGGTTTGTTCTTCCATCAAGTAAACGCAAACTGGTGCTTTTTTGTTGGCATCACAGTTATTTCTGCAGTCATGACATTGAGAGTTACATTCATCTGAATTCATTCTCACTCCAGGGAGGCTTCACTCCGCTTTCATTTGTTGTGATGCCTGCAACTTCCAAGATAGTCTCCTCAACCACACACACACACACATACACACACACACACACCCGTGTACTTTACATTTTTGTGAGGACATTCATTGACACCTTGCATTCCCTAGCCCTTTACTCTAACCTTAACCATCACAACTAAATGCTTGACCCTAACCTTGACGCTAAAACCAAGTCTTGACCTTCAAACAGCCCTTTTGAAGATGTGAGGATGGCCAAAATGTCCTCACGTTCCAAAAAAAGGTCCTCAATATCCAAAAATGTCTTCACTCTGTTGGTTAAATACGTTTTCTGTTCCTTACTGTATAGCAAGTACAAGAACACAGACACACAAACACACACACACACACAAATGAAACACCTCTTCTTTGCAATAATGACACAGATCTGTGGAGAGAACAGAAGGTCAGAGGGTTTTCGATAGCTGCTAGATATAGAACCACAAGTTTTGCTCAGTAAGTGCTTCTGTCCTCAGCTGCTCCGAGCTTCCTGTGGCTACACTGAATTATTTAAGAGACAGCAGTCATCTCTAAGGAAACCCAACAGACTTTCCTCTTAGTCCCAAGAGCCCCGGCTGGGGCACCGCTGCCGGAAATAACATGGCAGAGAAATGCAGCGGTCATGGCTTTAGTGCACTGCTGGTATCTGGTGCAGACACTCCTACTGCAACTGAAGCAAGGTTTCTGAGCAGATATGTTGATGCCAAGCAGGAACAAAGGACTCTTCTCTCACATGGAGTTGGATCACAGTGGAGGGGAAGGATGTGTGTCGAAAAGGAGCATTTTAATTTCATGGTGGACGCAGCCAGATCCAAACCAAAGAGGCTCAGTCCTCATCTCAGCCTCTACTGCCTTTTGGCTCACTGCACCCGTAGTCCTCGCCTCTATGGAAAGAGATGGTCCATCTTGCCTTGTCCTCAGGCATGACCAATCAACCCTGAGAAGAGTGATGGATATTCACGGAGTCCCTTCATTCACCGTGCCATTCCAGTCTTTTGTTATCAAACTGATTGACCAATCAGACCATGTGTTCTGGGTTACCTGAGGCAACACCACTGCACATCAAGTTGTGAACCACCCGTCCATACACAACCATGACAACTTTAAGCTCCTTCGGTAAAAACTTATATTTTATACTGGGCGCTTTGCCTAATTGCCATTCATACTGCATCTAGCAGACACCAGCTCCTAGCTCCAGTGGGAAAGAATCTCGAGACAAAGTTCTTATTTTTGTTCTTTTAGTCATCCAAAAACTCTTGCAGGCACAAAAAACTGCACAGTATGACTCGTCAAAATATTAAAACTTCCACCTTCAGTGGTGTGACTGTAGTAAAGAGACACAAGCACGCTAATTAATATGGTGTAATTAGATTTAAATGCAAAATGACAGGACAAAGTTTTACCCGACGTGACACCTCCATGTGCACAAAAAGCCTTGTCAAGTCTGTGGTTTCAGACTGACAGCACGTCAAGTTATGACACGTCTGGTGACCGTCTGGGGCCGGCTGTCATCCATCTCACTGCAGATAATCATCAGCCATCATCTCCCGCTTGGGTTAGATCCAAATGATGCGTCTGTATTCTGCTCATTCCCCATCTGCACGCATGTTTGTCGCAAAAGTCGCTGTGAAGCATTCATGTAGCCGATATTGGCTCAGAATTTTCACTGGATGAAAATTTGATTAAGTCTTAGTTAATTAAGTGTCTCTCGGATATCTGCTTCCTCATGTACGACACTGGGGAAAAACCTTTTCATCGAGAAAACAAAACAACCTTGTTTCTGTTTATTGGCCATGAAAATGAAAAAAAAAAGATGTCTTATGACCATAAAATTGAAAAATTGTGGCAAGTTATCTTTTGTGGCCTTAAAGATAACTAAAATTGAGGGGCAAAAGTTACACATCATGGCCTCAGAAAACTAAATTGAAGGATAACTTGACATAGTACAGCAAAATTGACTGACTGCATTATATTTGGTGTCCTAACAATAAGTAACCTGAAGGAACAAGCTCTACATTTGGGCCTGAACAGGATAAATTGAGGGAACGAGTTAAAACTTCTGGGCTCAAATCACTCAATCAAAAGAACACATTATCTGTCATGGCCTGAAAAAAACCTCTATCCTCCTTACATTTTTTTCCCTTCTCTCGGCTTCTCCAGGGATCTGCAGTGTTTCAGTACAGATCACAGTGAATTATTTTGTACATCCTGTTATATTACGTAAATTCTTCAGTTTGCTGCGGGTGATGTGTTTTTACAAATCTCATCATAGGGAGAGCAGCGAGGCTGTTTTTCTTCCGGGATGTCATGTGGGTGACATCATACATCCCCTCATTGAGGAGAACAGTGAAGCTTGTTAGCGGCTGTCTCATTTTGTCTTTGACATCATTAAAGGCGGACTGGAGCTGCAAATATGCAAGTAAATAAAAAGAGCAACCATGGAAAGGGGTCATGAGTGTGAGGCCTGACACAACGTGTGAAGATATAAAAAGTAAGAACTAGCATTATTTGATAAGACAAGCGAGACTTTTTTTTTTAGGTTGAAACTCAAAAAAACATTGTGTCATAATGAAACACTTGATACTAAAACCAGACCTTCCTTTTTTTTTAATCAAAAGACCAGACAGGAGACTCAAAGCAACATTTCAGGCTCTCAGCAGGGCTTCTGTTGTTATTCAGCCCCGCCTTCATGCCGAAATTTGAGGCAAGCTTTTCCCCAGTTTATTCCCACACTCCATTACCCAGTTTAATTTCCCATTGTCTATAGCTAGATGTCTCTTTGATTTATGCGCCATTCTGCACCATCATGGATCATTACGGGAGTTTTAGGAGACCTCCCAGTATCTCTCAGGCTTTCAGCAGTTTTCTCACCCGTGGCTTGTAGAAATAATTGTGCTTTTATGTTATGCTGGTGACAATTTAAAAAACACCAGGAACATTACTTTTTAAAAACTAATGATTAAACCACAGTTGTTCTTGTCTTCCTCTTCTCTGCCACCACATGGCTGTAGATGCTCACCAAAGAGATGTCACTTAATGAGGCGAGACATAATTTGTGTTTTGAATTAGAATGTATTATCAAATGTTATGTTTTTCATATATTCACAATTTTCAAAATAGTACAAGTGAATAGCATTGTGCAGGAATGCTAGAACATCACGTCACGTTCGGCGAGAAATGTAAAATTAAACAAGCTTATCAAGCCAAGTTGTGGAAACCATTGGTTTATCATGTGATCTAATAATGCGATGATTTTTTTTCCGTTTGATGTTTGAAGTTCCATTTCGTTTGAAGGTTAACTACTAACACTTTACATATCACACTCCAAAACAAAATAAAGGGAAGCATAAAACTGGTAAGTTGGGGCATCCACAGCTATAGTAAGAAACCATGAGACGCTAACTGCCTAAGCATGACGTAAACTCTCAATTTAACGGTTGATTTGCACTCAAAAATACTCAACCCAGGTCGCAAGCTTTAATCATTTCCTAAAAGGATGAAAGTACAGATACAAAAGGCCAAAATGAGTTTCCCCATGAGCCGGCTAGCCTGGACCGCCTTGCCCTCGCACCACGGTGACTCACTATCGCTGGATGAGGAGATCAGAGGAGAGATTGAAGTTGAGCTGCAGCTCCTTCAGATGATGACTCACTATCATCTCTGCATGCAAAAATGAGGACAGGTTAAATCTAACAAATTTAATAAAACCAAGTAATTGCACCGTTCATCCCGGGGTCTCTTATCAGCTACATTACGACATTTGAGGTGCTACACCATTGGACATTTAAAAATGATGGCACTTAAAAAAAAATGCTGAAGGAAAATCAGTTGTTGACAATGTAATTTAGTCTCATGCAGGTGACTTCAACACTGTTGTGACCATTTGTTGCAACTATTGGATGTTTGTGATGTAATCATTTAGTTACATCCTTTTGCAGAGCGAGCCGCGACATCATGAGTTCATATGCTTTAGCCCACCCTAGTAGGGTTGCCCTCTCTGGCAGTGAGAGAACAGAAACTCTGTGGCCTCGTCATAAGTTACTGCCAACATACAACATGAAATTAATCAATTTTAGCACGTCCCAACATCAATGACATAACTTGTTTTACAACAGAATTTGGTGCAATCTTGAGAGAACCGTACATCTGTAGTGGTACAACGCTTCACCTGCACCACAAATGTTTACAACCTTTGTAGTTGCGCAGACTTAATTTGAAGTTTTTAACTGAAAACCTATCCTGTTATTTTGCTGTTAAAAGTTTTAATGTTTGGTGTATTTTATCTCTGGTTCTAAGATCTCCAGCACAGTCTTGGCAACAGTTTGCACGCTAACCCTCCTGATTCTGTTTGTGAGTGGTAAAGGGGCGTGCTATTAGAGCTCAGCTGTTGGGGCAGGAATTTGTATGTCTTGCATTTGAAGATCCAGGTTTAACATTCAGTGCAAACTGAATCCCGGGCTGAGGAAAGAGCTCTGCACCTTGCCTCATATTGCAGGTGAATAGTCTACACTTTTTAATGTTTTTTTTTTTTTTCCACAAGTGACACTTTGAAGTTCTCAAGTCATTCCCCTGACTTTTTTCCTACAGAGTTCAGATGTTGCTGAGTCATCCTGTCCCCTGTGGAGACAGACAACTACAGAGTGATGCTCCTGCTTGCAAAGCAGGACGAAGCCTTTAGGGTCAGAGTCTCTGAGTCATGGCTTAGTTCAAAAGTTAACTAAGTGCATTTACTTGAGTACTACGCTTAAATATGAATATCTTATCAAGCACTCATAGAATTTAGAGTTACAAAAGGTAGCTAACAATTTGAATACTTCTGTCACAGATTGCTGCTTCAACATACCTGCCAACCTCGGTTAAATATTTTGAGGACCACAATTGCTTAGTTAAAACGCTTTCACACTAAATAACTAGTTTGAGCACTCATGTTGTCATTTTCCCTCTCACAGCCATATTGTCAAGTTATTCAACATGTACTGTGAGTCTGTTTGTTAACAGGATATCGCGAAAACTAACCGACGCAATGGCATTTGATGGAAATATAATAAAGGTAATACGACAAGTCGAGTTTGTGAGCTCGACCAAATTGTAGATTCTACGTCCAGACTGCAGGTCGTGACCGGGTGCAGGACATAGTTGTCTCTGGATTTGGCATGGACATGATATGAAAGCTTTTTTGGGAAGTAAATGTATGACAAGATTCAAATGAGAATGTGTTGATGTGGTAATCTTGGCAAAATGGACCTGGCCTCCAACCTGGCTGGTCAAAGCTACACCTAACCCCAAGCTAGTGGTGTGGGGCCTTCCTATGGATGCAGTCCCATGTGCATGAACAAACAAAGAATGGACAGTAATCAGTTGTCCTTGGGGGGCCAATTCCAGGAGTGGTCCCCTAGCAGTTGCTTGGTTTGGCTACCCTGTTGCAACACCCCTGAGATTGTGTTGCTTAGCTCCCTAGCAGAGGTATAGCACTCTCTAGTTGTATATTCTCACAGGGTTGGCATGTCAGCGTTAACTTACATGAACTAAATTCACAGTTTCAACTTTACTCCCCCCTCCCAACCCCCATCCCCACCCCCCGGATGTGAATGCCAGATGATAACTGACATTGACATCAGAAGACAGGAGAGGCAGATGCGTCAGTGTTTTATTCTCTTACAAAACAATGTTGAATCATTTTTATTTCAAACACAGTGAAGTTTACCCCACTAACCTTTTCACCAGCTTACCTTCCCTTTATCCTCCATTACATCAGTTCATGCTTCAAACTTTGGGTTGGAAGAGAGAGAGAAAGAGAGAGACAGAGAGAGCGAGAGAGAGAGAGAGAGAGAGAGCACAAAGAAAAATAGAAGAATGAATGCATCGGCAACAGAACGAAATGCACAGAGGAACAGCAGGTCCCACTCCCCAGCCCCCTCAGCTGGCTTTGTTCCTGCATCTTCTTTGCAACAATTCAAAAGCAGCTTGCACAAATTAGACCCATGGGGAGAGAGAACAGACCAATGCACAGCAAACTACTGTCTCTCAGCTGCTGAGGAAAGAGAGGAAGGGGACGCTGGATACGCAAGGTGCTCAAGCAGACGAATTGGCCGCCAGGGACTAGATGTTCTTCTGCTGTGTAGACTCTTCCCACTAATAAAGGCTTTTGGCATTGCAATGCAGCATATACAGATGTTCTTAATTTCAGGGCTAATTTATTTAATGTAAAGCAGATAGATGCATTGTTTCAGCTCCTCACACACACAGACTTGGAAACTGCCCGTAGTATGAATCTGAGATCAAATGGTGATGACAGGTGACAAATAACAGAGAGGAATAAAGACACATCGAGGGAGACACTTGGCAGCTTCCTAAGCTAGATCGCAGGTGTTGTGCTCGTGAATTAGGAATGCCACACATCAGAGTAGTTTGGCAGGTGTTGTCCGTGGAGAGACGCACTGGCAAGCATGAGGTGTCAAATGTGGAAAGGAATTGGAGAAACAGAGTAAACCCTTCTTCTGTCAACACACACATTGTGATATGCATCATGGTTAGATGTACTGAACCCAAAATCTACAGACAGAAATACACAGTGCACCAGAGGACTGAGAGAGAGAGAGAGACCGAGAGGGAGTGTGTGTGTGTGTGTGTGTGTGTGTGTGTGTGTGTGTGTGTGTGTGTGTGTGTGTGTGCATGCGCGCACACTTCTGCCTTGCAGTGTGATGGCTCAGCATGTCACTGCTGAAACTGGATTCTCCACACTTATTAGTTACACGTTGTATTATATCCAATAGAGGGAATTAAACATGCTTAATACTTGGGCACTAATGCATGATTTTATGAAAGGAACTCAAGGTAAATTAAATTAACAGTTAGAAAGAACCCTTCAAAGTCAAGACGGTGTCTACATGTACATTCAGTGGGCAATTACAACTCCACAACTGCATGCAAATAAAAAAATATTTCACAGCACAAAGGATTCTAACACCAAATTAGAAACTGAATTCTCATTCAAACAACAATGAAGTTCTGTTGCTTTTTGGTAGGCAGAAGAATATTGTTGACAATGGCATACAGTCTGTAATAGCAGCCAATTATAGGCACTTAAGATGGCTGCAAGAATGCATCTTCCTCCTCTCTGTTACTGTTAACAATGCTGCACATTTTGCAGCCAATTACAGAAGCGTTTAATCCAGGAGGGAGCATAACAATCCTACGGATCATCCTGCATGGAGAGGGACTGATGCACTGATGCTCTTCCCTGTGTGGTAAGTGGCCTTCTGAGTGATCGGTCAGCTGTGAAGGTACAGCGGTAAATAAGACTGGAACATTTTTCAATATGGCAAACCACCTCTTTGAACATCAGGGCAAGGAATTAGGCAAGAGGATAGATGGCCCTTTGTCCTCTGTGCATGCATTAGGGAGACCCACAGAGACAAGCTGAGAGCTATTTAGCTGAGTGCAATGGCTGGTGGTGCATGGGAGTGTTAGCATACCTTGGTTCTGAGTTAACCACTATTTGTATTCAAAGTCGATCTTCTCATCACCAAGAAACATTTTGTTTCCTCCAACCCAAAATACCACAAATTTGTTTGTTCCAACCTCCTACAACACATAAGCATGTCATAAAACAATGATGTTTTATGATGTATCTTTAGGTCTGGTGGTTTAGGTCCAAAAACACTTGGTTCACTTTCAAATGAGCCCTTTGTCCCTGCTGCAGTTATCATGGAAACAGTGTGGTATTTACTCACCCACCAACTGTCATGAATCTTTATCTCCTGCTACTGTAACAGCAAACATAAACTCCTTGTACAAAGTCCTATAGTCATCCAAAAACCCATCACTTTCTTCCTCTCTTTACTCAGATTCTCTCACTAATATCACAGTCATCTGATTTCCAACATTATTGTGGTGTTGTATTGAAGACTTTCCTGCATATTATTTCCGGGGAGGATGGTCACTTTTGGTTGATGGGACTTTGTGTCACGATCCCTGTTTTGTGTCTCTGGTTTTAGTTTGGTCATTTCCTGTTTTATTTTGGAGTCTTGTCCGGTTTCCACACCTGTGCCCCGTTTACCTCCTTGTATTTAAGCTCGGTGTTTTCCCTTGTTCGGTGTTGGGTCATTGTCTTTTGTTGTTGTTGCTGTCGTTATATTCATATGTTCACGGTCTGGTCTCAAGTTCTCTGGTCTCAAGTTCTCTGGTCTCACGTTGCCAGTCATCAAGCCTACAGTTGTCAGTCTCCAGTCATCAAGCCTCCAGTCGTCAAGCCTCCAGTATCCCCATCTCAAGCCACAGCAGATTCAATAAAACCTTTTGTGCACCATCCAACTCAGTCTGCATTTGGGTCTCCCTCCATCATCCATCACGTTCCATAACACTTTGAGGTGCACCTTTGAGGTTTTGCCAGTAAGAAGTTCCCATGCACAATGTGTCTAATTCTGACGTTACAATATCTCATGATTTTGAATTATTTCATTGCAGCTCATATGTACAATCCTACTTGTATTAATGCAGGCTACTGTGGTTTTGCAGAACATTGCATTTAATTGCTTTTGTTGGAGGCATGCTAGCATGCCCATCCTTGACCTTTTATTGTGCTAAGCTAACTAGCAGTCAGACAGTGGGTCTCAGTTCTCTTCTGCAGCCACACAGGCGGGAGAAGTATCTATTGTGTCATGTGGGCCTGGGGAGGATGCAAAGAAGAGAATTTCCTCAAGAGTTGGTGTGTTATTTAAAACTGTGCAGGCGTAAGGCTCTTATTCAACCCAACCTGTTTGTTAGTCTACTGTATCCCCGTGCTGCCACCCAAGGGACTTTCCTGAACACTGTAGCTGCCCCCCCCCCCCCTCGAGATTTGACAGATATATGCCATGTCAAAGCCCGCGGTTCATGCACACAGACAGAGCACAGACATTAAGGCAGTGAGGGACAAATGGTTCCTGCCCAGGAGGGGTATATTTAGAGTCTTGCGTAATGTGCTTTTAACACAACACAGAGTGGATGAATTTTTAATGCTGGGCAAAAGAGGGTGGGAGAAAAAAATGAATAAAGTTAAGTATTTAATCTGTGCTGTTGCTTAGGGGAGAGACAGAGTTCTGAAAGCAGCCTATGAGCTTCAGGCAGCCACCAAAGTACCAGCTATGGATGGATGGTCAGTAAGAAGGAGAGAGAAAGAGAGAGCAAGCAACAGAGGGAGGGAGAGAGGGATACTGTGAGAGACTGTATGTAAGGCAAGAGAGTGAAGAGGAGATATTTTGCATGAATGAGTGAACAAGAATAACTATGAGCCATGTCAACGCTGTGCTGGGTAACCCGGGGAAAACAAAGACGTGCGCCATAGCACAGTCTCTCTGGCAAACCCTCACGCTGATGCTTATAATACAAAGACAAACATGTCTGCCGCACTGTTTGGCCAGCAGGAAGGATGGAGAAATAACATTTTTCAAATATGAGAAATTCACTAGCTAACGTAGCTGTTGTGCAAACTAAAAACTGTTTTCAAAACATTGTCTTATAGAGATTGAAAAAAAAAAGAGGATACAATTCAAAAATGCTGTGGGTCTTACAAGATATCACATATTGGACAGACATGCATTTGAAACACAGATAAGGTCACCATGATGCACAAATAACAGGAGGAGACATTTTTTTTGTGACTGATAGGCATGAATGGCAGTGATTAGGCAAATCACCCAATTCAGTTCACAGCCTCAATGAGGGAAGAGCTCACTTGCAAAGTAAAAAGATTTATTTCTTTTTGGATTTCTAATTCAGATTCAGTTTTATTTTGAAGAAGCTTCATCCATCATGCATTTACAGTTTCAAAGATTTTCTGTCATGCTTTGTATTTTTTGAACATCACTTGAAGCGCACATACAATTGTTAGTACAAAGCTAATGACATGCTAACTAACGAAACCACATGACTTTAACGTCACCATAACTAGCTTTGTGCTTCCTCTGTTTTCAGCGTGGTGTAGTCTCATATAGCGCATGAACACATAGATACATAAACGCTTTTGAATTCGCAAGTGCTGCATTTACAAACAGATTTTATTCCATATAAAATGTTACAATATATTGTTAGTGGAAACTCATTTCAGAAATTTAACTGAAATCCAATTACAAAATCCCATCAACTTTGAGATGAGGGAATCATGCAGAGCTGCACAACGGTAACTTGCTTCCAGGGTTTAAGGCTCACTCCTGCACCGTACTTCATGCACCTGGTCTAGTGCACACCCCCCCCCCCCCCCCCCATGTGACACCCTCCTCTGGTGGCCATCCAACTAATGTCCATGGCCTGACCTGTCAACCAAGCCACATCACAAACAGCAGTGGCAGGGACAATGATGGAAGGCTGTTCCATGGTAGCCGCTTTGTGTTTACCTTCACTGAGCACTTCATGGCTCCTTCCACACCAACACACATCTTTTTCTACACACATTTACAGAGTTGGCACAGCTGGAGAATCCATCATGCCTTCATGTGTGATGAATCCTCACCTGAAATGTGCATTACAGAGTGTAAAGAATAATTGCCCGCCTTCCACCAGCTGAGGTGAGACGAGGGTGATTTTTCAATACCGCTGATGCTGACACTGTCATGTGTTTCCAGGTTTGACATAGGCTTGGGCAATGTTTGGACAGTTGCATTCCCTTAAGTTTATAACTGTGTAAGCAGAACAAGCTTCTTAAGAATGCAGTGATCTCCTGAGTACCTCCAGGGAATGAGAACAGGTGGGTTCTCTTCTTGTTATTTCTCATTCCAAGAAAAAACAAGGCCAATTTTAGAACTGTGACTGTTTTTTTGTTTTTTTTTTCGTTGTGAAGCAGCTGCTTCACACGCCGATGATCCACCATGAGCTGGTCGATGCACGTCCTGGCTCACTGCCATAGACCTGAGATGTTGTTACATCCCCTGTCCTGTAAGCATAAAAACTCTCGCTTCTTAATGCTGAAGAAAGATGCACTGATGATGCCATTTTCATCTCAACCATCATTTTTCAAACATTCTCGGAGAGGTGTAACGTAACAAGGTCTGCACTGTGTCTATTTCTATTTTGCACCTGCAGGATAAGAAGCAGATTATTGCGTTTATTATTCTGTATCTTCATTTTGTTTGATTTTTGAAAGGGAGAAAGAAAACCCTGTCCATGTCATGATCATCCACTTGACAGACACATCAACGGTCTGTCCTCCCTCTCTAAAGGTCACGAGACACACAGGAACTAGAAGTCTGGAATTTTTATTTGTGGCAATGTAATATTAAGTTCTGCGTATTCTTCACAATGATGTTTGTTTTCATTATCGATATAAAAATAATAAAGGCAAAAGTTAAATAAAGCTTAAGAAAAGGCTGGAGGATGGCTCCATCAGAGCGACCCGTGGCTACATCAGATACTGGTTAGGTTCTCTCCATTTTGGATTTAGATGCCAGTCAATTTACAACAGAAACACAGAAGTAGATCATTACCTCTCCAAGTCGATAATAAACCTGCTGTTTTAATCTCTAAACTGGATTACATTTTTTTTTTAAAAAAGAGGCAGATTTTGTGCACCATAGCACCAAAAGGAAATCACTGATTTGTTCTGTTCTTTTTTTTTTTTTTTTTTTTTAATGTATTCCTCCCACAGTGGGTCAACCAGATCAAATCTCAAATTTGGAGAAATTTACACTTCCATTGTGTTTTCATTAAGTAATGCTAGTTGTCTCTATTGTATTTTATTGCTGGTAGGTAAGTTTCTCCTTTCCAAAAGTCAACCAAAATCAGTCTACGACCAGGGAGAGATCTATTTTCTGCATTTTATCATCTTCACTTCCAGAGAGGGCCAAAACATTTAAATTACAAACCCAAAGGAAACCCTCAGAGAGTCCAGTCACATGATGGATCCAGCAAGAGTGTAGGCAACAACACTTCATCAGGGTTATAAATGGACTCGCTGACTCACAGACACAGTGTTTCGCACAGACCTGTGCCAAGACCAAAGTAGACCAAAAATACAACATGTAAATTAGCGACGCATTTCAATGCAACTGGAGGCAAAAACAGCAAAGTAAATAAAGCTAACATGAAATGTCTGGGGATGTCTTGGAAACACCTGCCGTTAAAACCGCCTGTGTAAACCCCAGTGGGAGCTTCATTGCCTGCTGCATGACTCACTCCATGTTTGCCTCTCGGCCTTCCTGCTTTCTTCACTGGTACCGCACTTGAGAGAGAACACGATGACAGAAAAAAATATATATCACAAAAAGGCTGTTTGGCCTCTTCTAGTGTTTGCCTAAAAACATGACTCTCAAAGTCAAAACAATTCATGAGAAACAGCCTCAAAAGTCACTGTGAGCCCAGATTATTTAGTGCTGATGGCTGGTGGAAGTGACAGAAGGGCGTTCAGGAACTGGCGATCCATCTTCTTACATGGCTTTACAGAACGGGAGACTCTTTAGGGACAGAGGATTGAAAAACGATCCCAGTGGCTGCTTAGCAGATGTATGGGCTCACTGCGACTAATCCTACACATATGCCCAAATCTCCCAAAAGAGAAACAACAGTGACATGACAGTGAGTGATGGATGACATGGAAAAAAAAATATAACAACAACCAAAAAAACCTCAGTGCAGGCAGCAGCAATGAAAGGAGCGAGGTCAGATGAGGAGCCAGACGTCAGCCATTCAGATAACTGTGAAATCTCTGTGTAGCCCCCTTTCATCATCGCTCATTTACTCTTGTCAGTACACCTGCAGTTTATTATCTGGCTCTTTAACGTATGGACAGACATCCTTTTAAACAGATTCCCGCCACATTTCAACACATCTCTGGACAATGTCACACAAGTTGATTCCGCCAAAGATATCTCAAAAACTAACTGACGTATTATGATGAAATTTGGTGGTAGATATGTCATATTACAAGTTCACTTTGCTTGGAGTTGCTGGATGCTGCAGGGAGCTACTCATGATCAATCATGGTTTTGTTGTTTACAAGATTTGTAACGAACAAACAAACATTTATGAACCAAAATAAGTAAAATTGTGTGACAATTTCCATCTATAATGAAAGCAGCAAATCAAGTTTGTTACTGTCTTCATTACAAAAAAAGCAAATATTTATGCAGCACAAGTAGAACATTGTCACGTCACATGTGATTAACATTCAGCAAGCACATACGCTATTCAGCCACAGGACTGTAGCCATGAAATACGGTTTTCTCAGTGGAAACAATGATTTTAATATGATATTTTCCTTCTAAAACATGTATGCTCATGTGTTACTGTGTGTGACAGGTTTATTCTTTACCCCTTTGTCATTAAAAAAACATGTAACATACTTATCATGCTGATGAAATAATCACACATGAATTGATAAATGTTTGGGACATTCTACAAATTAAATATATTGGAAATTAAATTCAGGGGGCGGCATGGCTCAGAGGTTGAGTGGCCATCTAGCAACTGAAGGGTTGCTGGTTCGATTCCCCCTTCCCCTGGGACCATGTCCAAGTATCCTTGAGTAAAAATACTGAACCCCTAATTGCTCCTGATGGCCCAGCGAAGCAGTGGCGACCCATCCAGTGTGAACCCTGCCTCTCACCTAATGGCAGCTGAGATAGGCTCCGCCCTCCCACCCTTAACGAATAAGTGGTATAGAAAATGGGTGGATGGAAATTAAATTCAAAATTATAAGTTGCCATAATATGGCAGAGTAGCAACTATTACAGTCATCTGCTAGATTTTTTTTTCATTAAAAAATATCACACACTAATCTCAAATTTGGAGAAATTTCAAAGAATTACAAGTAAGAGCAAGTCAGCTTTATGAAAAAAAAAACCATTTTAATTTAGACAAACATCGTCAGTTACTGTATGATGTTGAGAGCTAAGTTATAAACGGCTTTCAAGTTGTCTTGTTTAGTGCCAACCACCAGCCTGAGTTCGTGGAGATCAAAATGATTTTCTATGCTTTGTCCGACAGAGAATCCAAAATCTTAAAAAAACAAAAAGGTTTTTTTAACAGAAAAAAGTAAAGGTAAACTTAATATTTGTGACTCTAGACCCAGTGAACATCTGTGTGTTAACTGATTAATGATTGACACCCATTGGAGCATTTAAGACCTTTTATTTAGTGAGTGAGGCATGAAAGATGTCCACACTCCTCTCTGATAAAAACTTGGAATCCGCCAGTCTCCTGCTCTTTCTATTCAGCTATAGAGTGGCAGCATCATCCTGGAGCTCAATCATGTTTGTATAGTCTCTCTGGGGACGTTTCTTCATTCTGAGTTTGCTGAAAGTAGAAGTAAATTCACAGGCCCATCAGTCAGAGGGGTAGGAGTGATCGCTCTTCCTCCACAGTTTCACACCGAGGCTATAAACTGAGCTCAGTCACAGTGGGAACAAAGCTGCCTTACAAGACAGTGTACAAGCAGCTGCAGTATACAGTATTTTTACCACAGAGGAGCCTGAATAATTTTACTGTCTTGAAGTGGAAGCACCAGATGTGCTGTGATTTCCTGTAGGATTTCAAATCTGTGATGCTTCATGATGCTGAAAGAGACATAGCTAACAGTTCTCTCGCAGTAAAGCTATGTATTTTACCATCAGACTGACCTACCCCATTCATTAGGAGAAAAACCAAAGTCACGCTCCAACACCAGCGGCTCCTCCTGCTCTTTCTGTCTCTTACTGATATGTCGTGACAGAAGGAGCCCAGAGGTTCTCGCGAGCTGACATCAAAAGGCCTCATCTGGCTTTTGACAACCCCGAGGCCGTGACTGTCATCAGCAGAGCATGCCTCCTGCTCCCGGCTGTGGTTTCCGTTGGGTTGAGGCTGGCTAATGAGGGCGTTATTGGATCAGTGTCGTCAACATGACACACACCTCGCCACCAGCACTACTGATTTGACCTTTTCCCACCTGCTCTCAAGATGAACGAGTGGGAGCTTCACGCAGTATAGTCACAGGAAGAAAGGAGGTCATATGTGATATAATATTTCTAAGAAGTGTGGAACTCCCTGAAAGGTATCAGAATCACTGTGTAAAAAGAATGTGGATTAGTGTTCAAGAGTTATTGCTGGATTTTGTTTGAGTCAGATCTCTGCATCAACATACTGTTATTCGCACATTCTGTGTACATACAGTAGTATTTCTGCAGTAAATCCCTCCATGACAAAGAGGGTTTTTTTAATAAGTCAAAGTTAATTGGAAAAAAAACCCTCAAAACAACCGCTACTGATGTCCCGTGTGATATGATCTAAAGCTCATCATCTGAATGGAGCTTATAGTGAGACTTCCTGTTTCAACTGTACCCAGGAGCACCGCACTGCTTAACTCCTTCATAGAAACTAATATCAATATGAGCAGGAACACTCAACCACATTTGGTAATTTATTGCTTTTAATGTATTTTTTATGTACGCTGTGTTTCTCATTATATGTGGTTAATTGCTTATATATATATATATATATATATATATATATATATATATATATATATATATGTATACATATAATTTTAAAATCTTTAAAACATTTTTTTTTAATGCTGCACAATCAACCGGCTATCTTGGACAAATACAGTTTACTACTATTACTTTTTAAACCATTTCTCAAGTCAGGAATGAACTTCAGGTTTTAGCACCTGGACACACTGGTGCTTAGTGCTAAGATCAGCATGCTAACATGGTACTAAAGTAATTATATCAGGCTCTGCAACCCTGTGACCTGACGAGGATCCACTGATTGAAATGTTGTCCGACAAAGCTTTTGTGGCTCATAGTTAATGTGCAGGCTTCCCTCCCTTTTTCTACAAGGATAGAGAGCAACACAACCCCCCACCCCCCACCCCCCAAAAAAACCCCAACTTTATTCCATATGAGAACCACTCATTCAAACTCCCTAGTTCCTTAGATTTCCAATACGTCCACAAAACGATTAGAAGTAGACTGGATGTGGAATAACAAGCATACACACAAGCGGACACACACTTTATTAGAGAGATGCACTCCATCAGTGACAGAGACACTTCCTCTCAATGTGCCTCTTTGGTAACGGGTAATTGGTGTGTTTGTATGTGGGTGACTCCATCACACAGCTGAATGGTGTTTTTAGAAAATCACGCACCTGCAGCTAAAAGGCACACTGTCATATGTAATAATTTCATTTGGAAACATCAAACCAGAAAAACATGCATGTGGCGCCTTTTAGAGAAAGCTGTGAACATCAGCGGGGGACACACCAAGGTTGAAACCAACTCTGAACACTATGTTTGCACTAGTGAAAATTAGATTGACAGGGAAATGTGACCTGAAAATGTGGAATCAGTGGAACATACATCCATCGCCAGCTCTGTGTGTACCATCATTCTCCCAAGAGCAAATTAGATGTGTTTACTGTTTTTTGCACTGATAAATCAGCATATTTACAAAAAACTATGATGGAAGAGAAGTGTCTAAAAGCTGAAAGCAATTTTAACCTACAATTGTCATTTCCAAAACAGAGCTGTTCAATCATTCTGACAGGCGTCTGTGGGCCATTAGTATTCACAATGAGGTGCACTTCATCTTCACACAATGGAAGCTAATTAACTTCAAGCACTGGCGCTGTTGTGCAACGGTAGGTGTTACTTTTCTGTTGCAAGGAGCAACAGGGCTGTAAACATTACGTCTTATTTATCTGTTTATGCAGACAGTTGTTTGGACAGATTGGTGTCATGTGATCCTTCATACATCCTTCTTCAAAACGGCAACTCTATTCAGAATTCTGAGTGTGTATGTTAGAAATACTGTTAGGAAGCTCAGAAGATGACAGCGTAATGTACTCACTGACAGCTAGTGTATCTTTCTGGGAGTATTTGCCACAGGAAAAAAATCAACATAACTGATCCCGGGTGGGAGGGGGAGCCCCTTTTCACAGTGAATTTCTGAGAATAATGGCTGTTGGAAGATCGCTGCTTTCTATTCTAACAGGTCTTCTCTCTAAATTGAGATTTGTCACAGAGGCGTTAACTTGGGCATCCCACTCCTTTTAGATTGGAACTCAAACAGCAGAACTCTGAGTGACATCACACTTTAGTGTTTCTGTAGTTGTGTATTTTGTTGTGTATATTATGCTCATTGTAAATTCATTCCTTGGTATAAACTGGCAGAGTGAATATGATTTTTCTTTTGTCTGCTACCTTTCATTCAGGATTTGGAAACTTCGTGGTCGTCCTCTCCGCTTATCCAGTTGGTCCGGGACGTGAGGGCAGCAGCCTCAGCAAGGAAGCCCAGAACTTGCCCACACTGTTAACAGTGGGGACGGGAGGCTGCTGACGTCAACTGGGGAGATAGTTGGACGGTGGCAGGAATACTTTGAGGAACTCCTCAATCCCACCAACATGTATTTCATGGAGGAAACAGAGTTGGGGGAGTACTTGGGGGGGGAGCGGTCATTCAATGTCTGGGGCAGAAGTTGCAAGGCAGTGAAACAACTCCACGGTGGATGAGCTCCTGGGGTGGATGAGATCTGCCCTGGGTATCTCGAGGCTCTGGATGTTATGAGGCTGTCTTGGTTGACACTTGGACATTGGGGGCGGTGCCTTTGGAGTGGCAGACCGGGTGGTGGTCCCCATCTTTAAGAAAGGGAACCACAGGGTGTGTTCCAACTATCGGGGGATCACACTCCTCAGCCTCCCTGGAAAGGTCTATGCCAGGGTACTGGAGAGGAGGGTCAGGGTGATAGTCAAACCTCACATCGAGGAGGAGCAATGTGGTTTTCGTCCCGGCCGTGGAACTGTGGATCAGCTCGCTAGGGTGCTGGAGGGGGCATGGGAGTTTGCCCAACCAGTCCACATGTGCTTTGTGGATTTGGAGAAGGCTTAGAACTGTGTTCCCAGGCACACCCAGTGGGAGGTACTCCGGGAGTATGGGGTGGATGGCCCCTTACAAAGGGCCGTTCAGTCTTTCTACCAGAGGAGCGAGAGTCTGGTTCGTGTTGCTGGCAGTAAGTCGGACTTGTTCCCAGTAAGGGTTGGACTCTGCCATGGCTGCCCTTTGTCACCGGTTCTATTCATAACTTTTATGGACAGAATTTCTAGGCGCAGCCGGGTGGCGGAGGTGGTCAAGTTTGGTGGCGGGAGGATGTCCTCTCTGCTTTTTGCGGATGACGTGGTCCTCTTAGCTCTATCAGGTTATGACCTCCAGCTCTTGCTGAGACATTTTGCAGCCGAATGTGAAGCAGCAGGGATGAGAATCAGCACCTCAAAGTCTGAGGCCATCATCCTCAGCCGGAAAAGGGTGGCCTGCCCACTCCAGACCGGGGGGGACGCCCTGCCTCAGGTGGAGGAGTTTAAGCATCTCAGGATCTTGTTCACAAGTGTGGCTAGGATGGAGGTGGTGGGTAGTTACTGCAGTTATCCTGTCCAAGCAGCCATTACCTCAAGAATCGTTTCACCAAACCCTGTGAATTTGACAGATTTTCAGCATTTGTCTGGTAGTTGCAACCAACTGATCATGTGAATCAAATCCCTTTGTGCTAAATCCTCAAGCGGTTATTTGGTGAGGGCCACTTGTTGAGTGCTTGGAGCACACTTATTGAAATAGTTTTATCCATCTTGCATTCAACAGCTTTCTGCAGGCACCTCAACAAACTAGTAGCCTTGGGATAAATATGCAAGAAAAACATGGACAACTATATGGAGTAGGCAGACGAACAATAAAGAATCCACAAAGTCCCTTCTTATATTGTTGAAACCTGTAAATACTTCTTATAGTAACATGTCAAATACACTGACATATTTTTCTCCCATCACTTCAGCCAGACGGAGGTTCAAAACATCAAAAAAAATGCTGGACATCCATGTACTGTTGATTTCACATTTCAAATCGGATTTTCAGGTTCAGATGGAGATCCATCCATCCATTTTGTACATATCCCAGCAGCCTTTGGGCGAGAAGCGGGGTTCACCCTGAACGGCTCGCCAGTCAGTCGCAGGGCCACCACATAGAGACAGAACACCACTCACTAACATAGCCCCTCCTATGGTCAATTTAGAGTATCAATCAGCCTCGTCCCCTCTTGATGTCTTTGGACTGTGGGAGGAAGCCAGGGTACCCATAAGGAACCCATGCAGGCACAGGGAGAACATGGAGACTCCACACAGAAAGATCTTGTGCCTGAGCCGGGGCTCGAACCCAGAACCTTCGTGCTGTGAAGCAAAAGTGCTAACCACTGCACCACCGTGCTGCATCAGATGGCGATATCTCCTCAAATCTCGACCACTACAAAAGGGTACTGTCTCCAAACAAAACATTAGGCAAAACATTATTTAAAAATGCAATCGGTTTATGCTTTGATTTTTCTGACAGTAGTAACATCATCAGTTTAAACAAAGGCAGATGATTTACAAAGTAGTTTGGCAAGTACTTCTGTTCTCAACAATGCTTGTATTACAGAACATGACAATTGGCATTCCATAAATGAAAAATCTCTTCCATTCTTCTCCAAGCCTTCCTGTCCTCAATTCTACATTAATATCTACAGTGTCTTTGGCAACCATAAATGCGACACAGATTTCAATTATAATGCAATATTAGCAAAGTCGTGTCGTGGCTGTGTTTGACACTGGCCTTGAGCCCAGAGGTAATAAAAGGGTGTACCACCACATTACTGTATGTCTTTGAATTACATCGTTTCCCCTGACAGTTTGAGTCTCTAACACATTTATCAACAGCTCAAAGACAAAACAGTGTTGCTGCTGCCTCAGGTGGAGGTAACTAGCCGTATAAAAAAGAATAACAGCCTAATGGACAATCTGAAATATGAAAAGCTGGAAGGTGACAGAGACAGGAAAAGGCATTGTTTTGAACAAACACCTCAACAGTCCACTTCTCTGTAAAATATACAACTGATAGTCTTATTTGGTAGGAGTACATTGTACATTTTTATATATTTAAAGTAGCTCTAATCAAGTTTTCAAAATAGAGATGGCTCGAAATTGAAAAGAAATTGTAAATATTGTCTCCTATTTCACTCTCCTACCGTGAGCCTTCAGTTTCAGTGTTGATTTTGACGTCATGTCTTTTCTCTTTTCAGCTGTTTGTCCTGCCCTGCACCAGACAGCAAACACAGCAGCTCTGCAGTTGCTGGTTTTGGGAGTCCTGCCTAGTCCACCACAATCATCAAGATATTTTTACACGGTCACACCTGAACTTTTTCCTCCAGCCTCCCACTTCCTGGTTTTTAGTTATATGATTATTCCTGCAGATGCAAATTAATCATCAGTCCGCATCAGCATATACTCTGGTGTTTGATCACCTTTATCATTGAAGACATTTGTTGTTGGGTTTTTCATTTTTTTTAAATAAGAGTCAACCTAAAAATGAGCCTAATATGAACATTTTAAAACAAAGATGGAAACAAAGAAAAGAGAGACTTTCAGAAAATCCTCCTGTTTCTCCCTGCGCCTCACTGTCATTGCCCAAAATTTGCTGAAAGACACAGATAACAACCTCCACAGCAGTGTTTTACAGTTTACATGCCACTGCTTTACACCTCGTCACCTCCTGCCTGGAAGAGGCTGAGGATGTTGTGAAGGTGATGAAATGGGAGCCTTTAATTTACCGTGCAGCCTTTCTTTCTCTTCTCTGTGAGCAGATGGTGAGTTGGATCAGTGCCTTTGTATCAGCCGCTGTCTTCTCATCTGTGACCTGTCTCTGCCCATCAACAGCTGCCCCTCCAGCAGCCAAAGTATTGACTACCGGTCTCTAGACGTGAAAGCATCTCAGGCTGAGCGGTGGAGCGCAAGGACAGGAGGAAAATCACACACTTATTCTAAAGTGTGAAAATAATATGAAGATGTATCCGACACAACTTACTGTATTGAGGCTGAGGTGTGAAAATGTAAAATCCACAAGGCTCATTAATACTATAGACTTGTTAAGGGGAAACAAGGTAACAAGTTTAATAAATGTCAGTGTGCATACATGATAGACCTGCTCACACACACACACACACACACACACACACACACACACACACACACACACACACACACACACACTACTAATTAGACCAAGTGCATTTCCTCTGAATAAAGTGACAGTGAGCAGTCCTCTCTATAGGAGAGTCTGGATCTACAAGTGCACTGTCTCCAGCTGTCCTAAGCCATGTTGGAGGCTTTCTTATTCAACACTAATTAAAACCCTGGGTGGCTGAATGACCTCCTTACTCGCCCTCACAGTGAGGAAAAGATTTACATGATCTTTAATATTCCTTTAAATGATTACCAGGGGTGTGGTCAACAGGGCCGCTTTAAATCTTTTAGCATCGCTCCAAGCATTTGCACATGACTGCTGAAATGATGCTGCCCAATCATTAGAAAAAAATAAAAGCATTTATGTTCACCGGGTCACGCATTTAAATTCTCTAATTTGAAGGGGTCATAATATGAAACGCTTCGCTTTGCAGTGCTTGTGCAGACCCAGTCACCTTGGTGTGGGCTGGCTGAATTAAACTGCAGTTTTGGGATTCAATGAGCTGTTTAGATTAAAGGCCCCTTAACACATCACAAATTGTAAACTGTACTGCATTTTTTGCATGTTCCACCCACAAGGCTGCCTCAGGAAGCGAACGCCTGTTGTGATACGGGGCAGGATGTTTCTGACACCCCCAAGTGGCAAGCGAATCACTACAAAGTGGGTTTTTTGGAGTGGGGGCAGGAACCCAAACAGCTTTTTTCTTTTTTTTTATGGTGGCAAATTTGCTCTTGGCATGGCCTATAGATGTGCAACTAGTAGATCTTTTATCATAAAATCATGCAAATTTTTGGGAATATACCACCAAAATGACTCTATTAAACTGGAAAAAGGGTATCGTTTGGCCCCTTTAATCACTTGTAATGCTTTTGCCAAAATGCGTGTTAAAGCATGAAAATGTGTTCAAAAGCATTTAAATATTTGGTCAACAATGCGGTTAATTTGCCACATACGCTTTCACATAAATGTCACCCTACTCAAATTGTTTCTAACAGTAGAGATTTCCCCATATTTTACAGAATTTATTGATGAACACAGTCACACACACACATACACACACAGTGAGCAGACAGATGCACAACAAGTTGGTAGAATCCCCTCTGTACAATGGAATATTTAATTCAAACTGCACAAGAGCAAAGTAACACAAAGGCCAAACAGCCACAGATGACGAAGTTTGCGTCTCAAATTTAATGGTAGCACTTCTACAATTGTGTTAAAGCTCAGAAGCACAACGCAATTTGCTGTAACAGACCACCTTTCAAGACTTATTGGACATGCTGGCCCTTTCTCGCTGCAAATTCCCACAACACAACACAACACAACACAACACAACACAGCACAGCACAACTAAAACATTCACTTAAACTACAACATAATTTTTCCACTTTTAACGATTATACATGAAATTTCATGTGTATTTGAGTTTGACGTTCCACCATTTAAATTCACATTTAAAGAAATAATCTGGAATTTTTCCAAGAGTGTTGCTCCCCTCCGCCTCCTTTTGTTTGCTGAATTTAAACACACCTACAAATTAGAATTATGCACTTAACCGATAGTAGAGAAAACCAAAAAAAATTACAGCACGTTATGCAAAACTTCTGATTGGCTCAAGTCATGTACAGTTGAAAGGTCATCGCATTCAAAAATCTGCTGTAGATTTCTCAGCAAGTCTACCATCATTCGTATTTTGTTCATTTGTCTCAAACAAGACTGCACAATTACATCAAACAGTCTAATATGAGTTAAATAAAAGGAATCACTTAAATGTAAAACCTTCTTTTTAGCTACAAAAGAAACAGTAAAGTTTGCTCATCTAAAGTAAAAATCTTCTGAATGAATTCATTGACTTGAACAGAGAGAATTAAACATACATGAGGTCTTCTGACATCTGTTATGCACCCAATAGGCACAAAACATAAATATATAATATGGCTTCAAGCAGAGATCGACAGGGCTGATAAAAATGGCAGAAATTTGTGCCTTGTGAAGAGAAGCATGTGTGCAAACTTCCATGAATGTAGATCAGTGCGGGCAGAGGTATGGCTGTTCCAAGTTATCATTTTCAGTTCATCACTGTGGTGTTCTCAATTAACCCAGCAGTGCTTTGTTTTGTTTTAATCACGCTGCTCTGACACAACTAGGCTACTATGGGTGTGTTTATGGCAATTATGTTCTTTTTATATAGGACACATATGCACATTCATGGTTGTTCCCCACAAGGATGCTTTTGCAGGTGTGAACATCAGTGGCATATGCAATGTTATATGTATTCCCCGGGTGAAAAAAAAAATGGGGTGAGTTTTTAATCATCTAAAAAGTTCCGTAATTGGAGAAGTTCATTATGCAAGTCAATGCTCTCAATACATCCAGCCTCTCCCTTGCAGAGCATCGGGATGTTGTTCAGCAAGGTCAGTGTCCCCGTTCTCAGTTTATGTCTTCAGATGTGTCAAGGTGCTGAAACTTTGCTCTGCCTCCTCCTTTGAAGAGGGAGGAACAACCATCAGCAGTCCCTAGAGAATTGGCACCACTTCTCAGAAAATGTGGGTGGAACATTTTCAGCTGCACATCTAAGGTTGTAGAATTCAACTCTGGCTATTGGACTGCATCAATATTCTGAGAAGTGTTCAAGTGGAAAATAAAGATTTATAACAAGTATTTTGGGGGATACTTGCACTTTAAGTTTATAATGTTACTCTTAAACTATATATATAAAAAGGAGTTAATCGAATCTTAAAGTGATACTTCCCCCATAGTGTGTATTTTGCATTTCAAGTACTCCCAGTGTGGATGAGAATGATCAACTGGCACAGAAATGGAAGTACCGAAGTGGAAGTGTTATAATTTGTTTGCTTTTATCTCAAATCAAGTTGTTGATTGTTGAGCGTGTATGGCTGATTGAAGGAGACATTAATGTAATGCTGTTATTGATGATGAAGTTTACAGTTTGTAAAAAGGCATTATTTAATAGATTTGCCTTTGTTAGCCATCAGTTACCATTAGCTATCTCATTAGCAGGCTAAATATAAACTTAGCTGGTTCTTTCCGAATTCGGGAGTCACAAAGAACAACTATATGTGAGTACTTGAAAAGAAAAATACATCTCTCGGGTGAAGTATCTGTAAGTATGTGTTGCTATATGTAATTTACCCCAGTGCTTTCAAGACTGAGTATGATCTATTCTAACATTATTGCGTCTGCCAGAGTAAATACAACTATAGGAGCAGATTCAGCTACCTAGGATTTGGCTGAGATCCAAACCTTTCATTGTCATTTTTGAAGCTAATAAGTCTTTCAACTGGTTGCAAATGGTCCACTAAAATCATGAAATACATATCAAAAACACAAAGAAACAAAAGAAAGACTTTACACACAGAAGACGAAGGACAGTGACACTGAAACGAGTGAAAATGGGAGAAATCCTGAGACACTGGCAATGCTGTCTGTGGAGCGAGTGCTTCGCTCAGTGCAAGAAGGCCAGCAGATGTTTTTAATGTACCTTATTTCTCTTGTGTCTTGTTCATCAGGACAGTGTCAATACATTTTTTAATGTCTTTTGAGAGGGAAGGGTGAGGTGCACGGATATCCGTGGGAGACCCCGCTGCTGCTACCAGACAGGAAGTAACTTGTTTTCTGTGTTACATGTTACTCATTTTAGATCATTTGAAGGTGCTTGTCTGATGCTGTAATAATAAGGTTTAGGCCTGGTGGAGCATATTTTAATTACTTAGTCATGGCCAGAAACGTTTAACCTCGCTCCGAAACTTTCCCACAGAGACGTCAAGCTCTTCAAGAAATTAACAGACTTAAAACACCAAAATCAAAGAGTCCCCACAGGGGCTTCTCTTAATGAGTTTCACCTAATGTGTTTGACTTTGAAACGGTTATGGAGGAAGCTGAGTAGGGGTAAATATTAATATCATGATAAGAGAGAGTCTGTAGTTGTAGTTGTCCGCAGCTCTTTCAACTCATTAAAACAGAATGTTACAGCATCCTCTTGAGTCCAGTATTGTTGTTAAATGTCATGGTAACAACCTTTCCAATCAGGCTGCAGGCTCACTCTTACACAGCCTCCTTCCTCACTTTCATCACGAAACTGCACACATGATCAAGAGGCTTTGAAAAGCCTGCCACCGTTGAGCACTCTTGAAACGAAGGCTCTTTTCATTTAGTGGTCAGCTAAAGATGATTTGCATTCTGGGGTTTTAATTGTGCTGTGTGATGTTCAACAGGCTAAGCTGCTGCGGAAGGCTCGCTCTTCTCATCTGCATTAGTGATTGATGGAGGCTGATTTTCCCTTGAACTGGCAGGGCTGCAGAGTTCAGAGTGCTGGGGGTGGACGTGATGGGAGCAGAGAGGGGGAGGGCAGGAAGCACGGTGGGCTGAGGGAGGACAAGCTCTTTAGTCTGACCATATTCACAGATATCTGACAATCAGTCATGAGAGGGTTGTGAAAATGACGTGCCATTTTCAATGATAGCAAACATTACACCAAGAGCACAAAAGAGAAAAATTAACAACTAGACAGCACCCAGAGCGCATACACCTCCACCAGGGTGAACTTTTGGCCCTTTGCTCTTTTGTTCTTGGGTCCTAATTAAACCTGCAAGCAGTGATGAGCCAGCCATTTCTGAGCAAATTTGAGATGGATCCGCTGGGAGGAGACACATTAAAGTGTGAGAGAGAAAAAAGAAAACCTGTAATTTCCTGGATTTTATGGGACTTTTATTTAATCAAGAAACGTCTCAATGAAATTAACCCTTTAACAAGGGCATCGGGCACAGACCGACCACACACCAAAACTAATAGGGTTGCAGATTTACTTAAAAAGAAAAGAAAAGAATTATGAAAACATAAAATATTAATCAAATAATTATTGGACATCATTTGACTCAGGGATCAAACGGGGTTAAATGTACAATTTAAAACTACAGTACACTTGTCAGCCCTTCAAGCCATTTTTTTTCCAATTTTTATTTTTGAGGGGAGAAGGGCAGCATATTTGTTATTTAAATGCTCCGTAAGCGCAGACAGTAGTAACAGGTAGAAGAAATCCTCAGAGCGAGAACTCTTTTTTGAAGGATAAAGTTTGAAGGCAAAGTGAAAGCAGAGATGGAGCAGTCTTGTAAAAAAGAATGTGCCATCGGTTCCATCTATGGGTGGACAAAGTGTAAGATCTCAGTGCTGAGCAGTGAGAAAACATCACTCCCTGACACCTTAAGAGACGCGCTAGCACCACGGGTGTTTGCCTCCTTTCTGGTCCATTCACCTTTCAGGATATTGATTGTCACTGTGCTTGTCAACAATGCAGTGGCAGACCATGTGAGAGTGAGTGAGTAGGAGCTTACAAATTTGTATTGAATTTCAAAGCTGTATGTAGAATGCTCCTATCACAAAACCTGCACTGAGCTTCCTCAAAAGGTGCAATATTATATTGTGGAAGAAATATGGGCTTAAGTGATGCAACAGCTCAAGGGACCAAAGTAACAAGAATAGAATCAGGACAAGCCTGTGCACATCAGATGAGACAAAACACGATACTCTCCCTACCTCGTTATGCTTCTAAAATACATTTGTTTCCATGATAATTTCAAGAACAAACAGCAAGTAGCAGTTACTTAAGTCAAAAATATGTTAAATGACACTTTTGAAGTGAAACAGTGACGTGCAAAAACCTTAAGGGCAAGCTTTGGGTCTGGAGCAGTGTCCAGTACATGTAAGTATTGCAGTGATTCATGCATTTATGTAACATTTGCTCTGTGCATGAATAAAGCTGCAGCAACAAGTCCTGAAATTAGTCTTAATTCTTTAACCAAAATTCGAATCATTTCAACGTTCCTTTTTTCACCAGTTTGCATGCTGTGAGGTGGTAAAGTGTGAAGCTTATTTATCACAATTCCTGCATAATTGTATTGAGACTTAACGTGTGACTGAAACAGGGTGAGAACTGGATGCTATGGATACCTTGTGTTGTTATCAGAAGTTCTACTGAACATTATTTCAGAGAGATATTTTGTTTGCATCCTATGAGCCATATTACAATGCTGCAACAAAGGCAGGAAGAAGAGGGCAGCTGCTACCCGTGAAGGACGTGGAAATCAAACACATTTCGGAGGCTTTCACTCCTACACAAAGGCACGGTATTGCAAGCATATACGTCTCACATAAGAATGAATAAATAGCTCGTAACACATCCATTATTGTCACTGTTTTTGGTTTGGCATCAGTTTGTAGATGACAGCACATTGATCTTGAGCTGGACTTTACAAACAGACAGAGATTTATGTTGTGGTGGAAGCATTTTTAAATTGACTACCACCTAATACATTTCATATTAGTTCTAATAGTCTTGAAGGGATATTTCAGATTATTGAAGTGGGGTTATATGGGGTTCTTCTTGTCACAGATGTGGGTCAGTGCCAATGGAATGGAAATCACCTCCCTGCTTTGCTTTCACTGTTTTTAATGGGTTTGCTTGTCTGTAAAGTTGTTGCAAGTACAGCAGAAGACACCAAATTTCGCACTGAACTTACACTAAGTTCAGAACACTTTGATTACCGCACTTACAAAAATCTGAAATATTCCTTTAAAATAATGATAAATAAATCATGAGTCTCAGGAGAATATATAGAAACACTACACTGCACTGTAATAGGAACCACAAACTACAACCTTACAGCTGCTAAGATCGATAGTTTATATCAACTGTGCATTAAGCTATGTGTTCTGAGGATGCTGTCGATATTAGAGACTAAAAGACACAGAGTTATCTCCTGACTTTGCAGTTCTTGCTCTCTGCAGCATGTTGAATTTTATGGCCTGCAACTTTTCTGTTTTAGTTCACTCCCAGTGTTCTTATCAACCTCATTTTCACTCGCAGCAGGAGGCTGTATCAGTGAAAACCCTTGGATAAGCTGCCGCTACCTGCCTGGCATCAAAGTGCAGGAAGCTAGTTGGTGAGGAGAGTGAAACATCGAGGTGAGCAGACAAATATTTCCTTTTGAGTTCACCAGAGTTCATCAAAAAAAAAAAAACATAACTAAAAGAATGTTTTCTTTGTCTCTTTGTCTGGCTGAAATCTATATGATTACAAATAGGTTTGACTCTTCTGTCCTTCAGAGTTTTATATGTGTGATGCTTATTTGTGGTTTGACTATATTTCAGTTTTTCTGTCTGAATGTCGACAGCATGCTGTGATTTTTTTTTTAGACCAATCAGGAGATGGCAAAGTCTAAATTTCCATGTCAAACTAAAATGCACTCAAACAGCCAAAGAGGTAACGTTGATATGTAATCCATCCATCCATCCATCCCTCCATCCATCCTCTACCGCTTATCCTGTTACGGGTCACGGGGGGGCCGGAGCCTAACCCAGCAGCCTTCAGGTGAGAGGCAGGGTTCACCCTGGACAGGTCGCCGGTCCATCACAGGGCCAACACATAGAGACAGACAACCATTCACACTCACAGTCACAGCCACACCTACGGTCAATTTAGAGTATCAATCAGCCTCGTCCCCTCTTGATGTCTTTGGACTGTGGGAGGAAGCTGGAGTACCAGAGAGAACCCACACAGGAACAGGGAGAACATGCAGACTCACACGGAAAGATCCTGTGCTCAAGCTAGGGCTCGAACCAGGAACCTTCTTGCTGTGAGGTGACAGTGTTAACCACTGCACCACCGAGCTGCCCATTTATACATAATATAAAAAAGAAATTAAAATCCATCCCTAAATTTTCATCCTAACTGCCAAAAAGGGTCATTGCTTTGATGAATTTAATCAAACATTTCAAGATATCCACCATTATTTCATTTTTGGTAGATGTCTGTCAATGACATGTCCAGAAAAATACTGCGAGTATCCCACCAAGCCAAGGACATTCTTCAAGATCTATAATTTGATCCAAATCACCTTCAAAACTTAGGCACACAACCCTTATTGTATTCTTTAGCTTTCCTCCAAATTTCATCAAAATCTGTCCATATGAATGATTACCTCATAGAACTTACAAATAGTTATATGGACAACGCTTTTCTTCTGCTTAGATATGAATTAGGGACCTGCTTCATGATCAAAATAGTCATTTAAATCCTGTTAATGTATTATATCATTTAGCACTTATCTCTTTTGGCCTACAAATAGTCACCTGCTTCTTACCGGTCTCCCTGTTTCATCACCGAACCTGAAGTTGTCGCAGCCTGGCAGGATGCGGGGGAAGTTTTCCCTCTTTAGGTTTTTCAGAAAGTGTTTCCACAGCTCACTTACAAGTAAGCAACAGTTCTTTGTCATCTAGGACAGCTGTGGAGAGTTAAGGCGGCCCATCACGATGGCAGTTCCCATAGCAACCAAGGTCATAGCAGACCATAGCATATAAAATATAGAACAGATTCTTCATTCATTATATTAAACAGTCATGGCACTGGTGCTCCTCAGGGTCATGGGGGCGAGGTCACTAGTTGTACTGTACAAACATCTCATAATAATGCGGTTTAACATTTAGGATTTCGTAGATTTAGTATCTCAGTGTATATGTGAGCAGTGGATGAAGAATATCCCCCATAGGACATGTAGTAAACGTGATATGAGGTCTGTACGGGTATAAATAGAAGGATAACCTTGTTGAATAAAAGCATTCGAAACAGACATCTGGGTCAACTTGCATCAAGAGATAACCAGCCCACCAGACTTCCAGCACACACACACACACACACACACACACACACACACACACACACACACACACACACACACACACACACACATAGATATACAGTAGATATCTAGATATATCTATATATAGGTATATTTATATCTTGTATTTAGGATAAGCAGCACCTGTCTGGCAGCTTGTTTACCTGAAGCATGCATCCATTCAGCTGGAATCTGCATTCAAAGAAAACCTCAGTCAGAAGCTGTTCCTTTTTTAAGGTGAACCAGAGAGCAATGAAGGATCTTAAATGCATCCAGTCGAATTTCACAGAAGAAACCAATTCCTTCGTTTTGTCATCATTTAAATGAGCGTGCATTGTGAGTCTACCTCTGTACAGACTGGCGGGTACCTTTCACTGTTGAAGCAAAGAAGATTAACAGAGCCGACGACAGACGGCGCGTGTGCTGCTAACACTATTTGGTGATAAAAGCTACCCCCAGCAGAATGAAAGTGGATGTGACAATCAATTCCAATTCACTTCGCCGACAAGGCTAATTCAATTAACCTACATTTCCTGCGTTCTCACCTTACAGTAAATGGTCGCTGACATCTTGCTGGCATCTACTGCTGATAGTGTGAAGATGGGAGCTATTCTGAGGTAAACAAGAAACGATGCTATTCCAATACCTAGAGCAAGAAATAACAGCACCACCAAGATTGTGTTGATGTAGCTTTGTCATTACAGAGTCGTGAAGTAGCTATAGAGAGATTTATTACTTATTTATCAAGTTACTGAGTTTGGGCGTAGAGAGTAAATAAATATTTGAGGCCAGGAGATACACATTTTCCCGAAATTTACTTATGTCAGGCTGCAAGGTGTGAGTTGTTTCTACTTTGTGGCCATGTGATATAACTCGTACCATTAATTTAGTTATTTTATAATTCTGTTACATCTTATGGAAACAAATTAATTAAAATTGGGAAACTAATTTCAGGCAAAGAATTTTACTTGTTTGAACAAATTAGCATTCTTTTTAGGCCACAAGAGAGAACATGCTACTACAATTTATTCATTTGTGGCTTTAAGACATAACTTCTCCACTCAATTTTGCAATTATAGATTTTTGAACAATTTGTATCTTTTGACCACAAATTGATCAAATCACGGAAACAGCTGTATGGCTTTAAGATAATTCAATACACCGAACACTTGTATGTTATGGTCTCAAACTAACTACCTTAAGGGAACAAGTTATGTGCTCAGACAAATATACAGGTGTAGATTTTCTCTCTCATTTCTTCTATAGCCACTTCAGCACTCTGTGTTTTGGGTTAAAGTCATCTTTACTCCTACAGGTGTTGTTGTGATTAGGTGTATTAACAATACCATCAGTTTAAGTGAAAGCTTTCCTCTTGCTGATGGTGTTTGAGAAATGTCGGGGGAAACAGCTGACTCTGAGAGTTTGTGGTGGCAGTCCATCCTTGTGTGTAAAGTCAGGCACATCATCTTTACTGCATTCAGGCGTTGAATAATGCATGCTAGCAAGCTGCATGCATCAGCAGCAGATGCACAAGCCTCTGTGGAGTTTTCTTCTTCTCACAGCCAGACTGCAGGCCCCCCATCTGCCCCCATCAACACACAAAAAGGCAACAGATACCTCAACAAAAATAGTCTAAACTTGACTACTTTTGTACACTACCTTCCAAACATTTTCAGCAGTGAATTTCATGGTAGGATGATGGTTTCATCTGCTGCTACACCCCTGTTTTCTGACAGTTACAGCACAAGCAGTCAACACAGGGATGTGAGAGATGAAAGGCTGCGGCCGAGCTGGTAGTTGAGCACCTCAACTCTCTCTGCATTTGGATCACAATGATCACAGCTCTGTTTTCACAGCTCTTTTTTGTGCCATCTGCAGCTCTGCGAGGACGGCGCTCGTGTGAGACCACGAGGTTAACGCTGAAAAATCCCTTTGGTTCTCTTTGTGTGTCTCTAACAGTACGCAATGATCAAAAGGATACAGGAAATGCAATTACCATGGTTTGACAATGCAGAAGAAGCCACTGAACTCCTCGCACTTATATGTGTAGGATTATATGTTTTAAGTTTACGGAAGTGGCATTTATTATAATTTATGAATTTGCACCGGCTAAATAGATCAAGTCAATCTAAATCATCTGCTGCTATGCAAAACCCAGTGTCTTAAAGAAAATTTATGAAGTGACTGCAAACTCTTAACTCCACAATACACATAGGGCAGCTTCATCACTAATTAATCTGCCAGATATTATCATGATTAATCAATGAATCATTTAGTCTACAAAATTTCAAAGGAATAAAAAATGTTTATCACAATTTCCCCGAGCCCAAAGATACCCTGCAAAAGTCACAAGGCAAGGCACATCTAATTATAGCACACAAACTAATTTTATTTTCCATATAAATGTCTAAAATAACAATAAAGCAGCAAATCCTTATATCTTTGACTTTGTTTTCTTGATCAGACTGAAATGATTAAATGCTTATCAAAATAACTTGCAATGAATTATCTTTCGATCAAGTACTCAAGTCATTGATTTGCTGTAGGTGTAATGAGGTTAATGTCGTCTAGAAAACCTCGACTGAAGAACTTAATTGAAAAGAAATGAAAGCAATTTTGATTAATGTGGCTCTTCTTCTTTGCTGTTTCCATGGATGCATTAAGTACAAAATGGCTGTAGCATAGAATCTTCCAGGTAGAGGAATCCTGACCAACGATTGAGCTGGGAGGCGGGACTTCGGCTGAACATGTGAGCTGGTCTTGCTCATGTGTTCAGAGGGTTGAACCAGTCAAATCAAAGTACTCGTAGGATACATCTGAAATAAAGAAATTTGCCTGGACATGGGCATTTTGTTAATATTCGACTTCCATTAGCTCTTCGCAACAAGTAAGTGGCTAGTGTTTTCACTAAGAACTCATGCAAGAGGAAAAACGTCATAAATAAACACTTTTTTTTTTTGGTGAAATATAACTTGAAGAGGTTGTGGTCATGTCAGGTATTTCTGTGAGACCTGGGGTGGTGACATCTCTACACTTTCCTGGCGTGTTCCAATTGTCTGGGGATTCTTGGTCCCTGTATGAATGTTCACACTTCAGCTGTGTTGTGACTTATTTTGGAAAACAGGCAGATGAAGGGAGTGAAATAAAAGTGACTAGCTTTTACAAAAATAGATTGGAGGGGCTCTAGTGTTTGCTTGTACTGCCTCGTGACTCAGACAGATTGCATTTGTCAAGTTCATAAGGAGACCGATGTTCTAAGAGGCATATGGAGCAGTTGAAAAAAATGCTGAAGCGTATGTTTCTACAAAAAGCTTCCGCCACATTCACCTCTTTTCTCAAAAGAAGTGCAGGCAAAGGGAAATGAAATGAGTGGACAACCACCAGGGGAATTATATCTGAGGGAACAGCAAGCCTCCGCCGAAGGAGTCTGTTATCTAAAATCATTGGGGAGGCTATCCAAAACAAGACCTTTAAACTACATCCCAACCTCCAAAGACTGGGAACCCAGTAATAAACTGGCTTTTCAATTAGTACCTATCTTATGTTACAACGATAACACAAAACCAATTACACGCTGTGCTGGAGATAACTCGTAATCCACTTAATAGGTCTGATTTGACTTCTTCTTCTCCTCTCCACTTCCTCAGCTGCTGCCCCCAGGCCTTTTTGTTCTCCAAGCAGGACAAGGTATCACTTTGAACTATCAGTATTGAAGACGCATCAGCAATAACAGGCTGATCTGCCGTAGGTCCTGATAGCCTTTTAATATCTGTGTAGGTGGTGATGATGACGGCTCAGGAAGCAAATTTCCATCTGTGGTTTCAGGTGCAGGAAGAGCTCTAATTTTGTCTTTTGTTCTTATTTCATCTTTCATTTGTTTGAATTTTTTTCCCCTTCTAACCCTCTGTTACTGTTTTATTTTTATACCTACATCGCAGTGATAACCATAGTTTGGAAGAATTAGTTTTTTTTGGGCTGTCATTCCATCCGTCTGTCTCCCTGTCTGTCCATGTGTGTCCCCATTTGTGCTCACACCTGGAAGGAATTGCTTCAGATTCGGCTCAAACTTCCACTGGGACTCAAAGATGAAAAGGTTTTGGTAATCAAAGGTCAAGATCTTTGTGACAGGCTTACATCATGGAGGCATACAACCACTATGCAGTATTCCTATTGTCTTCTTTTTTAACGGTAAAACTATTTGCTATTATACAATAAACGATCATCATTACTATCACACTGTTTTTTTTTTTTAACCATTTGTATGGCATTTACGCTTGTTCCCCAATTTATTTGCTACAGTTCAGGACGGCAATAAATTCTCTGCATCAAAATGCTCTTGAACCAATTTGAGGTGTGATTTATTTTGATGGTTAATTTGATGCCTTGAACAACCCTCAGGATCCAAGATCTAGAATTTGATCCAGAACAACTCCCAAATGCATTCACTTGTTCCTTCCGTCGTGTTTTTTCTAAGCTTCATCAAACCCATCCATTAGTTTTTAAGATAATCTGCTCGAACATAAAGTTTGCCTGAGAATCAGTTTAGAAAGAAATAACTATTTTCTTATTTTCTTCCCAAGGCTCCTACTAAGCAAACTTTAAAAAGTGTGGTTTTTAGATGTTTTGCGGTGAGAATCGCTAACAGATTCAGATTTGATGACCTGTAAGATGCTCAGCGGTGCGGTTGTGGGTTAGAAGCTCTGGAATGTAAACAGGGGCTAAGCCGTGTAGTGCTTTAAAAGTAATTAGACAGATCTTTAAATCAATTCTGACCTTCTCTGGCAACTGATGTTAAGGATCCTCCTTTTTGCATATATACAAATATATATATGGGGTATACACTAGCTCCAGATCAGGAAAATTAGGTTTTCAGAAGCAGCAGAGCAGACTGTGATTGCAGCAATTAACCTGGAGCTTTTCCAGTGTTGACAGATAACAGAATCCTGCCTCTAATGATGCTGCTGCAGAATTACACCAATAGCTCAAGACTTTAACTGAGAGATGGAACTGCACAAATTAGCTGCCTCGCCTAAATACAGCCAACATTCATGCATAAGTGTGGAGCAATCTCTGAATTTTGGCTGCTTGTGCAAAAACAATAAATAATAATGAAATGAACAGCGATGCTAACAGTCCTTTGTTGCATCCACGCCTAAATAAACATGAATATCCACATTTTAATCAAGATGGGATTTAGATTTACCTTCATTATGCACTTGATACGAGGCAACTCACCTCTCAAGCACAAACCAATAATGATTTGCATCACTGTTATATTCTAGTGGAATAATTTTTTCTGTGTTTCACTGAGAGTTCTCCCTGTTTAGGAAAACAAACAAAAGCCACTTTTGCTTTAGGCTGCTATTATTCCGATGGGAGGTGGAAAGACATGGTAGATGCATTTATCAAATATTGCAATTTGCTTAATGGACTCTGACAAAGCCATTGGCGGTCTTTATTTAGATGCAGATGAATTCCTCCATACTGGCTTGCTACAGCCGCCTGTCAGGGGAAAGTGAAGAAAGCTCCCTCCGGTTTCTACACACTGACAGTCAATCACGATCACTGTCTGTCGCTATGTGGGACTGACTGCCTGCCAGTCTACACTTCCTCTCAACCCCCTTCGGCTCACACCATTTCCACTTCACTCTGTATAAATTCTCCATTAAGGCAGCAAAAAAGGAACAACCACCATCTCTCCATGAGTATAAATGCACAGAGCTTCACGTGGTTGTCGTGAGGGCTGAGAAAATGGAGTTTGGTTGGGGAGAATAGTGACACGTCCAAAACTGTGTCTGTCTTTCTCTACATCGCAAAATCACCACAGCCACTCCCAGACACATGTAGCCCAGTAATAGAGTTTCTAATTTATTCATTTTGATTGTTCTCAACATTACAGACCATGACTTTAAACAAATCTGGCAGACAAATTAAGCTTTTTGGTATTCAATTGCTGTGGTGCCAAAAGGATATGTTTCAGGCCTGTAAGAGCTGATAAGCATTCAACCAGCATACTGGGAGTGCAGCGTTTTCCTGCTTCCTGTGTGTGTGTGTGTGTGTGTGTGTGTGTGTGTGTGTGTGTGTCTGTGTGATTAAACACACATTCAGGGACTCAAACCGCAGTTTAGAACACTTAATTGGGGGCAAAAGCTGTGTCCCTCCAGGGTGAAACACTGATTTGTGGGTCAGTGTTGGGTTTGGGCATGTTTTCAGATTTTGAAATTGTTGTGAATACCCCAAAATTTGCTAATGTTTGTGTTTGTGTGTGTGTGTGTGTGTGTGTGTGTGTGTGTGTGTGTGTGTGTGTGTGTGTGATTTTTGTTTTTTTGGAGGGGTGAGGGGGAATGTTGAAGCAATAGTGCCCTCTGTTAAAAAAGATTTTGCTTTTAGCTGCAACATAATTCCACTGGTTTGCCATGTTGAAATTTTTAAATGTATGAATGTACTTTCATACGACAATATCATAGTTTGCGATTTCTCTTTTTCTCTTATGAAGATATATTTTCTGTATTTTATGTATTTTACAATTTTTAATTTCTGTTTTATCAGTGTCTCCTCAAATGTATCATGACCCGGCTTGATTGTTCACAATTTTAAGGGCAATCTGACATTTTCCTCTTTTGTGCCTTCCTATCAAGTTGACATTTATAAATTAACATCCTGTTTTTTTTTAATGCTCATTTGCATTTCGCCTCACATTGCAGTGTTGCCTTTGGTCCAAAATACCCTATCTCTTAATAAACTGAGACACACAAAGGGATGAAAACAAATTAAGCTTCTTTTAAAAAAAAACAAAGAACAAAAAAAATTCCCTCAGGCATACAGCCAAAGACCAACTGGGATTTTTCTTCAACATTTGTTTCGGAACAATTAAGTCCTTTGGGCCTTCACTGTGAGGACGGCAGGATGAAGCTCTTGCAAAAACAAACTCAACAAATGGAGTTGCTCTTTAATGAGGCTTAAATATGAATTTTGTGATTAAGATGTGCTAATGGAGACTAATCTTCAGCGCTGTCATAGCTTCAAATCCTCTCATCGTGGAGGAGAGATTAGGAGCGATGCACAGGGGAAGATGATAAGTGGTTTCTTCTAGGGACAGAAGGTCTACGGAGAGAAGGCGACAACCTGCATTGTACCAGGGAAACCTGCAGCATTAGCATGGAAACCAACTTCAAGCAAAGAACTTCAAAGTCTGTCAAACACATGGCCTGAGGCAAAGACTCCTGCAGAATGAGTTTCTCTGAATTCAGTCAAGGGTCAGCGGTGAAGCACTGTTGGATTTTCACGTCTTATATTTGAAGCACTTTGTTTGATGTTTAATGTTTTGAGGCCGAAATAAAAAAGACTGCTTTGAGATGTAATTTGAGTTGACGACTACAAAGAAGAAAAGTCAGAACCGCATGAGAAACCTAGATGAAACAGATATCTTATTAAAAGAAGAGCAAAAGCAATTTAGGTTTTAAGATTTTAAGGGAACGTTGCAACTTTATGGGAAATAAACTTATTTGCCATCATTCCCCATGTCAGACACAAAGATATATATATATATATTTACCCTCTATGCTGCATGAGGGAGCTGAGACCACTAGAGAACGCTAGTTAGCTTAGCACAAAGAATGGTAGTGTGGAAAGTGGTAGCATCCATCCGTCAAACATCATTAAATGCACTTCTCCCTAACCGTCTTTGCCTGCAGAATATATAACTAGCGTTGTATTGATTTGAAATAACAGCTTAAATGAAAAGGATGAGAACAAGATCACAGTGATTTGACGCATCACTTCAAAACTTTGGTCTATGATCAAAATGTTTCTGTCCCCTAGAAGAACCACTGCGACTGATCATGGCCAATTGTATAAGAAAGGATGAGGAGGATTACTTCTGGACAAACCAAGATCCTGAACATGATCTATCTGAACCAGCAAGAACTACAGTTGTTAAACAGGCAAGACAGGCATCATGCTAACCTGCCAATTCACTACCATTCATTGTGCTAAGCTAAATTGCGGTCAGCAGGCCTCTGTGCATAGACAAGAGAAGGGTATGTATCTTCTTGTCTCGCTCTCAGGAGGATGTCAAACAAGTGTATTTCCCTAAAAGTTGATGTGTTCCTCTAATGAATATTCATAGAAGTGCAAATTCTCTGAGCAGGGTGACTCACACAGTGCAACCTATTAATATGAAGTTGCTCATCTGGACGTGTACCTTTTTGCCTCAAGATTAATGACATGTCATCTAAATACTCTCCAACAATCTCCTCAGTGCATTCCCCTGAGATGGAACAATCACCGTTTCCAAGAATAAGAATGTTCAGCAAAAAGTGAGAGTCAGGCTGGAAGCAGTAGTCATTACCGGTGATATTTACAGACATAAAGGCTGACATTTGAAATGGGACTGAAGCATGAAATAAATAGTCCTCATTGACCTGATTAAACAAAAAGCAATCAGTTCGTTGCAATTCATTAATAAGAGCAAAATTGCACGCCTGCATGTTTTGCGGGACATCGCCATTGCAGCCATGATGGAAGGGGGGTGATTGCTGTTCCCATCTGATTGCATAATGAGCTCAGAGCGAGATCCAGCATCACTGATGGAAACATGTCATACAAGTACAAAGTAAACATTGCATCTGTTGTCAATACGTTCAAGAATCATTCATTTCATTTCAAATATCTCGTTTTATTATTGTCCGTCTCACTTACTGTCACAGAGCTCTGTGATTTATTTTATATCAAAAATCAGTCTGTTGCCTCATTGTGATAGAGGAGGCTATGGAATCTCAGCAGTTCATTGAAATTCACGTGGAAAGAGAAGTTGTCTGATCTTTTTATACGACCTTTTTCTGCAGCAGAAGAAGACAAAGGAAGTGTTTAAACACTGAATTGGAAAAATGTAAATAATCAGCTTAAGGATGTCTAGATGTACACTTGGCACCATGACACCCTGGGCTACAGTTCGACGGGTGACTTTGTGGTCGTGTCGTCGGACTTGCGGCCATATATCTTGGACTCTTGGGTGAAGAGAGCGGTGGAGCTGTCAACTGATCATCACCTGGTGGTCAGGTGGCGGTAGTCCCAGAACCCGTTGGTGGCCACCGGCGGTGGGGAGATCCACCCAGAGTTCCTCAAGGCCCTGGGTGCTGCAGGGCTGTCTTGGTTGACGCAACTCTGCAGCATCTCATGGACATCAGGGGCAGTGCCTCTGGATTGGCAGACCAGGGTGGTGGTTCCCCTATTTTAAGAAGGGGGGCCGAAGGGTTTGTTCCAACTGTCATGGGATAACACTCCTCAGCCTTCTTGGTAAGGTCTATTTGGGGGTTCTGGGGAGGAGGGTGCGTTGGATAGTCGAACCTCGGATCCAGGAAGAGCAATGTGGTTTTCATCCTGGTCATGGAACTGTGGATCAACTCTACACGGTTGGCTGGGTCCTTGAGGGTGCATGGAAGTTTGCCCAACCACTCTTCATGTGTTTTGTGAATTTGGAAAAGGCATCCAAAGCCGAAAGGCAAAGCTCTCAATTTACCTGTCAATCAACTTTCTTACCCTCACCTATGGTCATATGCTTTGGGTAATGACCGAAAGGACAAGATTGAGGGTGCAAGCAGCTAAAATGAGTTTCCTCCAGAGGGTGGCTGGGCCCTCTTTTAGAGATAGGGAAAGAAGCTCCACCATCTGGGAGGAGCTCGGAGTAGAGGGGAGTCAGATGAGGTGGACTGGGCATCTGGCCAGGATGCCTCCCAGACACCTCCCTGGGAAGGTGTTCAGGCATGTCCAAACGGTAGGAGGCCTCGGAGGAGACCCAGGACACGTTAAAGAGACTAAATCTCTCAGCTGGCCAGGGAAAACCTCGGGATCTCCGGTGAGGAGCTGGACGAAGTAGTTGGGGAGAGGGAAGTCTGGGTCTCTCTGCTTAGGCTGCTGCCCCTGCAACCCAACCCCGGATAAGTGGAAGAAAATGGATGGATGGATGGATCTGCTTTAGTACAGTTCAAATAACCTGAATAAGCTACAGCAAAGGTCTGAATCCATACAGTGCGGCAGGCACAGTATTTCTAGTGTAGGTCAAGAAGTACAGTGTGTTCATGGTTATGGCCTTGAGCCACTGAAATTATTACATTGGTCTTTTGGTCTTTAGAAAGGCAGATGGCTTCATAAAGATGTAAGAACCACCCATCTGAGCGGAGATGGCAAATCCCTGGGAAGCACATCACAGCCTTTAAATTCCAGTGTAGTTTTGTTCTGTTGTTTGAATTGGAGTCTCTGAGTCACATGACATACAATCTATGGAATAAAGATGATGATGAATTATGTGTAAAATATTCATACAATATGTATTTATCAGTAAATTGAATAAAAAGAGTTGTGTCTTATTTGTCCAGTCTGGTAAATAGCTGGTATTAATTTGGAGTTACTGGGTCACATGACATGGAAGCAATTGAAAAAAAGATTCATATTGCATAATATTTGGGAAATATTTGGGATTAAAATGTTTATTTTAAACAGTATCTGCTACCTCTTAACCATACTTGGGGTTTATCAATAAATTATTAAATGCTTAAATCATATCATGTGGTTTTGAGACCAAGTAAGAGAGGCTGCTGGGACCAGAGGTGACTGTACCCAACATAAAACTAACTTCATCGCCGATACCGGAAAGCGGAAGTTCTGTCTCTTAGCAACCAAGTGGCCAAACAATCGCGTGTAGAATCTGATGTGGCGTCATTTAGTAGCAATTTAGCACTTCAGCCCGCTAATTTAACTTATCGATATTGTATCTTGGCTATTGAGTGCACTCTTACACACACACACGCACACGCACACACGCACACACACACACACAGCCTAATTTAACGCTAAAGATGGCAGGGAAGAAGAAGGAAGCGAGTCTGCAGGTGGGAAAAAACGCCGCATATTTCTGTAGCTAAACATGACAACATGCTTCAACAACTTATATTCATTTTCTTGTCCAGACATCTGTCACAAGCCAGGAGCAGTGGGAGGAGATTCTTGCCACTAAAGGGTTGACAGGTAGGAACATCAAAATTTGAGGTTTTCCTTACACACCAAATTGTTTCAACGTATCTCACTATAAGAAAACATTTGCCAGTCAAGTGGAACAACCATGTCTGACAGTCGAGCCATGGTAAACATTATTTACAGTCTGCTGCTGCCTCCGTGTGGTCACTGGGATTACTGCAGAATAAATGAAGGCTTCTCTCTCTCTCTCTCTCTCTCTCTCTCTCTCTCTCCCCCCCCCCCCCCCCCCACACACACACACACACACACACACACATCCTCAGTGGTGGATGTGTACCAACACTGGTGCGGTCCCTGTCGAGCTGTGGTTAGTCTCCTACGAAAAATAAAGAACGAGCTGGGTGATGACCTGTTACACTTTGCCACAGTAAGCCCAGGGGAAATTCAAAGTGTGAATAATTTAAATTAAAATCTAAATTTGTGAGGGAATAGTGCTGAAGTCTGTGTGTTTGTGTGTGTGGTGCCCGTGCATGCGCTGTGTAGGCTGAGGCAGACAGCATTGATGTTCTGGAGAAGTATCGGGGGAAGTGTGAGCCCACCTTCCTGTTCTATGGGGTGAGTGTGTTTGAACAGTGTGCGTGCGTGTGTGTGTGTGTGTGTGTGTATTCAGTGATTATGTTTGTACAGTGAGATTGTGGCCTTTTCATGCTTCGCTAAGTTCATATGAGGCAACGTCTGTGCATATAATCCTCTCTTTTTCATCCAAATACTATATTCATACTTCCTCATGGAGCTGGCTGGTGTGACTTCAGTATCACAGTCATTCAAACTTTTTGCTCGATTACAATTAATCACAATAATACACTGTTTTTTACTCGTTCCTATTGGTTCAATCAATAATCAGCAAGTGTCAGTGGCTCTGGGGAACCGGTCATTTCTTGTGGCTTCTCAGCACAGTTAGTAAATTTGGGGAACTTGCCATTCATGATCTATGCTCATTAAAACTCTCTTTGACTACCCCGGGGCTAAGTAGGTTATCAAAATATTTGGCAGTTCATTTTCTCACAATCAATCTTGACTAATGGATAATGCATCTTTTCTAGATTTCTTCTCATCCTGACTCTTCTGATCCAATATTTCGAGTCTTTATTTCATTTGTGTAATCTCTTTTTTCTCTGTTTTAGTTTGCTTATGTTTTTTTTATTTCTACCTTCTGTGGATTAATTGCTTAAAAAAAGCCTCTGCTGTCACCACTGTTGTGACTGGCGGTTTGATCGATACCTGTGCTGCGTGTCCAGGGTGGGGAGCTGGTGGCGGTGCTGCGAGGGGCCAACGCTCCTCTGCTTCAGAAGCTGATCATAGAAGAACTGGCCAAGGAGAAACTGGTCCTGGAGCAAGGAGGTGAACGTAAAGCGGTCAGCTATGTGATAAATATGCTTTTCCTTATCCATGCATAATGTTCAGCTGGTCAACAGAAAATCAGTTATCATATATCTTGGTGTATAAACACGTTTAATTGGTATTTGAAGCAAAACTGCTTTGGAATCAAAATGCCCGGACATAGCAAACAGAATTAATCATTAGTTGCATTCCTATTATGAGATACAAGCTTTCACACAGTACACACACATACACACACACACACACACAAACACACACGTGCGTGCGCGTGTTGTTAAGGACTGAATGTTTAGTGGTTCTTGTCACTGCTGGCAGGTTAAAGATGATGGTCTGGAGGATGAAAAAGGGAAAGAAGAGGAGGAGGAGTCACCTGAGACATCTGGAAATGAGGAGAGCATAATAGGTGCCACGGAAACACTTTTATCATTCTGGGATTGTATATTTCTGCCTTTGTCACCACAACTTCTGCTCACCACTCATGTTTCATCTGAACCTATTAAACATTTTCAGAGTAGTCTAAGCCTGGGTTCTCAACTACTGGCTTGTGACCCATGAGGGGACAGTGAGCTCCCTCTAGTGGGCTGTAATGTGACCTAGTTGAAACTCACTTTGTGTGAAGCACATTAAATTTTAGGAAAGCAGAATACTAATCTAAAAATATGATGGAAAGTACATTTCCAAATTACAGCAAATTGAAATCTGTAATATTGAATGATGTGTCTGACTTAAATATTAACTGGCATTAGAACTGTTGTTACTGTGATATTCAGTCTGCATTGCTGATCGTGTCTCGGCTCCTTCAGTTCCTGCCAGTGAATCCTACACAGTTGCCATCATCAAACCTGATGCTGTTGCTCACGGAAAGGCAAATGAGATCACTATGAAGGTACGCTGGCCGCTCACACTCGTAGAAGCCCTGATCCTCTCAACTCATTCTCAATGCTGATGTCACTCTCCTGGTCAGATTCAAGATGCAGGGTTTGAGCTGCTGGCCTACGAGGAACGAACGCTGACTGAGGCTGACGCTCGAGAGTTGTACCAGCACAAAGCTGCACAGGTATCAGTAAACGCAACACAGTGCAGTACAGTACAGTACACTGTGTAGTAGTGTTGCATGGCATAGTACAGGATGATAGAGTAGTGTCATGCAGTATAGCGTAGTACATTGAAATACCATAATGCTGTATAGTGTAGTGCAGTAAAGTGTAAGAGTGAGGTGTAGTACAATGTCAGTATAGTGTTGACTAGTGTAATGCAGTATAGCGTAGTATATATAGGAAAGTATAATACAGTGTATTGCTGTACAGTATTAAAAGCATATTATAGTACTGTTTAGTTTGGTGTAGTATAGTATAGCACTGTAGAGTAGACCAATAATGTAGTAAAGTCTACTGGATACTGGAATATAGTGTTGTGCAGGGAGGTGTAGGCCAAGTTACTATAGGAAAGTGTAGTATAATACAACCTGGTATAATATACGTAGTTCAGAATAGTCCGATAGTTTATAGTGTAGTAGAATAATAGTATAGTAGTGTAGCTAAGTGTATAAATATTATATTACCATAGTATAGTACAGGTCAGTATAGTATAGTCCAGTGTAGTAAAGTGTGATACAGTATCATGTTATATAGTATAGCAATGTACATTGTAGATTAGCACAGCATAGTACTGAGTGTAGTATGGTACTGCATAGTGCTGTATAGTATGGTATGGTTTCATACTGCATAGAGGAGTATATTGTAGTATAGTTCACTACAGTACAGAGCGACAGTATAGCACTGTATATTGTAATATTTTATGTACTTGTAAGACACACACTCCTGTTTGTAAGATGCTGCAGTGTATTTGTGCAGCAGTCAAACAGCTGAAGGGTGGACGGATGAAGTTTTTCAGGTTGGCCTGACTCATCCGTCAGCCTGATCGCAGAGCGTCATTACCGTTTGTTAGAAATACTTCACACATCCATCTGCATTTCACCACCGAGCTGAAGACAGACGAGCTGTCTGAGCGGCTCTTTAGTTCCTGCTTTTTGAGCTGTTTGTGTTGAGACTACGTGATTAGAGACACAATGTATGAGAACAGTGACAAGCAATCGTGCTCGTGAGGTAATGCTGTAATGTAGTATTATTTCTGTCGGCAGTGATTGTGTGCGACATGTTCATTACACTCCTATGTGTCTGTTTTTATTTCTCTCTTCATTTGTATGTGATGGGGATTGCAGTCATGCTTTGAGGACTTGGTGCAGTTCATGTCCAGCGGGCCCTGCCATATTTTGGTTCTGTCCAAGGTTGAGGGCTCGGCCAACGCCGTACAAGCGTGGTGTGATTTCATTGGCCCAGCAAACATCGATGAGGCCAAGAGAGAGAAGCCAGAAAGGTTAGTTAGTGGACATATGCTCTATTTAGAAAAACACTTGAAAATTCATCAGTCTTGAGACAACACCAGTGAAATTAAACTACACTGATGAAGTGACTCTCCGTCCTGTGACTGGCATTTAAGCGAGCGTTATTGATTGCGACAGTGTGAAACAATCTCAGCGTTAAATCTGAAGAAGCCGCTGAACAGCACATTCCGCCCGCTCCGTCAGACACACCCAAACATTATGCTTCTCTACGCTTGAGCACCAGCCGAGCAACCATCTGCTCTCCTCTTATTCTCCCCCCTGGGTTCCTGCAGCTTGCGGGCACAATACGGCACAAATACACTGTTCAACGCCGTGCACGGTAGTGAGGACAGCGACCAGGCCAGCAGGGAGCTTGCCTTCTTCTTCCCCAACTTTAGGATGGCTTCAGTAGCGGGGCAGGATGGGGAGGATGAGCGTGTGGAGAGGACACTGGCTCTCATCCGGCCCACCATTGCCAGAGAAAACAGAGGTGGGTCCTGTGCCAGCTACATAAGCACTTGGACGCAAGCACACAAATACACACTCAAGGGTGGCTCATACATATATTCATGAAGTGCTTCTTGACTCCTTCACCATAAATTTGCTGATTTTGTTCCATTTTGCTAATTACAGTGCAAAGAAATGGATTACACTTTCCCATGCAAAAAAAATCTCTGTCTATTAGGTATGGTGGCACTGAAAACTCATTCAAATGGAAAGAAAAAGAACTAAACTTTGTGTTCCTTCTTATTTGTATGGGTTTTTTGGTCCATTTTGTCTTTTTTTCCTTCTTGTTTTTATGTGCTTTCCTCTTCATTGCCACTGTAGTTAGGGCGTGTACGATAAGCATCAATACAATTTTATCACAATGTACGGCAGCACACTATGCTCTATACTTTAGTACTTTACAATCTTTATTTTTACATTTTTACACCTGGGCACCACCTCGGTAGTCTAAAAATATGTACATCATTTTATGTTGAAAACTCAACAGACAAATGGAGTCAAAGCTATTTTATTCAAAATTTCCGTTCCAGTTTATCAATATTTAGAACAATATTTGCAAAGTTGTACTGAACACAGTAAAAGAAGCTGCCATTAAATCATGTGGATAAATAAAATGATTCTAAATCTTTGCGTTTCTCACTGAACAGTATAACAGTGGAACACTAAAATGTTGCTGCTGTAGTGTACACAGGTCGCAGTACATTCTTATCACGATATATTTACCAGCACAACACTGATAGTAGGGGCTGGAGAATAAATCATGGTATTGTGAAACAAAATTGTCATATATTGCTATAACAGTGTTAGTACATAGATTTAGCCTCTAAAGATAGATTTAAACTTAAATGAACATTTTCGTATCTTTGGTTCCCTAGAGGACATTTTATCCCAAATCCACAACTCGGGCTTCATGGTGGCTCTCCAAAGAGAGGTGATGCTGACGGAGGAGCAGGTCCGACAGTTTTATTCCCATCGTGTTGAGGAGGATTACTTTCCTGCACTGCTGCAAAATATGACCAGGTAACTTAACAGATGCTGTTATAAAAAGTGAAAATGTAAAAGAAGTAGTATCATGTCATTGCAGACAGTTGTTCAGCATGTGCTCACTTACAGTGGGCCTGTGCTAGCTTTGGTGTTAGCCAGAGCGGGAGCTGTGGAACACTGGAAGAACATCCTTGGTCCGTCTGATGTTATAGAAGCCAAGGAAGGGAGTCCTGAATGGTGAGTGCTTTTTTTTTTTTCTTTCTTTCTTCAACACTGAAATGAAGGTGGTGGCTAAATATCTATTTGTCCTCATGTTTCTGTCTCCTGTTTTTGTCATCATTCAGTCTAAGGGCTCAGTTTGCAGTGCAAGACGACCCAGTCAACCAGCTGCATGGAAGTGCAAGTGATGAAGACGCAACACGAGAGATCAGCTTCTTCTTCCCTACACAGCAGACACTAGCGGTCATCAAACCTGACGCCAGCCAGGAGCACAAAGGTGTCCACAGCTAGTTTCTGTTCTATGGCTCAAAGTGTCCAACTGCAGTTATTTTTGACTGATGATTCACTGATCGTTCTTTTACCATTATCAAATTATAATTGAAAATGTAATGACTGATTATTCTGTGATTAATTCTGGGACTTTTCCCCATGTTGTCATCTGCTTATGTCTCATATTTTGTGCTTTCCTTGCTTTTTTTGGTATGGTTACTTTGTTTTAAGCTATCCATTTTTTGTGGTAATGGGAAATGGGGGCCAAGTTTGCATATCTCTCATATTCTATGCTAAAAATGTGCTTTTTGTGGGGATCAAAACCATATCAAGTCTTTAGGATGCCATTGTTATCCAGGGATATCTCTGCAGCAACGTATTACTGAATTTAATTAATTTACATGGCATTTGGACTCACATTTTGGCCTTTTGCAAAAATTGCACCTCCTGCAGTTTAGATGTTGCACTAGGCCATATTACAATTTCATAACAATTTTAATAGATTTTTCATCACTGTTGTGCTCATACACTTAAGCTCTGTTCAGAAAGGAGTCTGTAATAATTATTTCCTCTCACAGAGAAAATTCTGGAGGAGATTCATGCCAGCGGGTTTTCTGTATCTCGCCTGAAGGAAACGATCCTGTCGAGGGAAACGGCTGAGGGGTTTTATAAAGAGCACAGGGAGAAGCCTTTTTTCAGCCAGCTGGTGGAGTTCATGCGTGGGTTAGTGTATCCCCGGTCACAACCACAGGAGCACGGTAGACCTGCCCTAATTCCCATAGCCACTCCAAGTTTTCACAGCACTTTACAACAGTAATCTTAGCAGCTTAGAATCAAGGCAGCCAGCCCCCGGCAACCAGCGAGGAAGTCTATCTTGATTTTTTTCACAGCACATCTACGTTGTGGAATTATCTTCCGCTTCGATTAGCTCCTTCACTTACACAACTCTTCTGATGGAATGTGCATGGAGATATGCCAACCTTGGATGGCCCTATCCCTTAGTATCACCACAGGTTTAGTCGTACTGTAGTTGTGGTGTTTCTATAAAATTTGTTATTTACGTTAATGTTATGTTAGGTAATTTATTACTGGTTCCAAGTTCATGCAACAGCATTAGAAGGGAAACCAATGAAATCTGAGCTGGCTGCGTTAAATTTCACTTTTCATTGTGATTATGTTGCTAAACCTTAAGCAACAAAGAAAACCGCACGTAGTCAACATCAACCACAAATAATATGAGCAAGGGCATATATTTGAAAAGATGTGATTAAATATTAGCATCCTGCTATCATTTGCATCAGGGGCCCCTGTGTGATGCTCATCCTCACTAAGGAGAATGCAGTGGAGGAGTGGAGGGCCATGATGGGTCCCTCAGACCCTGATCGGGCAAAGGTGGCCGCCCCAAACTCCCTGAGAGCCCGCTTTGCCTCCGATATCCTCCGCAACGCCGTCCATGGCTCCTCCAGTGAGCAGCATGCAGAGGAGAAGATCTCGTTAATCTTCGGTGACAGATGCAGCGATGCAGAGCTCACTGGTGACAGAGAGACCACCACTAGCACCACTATTCTAGGTATATTCATGTCACGCTTTAGACTTGTAACAACATTATCTTTTTCTTTTTCTGGAGTTTTATACCGTTATAGAGGAATACTGTCATTTTGTGTTTTTTGGTTCAAAAGACACTAGAATTTAAAGATTTTTTTTCCTGATTATCTCCCAGCAGAAGAGCAAGCTAATTCTGTAGATGAAAAACTAAGATCACCAGGATCCCCAACAGAAGAGGTTTCTGATAATCATCAGTAGCGTGAAGGTATGTACAAAAAAGGTATTAATGATGTAAGCTGTGCCCCCAAGTCACAGCTGGATCATTCAAAACTGTGAGCACCTAATTACACCGAACACCTTAAAATATTACAGACTGGGGGTCAACAAACTCCACAGGAGGACGTTGTTGTTCTGGATTTATAGAACAAGACACCCAGGATAAGTGAGGGGGGACGACATCAGCAGCTGATCTAGAAGCCTGAGACCAGTAGCCAACTGGTACATACAGCACTGATAATCCAGTGTTGTTGTGAATCTATATATAAGGCTCTGCATTACAGTTGAATAAAAAAACAAGGAAAATTCCAGACACATGACTCATAAAAATGTATTTGTAGTATTTTTCTTAATAATGATATTAAAAGGGTCCGGAGGTTTATTCACCTGATTTGTGGCCCAGCTGGTGTAAATGCTTGTCAGGTACCTGCTGGCTTTTTTATCCAGACGAGGGCAATTTGCCAAAACTTTAGTTTTTATTGGCTGAAATAAATGCATCAGAATTATGAACGTGCGGCTTTGAGTATATTTTCCCTTCAGTTTGTGATCAACTTTATTGCCATTTATGGATGTATTGTGCATTAATCTGGTGTTTGATTTGAGGTTTAACATCTTGCATGTGTCTGGGAAGGCCTTCAGCTTTGGCCAGACTCCCAGTACCTTTGAGATGCTCCATCTCTGGAATAGGCACAGAGCAGTTTATTTATTGAGACTAAGAGCAGATATTACTAAATTGAGACCATAGTGACATAGCTGATCGCTTCCAAAAGCAAGATAGCTTGAATGATAAAGACTGTTTTGGAACGTTGAGTAAATCCTCACTAGAGGGACTGAGGGAACCATTTTAGTGCAAATGTGCTCTACCTGATCTAGTTTTGCTGATATAAAAATAGGATTTAGAGAGAGAAAAAAAAGTCCCCCTTGCAAATTCAGTAGATTAATTTTAACCGAGCAACACTTCCATCTATGGAGAGGACACACTAGAGCTTTTGTTTTCATTCAGAAAAGTTGACCTAATTATTCTCCTTTACAGGTGAACCACATAAATCAAAGTGGCAGACCAGGGACGATGCAGAACACTCACACTGAATCACACCTGCTCCTTCCTCATGTGGTTTAGCCTTTAAGATAAAGAGAGCACCGCAAAATAAGCGAGCCCAATATATCTGATGCTGGCTCCTAACAGCAGCGGTGCGCTGACACGATGATGAGTGTCCAGAACTTGGAATTCCTTCATTTGTTGAGGTCTGTTTTAATAAGGCAACATTGTACTTTGAGTTCTGTTAAGATAGAAAAATGTTAGGTTAAGGCTCTCAGATTACCATTTTTTCCTGTTAAATAAATATCTGCAATATAGAGTAAGTACAGAATTATGGTTCATTATCTTTTTAATGCTTATGTTTGAGTTGATGACATCTAACTGACGAGTGCTTCCCCAGGTGAAATGATGCAAATGTTAGTTGTGAAATGTTTCTTTTTAACTCTTAAGAGCAGTTAGTGACACATCTGTGCTTTTCTCTGATTAAAAAAATGGAAGTTTTATTCAAATTTTTTTCTTAAAATTAAATAAAATTTGTTAATTCTCACAAAACAGACAAAAGTCACACAATTAAATTCATGATGGGTCAAAAACTAGGACCTAGACTTAGTAAGTTAAAGATCATCTTAACTCAAAGTCATCTGCTGAAATCGTCTCTGATGCTCTGTTTGCTGGGGCTTCCTGCTACCCAGCTGTGGTGTCGCCCCCACAAGTGCTTTCGGACGGCATGTCCTCCCAGTGGGTAGCAGCCTCAGACAACTGCTTCGTTCATGTCGTCATCAGCGGTGAACGACCTCTGAAACATCTCTGTGATGGTCCTCTGATTCTGATCCTGAACAAATCCAAATAATTACATTCAACTCTTTGTCTACACATACAGTGCATATTTGGTTTAGCCGTGTTGATACAGCATCAGTGTGTGTGTGTGTGTGTATACACACATAGTTTACCTTAGAGTGGAAGCTGGCCCTTAACGCATTGGCTGAGAGGTTTGACTCAGACAGACCGACCTGCTCCAAGACCTTCATTTTTTCCTGGATCATTGGCCTGCGTCAATGAAAAGAATACTTTTACAATCATGTAGACACATTTTCAAATGCTGTTGCTGAGTTTTTAGTTCAATCTTACATACCACAAGTGATCATCAGCTGTTCCCTTGGCAACCAGATAGTGAATGTTCACATTGCTAGTTTGTCCAATACGATGCACCCGATCCTCTGCCTGAATGAGAACCTGCAGCAGATAAGCATTCTCCTTTAATGGCCATTTGACACATGCAACTGTCTGCTGCGTGTCAGTCTGCAGATTTCTGCAACCAGACGAATCAGTCTTGGCGTTTATCACTGGCGACAAGACAAGATAAGTTGCTGGCAGCTTGAGATCGGCCACATTTATACTGTCTGGCCGTTAAATACAACATTTAAGCTTTCAAGCAGTTTAGTATTCCCATACGTCTCTTGCCTTCATTCATTCAGCAACAGTGACCCTGAAAGTTCAACGATTGCTTTGGGAAAGTATTAATTCATTATTCAGGCTTATAATTGAGCTGCCAACAGTTGAAATTATAGCCCTAAAAAGATATTGCCTGTAACAAAGAGGAAACCACTTCAAAGAGACGAGTTAGCAGCACAGGTTGAGTATAGCATTTTTCACTTCATAATTAAATTAGCTTTTTCTTGGATTTGTTCCCCTCTTCTCCCCGGACTTGAAAGGCACTTTTGGCATGGACCACCTCTCCAGGGGTCTTGACAGTCACTTCTAACACACATAGGTTGGGTGTGCTTCCTTGTAAGATGTTTGTTTGTGGATGTGAAAGTCATCTTCTCTTCTAATTTACATAACATGACAGCAAGGACAGAAACTTCCTCTCTACATCCCTGGTATATGCTGTGCTCGAAAGTAACCCCTCAGTTTAGGGGGAATATTTTGCCTGAGGGACGAACTTAAACTTAAGGTAATTTATACAAGTGACTCTTGAGCTGCTACGTGTTTAACTTTCTTCACCAGACATTTTTTGTTCTCTGTCATTTAGTGTTGGCTGATGCTTAAAATTAATATTGCAGAGCCCCCCCCCCCAAGGTTACAAGCAGCTGCGTATGAGGTTTAACGACAACATGACGGCATGAAAACAAAGGAAGTAGAATTTAAATGAGTAGGACTAGACTGGAACCCAGCATGTGTTCCTATTTAACAATCTGAAATGAAAGTGGAGCATACTGAATCAATATCAGCCATCATCTTACCCCGGGGTTCCAGAAAAGCTCTGCGAAGACCACCAGATCAGCGGAGTGCAGCGTCAGACCCATGTTGGCCGCAGTGATGGACAACAGAGCCACGCAGGTCTTGTTGGAGAGTTGAAACCTGTTACAGAGCTGCTGTCGCTCAAACGACGGAGTGGCACCGTCAATACGGATGTGATTGACATTCTGAGGGAGAGACGCAACTAATAATCGCATTCTTTCAAGGAAAAGCTGCTCACAAGAATGACAGCTGTGGAGCGTTAGCTCATCTCACAGATACACGAATGGTTTCAAACTATTCAGGTGAGAATGATGTGTCAAGAAACGAGGCGATGCATCAAGACTGCGAGCAGACAACGCAAGAGCTCAGAGGTATGACATCACTCGACATGCCAGTATTTGTGGTAAAAGAGGAGAGAACATATGCATTCATAAGTCCCTTCACTGTTAATTTATGTCGTTTTCATTAGCTGGTAGTGAACCTCTGGACATTACCCTCATCGTGCAAAATGTTAAAAATTCAGTTTGTCATATCAGCCCTCGTACGCTAAAATGTTTCTACATGGGAACTTTCCCTAATTCCAAGGTGCCTGAATGCACAACTTAGAGCTCAAATGTGCTAATCCTCCAGTTTCCTGCAGGCTGATGGTCTGAAGCCTGGTCAGAGTTTAAGTCCAGATGCATTCTTTTACTCCACAGTAGCTGCCTATGATGAGAACATCTTACCTTCTTTACCAGCTCTGTGGTGATATGATCCAGCACTAACTTGTGATGGGCGAAGACTAAAAACTTCTCCCTCCCACACTCCAACATGTCTGTGATGTACTCCCTGTCGGTGGCAGAAACAACATGGTTCTCAAACTGTTTCAGCATTAAAATATTCAGCGTTCTGATGTACTTGTTAAGAAGTTATCTTAAAAGCCTGCACAATCACACCAGTCAGACAAAAGATTTGGGCTTCATTCTGACATTTTAATCTGATCCCTCATCATAACTGAGCTGATCTGACGTGCTGATCTCCTCCTATTAAGGGCGACTGTACGTACATTATGGCTTGGAGCTTGGCTTCAGCTGTGTGGTTATAAAAGAGGAGGAGCACTTCTTTCTCTTCCTTTTTCTGTAGAAAAAAAGGGAGATAAGGCACAAGAGATAAGAGCTGACAGGAGATTGTATTTGATGATTTGATAAGAGTGCAATTACTCTGAGGAACAGTGTGAGAATAAGTGCGAGCTCTGCGACTCCACTTTTCACTACCAGGAGTGTCTCATGTTGGTTTTTAATACACTTGTGAGTGTGTGTGTTTTTCAGACCTGTTAGGACTCACTCGTATGAATACGATGTTGTCGAATTTGGCCTAAACCTAATCCCTATTGGTCACAGGAGCTAACTTCTTGCGGCAGCCGCATCAGTTTTGTCTAAGCTTTGATGGATTTGCTTCATATTACCGGAAATGTTCCCCCTCCTGTGGCAGACATTATTGATTTTTTTTTTAACAAAATATTTATTATCTCTTACATGTCTTGATGGATTTTGTACAAAATAACATTTTATTTTGTTGCTGGCGAGCGGGGAGGGATGGTTGATTGATGGTGTGAGGAAGAGTCTGATACATTTGGTGGCAGTTTAGTTTGTTTTTAGCAGATTCAGACTGATAGTTTTCTTTCACTCTAAACTGGAGCTCTCACTCACACGGATTATCTGAAATATGTTTCTGCAAATGCTTGTTTGTTGCATTGTGTTGTTTTGGTTTTTTTAAATGAATGTTTGGAAAGATCCAAGGACTGATTACATTTTAAAGGCATTGTTACGTAGTTAGGACGTTGTGAGAACACTGACATTCTCCGACCTAAAGGATGTGTAACTTACATTGTGATGTCCCTTGGCCAACTCCTTGGCTGCAGCTGACAGAGCTGCTTTTGTTCGGGTGCTGATGCCATCTATGGTCACCGTGACAACTTTGCGCTGTTTCGAAGGAAGCTGGGAGAGAACGTCCGACTTGAGGCGTCGCAACATCAGACACTCTTCCAGCAGCACTTTTAACTCCCCGAGATTAGAGGAGCCTGAGTAATCCCATCCCCAAGTCATCTAGAGGAGGAGGAGACACACAAGGATGCTGAGGGAAAGAGACTGACGTGACAGGGGGATGACACAGAAGGTAGAGCTGGCAGGAAAGTGGGAGCAGGTGGCCAGACCCCGTATGAAGCACTTAATATTAAGGTTGAAGCTTCTTTTCAATCATAAATTCAGATTCATTTTCATTCCAGTCGAAACAGAAAATTAAAAAGACTGGAGACATTTTTTTTTAACATTAGACGTGATAGTCATGATCCTTTGTAAGCCGCAGGTCACATTAGTGACAAAAATGGGGTGAATACTGGTTTATTTTTATTTTAATCATGCAGCAGCACCCTCACTTGAGTTTGTTAAAATTGAGGAGGTGTAAGTAGAAAGAATACAGCAACAAAAGAGGAGGAACTTCAGCTTTTTTTTTTCTTTCTTTTTTTTAAACACATCAAAGTCTGTTTACAGGTCTCTGGGAGTTCAACTAGTCTCGTAAAATTTTGCCTCTTCAGTGTATTGAAGTGGTCATCTCCCTCAGGAAAGAGCAGACTGTGCAGTTTAAGTAAGGAGGATAAATAAAAACAAATAAAGCATGAATTGACCTTAAATGTCTTTGAGATGCAACAGGCTTTAGGGAGTGTCAATCAGCAGCACCCAACGACTTGAAAATGCAGTGTGCTTGCGTGTAACGCACCAAGAATGTAGTTTAAACATGATTGATAAGTGCCTGGGATGGTGCTGGTGTCCTTGAATAATACACAAATAAATCTATATTTTATTATTTATCAGACCTTAGCAGATCAATGTTCTTCAAACCTAAGCTACCTGTTTAGCATCACAGTAGCGCATCCCAAACTCGTGGAAGCGTGGGAAGAGCGTGGGTCTCACAGCCAGAATCTGGGTGTAGAGCTCAGCAGGTCTGGACATGGCCGGGGTCCCGGAGAGAAGAATCACCCTCTTTGCTGCCTGATGACAGAAAATCAACTCTGATCAGGGAATTGTTCAGAGAGTCAGAGCAAGAAATTAAATCCAATCATGAGCAAAATACTGGAATGATCTCAGAGGTTAAGAGAGATTTGAAAACGTGTGCAGAGAAACAGAGCATGTTCATCACTCATCAGCCCAAAAAAATAATAATACTCGCCATCCTAAATCTTCATGTTTTTATGACTAAAAATAAGCATTCTGATTCACAGCTTACTGTAATGCCTTGGTGAATAGGTTTCTTTGAAGGGGACCCTATTTTAGAGACCTCCTGCTGAGCGCCACGGCACACATGAATGTAATGACAACCCCTTCAGGGTACTTTCTGTAAACAATACCTTCAGCAGAGGCAAAGCGGCTTTACAACGAGCCGTCTTCATGTTCTTCAGAAAGTGAGACTCATCCTGCACAGAGTGACAAACACACGCACACAAAGTTGTTTCTAAAAACAAATTGGGAGACTGAAGTCGAAGCGAATTCTACCTAAATGTCAACAACTCAATCGTTGAACTGACCATGATGAGAACACTGAAGTGATTTCCTGGCTGCTGTTTGTCCATCCGACTCAGGAGGTCGTAGCTGATGATGTTGACCAAACCCGACCGCAGATTATCTTTGGCCTTCATCACCACGTTGATGCTGTCAGGACTCAGAGAAGGGAGCCAGCGTCTGAAGGCCTTTAGACGGACACAAAATGAAAGAACGGATTTATCTGCTGTGAAAACAAAGACAATATCAGGATCTGAAACTGTCAGATCCACTGGCACGTTCTGAAACTGTCAAATTCATGGAAATATCTGCTAGTTTGAAAGTTATTTATCAGTGTTTCCATTTACAAAACAGCCAATTATGCAGTTTGAAAAATGTCCAGTGGACAAAACTACAGGAAAAAAAATGGACTTACTCGTTGTCCGCTCACCTGTCAGCTCAACTTAAAGTCACTACGTGTGGAGCTCTCACGCTTTGCAGACAATTTGGCTGAATGCACAAGACTAACAATGCAGATAAGAGGCTGGCCAGACAGAGTGGACGTCCTGCCACTAAACTCCCCACCGTGATTCGGGCTCCTGATTGGGAGACTGCGTTTGATCCGAGATATCTATTTAGAGAACAGACTGTCATGTCTTGTCAATAGCTTGAAGGCCTGCAAAAGCTTGTCTGAAAAAGCACTGCCAGTGTAGCTTGTTAGTCCTGCTGAAAATGTGGAGTTTGAAAGCATCGTGTACTTACCTGCCTCTCAACTCTATGAGATGACAATAAGACACAATCTACTGATGCAAAGTAAAAACAATTATCTTTCCACTCTTAATGTCTGCAAAAACACAGAATTTGACAGAGCAGCCCAAAACACAAAAAGACAAGCACCTTCGTCAAAAAGCAGTGATTCATATTTCTTGCCTGCACCCAAGAGACAGGGAAATCGAAGCAGGAAATTCAATACTGCCATCTTCTCAGCCAAAGATAAAGTGCAAGCAGTCCTGAGGGAAACAGTATTAACATCCTTCAAATGCAGAAAGGCTGAAGGGGAAACCAGCGCGATAATGTGGAGGCCACGCTTTCTGTCAGAGGAGACTAGAGGGCTCCTAAAGGTGCCTGCTAACTCGGTGCAGAGCAGAAATTGAAATATTACATAACCCAAAAAAAGAGGGATTGAATCAGACAGCTCCAGCATCACAAACACATTTGTTCAAGTAGAACTGAACAGATCCCGGATTTTTTTTTTTTGGGGGGGGGGGGGGGGGGGGAGCAAAAACCCTAAAACCCCATCAAGCAAATGTAAATCTTGTTTGCAGACTGGAAGAATTTATTTTCAAAATGCACATCAGAATATGTTGCTGTAAATCTGACGTGTGTGTGTGTGTGTGTGTGTGTGTGTGTGTGTGTGTGTGTGTGTGTGTAGGATGTGATGCAGCTAAGATCTAAACAGTAAAGATGGTTCTTAGTGTTTACAGCAAATGCTGTAGCCAGACCAGATTCTACGCCAAATGGATATCGTGGCTTGTTGTAGAATTATTCTAAATGTGTTTATCACAGCTTGTGATGGAGAAAAATAAATAAATTACGCGACTGGCCAACAGCTACTGGCTATTTATATTTCTTTCAATTTATGATCGGGCTACATTTACAATGAAAATAAAGTTGTGAAAATGTGGTGGTGCACCGTGCCGAGTGTATGTTTTTACTTCAGCCCACGTGTAGCGCACAGAGGAGGGAGCCACCACCAGCAAGGGCCACTCGTTCCTGTAGTAGGCTGCGATGCAAATGGCCTGCACCGTCTTCCCCAGACCCATGTCATCAGCCAGGAGGAGGCGACCTTGTTTAAACACTGCAAAACTACAGGGACATAAAGCCATAGTGAAACAGAAAGCTACAGCTGGACAGTGAAAAGAGTCACAGAGAGAAATGTCAAAGAGGGTACCTCCTCATTTGCACACGGCTGAGTAAAAGCTGTTCTTTGGCTACGAGAGTGAGAGGGCTTAATGTTTTGCAAAGGCACCTACTTGACTCCCTCCTTCTGGAAGGGCATGAGGCTGCTGGTAATGGAGGAGTCAATGCTGGAGAGGTCTGCTTCAGGGACGTCCAAAGACCTGGCTTGAGGCCCTTCAAACCTGGCAGAGAAAGCCTGGATTACTGCCCTAGGCAGAGGCTCCACCTCCACTGCTGCTATCCCACCGAGGAGCTCCACTGGGTATGGAACACAGCGCGGTTAGACAAGATGGCAAATGTAGCAGAGACAAACAGCAACACAAGGAGGAAGTTGCTGAATAAAGCAAATGTTGCTCACTCAGTCTCCTGTAATCCTCCAGTGAAAAGCTCCATTTCTTTGTTTTCATATCTGCAAAAACAACCAGAATATTACACATAAAAGCCCATAAATGATTCTACAGAAGACAGTAAAGGATAATCACGTCATGATGGGACTGTTACCGTAACACTTAGTCGGCATTTGCTTGAACGCTGCAATGACATCGACCTGGTAACCGATGTCGACTTCAAACTTGGTCGGGGACACCAGGATGCACTGGCCCTGCACAACAGCTCCAGGTTTCTGCCAGCTGGTGCACAGCTTCAGCAGAGCTCCCAGTATGGGGCTATCGCTAGCTCGGCTCGCGGCTGCTGTCAAATCCACCGTCTCCAGAGGCCTCAGAGACACCGAGGCCAGAGACGCCGCTTCTTCCACTGCAACGCAAGGTCAAGAAAATACACTCCATCATAGTGGTAGATGAGAGTAAAAAGCTCCTGTCACATGATTTCACCTGGCAGGAATACTTCTTCAAGTACTTACTTAGCTGTTGATAGTCCTCCACACTGAAGTTCCACATCTTTGTGGTGGGGTCTAGTGCAGAACAGTTACAGAACATCAGGAGTGAAAAGACTACATGTTGGATCTTGGAATTTAACAACTAACCCCCGTGAGGGACATCAACCTACTTTTTCTTTCATTCATTATCATTTAGTGTTGCAGATTATTCTGATTTTGTGGCTGGCTAACTGAAAACACGCCTGCTCCTGTAGGACACGCTACACTCAACAACAGCCAAGAACCGACTTCGTTTTATGTGCAAGCAGAATCTCTTTGACCAATGTGAAGCCAACCCAGCAGCAACAGAGACGGAATGTAAATAGTTTCTGTTTATGTTTGGCCCTGCATGATTATTCTGTTTAGATAAGTTAGCTTGTAATAAATGAAGCTGCACTTGTAGTTTTCCTCTTGCAGTACTTCTCAATCTGTACTCATGTGAAACCCACATTTCAAAATGTACACCAGTTCACAGGATGTTTATGTAGCAGTCTTCCTCAGAATTCAGCGTTCTGGCAGATGACAAATTTGAGGGAAAACCTGAAAAAATGAGAAGAGAAGTGGGATCCTACTCTCAGCTATGTTCGGGAAATACGAGTCAAGGCCGAAAACAGCGAGGGCGCAGCTTCAAGCTGTTGAGATGGGTTTCCTCAGCCCTCGGGAAGGTGGCTGGCAGCTCCCTGAGGTGAGAGGGTGATACGAAGTCTTGTCACGTGGGAGGGACTCCGAGTAAAGATGCTGCTCCTTTGTGTAGAAAGAAGCCAGCTGAGGTAGTTCAGGATTCTAGTCAGGGTGCCACCTTGGGGGGGGGGGGGGGTTCACTGCAAAAAAGTGATGGAGAAATGGGATGGAGCTCCATCCATACTGCAGCTCGCTGTGAACTTCGCAGTCACTGATGTTTAGGGATGAAGCCGTTGCCAGTTTCATGATGAACCACAAATTCCCGATAGAACAGTCACGTCTGTCGTTTCAGTTTCACTAAAGCAGAAATTCTGCTCAGTATCACGTCATTGGCGTCTACGGTTACTGGGCTGATGCTCATTCCTCTCCTGATAAAGAGACATTGCGGTTTGTGAAAATAAATCAGTTATAGCAAAGTAGAGTATCAGCCAAAAAAAAAAAAAAAAATCCACAATGGCACATCCCTATAAGTCAAAGTCAGCAACAGTCTCCTCGAAACCGACGCAGCAGCCACGCGCTCCCGTGGGAACACAGTGGAAGGCTGGAACAGCACTTCAGAGGTTTCTCAGTCAAGAATTTACACGTGACTGAAACGTATGTGAAGTTTATGTTTGATTAAACCTGGTTTTCCTAGAATCGAGAGTGCAACAGCAGAATACCGCCCCACAAAACCTGCAGTAGTGAGTCAAGTAGTTAAGCCACAAAACAGGTTTGGAAGAAAGGGGTCATTAACTTGGGCCAAAGGCGGCTGCTCCTTCTGACTGGAGCTAAAGTATAAAAAGTAAAACTTGGAATATAGATAGTCAACCTGTCTGCAAAACATGTGGAACGCCAACTGAGTGCAGAGCAAAGGTGTTCTGACAGCTGGTGGATGGCTCAAACCCTACAAAGGCACTATGTTGATTTTTCCTTTGTCACGCATCTGTAGCTGCACACTCACCATAGTTCTTAGAGGGGATGGATTTGAAAACAGCGATCAGCTCAGCATGGTAGCCCACTTCTACTCTGAAACGTCCATCTGTGTGCGGCACACATCTTCCTCTCACAGAAACTGTGGGCTTTTTAGTAGGCACAGAGTTCAGCGATGAAGCGTTCGAGGGGAGTTGTGCTGCAGGACTCTGCACTGCACGTTTACTTGGTTGCTTGTAAAATAAGCTAACGACACCGCTGGAGCCGGTGGAAGCGGGATCGGCTTCCGTCTGAGCTAGATTAACACTGTGGTTGTTTCCATTTGAGCAGACAAAGTTGTTCAGGTGCTGAGTTTTGGGCTGAGGAAGAGGTTCGATGACTTGTATCTATGAAGACAGACAGGCGTTAAAGAGGTTGTATTTATTCTCCATGCAATAGTTAAATCTATGCTCAGGTCTCACCTGTCGGGAGGAGTTCTGCAGGGACCTGATTTGGTTCCCACTCTCAGATAACTGCTGGGGATTTGGGTTACTGAAGCTCTTAGAGTCTCTTTTGGAGAGTGGAACAAACCCTTTTGGTGCTGAGGCTGAGCCAGAGGTTTCTTGATGATTGGGGGCAGCAGGATCTGGCAGACTGTTGTGTTTAGGTGGCTCAGAGACGCGTGAAGTACCGCTCTGCCCGCTGGTGGTCTGTCCAAGTCTCTGGGCTCTTCTCTCCAGAGCCTTCCTTCTGTTCTCCTCGATCTTCCGCTGCTGCTCGGCAGTCAGCTGATTAGGCATGATTCTGATCTGCTGCTGGCTTCTACGCTCGTTCACAAGTCTTTCCTGACAACTCACACGAACCCATCAGAACACGTACCTGCGCCGCAGCCTCCTATGCTAACAGTGGCAGCTAACCTGCTAGCATGGGCGGGAACAGACAAACCAGACGGCGGAAACTATCGAGACCGTGATGTCCGAGAACAATCATTCACAGAGAAACCAGAGTCAGCAGGCTAGAGATCTACGGGCGAAAAGAACAAGCGAACTAGAGACGCATTACTCCAGCTAGTTACTTGACAGGAACTCGCGAACTGCCTTTGCCGCGCAGGAAGTGACGCAGAAAAACAAGCAGGCACGTGGAGCTAGCGGCTGCTCGCTTGATCGTCAATAACAACGGTCCTCGTTCATGAAATGTTCTTACGCTCAAATGTGTTCTTACACGGTTTAAGGGACATTTAGCCCTCATTTAAGTCTTACAGACAGGAAGAGAAACCCTGGGGTCATTTATAATTAATTACTCCGGACAGTAAGGTAATTTATTGAGACAAACAAATAAGACATTTGAGTCCAAATATATACATAAAATAACCTTTTTTAATTCAGAATATAAAATAATGTACAAAATTCAGTTGCGAGTCGGTGTTGGCCAAGTGTGTAACATTAGCTAACTTCTGCTGTAATTGTCCACTAAGAGGGAATTCAATAAAGGTTTTGTACATATTTCATATTTCTGTATGGAATCTACAGGGAAGCTCTTTACACACCGAGTCGACCTGGATGATTGACAGGTACATATACCAGGAGGAGCAAGGCCTTACAAATAGTCTGGATATGCTACTGGTCTGTAAAATAAAATTGAGGGCTTAAAAAAAAAAAGTCAAGCGTTTGTGTGAACAAAGTTGTGCAAAGGAACATTCCATTAATGAGGCCCATTGATCTGAAGACAAGCTGCAATAAATCTAACATTTTTAACTGGAAACCAGGATAAGAAGTCAGCCTTCAAAATTACCCACAAATATTAGCCTTTCAACCAGTAAATAATGATGTTTTAAAGAGTTATCAGCACAAACAGATTTTTTATTTTTTTTTATCTGTAGGCCTATCTATAAGGCATCGTAGAAAAAAGGTCTATGCTGACCTTTGCTGATTTATTACTTATCAACTCTACAAAGACTTTTGTGGGAAGTTGTGTTTCGCTTCCTGAAAAATCCCAGGAGAAAATGAAAGAAACACCCATTCCTTTTATAAGGAATCCGCTTTCATTTTGGGCAAAATTCTTGATCCGTAAAAGTACGCCATTAGCTACCAATTTGGAAAAACATTTCGTGTTTTTAAGGAAAATTTGAACTATTCAACAATGTTTAAGTTTCTTAATAACTATGAGGAAAATAACTCTCCAGGCCCTCTCTCAACATGTACTAAACCTACAGTGCTTCCGGGTCAGGAAAGTTCACATGGTCTAAAAATGAAATATAAAATTTAGCGTTCAAATCTCTTCAATTTTGTAAAACTCATATATTCAAGTACAGATAATGACAAAGGCTTAGTGCACTCTGCTAAATTCAACCAGCTGGAGTGAGAAAGCTTAATGCGTCAGCTCTGTGTTGTCAACCCATTTATTTCTCACCCCTTGGCTTCCAGCCTTAACACAGCTTTTTATCAATTTTCACAAATAAAAGAAACACATTTCTGTCCGCACTCCAGCAACAAATGTCTTTATTTCATTTACTCATTCAAACCACCCAGCCGTTCCAAAAATAGCCGGTTAATGGCCATGCTCTTTTGCAGTTTTCTGCTTTAAGGAATTGCCTATTTTTGAGCCATTTTTAAATTACATTTCTTCAAAGACACAGTTATTGGTCAGCGCTGTGGAGCATGCAGCTGCTAAAATGATAGCGAAAGATAAACGACGCGCCATTATACAATAAAAAGCAGCATTTAGAGTTATCCATTTCACCAGCTGCAGTTACTGATATTAACGGTAACCTGACATCCTGGAAGTGTCTGTTTTCAATTGGCCTATGATTTCTTCTACTTTTGAAATGATAGTCAGAATGCGGGTAGGATTTTAAGTGCAGGGATTTCACTGGAACAATTGGCTTTACAATGTATATCACTTGAGTTGAAACAATAAGCCAACTAATTTAGAGGCACTGGACAGAAAATCAGCAACAATTTATATTCTAATAAACATTCTTTCCCTAATGCTGTTTCCAGCTCTTCAGATCATTTATGACAGGAAATCAATCAGGTTTTGGACTGTTGGGCTCATGTTTCAGGGCCATGTTTTGAGGCGTTTCTAACATTCTGCCCTTCTCATATATGGAAATGGACAGCATATTAATATCACCATTCAGTGTAAGGCAGCCCAGTCCCACACCAAAGCAATTATCAATCAAAATGTCAAATATGTTGTTGTAAAAGAGACACATAGTAAACAACGGTGTTTGTAGAGGCAGAATTTATGGCAGAGCTGCTTTAAGAGTTGACATGAGATTTACAAGGGTACCTAATAAAGTGGCCAGTGACTGCAAAGCAACACTGACGATGTAGCAGGTGGGAATATGTGCAGAATTATCGAGGGGTGATGGGTGGGCAGGTGTTTAGGGGTCTAAGAGTCAACAACATCAGGTGGTCAGGTGTTGAACGTCAGGGACAGACTTGACCCCACGAAGAAGACTTCTAAGTTATTGTGACAGCTGCTTGGAATAATAATTCAAATACTCAAATTTAGCTTTGCATGATGTAAATCATCGACTATTGTGAATGCATGATCGAGCTTTTATTTTGATATTATTATGGTTTTATACTGTATAAATTGCTATGATAAATTTACTATCACTATTATGTTGTCATTGTTTTGTTTTTATGGTCTTCATAACGTTGTGAAATGTTACTTTTATTTAGGGAGAGGCTTTCCCTGCGCTGCATACGATATTTAATTATATGCCTTGAATGTGTATTTTTTGTGGTGTGATCAGTAAAACTAAACTAATATACTGAAATGGCTGTGATGCATAAATTCAAACTGTGGCAGCTACCTTGGATTCACATTTTCGTTTGATTTCCTGATCTCATGCATATTTTCCTTCTGGTGCATGTTAGATATGTTCAAACCACCTTCAAGTAAAATGACGCTCTACATCATTCATCTCCACCGCGTGATGACTAATAGTTGAATTTTTCAAACGTTGATCAGTCGCCGTGGCACTTGATTTTTCTACTTTCTGCTTGCAGGTCGAGAGTCAGAAACAGGAAAGTAAAAGAAGCGAACGTTAATGTTCGTTTTAACGTTGTGGTTTATTTTTGTTCTTGTTTTTTATGAATTCTTCCACTAAAAGAAACAATCCACTGGCTCTCGACTGTACTAATGTCATAGTAGAGAGTTGGCTGCTTGCATCACTGCGCGGTAGTGACGTGTGGCGTCTGGGAGCTGTCCCAGGCATCATGGTGCTGAAGCTGCAGCATCGATTCGGCGGCCAATGATCACAGGAGAATCCGGAGGCTTTCGTCCATAGCAGGACGGTCCGACAACCGTGTTGGATCCCAGCAGGCGGATTTAAACCCATCGGCTCGCTGCTCGGTCATGGAGATTCGGTAACCGGGGATGTAAGCTTCACAAATTGCCACCGACCTGCAGTCTGGCTGAGGATTTATGAAAAAAATAAAATAAAATCCTCAAACTGTGAGTCGTATAGAAATCGGTGAAGCTCGCCAGGTAAGACGTTCGCTTCTTAATGTGACACGCCATTAACCGACTTGATTTGACAGCTACCTGAGCTCTTAAAATGTCGTTTGCATATTAGAATCCCAATATTTGTGTTTTGTAGTCTATTTGGCTGCACTCAGGCAGATATCAGTCCTGGATGAGTGTGGAGGAAGAAGCCTGTCGAGATAGTTTATGTTGCACAGACCAGGCAGACTATTAAGGCCATGGAATGACAGTGGGCACTGAGGGAACGGGCCATTATTACTCGAATGCAGATTCCTATCAATCTAACGTTTGACTTTCCTCTTCTAGCTGCTCCATTTTAAACTTAATGGCTTCAGACACTTGTTTACATCGATGGGATTTGTCTACTTTTTGGATTCTCTTGGGAAGACACTAAAAGATTCAACTGGAATATAAAAAACAAACAAACAAACATCTATATCTCCTACTTGAAAACGCACCCATCACCCATCCCACGACATATGAAGAAGTGCTGGCAATGAGGGCGCGTACAATACATGCTGTTTATTTCCTGCACCTCTGCACGGTGCTGTGACTTTCTGGCCGGAGACAGCCCCGATGCTGCGCACCCAGGGCATGCTGAAGAGCCGCTGCTGCGTCCTGCTCGGTGACCTGAGGGTGCTGCTACTCGGGCCACCGACACCGCTGCCTCCGCTGACCCCCATGAGCGGCCAAGCTACGGAAAGCCATGAGACAGGCGTCACCGTCCCCGACAACAACAACACGTTAACGCGGGGCCACCAGCAGCAGCAGCAGCAGCAGCAGCAAGCGGGGGAGCGGACTAGCCCACCTGCAGCAGCCACCACCGGGCCACCCGAGCGAGCGGTGGCGGGCTGGGTGGATGCTGCAGAGCTGTCGGCGGCGCTGCGTGGCTGCAGCAGCTCCTCTGATGACTGCTCAAAGGGCAAACTGGAAGAGAGATTCTCCCTCACCAGCTACACGGAAAGTGGCTTCAGGACGCCAGTGTGCCGGATCTGCTTCCAGGGACCAGAGCACGTAAGTGACGGAGAAATATTCCCCTAAATATTAATCATATTCATGTTAGAGCTGCCTGTCTCTTGGAGGAGCTCTTGGTGTTGTATTTGGTTGGAATCACTCAGGAACATTAGAATTAGAGACCAGCCGGGTGATGGAAATGTGGCACATTTAGGTCCACCAATCATCCCTCCTGTCTGAACCCTGATAACACACTTTGTATTATATGGATTCACTGGTCAAGCTTCTTTCCCTGTGACAAAGCCCTCTCCCAAGGTCTTGTTATGGCAGTCACACAGCTGGAGAGCTCTGTGTGCAAGGATGCGTCCTAAGCCCATCACGGTGCATGGTTTGAAAATCCTGCTACAGCGAGCAGGGGGAGGATAATGAAAGACCTTGTCCCCCTTGGTTGACAAGTGTGGAGGATACAGAGGGTTGCAGTAACAACTCATTATAACCAGACTTTGTGAATTCATATTGAAGCATTAAATGCCTGAATAGATCAACTAATAGCTCTCTCACTCTGCTGCTCGCACACGCCACCTGGAAACAACAGCAATAAAAGAATGCACAGAAGGGTAGAGCCTTGAAGTTAAGCACACTGAGAGTCTCTTCCTTTGGGGCCGTATTGATGATAATGTCACACTACCTCAGTCAAGAGAGAGAAAGAGAGAGAGAGAGAGGGAGCGAGAGAGAGGAGAAATGAAATGGCAAAGGAAATAATATGAAACAGGCCTTTTCACGGCAGCCATGTTGACATGTCATAGCAAGACGAACACAGGTGAAAATGATCAAATGTGACACAGCCATTCCAGTGCACAATAACAGGACTGGCTCATGTAATTACACCTGTGTTTATCTTGCAGGTAAACATGGCTGCTGTTCAAAGGGACAATTACGGCAGATAAACACACATATTAGCTCAGATCATTCTCACAGAAACACGTGAAATTGCCATGAAAATAACCACAACATCTGAGGACTCCACAGTGATATTGATGTTAAAATAACATGCCAGCAGTGTGGAAATGACGTCTTTCATGGTGGATGCATGTTGTCCCTGGTTCAACAGTGTAGCGCTACGGGCAGCAGTTAATATTCAGAAAACAGCTTCAGGAAATTAGTTATTGATTGTTGAAAAAAAGTTTTATAATGTGTCACAAATTGGTGTCTTGAGCTCATGAAGATATATATATATGCAGTGTGTGTGTGTGTGTGTGTGTATATATATATATATCTTCATGATATATGTGTGTGTGTGTGTGTGTGTGTGTGTGTGTGTGTGTGTGTGTGTGTGTATTTCAATGTGCATAATGCAGAAAGAGCCAGCCTCATATATTTAGCTTGAGGTTAATGTTAATCAGCTCTTAAGAAAAAACTGTCCAAAAATGTCTGTTTTTCAAACCCAATTTGTGTTAAGTCCATCCATCCATCTATCCATCATCCATCCATCCATCCATTTTCTATACCGCTTATCTGTTAAGGGTGGGAGGGTGGAGCCTATCCCAGCTGACAGTGGGTGAGAGGCGGGGTTCACCTTGGACGGGTCGCCAGTCCGTCGCAGGGCCATCAGGAGCAATTAGGGGTTCAGTATCTTGCTCAAGGACACTTGGACATGGTTACCGGGGGAAGTGAGGATCGAACCAGCGAGCATTCGGTTGCTAGACGACCACTCTACCTCTGAGCCATGCCGCTCCTTTTTGTGTGAAGTATCACTTTGAATTCTGGTCAATATCCTAATCCTGGTTAATTTTGCGAAAAAAAACTAGTTTTAATAACACTCATCGTATGAAATTGTGGAACCCAAGGAATAAGTGTTGCAGGATGGAGATGGTGGCATATAATGTATTAAAATAATACTTCACTGTTGGATGTGAAATATTAATGAAGGAGTTTTTTTTCCACTCTGTACGACTTCTTGGTGAATCCAAAAAGCCTAAAGTAAGATAGGTCAGTTTGAGCTCAAATTTAAGTGTTTTTGAAGTATTGAACATGGAACTGGATGAAGGAGACAATCCTGTATTTGAGAGTTTCTCGGGGAATATTTTGTATGGTTTTTCTGTTGTTGATCTCCTGTAGTCGGTCGAAAGGCATCGTGTTGAACTCTTGATTCACCAACATTTCACGCAGAGGAAAAATGTCATCATGAATTCAAGAATATATAAACAAATGTTGATATTTTAGTAAAGTATCTAACTCATTGTGCGCCATCACCATTCAATACGTTGTTAAGCGGTAGTTTTCACTTGACGTAGCCACTGTGAAATCCCCCTGCATAACAGTATTTACACTTCACCAGTAGGCATTGAGGTATAGAGGTAATAAAAAAAAAGTGAAGCGAGATCCTCCTTTACCCAAGCAACAGCTTTACTGTATCATTTCATGGTCATTGCGCTTTGTATAGCCTATCATCTCTCAGCTAATTGCTCCAACAGCAATTCCGTGCATCATTCCTCCTCTGAGCTCAGACTCTCTAATTACTACTGACTCTGGCTCTAATTATGAGATTGGAAGACAGTGACTTGTTTTGTTTTTTTCTTTTTTTGTTGAAACACCACACATAGTAGGCACGCTATGCAGTGCATTCAAAGTACCGCCTTGTAAATTTGCATTGTTTCCCACTGCAGCCTCGAACTCATCTTATCAATGCTGCCTTGATACATTGCAGCTAGTCAATAGCACTTGACTCCGTGCCCTCTTATCATAATGCAAAGTTCTTGTCTCTTGCTGGCCGCGGCTGTTGGTTTGGGTGAAATCCAGATATGGATCTGCCGAGGTGTAAATGGGTACAAGGAGAATGAGTATCCATTTGAAAGGAGGGATGACTGGACGGTCCCTGAGTGATGCAGGCAGTGGGAATATTAGTTGTCCTCTGTTCTCCCTTTGCCTCCAGGATGTCACATAGACCAAGGCAGCCAGTATCTGATCTGACAATCCTCCACCAAAACACTTCCATCCCCAAGGCTGCGATACTCAAGACAGAGTAAAGAAGGGAGTGAGAGACTTAGCTGTCCTCAAGGGATCGACTAGAAAAGAGCTCTGAGTGTCTGTCAGAGGTAACCACTGAAAAAGTGATTTAATATGACACTAAACAATACAGTAATTCTGAGTTATTGAACTGATGTTTCTTTAGATTCCCCCAGGGGTTTACAACCTGAATGTTTCCTCATCCCTCATCCAAAAAAACAAAAAACAAAAAACAAAACGATGGCATGTTTGTAAGAAACCACCTGAACCTGAGGGTTTCTCGAAAGTAACCTAATAGAATTGCTCACTAAAACCTTTATTTCTCTGCTTCTACAGCAGATAGAAACATGAAGTCAGAAACAAAAAGGCTCAGACCTTCAGCCTCTATGTCAAATTCATTGTCTTTGACCTCCTGTTCATTAAATGTTATTTTAATTATCAAACAAGAAAGTGTTTGATTACTTGGGGTACGGCTGAGTAAACATCCCAAACAATGCTCTTGAGAGCCATTAGCTTCACGCTAAATACACGTTGCTGGCTCTTTCTTTATTCTGGAGTAACAAAAATGAAATGCACATTTCTGTGAGTTCAATGACACCTATTTGTGATAACTTGATGGGGCAAATAAAGATTTTTAGGTAAAACGACATATGTTGTATCTGGTCAAGTGAGTTATTTTAAAGGCTCACATCTTCCCTCCAAATACCGGTTTGCTCCTATGTTCAATGAAAGCGTTATTGATTGTCGTAATCATCCCTCCTCTAGTGGCTGTGAAGTGATACCATCAAGCATCAACCGTGAGAGATGTGGGATAAAATCCACAGTCCTTGTTCCATGTACAAATACAGAAGCTAAAATGAGGTTTCTGCAGTCTGTTGGCCAAATCACATGGATGTCTTCCAGCATTACAGTCCTCTTAGTAAAAGAAAAATCCCCCCATTGTGTTAAATCTCCCTCAGACACGGCTTAACACAGAATACACAGATTAAATATAACCTTCTTGATTGCACAAAACAAGAACAAAATTATTGTAATGACTATTATTCTAACATAGGTAATGTGAGGGGCAGCATGGCTCAGAGGTAGAGTGGCCGTTGAACAACCGAAGATACTGAACCCCTCATTGCTCCTGATGGCCCTGCGGCAGACTGGTGACCCATCCAGGGTGAACCCTGCCTCTCACCCAATGTCAGCTGGGATAGGCTCCACCCCCCCCCCCCCCCACGACCCTTGACGAGTAAGCGGTATAGAAAATGGATGGATGGATGGATGGATAGGTAATGTAATTCAGAAGAAGTGGAGGAATGGTTCCAGTCAACCATTAACCAGTATAGCAACATCTCTTATCATTTTCATGCTGCTGACATCGCTCCTTTTTTACCTGATGAGAGAAATCAATTGTCTTTTTTAAATGAATGTTTGGAGGCCATCAGTGAGTTGGATGACATCCTCCAGCTTAATGAGCCCATTAAGTGATTGTGTTCAGCACAATCTCTGAGACGTAGGTGTCTTTGTGACCTCTACCCTTTCATTTGGCAAGAGCTAGCCAGCTCATGCGTTTTTGTTTTCAAAATTTTTGGAATGTCGTTAAATTAAGATGTACAGGGATGATTATACGTAATTTTATCTTCACCTGTTTGGAGAACTGTAATGTTGTTGTTTTGTCTTTTTTACCTGCTCTATTCTACCCTCCTTGAACTGCCTCTTAAGATGCAGCTGCTAAAGAAATCACCGGGAGAGCACATACTCCTGCCGAGGCTGCTAGGTGGATACGCAATATGAATAAACACATTACCAATAACGTGTTCATAGATTTCCTTCTGAATTGATATAATGCTAAATAAAAGCTGAACGATTAAGCTATTTATTCACATTCAAGTTAGCAGAAGGCTAATCAGAAGTATCTGTCAAGACCAGAGCAATAGAACACGCTCAGTGAGAATCTTCAGTGTGGGACAGTCATCCCATGACATGCAGAGTGATTTACCCAGTAGTGATTAACCCAATGAGCACTGCAGGAACTTGTATGGCAAAGGCTTGAATGTGAAGGACCTTCATTTATATGAAAATATGATGCACTAAACATTTTATTCCGAAGTCATGTGTTGGAGTTAATGTAGTGCTACCGATATAAAATGTAGAGACATAAGTGCACATTATACCCCTGGATATTTCAATCCATTTTCAGTTTTATTTAGCTAAGTTGGTGTCGTTGCTGCGAGTCATCATCAGTAATCGCTTCTGTAATGTCAGATCATAACGATTCTTCAAGCCACGTGGTGCACAAACTATAACGGCATTAGAACGATATTTAAAAAGGTACTGAGAGAAAACTAACGCGTGAGGGCTCATTTCTTGAAGTGCCATTTGGAGCTGATGCCTCTCCTATCTAGTCTTCACTTCAGCTGCATGTTGAGAATATGTGAGTCCCTGCTGCTTAGCAAAAATGTCAGCTCTCCCTCCTAAATCATAACACAGATAATGCACTCGCATCGTGCATTTGTCTGAGGTACAATGAGCTGCCTTGAGGGGTCAAGCTAACGTCGTTCTTTCTATATGTGCCGACGCACTGTGCTTTCTGCATTCCATCATCTGTAGGAGCTTCTCTGCCATTTGTTGCAAATGGCCCGGAGGAGAGGACAATTCAAAATGAAATCTCTTCTTTGTGCAGCCTATTTCTCTTCAACAGAACTAAGCTTGACATCAATATGAGATTTGGACCACACTTCTTAAATTTCTGAGAAATAGTTGTCTTCCTGTCCGAGCCTGATCCTAAATTATGGTCCTTAAATGGTCTTTTTCTCTTTCACGCCGCACTGATCTTTATTTGACTCATTTCGTGATGACAGCAAGATCCTTAAGAAAAATTGATTGGCTCATAAACAAGCCTGCGTTGTATCAGAGGTACTCACTGTGATCAAATTTAAGCCAATAAGCATAGGAAATATAATTCCACTGTTATTTATGGAACCCACAAGTGGCCATAGAGAGAAAAAAATGTTTGTGGTCATGGAGAGATTTTTCATTTTAAGGCCATATATAACTTGCCCCCCTCAATGTAGTTGTTTTTATTTGATGAAGTATTACTTCTATCAGCAACTTTTTTTTTAGACCACGCACTGTAGTGTCCCCTCATTTTTGTTCGTTTGAGGCCAATAGATTAAACTTGTTCCCTCAGTTTTGTGATTTTGTGGCCACAAAAGGAAATTTGTTCAAACAAGTTATTTATTATGAGGTCACACAATGTAACTTTTTCTTTCAGTATAGTTATTTTCAGGCCAGTATATCTAACTTGATGGCACAATGATGTGGTGGTCAGCACCTTTACCTCGCAGTAAGTAGGTTCTGTGTTCAAGTCCACCAGCCAGCCACGGCCTTCTTGTCTTGAGTTTGCATGTTGTCCCTGTGTCTGTGTGGCTTCTCCTGTTCCTCCTGTACACCCAAAAATATACTCATTAGGTGATATGTGTGTGTATAAATGTATAAACTTCCTCTCCGTGGTCACTCTAGGGCTCCATATTTGTTCGCAAGCTGGAGAAGATCATTTGTCTGTTATCGATTTATTCTTCTGCTCATTAAAAGAAAATGTGGGGGGTAACTAATCTTATTTCTGAGACAAAGAAAAGACTATTGTAAGCAGCAGTTTTCCTCTAAGGGGATAAAACAAGTTACATAAGATATATTTTTTTTGTTCTTTCTGAAATCATAAAGTTAAATTACAAAGCCAAGTTGCTCTTTTATTCATATTACAGTCACTGGAGGCGGGCTCCCTTAAATTAAGCACTGAGTGGAATGTCCCGCAGCATATGTTTTACAAGGAGTCATTATAGATAAATGCATTTTGAGATTTTATGACCTTCAATATCATTATCTCTCCCCCTCTAACGTGTTGAATATGGTTAGTGTGTGTTTATGAGCCTGTATTTTCCAGATGACTGCAGCATCGTCGGCTCTCATAAAAAAAAACGGCTTGTGGCCTGAATGTCATTGCCCTTTTCAAAAATCATTTTCATGAAGTTTCAGTGGGAGTGAGTTTATTATGCCACAATTTCCCCTCACCTAGTCTTAATGGAGTTCATTTGGATCGACTCCAGAGCCTTAAGTAATGTGAAAAGCCATCGCTGATATAGTTTCATGTCATTATATACATAACGAGTGGATCCATTTTCATAATGCAGCACATAAAATACTCTGAAGCAGTAAAACCTTTTTTTTTTAATGCAGTGGACTACATTCTTTTTTCTTCTCTTCTATATTCTTTTCTTGTTAGTGATCATTGCTGTTTGATCAACAAAAGGACATTTAGTTATCACTTGCTGTACGCGTGGGCTCTAATGCCGTGTTTGTTATCAGACGCTTGTGCTCGCTCTCCAGCCTAGGTTTCAGCTCTTGGCTGAGATCAGGCCAGTCACAGCGAGTGGTCTGAGTCCCACTGGACACGTCAGAAGTGTTCTGATCCTACTGCCAATACACTCCCACCCCGGCCATCTGTAGATGGGCCTTTTCTCCTCCATCGCCCCACTTCTCCTTCTCTTCTCCTCGACCAGGGCGCTGTTCCGTCTGCCAGAGTTGTCAGCACAATGATAAAATAATAATAATGATAAAATAATTTTCTCCCAACAATCTCTATGTCTTACGTACTCTTTGGTAAGAATGCCATCATGCAGAGTGGTGGGCAGCTTCGATGCAGCTAATTTATTTGTCATTCTCAGACTTCAGGCTTTGTTAGAGCCATTGAGACAAATAAAGGAAGAAATGAAAATTAGGTTGATTGTGTTGTATTTGATTTGCTAAGATAGCAAACCATATACATGTTCACTGTAGAATGAAAAACTTATGTCAGCCCTGGACCTGATTTGTTAAATTCTATAACATGCTGCATGTGTTTTGTCACCTCAGCCACGGAGGGAATGTGGCCTTTGGTGTGTGTTTGTTGTTTTTTTTAGCGGGAGCAAAAAGTAGTGGATAGATGTGGATAGATAGAAATAGAGTAGAGGGATAGGTAATGATACAAGAACTGATGAATTACCATTTTAAGGCAGTCTGGGTCTACCTGTAGGTGCTGGAGATTGTTTGAGGCCATTATCACGATAATAGAGGCATTTTTCTGGATATCTTGGTGGCAAATTTCTATCAAATTCCAACAGTTCATATGAAAAATCTGAAAGAAAAAAAAGGTTTCAGCTCCCTGAAAATCTGAAATCGTCTTCATCGTATTCTGGATCTGAGATTCAGAAAGCCTCTTTTCAATATTATGGTTGATACCTCTGAAAGATCGAAGCATATCTTGGTAATATTGAGGCCGCCAGCGGTGTGTATTGTGTGCTGGATCAGAGATGCTGATCCTGAGTTTGATGATATGTTCATATGCTGTAGCCACGCGCTTTAAGCGCTTGGATCAGTTAAAGCTTTGGAGTCTTGGAATCCCACTTGTATATGTGATTATTATCCTGCCTTGCTGACTATACTTCTTCTTATGATTCAGGTCATGTTTGTAGAGTTATAGTTTAAAGTAGTTTCTTATTACCTTTTATTGTCTATTCAATGAAGAAAGTGTTCAGAAAAGGATTCAGATAAAAAGTTGTACTGGTATCAGCTACATTCGTAGACTTCAGCACTTCAAGAATAAGATGCGGCCACACTAACTGGCTTTATTCAGTCTCATTAAGATCCTGCTTTGAATTCAGTTTAATTTAATAGCAGGTCAGGACCCCAAACCATGGTGTGTTACATCTTTTATGTCTCATATGATAAGATTCATAATACACTTTTTGAACTTGAAGTGCAGGGTGAGAAACTAGATGTTGCGGTGAAAAGGAGAGTGGAAGTGCACATATTGCATTTAAATAAAAAGCCTGAGTTGCAGTTTATTCATGACTTCATTTCAGTTGAAGGATCTAACAGTCTTTTATACGCTAACAAATTCACAATGTTTTAGGTGTTCTGAAACCCCACTGGGCAATTTGAAAACACATGTTGGCCAAATTAAACTAAGAGGACTAAATCTTTTTTTTTTCTCATCCGACAGCAGTCATATGATGCTATTTCAGCAATGCTTTGCTAAGTTTTCACAATGTTTACAAGTACAGAGCGTCTCTTAAGAAGCAATTTGAGGTTACTGGAGGACAGCAGCCTTAAAGCTTCTGGGCTGCACAAGTGAGGGATTTTGTTGTCAGCTTGTCAACATCAACAGTACTACCACCTAGGGGCAAAGCACACAGTGTTTGGCCTCCTCACTGAAATCAGTCATATGTCGCTCTCCATCATGAGGGGGCTTGAAATGCCCTCAGATGTGCTAACACCCTGAATGACTGACAGGGAGTTCATCTCAAGAAGACCAGGGTGTGAAGTAACAACATCTCTCACATTAGCTGCACCAAATATTCTGGATTTGATAAGATCAAATGGAAGGAAACAGGAGCCGAATGAGAAAGAGGATGGGAAAACAAAAGATTTCCAGCCGGTCGGTGATTTCTGTTGGCAGATATTTTTTCTTTCTCAATCTCTAGTTCGAAGATTTCTTCTTGTAGTTTACAGTATTTCTTCGAATGAAAAATGTAACGTACTGTATCAGTGCAGGACCACTCTATATCCCCATCAGCGTAGGAATTGAGGTTAACTTGTGTTTCTCTGAGATAGATATCCAAAAAACATAAAAAGAGTCTGACAGAAGACAGAATTATTTAAATGAACTGAACGAGGTCTTCTTCCCTACAGGGGGAGCTCCTGAGCCCCTGTCGCTGCAGCGGATCTGTACGCTGCACCCACCAGCCCTGCCTCATCAAGTGGATCAGTGAGAGAGGCTCCTGGGCCTGTGAGCTCTGCTACTACAAATATCAGGTCATTGCCATCAGCACCAAGAACCCCCTACAGGTGAGCTGCTGGTGCAGAAGGCATCGTTTTAATCATATGAAAAAAATGTTTGATATATCTGTAAAATATTCACATATTGGGGATTTATGGCCAAGTTGTTGAAGGTTCTTGGAGCAGTTATTTTTGTCATCTCAGCAAAAGCGTATTTGTAGAGTATTTGCATATTTATATCAAAGTTTGTTTAGGATTAAACAACTTACACACAATTTTCATACTGTCTCTTTTGGAGCTCTAAGTCTGAATAAATGTTTATTTTTCACAAAATATTTTTGCATCTTACTTTGGTTTTGATCTTTCTGTAGAACAAGTTTTTATCCAGACTTTGGTGATATGGCAGGCTCATTTAAAAGTAGATCTAGGGTCTCTGGATACGTGCCTTTTCATTTTGCGCTTCCTACATGCAGGAGTTACAGCGTCCACTGAAGTGTGATGCTTTTATTTTGGAGGAAAGATTTAGGAATTAGACTGTTATCCTGAATAACCTATGGGATGGTAGGTGGTTTTTATCCCACACAGCTACTGCCTGGATGTCAACGTGTCCTTGAGCAAGACACACAAACCCTGCTGCACTATTAATCCAAATATTATTGATGTTGCAGTATGGCCAAGGGCAATCTCCGAGCCACAGGAAATCCACTGCCATTTTGGGGAGGGGTCAAGTTATGTTAAGTTAATGTACAAAAATGAAGCATTAAGTCACATTTATTGCAGCAAATTAGTAACAAAACCAAATGATCAGAAAAAACCCTCACTTGAACTCATATCAGAGTAATGAGAGCCACAAAATTTGACAGCAACATCTTTAGGTAAAGTGGTTGGCGTAGGCTTGGATTTTTTTTGGGCAAACTTGGAGGGGGCAGGTGACTTGTAATGAAGCCAGCCACCAGGGGGCAATTGAGAAATTTTGGCTGTCCCTTTGAGGAGTTGTCATGGTGTCCATTCTTGCTCAATGTATATGTATGTGTGTGCACTTTCTGTATGTGTGTGACTATATTTGATCTATAATTATTTTTCTTTCTCATGTAGTTATCTACATCACAATGTGTATATGTTTTATTACAACATGACATTTTTTGTTTGTTGAGCCCTACTTCCTGCTTCTGGTGTGAGTGGGAGGGCTGAACGGGTGAATTAGAGGCCCGATGTGAAATGTGCTTTGGATCAAAGCGTTTTAATAAATGCAGCTCTATGGTAGATTTTACTTAGAACTAACCTGTGTTGTCTCTCTGTGCAGTGGCAGGCCATCTCCCTCACAGTCATAGAGAAAGTACAGATTGCAGCGGCCATCTTGGGCTCCCTCTTCCTGATGGCCAGTATCTCCTGGCTGGTGTGGTCATCGTTCAGTCCATCAGCCCGCTGGCAGCGCCAAGACCTGCTGTTCCAGATCTGCTACGGCATGTATGGCTTCATGGATGTAGTCTGCATTGGTGAGGAGCAACATCTACATCATTCCTGTACACGTGATCAGTATGATGCTCACGATAAGATGTTTTCAACAGGCGTCAGAAGTGTTTGGGAATCAGAGTGGAGCTGAAAAAAGTATCCAAAAATTTGGACCATATCCAACAATACAAGTTTTAAACCCTTTAGTCAACTGAAATAATGCACTTAGAACATAGTCAGCACAGCGTCCCACTTGAGTAATTTTTATCTATATACTAAGCTGAAAAATACCAAAATCTGCCCTTGCCCCTGGCTCTGTGTATCAATAAGACCTTGCGAAATATCGTGATACTGTACTGTATCGATTTTTGACATTACTGCTGCAGGTTCAGGCAAATGTAGATCCTGTAAAAAATAAGCGGAAAGACTGTTGAACCATTTTTAACCATCGTGCTTTGAATGATGAAAACTCTGACTGCCACTGCAGTAGACCACAGGGTGAGAGGGAGACAAGATTGATTGTCTCCAGTTTACTGGTGAAGACCAACTGTGGAATAATTAACTCTACATGTTACAGAAATGATCTTATCACCTGGCAGACTTTGAAGAGTAAAGCCTTCGACTTATCAGCAGACAGTCAGAGGACAATCAAGAGTTGAACTGATTTTTTCATCAGTGGAAGTATAGAAGAAGATAGGAAGCATTTGATGTGGAGCAGGTTTTAGCAGAAGATGTAAATATAATAAGGGACACGACCAGTTGCTGTTAGCTGTGATATCCTGCCTACAGAACATCACACTGGCCATGACGGTGGAGTCCGAGCTTCTCTTGTTCCAGATTGATTTCAATTTTCTATATACTGAGTTCAACGAAAACAAATCAATAAGCAATTTTAAACTGTGAAATGATGTTATCAAATATCACTAGAGAGCAAATGCATTATTTTATGAACCTAAATCCTCACAAAAAAATGAGAATTGCTATGCTGTGTACAATTTTTTGAAGAAATGAAGATCTTATCTCTGGGTTTCTGTTGTTTTACTTTAAGGATGAGTTGTTTTGTTCTGCTGCTCGAGCACAGTTAGTCTCCTCCTGCAGAGTTAGACTTTGTGGTGTTATTGAGGCTCCTGCCAGACGGTGACATTCTCTAATTGATGCTCTGATCTCCGCAGCGCTAATAGTCCACGAGGGACCCTCTGTGTTTCGCATCTTTCACCGCTGGCAGGCTGTGAACCAGCAGTGGAAGGTTTTGAACTATGATAAGTCAATGGACAGTGTTGACTTGAAGGACACCACAGTGGACAGGACGCTGTCTCAGCCCAGCCAAGGTTTTCAGACTGGCGTAGGAGTGTCCACCTCCACCTCTTCACTGATGGTGGTAGCCTCCACAGCTGCCGGCGGCACTTCTACAACTATGGTGACGGCTGCAGGAGGACTGGGAACACACGTTGACCCCAACAGCAGCAGCACAGTCCCGGACCAACACTGTCCCTACAACATTCTCCATCTCCTCAGCCACCTGAGGCAGCCGGAGCCCCGCAGCCAACCCAGCAATAGCACACGAGAGCTGGTCATGAGAGTCACCACAGTCTGAGGAGTCAGATGAGGCCTTATCTCACACAGAGGGGAAAGATTTATGACCCAGCTGACAGTTGAAAAGTCCTATCTGGATTAATAACATTTTCTTGTTTGTTTCAAAATGCATCTCTGTCCTGACATGGATTGAATAAAAGTTGAAGTTGTTTGATTTGCAGAACTGGCTGGAAATAGTTATTCTGGGATTGGGGGGGGGGGGGGGGGGGGCGGGGGCATAGAACAGAATAGAATAATTGTATTTGCTCTTTGCATTGGTGTTCATTTTGAACTTTTGGGAACAGTTTAATGTAAACCCCTAATTCAGTGGATCAGGTGACGAATGATCTGTAACTTCATCATCACTGTCGATTCTCTTGACCGTAGATCACTAACGTCTTTGTCTAAAAAGGTCAAAGTGAGAATCTATTCGTAAAATTGATTAAAAAATATTTTCGTCATCCAACAGGTGATTTATTCACCATTCATTTACTTGAAATATGCAATAGTCAATGAGAAACCATAAAGATACACCTGATCTTCCGTTTGTACTTGTTTTGTTACCAGCAGTTGTGGCACACAGTCACATTGTTCTTTGAGGTGTTTTATCAACCGAAGTAACACACTGCAGCTCTTCTGCTCCACAGACCACACACCCAAACACGAGTGTAAGCAATTCAGTACAGCAAGAAATGCAAATACTCACACATCAAGTTGACAAAACAAAACAAATGCTAAACAAGGGAATACTGCTACACCGCAGGGCCAAATTCTGAGGTCAACTGTGAGGACACAGGAGGACAGAGGGCAACACTGAATGCATGCTTTGAAAGATGAGGGAAGGAGGCCATCAATGTCTCAATGGAATAGCCATCACTCTACTCTCTGTCAAGCTACTAGTGTCAGACTTTCCAAGCAAGTTGATGATATGGAAGTGCTGCATTATACTGTGTGAATCATTATGTGCCGGTCTGCTATGCCTCATTTCCATGTATTTGTTGCATATCAGAAATTTTGTAAAATACACAAAGTATGCCCTGAATGGAGCTGGGGAGAGGGGCTTATTTTTTTCTGTGTTCCTGGAGGGACTGCAGAAACCAGTGCTGAGGATGTTGTAGTCTGTTAGTGCACTCGTAACCTGTTAGCTTGTGGTTGAAGGCAGCTAGCACACAGTCCACCACACTCAAATTTACTACATTTAATTTCAGCCCAGACTCAAGTACGCCTTGGTCCACTATTTACCTTGAGTTAAGTTTTTGACAAAGCTTTGGATAAACCATGGACGGTGAATGAGCTAAATTAACGGGCTTCTGCTATCTCTGCAGTGTGCCATGCACATATTCTGCATGTCTAGGTGTCCAAAAAACAACACCAACAACAACAACAAAAAAACAGGCAAAATTATCCTCTCACCTTAGGGCCATTGGTTTGCAGGGGAATACTCAGTATATTATACAAAAAAAATGAGCTCCAGAAATGTGGAAATGATTATTTCTTAGGTTATGTTTCCTTTCACAGGTGGGAAAACTAATGAAGATGAAATGTGTCTGTCGTACTGGTTCGCTCCCTGAGGATGAATTGCCCAACTCTAAACCACGTTAAAGTCACATGTGAAGAGACACCAGGTTGCACACCGACTGCATGTAAAACAGTGTAGCTGTGAGATATTGTGTGGATCTAAGTAGAAGTTAAGTGTCATATTGAAGAATGTGAGGGTCCAACAGGCTGTGACACACAATCAACCCAGAGTCTGTTCATTTGTTTTTATCACCATGCTAGTAATATACAACCTAACGAGTTTCAAGTGTCTGTACACCGACCACAGTCGCACATCAGTGTTGAGGGTGCCACTTAGGCCGCACCCCAGTCATTCACTGCCTCCCCAGCACCCATAATTTTATCACCCATCATATATTCGTTCCTTCCAGGTTTCATTTTCCTTCTTCACTCATCACTGCTCTCCCATATTGCTATCAGCATTTTATGTGTACATAGTTAATCGATCATTATTTCCTTCTCTATGCAAATTGCTGCTAAATCATGTCTGCTGCTGGCACGTTCGGGTTTTTGAGCTGCTGCTCAACACCCTCACACACCTACGAGCACATGGGAAAGGCGAAGTCATTCAGTCGACAACAATCATGAAGTAACCTGCACCTTCCAGCTACATCCACACCATTTAGGTTTCATATACAAAGTGAGCTCTCAAACTAACTCAATCTCAATCTGCGTTAGAGTTTGAGCACCATATAAGAATGAATCTACAGTATCACACCGGAAAACTGACCGTGTCTACTTTTGACCCACCTTGCCCTCTGGTTATGAAATAAGAACACAAGAGTACAATGGTCATGAACATGGAAACATAAAGGCTTCAAAGTAAACATGTCATTAGGTTAGGGTAAAATGACTTTTTTTTGGGCCTATATCTGATATTAAATGTTAAAACAATTTGAATTTGAAAAAGTACCATCTTTTACACTTTCAAAATGTTTGGAAAAGCCCATAAATCCTATATTTATTGCTGTTTTCTGATCAGTAAGGATGCGTGAGGCAGAAAAGACTTGACCAAAACTGGGCCATCAGAACGACAGTGATGTAGCTAAAAATGACCGGCTGATGGGCTGGTGTCGTTGTGCATCCTTGTATAGGGAGGTCTACTCAGTGTTATCCATGGCCGGTGGAAGCCATGATATTGTGCAAGGTGTGCACACACAAAAGGGAAGAAATCCCAAAATGCACAAAGTACATTGAGTAGTAGGTTGAATAACGCGTTATAAAAAGTGCTTCTCCTTGGTGCTTGGATGCAATCTGGATGCAGGGAGAAAACGTAACCTTACAACTGTCCGAGTGATTTGATCGAGACATTCGAGTGCATCCCTCTTGTTCTTTTGGAGAAACAACTCCAATAAACTGCTGCTTGCAAAGAGAAGCTGTAAATCCTTATCCATGCCATAGTCAAAAAAGAAATAGCCATGTGATCGAACAGCGCTAGCGACTGCACCATCGTGTCCACGCAGCAGCAACCCCCGGAGCCTGCAACCTTACACAGCAGAGTTTTCAAATTGGCTTTTTTTGTTGTTGTTGTTTTTTTCAGGCTGCAAAATCTCTGGAGTTTGGATGTGAGGTACAAATGCAGTTAAGGTTCTAAAGAACTGAAGCTTTGTGAAGCCATGAGTGTAGCTGGAGACTTAGTTGAACAAGCTGCTACATTACAGGAGTCCTGACTGAACCCACTTGGAGATGATAAAGAATGATACAATATCATTTAATGAGAACAGTCATTTAGAGTCATTGTGAGCACACCCCAAAAAACACAGTAGAATATGTGCTGGATACAGAACTACAGCTGAAGATACAACATGCATACAGTTTCTTTTAATTCATTTAATTTGCCTTTAATTTATTTCGCCAAACTACAGGTTGTTGTTTTTTTTCCACCTGCGGGGAAGTATTGAAGAGAGCTGGGAGTACACTCTTTTGAAAAAGCATTTTTCTTTTGCTGCCTTTGGTGAGGATTTCTGTGAACAGCTTTTTGTTGGTTGCATAAAGAGTTTTTGAGCATTTTTCTCTTTGTCTTTTGTCACCTACTCTAAAAGTGGAACATTTTACAGTATTTATAAGAAAGATTCTGAACAATAGAGACAAACTACTGGAGGACAGTCAGTGGGCTAGTTCACCTAATTGCCCCTGTAAGCCTCTCCACATGTAAAAACATGATTCTGCTGCAAAGCATTGGTGTCACTTGCAGTCTATTATGCACATACAGTATTTATGTTCACATTTGGCTCGTGGAGCCAGTGATCTCCCAGTCTGTCAGAGTCAGATATGCTCTTTGATATTCCTTCACGGCTCTTGTTTCATGTCCTTGAAAGAGTAGTTTTTGTCCCATGGGATGCCAGATCTCAAAAGCACGATATGATGGGGAAGAAACATAGTTAAATCTAGAAGGGTAGACCTCCACCAAGGCCACTGGCAGAAAATATATGAAAATAAATTATAAATGGATCAGCCTAAAAACGAATCCGTTTTTTTTTTCTTGGCTCTTAAAACAGCTCGTCACCATGTTCTGTGGTAATGAGCCTGGTAGTTTTTTTAATCATTTCAGCAGCATGTATTTGTTCTGCTAATGTTCTCAGACTATCACCGTGCTTTATACTGGTAATTTTGTTGTTCCACATATGTTCTTCTTGCAGGTATGATAAAATTCTTTAAAAAAAAAAAGTTCAAAAATATTTGACAATAACCTTCATAAAATCCGGTTAAAACATGATATCCCATAATTATTTCATCAATATTGTTTTGGGGGCATAGTAAGGTTTATTAAGTAGCAGAGAGATAGGAAATGATGGCATGCTACATCTGATCTGGCCTGCCACAAGACAACTGCACCTTTGTGGTGCATGAACCTCACCTCTGGGTCACCCTGTGTTCCATCTATCTTACTTTTGTCAAAGCAGGTTTTGTTTCTACTCTCTAATATGATCATTGACACTGGCTTGTCCGTTAGCAGAATAACTCATAAAGCTGAGAGGGGAGTTTGATGGAAACTGGTAAAATGATAGAACTTTGGTAGAGGAGAAATGGACTGGATGTTGATTCAGCTTCACATCTGATGACACAATATTACTTTGGCAGAGGTCTCCAGGTACTTTAAAACCATCCTACAAACCTTTGGAGGTAAAATTTCATTAAAAAATGCTGTGATATTACCAGATCAATGCTACCACGTCCCCGGGATCCTTTACTCAACATTTTTAGCTGACCTGTGACACATGTAGCATTGTGGCTAACATTACAAATGGTAATAATGTCTTAGTTTAAATATCTTTTAAAAGATTATTGCCATTTCCAACAATGTCAAAACAAGCGTTTTCACTGCAACAATCTGAGGATTTTTTGGAGATGTGTTTGAATATTTTATTAATGAACATTCTATTCAAAAAAAAAAAAAAGTCTTTGAAACATCATGACAACTTTTAGGCCGTTGCTGCAGGAATGCTCCCCGCTAGCTGGGGTCCTGCTGACAGACAGAGACATAAACAGAAAACAGAACCTGCATGTTCATTTTGGCGTTAATGGGGTGATAAAAGGCTGATCATGTGATTCTTTATTTCCTATTATTCTGTGCATGATTCATCCCTCTTTCAAAACACTCAGATGCAAACATATCTATTACATCTATTGTTGTATTCCCATAAAACACATCCTGACTGAACAGGTCACACGTTTGGAGAGCAACACACTCCGCTGCAAACACTCTGACTAATCACAAGGGTTTGTAGTTAGTTCAGTTTTGCTATTTCTTTTAACTTCAAGATGTATCCTGACTGTGTAATTTCTTAACATATTCAAGTCAGCCATCCTGCTTTGAATGTCAAATCGGCATCTTTTGCAGAGCGAGACTTACACACAAACACCAAAATACCCACATAAGTAAATAAGAGCATTGCAGGCGTTTAGTTCTGCCCCATCTGCCTCTCTCATAGGACTGAGCCCACCCATTAAGTGAAGCCCCTGACTGAGGATTGTGGAACATGGTGGCAGACTTCTTCTCACCCCCCCCCCCTTTCCTGAGGGCAACCTTGTCTTACCAGTTTAATACTCTGCTGATTTTTTATTCAACTTACAATTTAATCACTCGTGAAGTGCAAGATCAGAGGATAACTATGTGCTGAATGTGTCAAAATGCCTACATGTGAAGTCCAGTACATTCTGTTTATTTTAGTCTAATTAGTCTCCTCTGTTACCTGGTAGAAGTGCTTCCTGCAACGCTGCTGTTCCACATGATAATGAAATGCCAGGAGTACAGTATCTGCAGAGGATCAGGTGGGGCCGTGATTTTCTGATGAATTATTTAAGCCATGAAGTGCTGATATCAATGGGTGGCAGCTCCTGTGTAGAACCAGCTTGTGAAGAGCGGAGAGGTTGTTCAGAGTTCACCGCGAATCCCATTTCCTCAGTTCTCCTCACACTTGTCTTTTTGATTGCAGACGCATGCACACTTAACTTTGAGAAACCCTAAAAACACAAACAACACAAAGGATTTTAATACCTGAATATCTTTTAGATCCAATAAGGGAACTTTTAAATATTTAACTGCCGCGCATGTTTGAACTCATGTTTCTTTCATGCTAGGGAAATAACATGTTAAAATGTAGGTCATGCCGCTAGGGTAGGTTGTAAGAAAGCAAAGTTGTAATGCTTTATTTTTGCTTTATTGCTTTATTTTTCATTAAGACCAATGATTTCTTGAAGATACATCAGGCAACCTATTAAAGGAGGTTTTTATTTATTTATGCCTGGATCACAAGCTAATTATCACAATATTTTCTGATAACTGAACCAATTGTTTTCATGACAACAGGTTAATTCACCACCCGAAAACAAACCCAGCAAAAAAAGGTTTTCTCGAGGTAACAAGATAATTAAACAATTAAAAAAAACAGATGTGGCTTTTTTTAAATTTCTAGATCCAGAAAAAAATTACACAATTTCATTCACGCAAGTAAACAAAAGGGATTTTCTTGAGGGGGGGAAAAAAAAGAGTTCTTTTTCTCAAGAAAATAAAAATCAATTAATTTGTAATCTCAAGATAATATAAAAAGCAAGGCTGCTTTCAGCTTCCGTATTAATCGCCATATACTGACTTCAGCACATATAAGGATTTAATGGGCTACAGATTTGTGGATTTCATCATCACCTTTTTCAATGTATTCATTTTTTTAACATTAAAATTGATCATGTATCAAAAATGATAGTTCTCCTGTGGTATTCCTTTTTAGCTCCTACAAAAAGTTTTTGTTTTTTTTAACAAAACTTGTCCATCACATCACATAATACTTCTGCTAAAGCAAACCACTGAGGCTATTTTCAAAGCTTCAAACTGTGAAATTCGTTGAAAGAGGTGGAGGTCATTTTTTTACATATTAAAGTGAAGCAATTGCTAGTATTGCTTTCATCTACAAAAAAATGAGCCCAAATGATTATTTTCAGACTATATTGAAACTTTTGGGAAAATAACATTCAGCTAATGTGTTATGAAGTCTGAATCCGGGGTTGTAGGGGGCATTTCTAAACCCCCTGGTCCATTTCTTACCTCTGAGAATGAAAGGTAGGGGCTCATTATTGTTGAGGTGTGATGAAATGGTGGCTACTGTCAAGCCGAGCATCGCTGGTTAGTGACAACACCAAGAGAACCTACAGAGCTGAGTTGTCACAGAAAACAAATAAGATTCAGTTTAATCCATCTGTATGTTTTGGAGTTGTGGCAGGAACACACACCAAGACAGTCTTGGGAACTACAAAGCTGATTCAGTCATTGTGCCCCCTCCCCATGCCCCGGCACCACCACCACCCCATAACCAACAGGCACCCCCCCCCCCCCCCCACACACACACACACACACACCTTTTATCATCGAGAAATCTGGGAAATCTGTGATTGTTGAAGTGTAGCGTTTGCAGTGATGCTCAGGAACATGTTTTTGTGGTTTTAGTCCCTCTGGTGGTCGGTCGGTGTATTGCTCTTATAGGATAGCACAGTAAAATAATCACCGCTCAGTTTAAAAGCATTTTGACATTAGCATGATGAAATTTAGGATGTAATTTGAAGGTGTGAAACCAGTCAGCTCTTTGACAGGGGATTTCGCTACTATAACAAAATGCAAATGTATAAATTGAACTGTCACAGGGGAAAACTCTGAATGTGAATGTTTGACTTCCACAGTGAAATTCGCTTGTTCTAATTTTGCATCAGCTCTTACAGTGCATTGAAATTCTGCTCCAATTCTCTAACATAATATGTACATGATAACATAACCTTCTGAGGGGCCAGTCTGTTATGTCTTTCTTGTCTTGATCCACCCTATAACCCATAAGGAGCGTTTCATTCTTCAACTAACAAGACATCAATGGAATTATTTGAAAAAATGTTCAAAATTTGTATTAGCGATGTATGAATGCAGGACTCCTCCAGTTGTTTTTATGTAAGTATGGTATGGATTAATAACGCTGTGGACCTTTGGGCATCTCCTATGTGTAATTAATGAGCTATGTCATGATTTAAAGATTCTCCATCAGTGGGTGAAACACTGTGTTACTAATTACGCTGGTAATGATATATCCACAGCTACTGCACCGTCAATGTTTGAAACTCTTGTGAGCTCCAATTTTTTGTTCCTAGTTGCATGATGTGCAGCTGCTGTGTCTGGAAATGATCACCTGGATTGAAAGAGTGTCAGAAAACCTGCCATTGTCTTTTACACTCACCTGCTGCTACAACTCTCAGACATTCACCCAACACACTCAGAGTGAGCAGGTCAAAGCCACAATCACTCATTTCACTAAAGGCTGACAGCCAGCCAGCAGGACACCAGTGCATAAATAATGGCTCCCTGTTTTCATTATTAATGACAAAGAAACATTTAGCTTAATCACCTGGATAAACTCAGAATTAACCGCTCGATGCAAAAGTTTGACTGTTCTGGATGATTTGTGTGACGTACGGGTCGGCACACTCACCGGCTGTCTTCACCCAGGCAGCCACTGCTGATGATCTACTCCCCAGAACAGCCTTGTGTGAATGTCTCTGTGGTGATAAACACCAGATGTAGTCAGAGCCCTGTGTGATGAGACAGCTAATGTTAGCTTAGCATGCAGGAGGGAGTGAAACGCACTTGAATCTTCTCACACAAAGGCCTGTCCGGTACTCCTTGAGGTGGGCAAGAGGAGACTTAAGAGAGTCCTAGCTGGAATTAAAATACTGTAAAAATTTAAGACCCAATAAAGTGTTTTTAATTACTTTACCAAGATATTTTTGTCAGGTAAATGACGACTTTCATTCTGTAGCTTTCTAAATGTTCTGTGGATGTATTATTTCTTTTTCATTATTTGCTTTCTTCAAACTGATGTCTTTTGCACCTGTAGGTGCTCATGTCACCAATCAGGTGACCTCGCCAAGGTGTCTGCTGCGAGGACAAATCACTGCCCTTGATTTATTTAAGAAGGAATTAAATCAGTGAGGCATGAGAACACAGGCAGGTCATCTGTAATAATCCATCTACAGCATCTGAGAGGAAAAAATGTCCTTGAAGAGACAATGATGGATTGATTTTATGTCTCAAGGCAGGGAGCCTGAGCTCCAGTGTACAGTGTCATCAGAAACAGCGTATTGCATGAGCCTCGTCTTGGGTTACAGACTGAAAAGAGCAGATACACTGCTAATATACCAGTGAACACAATGTGAAAAATTATATACAGCAAAACTACATTGTTTTAATCGGTGAGTAGTGTTACTGCTTATGTCACTAGAAATGGGTCTTGTGAGAATTGTCAGTATCGGCGTGTTCACAATTCAGTGCTTTGGGTCAAGTTTTCTAGGCCGACAGATAAAACTGAAAAAATAAATAACAGTTTCACCCAAATATAATTGTAAATGCTTTAAACCTTAATTAGCATTTTTCATTGATATGACAATCTACTCAATGGTACAGCATTATTACAACATTTATCAGTAATTTCATATCGCATCGCGCCAGTTCAAGAGCCGACATACCGGAGAAAACTCCTTGTCATCGTTTGTGTGACTTGCTGCTTCAGGTTCGTCACGTCATAGACGGAAAGACTTAAGAACGTCTAGCTCATACAAGAGCCCGACGGCTGTCAGGGCACTGTGCAGCCGTCCGCACTGAAATACGTCCAACATTTTGAGATGCTGCACAGATGTTTACATTTCGCCTGTCATGTACATAAATTCCTGACTGCGCTACCTATATATACAGCATTAGGCAATTCAGTGACTGAAGAGGAATATCTGCTTTTTTTAAATCAAATATTATCTCTAGAGTTACAGCAAATATAGACATTTTATGAATTTATCAATTTAAATGAGTTGACAGTAAGAACTCTGTTGAATGTGAATGCACTTTCATGATTGCTATTCAGCTTTGTTGGACTCTGAACAGTGTAGAAATTGAGTACTATGTAACAAAGTATTATGTATCATAGTACTATGTACCATGATACATAGTACATAGTACGATGTTAATGGCTTTTTGCTAGTGGTGGACAAAGTAGCCACAAAAGGCAGGAGGATAAAGTCAAAGTCGTGGGATTTGACCTTTAAAAAAAGAGAGGAAAAAGAAAGGAAGAAATGGGAACAGGGTGTGTGTGTGTGTGTGTGTGTGTGTGTGTGTGTGTGTGTGTGTGTGTGTGTGTGTGTGTGTGTGTGTGCGCGTGTGTGCGCGCGCGCACACGCGCGCGAGCATTTGAGGTGTGGGGGCTGTAACTGCTGAATACCTCATTCATTGAAGCTGCTTGGACGTATTGTTTATCTATACATAAACTTATTGCCATGTTTGCTCTGCACAAGTTTGTAGATTTTATCATCACCAAAAAATGTAATTTTGTGCTTTTCAATCCGGTTCTTATTGGACATACATCAGGTCAGGGGTCTCTCTCTCTCTATATATATCTATATCTATATATAGATCTATACCAAAATCTCTCTCTCTCTCTCTCTCTCTCTATATATATATATATATATGTACACATACACACATATTCACTTTATTTAACAGACTAAAAAGTACTTGATGAAGCAATATTGCAGTTAAGTAATAATAAATGTAAAACAAGAGCTCGACTGATCATAAGTTTGTATGCTTCAATGTCCAGCACTACTATGAATTGAAGTATTACGTGTGTCCTACAAGTTGCAGCAGTTGAAAAGCAGCATGTCTCCCCCGGTGCTGTATGGTCCTGCAGTCTAAACAGACTGAAGCTCTCTCCATGTAAGGATAAGTAAGAGTGGAGGGTGTAAAGCTGCTCTTTAGAGGGAAATCACTCTGCACCACTGACGTTTACTCCATCCAATGAACCAGATAAATAGATTATTTCTGCCTTTTCTATTTACTTTAACCACTTTGTTTTCCAGAATTACATTTTTTTTTTTTATCAAGTAGAGACTCTGTTTTCTCTCTTGGGAACCAGCTGCTCTCTCCAAACCCAATCATCTAAACATCCCAGGCGCGCGCTTCATGCGTGTGCGTGGGAGGTTCGTGCACGGCGCCCTTTGGGAATAAATGGGCGGCCCCTCGTCCGCGCGCTAACCCCCCGAACCGAGAGCGCACATTTGTGAGAGTTCCGAATAAGATGGTTATCGCTTGTTTACAGTTTCTGGAGATTGCTTGAATTTTCTGGGTGTGCCAACTCGGATTTACACCAGCACTGTTGCCGTGGTGAGTACACACGTTTATTATTTTAACTTTCCTGAAGATTTAATGGTGTTTGAATAGCAGTTATCGAGTTCATTACATGCATGTATACTGATGCATTTGGATAGGCTTCATCAAAAGGAATACATTTAACTTGTTTTACAAACTGTAGAAAGATTATTATAACAAAGTATTACATTGAATTATATAGATAGACAGACAGATAGATAGATAGACTGCAAAGTAGTTTAATCTAAAATAATAAATCACTTTTACAAGATGATCATGTACTGAGGATGGAAAGTATTTAGCTCGTAACTATGACTACTGAAACAGGCCTATAGGTACCAAAACTGAAAGTAACATAAATTAGAGTATTTGAAACTGTTGAAACAGGATTTAAAAGAATCTAAATGTAAATAGAATCTGATCTATTTACTGTCCTCCAAGGAGATTACATTTGTATAATTAATGAGTTTGTTGTTTTCATGAAACTTGGGTGGAGAAGATTGCACCATGGCCCGTGAAGAACCCCTGGGGTACAATTGTATGCATATCCAAGGTTTTATTTCTTTCTTTTTTCTTTTACAAAAACTACTTTCATTGATTATGCCCTTTAAAAAAAAAAAAAAAGTTTTACTTTACAATTACAAGATAACCTTTAGTTTACATTTTAAAAATCTAAATAGCCGTAAGCATATATGAAGTTGTTACACCCACATCATCAAATGAATTTTCTGCAGATCCAATTTAAACGAGTGATGTGTAGTCTGCGTTCTACCACTGACTTTTTATCTTAATTGTTTTTCTGGATTGCATATTTCATTTTACACTAACCAGATGGAATGCAACAACTGAAATACCAGTTCCTGCTATCACTGAAATACATCCTGTCATTCCACACAGCGTGGTTATTCAGTGACATTGTTTAAAACAATGATAAACACTCCAAGGCACGGTGGAGAAGCCTCTTGTGAAGACTCACTTGTTTGACAGTCATTTCCTGCATTTAAGTTTGGAGTTAAAGGTTTTCCTGGATTCCTCTGCGTCTTCTTTCAGGGGTAGGAGGAAAATGACATTAATTTCAGGGTTCATCTTACTGTGCATGCTGCGTGCCGTTATGCCTCAAGGCCTGACCCCCCGTGGACCGCGGCCGATACCTGGTCAAGGTGACAGACCAGGTCCAACTCAAGCTCCGCAGGAGCCTGAGCCCATACCAGTACCTGCAGGTTGTGAGTGTGAGTTTAGATTTCAGTTAGAGCTCAGTGAAATCGAATAAACTAAATGTGACTTATATTTGTAATCCAGCAAACATTTTGAGTATCTATATATATTTACTTTTGTCTTCAGCCAGGATAATTAACTGTCCCATCAAGCTATTCTTCACCATCGACACCTCAGAGACTATCGCCTTACAGGAGTCCCCACCTGGAGTACTGGTGGAAAACATCAAGGAGTTCACCAAGATGTTTGTCCAGAGGTTGGCTGATGAGGAATATCGGGGTCAGATCCAGATCACCTGGTCCATAGGAGGCCTGCACTTCTCCCAGAAGCAGGTGGTCTTCAGCCAGTTTGCCACCAGGGAGAGTTTCATCAGGAGTCTCAGTGGGATTCGATACCTGGGCAAAGGCACCTACATCGACTGCGCTCTCAAAAATATGACATACCAAATGACCCACCACTACTCAGGAACAAAAGCCGTCTTCTTCTCTGTGGTCATCACTGACGGTCATGTGACAGGAAATCCATGTGGAGGGATAAAGATGATGTCAGACAGGGCCCAGGAACAGGGGATACACATCTTCTCCGTGGCAGCAACCAGAATGATTGATAAAATTGGAATGAGTGAGGTCGCCAGCCCTCCCGCCGAAGTGTACCGCGATGATTACATAGCTGTAGAGATTGTGGATGGAAGGCCGAGAATACAGACGAAATCCATTGATCGCATCATTAAAATCATGGTGACCTGGAACATTTTTCCATTCTTTCCTGACATTGTCATTCATTTAGGTACTTTTCACTTACTTTGGTCTTTTCTTTACAGAAACATCAAGCATACTTACAGGTAAGAAAAGATTGCATGAATTTTTTAAGCCATCAAAGTATGCGAAAAGATACTGCACCTACAGTACATAGGGATGTCAGACACATTTACCTCTTTAGTAATTGTATGAAGTGTCTCGTTGTAATCAGTTCTCACATTTAATATTTTCTTTGTCCACACTGCTTCCGTAGTGCTACGAACATAAATGTCTTCAGACTCCAGGAATCATTGGACCAAAAGGGCATCATGGTCAAAAAGTAAGCTTTTGAATCAAATTTAAATAAATTAATGCATCTTTAAGTATTTATGTAAAATGAATATTTTTTTTCCTTACATAGGGTGCAAAAGGAATTCGAGGTGTGGCTGGGCCAAAAGGTGAAAAGGGGAGACAGGTAGGATGATCATGTAACCCAGTTTAGAGAGGACACCAACAAATCTATTTTTTTCATAAATGCTCAAATATCTCTGTAAATTCTGAATGTAATGTTCTATATTGCAGGGTGATCCTGGAATCGAAGGCCCGATTGGTCCACCTGGTTCAAAGGTTTGCTGAGGGCTCGATGATTGTGTGTGTGTTATGGTGTTTTGTTTCACTGACGTGTCTCCCCTGTGCTCCGATGTAGGGAAACATTGGTCCGAAAGGAGAAAAGGTGAGAGGGAAATCTTAACTTGTGTTTATCTGTTGATGTGTCAGCTTGACTGAAGTGCTGTTTGGGTTCACGGGTACCTCTTACTTCAACAGGGGGACATTGGACAAAGTGGAGCAAAGGTAAACCTTGTTTTTAATTTCATGCATACATTTGATTTTTCTAGTTGTGTCCAACTACCGTAAATCTGTATTATTGCCTATGTTTACAAATCATCTGTTTCAAATTATCTGTTTTCATTGACCTCCAAATATTCAGGGTTTTAGAGGAGAGTACGGCAGGAATGGGACTGACGGACAAAAGGTGAGTCGATATAACGAAGTGCAAAGGTACGTCTATATGTTGAGGATACTGATGGTAGAGGAAATGTGGCAGGGTGACAGAAGGAGTTTACTGAGATAATGTCAAGTCTTAAGACGAAGCTTGATATTTGTGGAGAAATAGGCTGAACAACAAAAGCAAGGTCGCTATGACTCTCGTTCTACTACAGCGTATACTGTATATATTATATGATTTAATGTATTATGTGGATATCCTCAGGGTAAAATGGGCCGAATAGGAGCACCTGGTTGCAAAGGGGATCCAGGTGAAAGTGTAAGTTGTTGTTTGTAATTATATCTTTAACCACATCTTCGGTTTAAAGAAATAATCTGATGAATTTTGAAAACCTTCATTAATGTTGTTAAATTTTGGTTAACTTGTTTCCTGATTTAGTTTAATAATGCAAGAAATAAAATATATAATTTTGATGTTCAAAAAGGGACCAACTGGCTACCTAGGAGAAGTAGGAGAGACTGGGCCACCGGGTGACCTAGGAAAGAAGGTCTGTATTAAATCCAATTAAATCTCTGTCTTTGAATGAAGCACATAAAGTGAGTATCACTTTTGATAGTATCACAATTAGAAGACATTCAATGCATGCAACAAACTTTGATTCATTTAAATATTTGGATTTTGAATGGCGTTCCCCAAGGTTCAATCCTGGGCCCTATTTGTTTCACTACGTAGTTTTTTAAAGATTTGTAGGGGCATGCAGTCTGAAGCCTAGCCTGATGGGAGGGGTTGAGAACAGGGAGACTGAGCTGATTTTCTTCCGGGACTGGCTTGAATTCCAGAATCCATGGCCTCTAACTATTTGTCCTTTAAATATCGGATTCATAAATGTACCTTCATTCCAGATCAAGTCTTTGGCCAGATTGGGAAGAGTATATTCACAGATTTCATCACCTCATTAAGATCCTTCAGAGGAACAGCTGAGATTGTTGGATCCAGAGTTTGACAGGAAACAGTTCAGACTTTATTTTGATTAAATAAGAGGCTGGTGGTGGAGTCCATAAATAGAGAATCCAGATGACTTAATCCAGATGAGAAGGTCTAAAAACAGCATATTAAAATAGAGGCAGGAACAAGTACAGGAGGCTGACCTTCAGCGACGAAGACATGAGGTAATGTTGAGTACCCCGCAATCTATGAAGGTGAAGGGCAAGGGTATAAATATATAAATTGAAAACTCATGAAGTTGATGGAAAAATCTAACAAAAAGAGTAAAGAAAGGGAAGTCTGGGCTCCCCTGCTAAAACTGCAACCTACGTGTTCCAACTATGGATAAAATGGATCTCTGGATGGATAAATATCACCAAGTCCAGCATGACAATACGAAACAGGGGACAGTAACTAGGACATTTTTAGTAATGGAGCTAAATGTTTTTGTTTTTTTTTCCATAGCATCATCTGCCATTTCATACACCACATTACACTAATATTATTTGCCTAAATTCTTTAGATTTTTGCATTTTATTTCAAGCCCAATTAAAAAAATTTTGTCCACTGCTGATGAAAGTAGCATTTTTTTAAATTCTATTTTCAGGTGTGTGATGTTTTCAGCGTTTTTTGCTCTTTTGTTTTTCAGGGTGACCCTGGCATCCCTGGGAAATCTGGTCCCCCTGGCATCGTCGGTGAACCAGGGCGAAAGGTGACCATTAAAACATAGAGGAAAACATTGTCTGAAAATTCAAATCTTCATATACTTTAAAGTCAGAACCTCTCAACTGAGTCTTTGGCTCTTTAGGGTGAAAGAGGATATCCTGGAAATCCAGGACCACCAGGACAAAGGGGGACGCCAGTACGAATTCTACTTAATTTTCCTTAAATTAATTTAATTGAACTGTTACACAGTGAGTCCATGACTTCAAAATATAACTTTTAACTCTTTTAGGGGCGTGATGGAAAACCTGGGGAAAAAGGTCATGAGGTATTTTATTAAATGAATAATTTGCTTTTCAAGAGTTTATTGTTTGGTAAAAAACAAATCTGATGAAACAAATATGAACAGGGAGGGAGAGGAAACCCTGGAAAAAAGGGAACAGCAGGAACTGTCGGAAAGAAAGGCGAGAAGGTAAATCCTGAGAACTCATCGATGATATGCTTTGTTCACTTTCTTTACTCTTTCTCTGTCTTTGAATGTTGTCTTCATATTTGAAACTTTGGTTGTGGAGCAGCTCCAACAACAGCTGCTTTTAAATAAACATCTTGGGAAAGTAGGAGAATATGAGCTGTACAGTTGCTCAACTTTAAATGCGAGAGAAAAAAAATGAGAGAAAAAAGCCGGTGTTATGAATGCTAAGAGGCATTAAAGGAAAGACTAACAGCAGCAGATGCAATTGACTGAATGTGGGATTTCAACCTTTTGACGTCTGATAAGTTTCAAATATTTTTCAGTATAATGAGAGCTTTGATGCCCTCAAACACATTCTCAGGAGAAATTGGTCGTATACCTCCCTGAAACAGAATTATTGCCCTGCTTTTCATAGAGTGGTTTATGATTAACAGTGTGGTGCACAGTCTGACACATTCCTTTATCCTAGGGAGAACGAGGACTACCAGGAGGCCGAGGTCAAGTTGGGGAAGATGGATTTAAGGGTGCAAAGGTGAAAGGAATGAAAGGCAGATTTTGGCAGCTTTCTAAGAAGTCTTCCTTCCATTGTTATTCTCTCATGAACACACGACTTCTCTGGATGACCATATTCACATGATTTACAAAAGAAAATAGTTTATGTTGGACTGGGTTCAAGTGACATGAGTAAAGCTGTTCTCTCTGTTATACTTGGTTGTTCCAGGGTGACCAGGGGCTACCAGGACCGAGGGGTCAGTCGGGAGCACCAGGAGGCCCTGGACCAAATGTGTGTTGTCTAATTCACCGTCACTTTCACCTAAGAGACACACTTCAATATTGTGATCCTGTTTTGACGAAAGCAAACCCCGCTCAAAATGCCGCAGTTCGAGATGAAGACTGTTAATGTTTGGAATGAATGAGTGTATACATCAACATGGAAGATTTATTCATATCATATTAACATCCTATTATACACAGATAATAGAATTAAAAGGCTAATTCAGGGCTGCCCACAAAGTGGGGTCTGAGGGGCAATTAGGTTTGATTTGGCCCATCAAATGTAAAACATAATGAATGCATAAATATGATTCATAGTAATAATGGGTCTAATAATATAAGTAAAACAAATTTCAATATTCTGGACAGTAAATCTCTGTTTAGGTCCCTCTCAACCTTGTGGGGTGGTTCTGTGTCATCTTCTAGCTCAGGTCCTCTACCAGAGGCCTGGGAGCCTGAGGGTTCTATGCAGTATCTTAGCTGTTCCTAGGACTGCGCTCTTCTGGACTGAGGTTTCAGGTGTTGTTCCTGGAATCTGCTGGAGCCCCTCTCCCAGTTTGGGGGTCACTGCCCCAAGTGCTCCTACTTCCATGGGGACCACGTCAACCTTGACCTTCCAAAACAGTTCTAACTGTTCTTTTAACCTCTGGTATTTCTCAACCCTCTCATGTTCCTTCTTCCTGATGTTGGCTCACCAGATGTCACCACATCTGTCACCACTGTCCTCTTCTGCTCTTTGTCCACCACTACTACGTCCGGTTGGTTCGCCAGTAGCTGTTTGTCAGTCTGGAAGCTAAAGTCCCACAGCACCTTAGCCCTGTTGTTCTCAACCACTTTTGGTGGTATGTTCCATTGAGATTTGGGTACTTCTGGTCCATACTGGGTACAGATGTTTCTGCACACTATCCCAACACTTGGTTGTGCCTCTCCATGTACACTTTTGCGGCTAGCATCTTACACCACGCTACTATGTGTTGGACTGTCTCAGGAGCATCCTTACACAGCCTGCACCTTGGGTCTGATCTGGTATGGTAGACCTTGGCCTCTATGACTCTTGTGCATCCATGATGAGTGCCTCTGTGCTGTCTTTCACTCCAGCATGTTCCAGCCATTGGTAGGTCCTCCTGATATCAACCACTTCCTCAGTTTCTGTTGGAGGCTCTCAGTTTACTGTTGATATTGTGCGGTTCCAGACATTCCAGTATCCAAGTGTGTGGCACTGAGTCGTAGGCTTTCTTGTATTGTAATCAATCCAGGCGGTGCACAGGTTGGTGTGTCTGCTCTTAGTCTCAGGTGCTTAAATATCCATCCATCCATCTATCGATATCTATATAGATATAAACATATGTGTATATATGTATGTGTGTGCATATATGAATGTGTATATATATATATATATATATATATATATGCATGTATTTATGTGTACATACACTTATGTATATATGTATATTTATCTTTAATTATTATTACAATATCTGTTAAAAAGAAATACAATTTCAAAAATACACATCAAATCACTATTTAAGCTTATTTATTAACAAATTATCATTATAATGTCTCATAAAAATATTTTTAATAATACACATTAATTCACTGTCAAGGCCCTGTTGTGCTTTTCAAATAAAATCTTTTCCAAAGGAAGCAGAGTGACTACTGCAGCTGATCACTCACAGGATGGCTGAAGTTAACCTCTGAGTCCTTCAGTTACAGGACACGTGTGTTCTCCTGATTCTGATTGTTTCATATACCTGCACCTGGTATCACCTTACAAAAACACACTGTACTCAACATGTAGTCTTAAGACATGTTTAAACTATGTGACAGTTCTTCGTACCATTTGGCATTTCAGCAACACTAAGTGTGTTTACTTCTTGCTTGCCGCCCTCCGAGATCATCCCCGTCTGATATTTTCAACGTGCTGTTTTTAATGTCTCCTTTTTTCTTTTCTTTTTTTACAGCACTTTTCTTTGACTCTTTGTTCCACCTCAAAGACTTACTTTCCTTTTGTGTTGTTGGTGTATACACTCAGCCTCACCTCACATAAATGGTTTTCATTTTTCATTGTGACATGTTTTGAAGGGGCGCTGCATAGCTCTAGATGCTGTTTTTATTATTATTATTATTATTATTATTATTATTATTATTATTATTAATAAATATCATCTCCTGTGGTTGCAGGGCACCATGGGAGATCCTGGAGATACTGGGTCAAGGGGAGACACTGGCACACCTGGACCAAAGGTGAATTGAACTTTTCTCTACATCAGAATTTTTCTCCTCTGCCTACTTTACTCCGCTGCTTTAAGCTTCCAGCTGATTACAGTGCTGCTGTGTTGTTGTTTTGTTATTTCTTCAAGGGTGACCGAGGGAGACCAGGCTTCAGTTATCCTGGACCCAGAGGACCCACTGTATGGTTTCCTGTTTACCACATAAAATTCTTGCATGTCTTTAATGTCTGTGTTCTAGTCTTTATTTACTTAACTGTATTTCCCAGGGAGACCGAGGTGACCCAGGCAGACTGGGACCCAGAGGGGTAAGAGGTGATTGCGGGGCCAAAGGAGATCCTGGAGCAAAGGGAGAAAAAGGAGACCCTGTAAGTTTGTTGATTAGTTTTTTGGATATCAATTAGAGATGCCAACTGGTGTTTGTTTTTTTCAAAAGGCAAATACATGTCTCTGTTCCAAGATTACAACAAACAACAGTTTCGCCTTTAGCCGGTGTGTCATGTAGCCAAGCGGGTAACCTCTTGTTGCTCTCCAATCGCGAAGATTTCTGTCATAATATCATGAAAGTAAAGTGAATTTTGAGCTCATAGCATTACAGGATAATATAGTTTGAAAGTTGAGCAGCAATGTGTCTTTCCAAGAACAATGTCTCCATAGTCCATAAAAACAGATTTAATTATGGACTCATAGGGACAGTTTCCTTAGCAGAACATGCCAGGGCCAAAGCAAACTTTCACAGGCACGTCTGTGAATTGTCCTAAGGAACATTATTAGTTTTTAAGGAGGAAAATTCCTAAACAGAAATTAAAGTTCATTCAACTCCTTTGTGTTGTAATCAGAGACATTTGTTATAGACAATTCAAAAGCTCTGCAATGGGGAAATCATCTGAAACTTGGGAGACATTAATGACGTTTTTGGTTGACTTAAAGAAAAAAGACAATATGTTGCAAGTGTCATGTTTTGGAAGAATCTTCCGCTACACATTAAATATGAGAGAAATCAGGGTTCATACACATTTCCTACCAATATATTTTGAAAGCTTTTCAAAACTTTTTTTAAAGAAAAATTTCAGAAACACATTTTAAAAATATCTTCTTGAAACATAAACACAAATCCATGACAAAAATTGGTAGCCTACATTTAACTAATACCAATGACAGGCTACTTGGCTTGATATAACATAAACTTGAATTAATTCAATTTGAACAAGGATATTTTTAACAGTTGAGGCGAATTTTAAGACTAATCATTTGTTTAAAAAAAATTCTTCAGGCCTCTAAATCACTTTTTTTCTCATTCCCTGACCTTTCAAGGGTTTTTTTGGTGACCGTATGAACCCTGATAAATCAAGGTGGTGTGTTGGTCGGGTTTGGGGGCTTTTCTTTTGTTTGATTATGGCTTTTTTTTGTATCTTTATGATTTATGATCATGTTGGACATAAGTTATCACTTGGATTTATTCCTCTTCACCCAATGATGAATAAATAAGCCAATCACCAACACTTAATTGAGAACAGCTTGGAAGAGGCAACCGTCAGTCGATTGTGCAATACTTACAATAATACTGTGCTGACTAATATTTTTGTTAAAAACCAAAAGCCAATTCTAAAAAAAAAAGAAAAAAAAAAAGAGAGAGAAACATAAAATAACTGGTTTTCTGCTTAGGGGGAGCCAGGTGAGCCGGGACAGCCAGGAGAGAGAGGAATTAGAGGAGACCCTGGCCCAGATGTAAGTACCAGCACAAACACCAATCATGACTTGACCATGCCTGCACATTTTTGATCCGATTGCATGGATCTGTACTTGTGTTTGCGCAGGGTGGCACTGGACTGGTCGGTGATCCTGGACTCACTGTGAGTACATTTTTAAAAGCCCGACAGTTTAATAACGCCGTGAACTCGCCATGTTTGTCTTATTGGTGAACTCTGCTTCTTTTCACCACAGGATTGTGATGTCATGACTTACATCAGGGAAACGTGCGGTTGTTGTGGTAAGCAAATATCATCACCAAGGTAAAGACTTGAGCTAAAGTAATATTTACACAGAAGAAGCAAGCACAGCTGATATCCATCAAATTCCTCAGGCTTTTCTAATCTATGTCTCAGACTGTGAGAAGCGCTGCGGGGCTCTGGACATCGTATTTGTAATTGATAGCTCTGAGAGCGTCGGCCTGATGAACTTCACTATGGAAAAGAACTTTGTTATCAACACCATCAACCGGCTGGGATCTATGGCCAACGACCCTGCGTCACCAACCGGTAAATTTAGCACAAACACGCATTACAGATGATCCTTTTGGAGACGTGTGTGACAATGAAGACTCCATAAAAGATAAACCGTATCCAAAGAGTGAAGCACATAATAATGAAAATAACGCTAGATTCCAAAAAGCGAGAATGCTCTTCATTAACAGTGAAGCAACAACCGAGTACCGCTGGTGTTTTTTTTAGGCATCAGAACGGTTTGTATTACCATTTTTTTAAATTATGGACTGCAAAAACAAAAATAAAATCTGAGAAATGTCCTTTGTATTGACTCTTTAAAACAAAGAAAGTTTATCCTTTGGATAAAGCTGGAAATTTTTCATCTTATTCCTAAAACTGCAATCAAAGCTATAGTAAGTTTGCCCCCCCCCCCCCCCCCTTCGTGGTATGAGAATAATTTCAGTATGGATGTAAATTGTAAAAATGTATCCAACAATGAGAATGATTCAATATTTTATCTGATGCAGAATTAGTCTTAAGCTTTTTTTTATTAGTTGCCATCAGAGATATTGCAGCTATTTTATATATCAAAGCTGCCACAGCCACAAAGTAAAAAAAAGAAAGACAGAAAAACAACTCCTTTTACTGCCAAAAGCAAAGATTTTACCTCGTGGTGAACTTGTGTGACAAGAACTTGAAATTAAGAGATTTTCATGTGTGAATATTCCTGCATTTACAGCCTTAACAGACCATAAAAAGATCGATTCTGCTTCTGCAGTACAGTCCAAGCTGGAACTTTTAAAACCATGGCTGAAAATAGTCCCCGAGAAACCCATCAACTACTAAAAGTCTATCCATCTACATCCCAATTTGAAAGATGAATCATGTCAGCGAGACACAACCTAATACTTGAGGTTTCTTATAGGATTTGTAAAACTGACATTCTAAACACAACCATTTGTTTTACTATTAAAACATCAGTGTATAAACACACTGTCCCTCTTGTCATGGTTCCCCATCTCAGGTACAAGAGTTGGAGTTGTGCAGTACAGTCACAACGGGACCTTTGAAGCCATTCGTCTTGATGACCCGACCATCAACTCCATGTCTGCTTTCAAAACGGCGGTGAAGAATCTACAGTGGATCGCTGGGGGAACATTCACCCCCTCGGCGCTCAAGTTCGCCTACGATCACCTCATCAGGGACAGCAAGAGAGCTCGAGCCTCAGTGTCCGTGGTGGTGATTACGGACGGCCGCTTTGACCCACGCGATGATGAGGATCTGCTCGGTTATCTTTGCCGTGATGACAGAGTGGTGGTGAACGCCATCGGAGTTGGTGATATGTTTCGAAAGGTGCAGGATGATGAGATCCTGGGGTCGATCGCGTGTGACAACAAGGAACGTGTCACTGGAATGAAATATTTTGTTGACTTGGTCGCAGAGAATTTCATAGACAAAATGGAGACGGTGTTGTGTCCTGGTAAGCCTCTGACAGTTAATGATACTCGTCCACATGTTCATTTCTCTCACCTTGATCTATTTGGTTTCCCAAACAGAGCCAGTTATTGTGTGTCCTGATCTCCCCTGTCAAAACAGTAGGTGTCACTCATGGCTTTATTATTCATCAAATACTGGAATGAAGCGCAGCTCATTGATTGATTTGGTGACTTTTTATTACAGAACCTGATGTTGCCCAATGTGTTCACCGGCCTGTGGATCTGGTGTTTCTACTAGATGGCTCAGAGCGCCTCGGGGAGGAGAACTTCCGTTACGTTCGGGAATTTGTGCAAAAGGCAGTGGACAGACTGGGACTAGCTCAGAGCAGGACGGATCTCATGAGAGCCCGCATAGCTCTGATGGAATATGGCAATGAGGATGAGCACCACATAGCCTTCTCTCTCACCCACGACCCTGTTCTCATGGCAGACGGTATAGCGCGTCTGCCATACCTGGATTCTTCCTCCAGCGTGGCGCCGGCCATCATCCACGCTATCGATAACATCTTGGGTAAAGGAAATACTCGGCAGACGAGACGCAATGCGGAGATTTCATTCGTTTTCGTCACTGACGGCATCACCGACACCAAAAACCTGGAGGAGGCGATTAGTGCAATGCGTGGGTCACAGGTCGTCTCCACAGTGATCACCACAGGAAGTGACGTTGACCAGGAAGTCTTACTAAAGCTGGCCATGGGAGACCGGGATGCCATCTTTAAAAGACAAGACGTCTCTGATCTGTCTCAGACGAGCTTGTTTGAAGATTTCATTAAGTGGGTTTGTTAACAAGAGCACACACTGGAGACAAACATCATATTGGTGCTACTGACATTATCAAGCCTTCTAAATATGAGGTACTAGTTTACTATGACTCCACTTCGCACTGTACAATCTGCACATGACAACTATATTCATCCTGAATACTTTCTATGTAATAAAACAGTACGAGCATTCGTCATCAACCACAAAGCTTTCCTGATTTAAGATAATAAACCTGCCGTTTGTTGGACACTGCAGTACTGTCTTCTGTTGACATAAATGAAGCTTTGTCCAATTGTTGCAAAAGTGATTTAACAGTTTTTTTCTGAACGTTCCATAGAGGTGGTTCTCAACCTTTTTGAGTCATGCCCTGCCAGAAAAATCAGGTTTGTGTTAGAAAGCCCTACTCCTGCCAGGGCCCTTTAGCTCACAGACAGAACAATAACTTCCATTTTGGCTTTTGTGTTTTAAATTTATTTTTTAAAAAAAAGAAAAAAGCATCACCATCACAGTCAAAATGAGTACTTAATCCCTTAAAGAACATGGAAAGAAATACATTTTATAGAACTACGATGACTGGACATGTTAACATGTAACCCCACCCCCCCACCCCCACACACACACACACACACACACACAATTATCCGGTGACCTCCGTGATGAGAACCACTGTTCAGTGGAAAACTGGTCTAAATTACAGTCCTATCAAACACACAGGACTAAGTTCAAGGGTCTCAATGTAGGAGGTGGAACAATGGACGGCTGAACTGACTTGGTTTGGCCAGGCAAATAAATTGCATGCTTTCGTTTCTCCGCGTCCTCCACAGACGCTCCCATCGTGTCCTTTCTTACATCATGTCCAGCTGCACAGGAAGAGACAAACAAGAAAAAAAAAGAAAGAAAGAAAGAGAGTTTATATCAGAGGTCTCAATAGACCGAGCTTGTAATCAGGGGCAACGCAGGGCAGTTCCAGCTAAACAGGAAATTGCTATAATGGATTTGGAAAGGACTGTCAGAGAGAAAAAAGAACTCAAGCATTTACCAGGTCATCAACATCTTCAGTATCTTGTGCGGTGGATGCAGCCGCCTCCTCTTCCTTCTTCTCCTCAGCTAACAGAAACTGAGAACACAGGATTATTCAGTGATCCGTATAGACAAGAACTCTTTGAATTCTCATGTGTGCAACACTTGAAGTCACCTGACTGGCTTCGTCTTTGGAGACAGAGCTTCCTCCAACCTCGTCCTTGCTTATTAGAGATACAGCGTCTGTCGAACCAACAGAGTAAGTGCAAAAACAGAGAGCCATTCAGACCAAGGGGGAGTTTTAAGCATCAACTTGGATGAGAGGGGAAAAAAAAAAAAAAAAACTGCGTGGAAATTTCATTACATCACAAGGGAGGAATGAATGGGAGAGCTCCTGCCTTCCCCGGTAAAGAGGCTTATCATACCTTGAACAAGCAGGTCCCAGAACACCTCTAGCCCTCTGTTTGGGATGCTTCCTTTCAGCGACTGGAGGTAGCTATTGTAGAGATCAGCGTTCTCCAGCTGTGTTACCAAAGATATGAAACATCCTAAATCCCTTTATACATCCAGTAAGAGCTCAAATTTACATGCACATGCATTTTTGCTCAAGAACTGGCATCCGTTCAAGACATTAAACACATGGCTATCAACAAATCGTCTCAGAACTATTCACGCTAATTATTATGATGTGATTATTTCACACAGACCTACTCCTTCACGCGCTCCCAAATACAAGGTAGGGAATGTTTATTTACCTTCACCGACTGCTCTCTGAAAGCCTGGATACAGGTGATGCTTTTCATGTAGTACTGCGTGTTCTTGTTGCCTAGAAACTGCTCTATCCTGTGAATCAGTTGCTGGCAGACTGGGAGGGACATTGGTGGACACCACAAACAAGAAAAGCGATAAACACAATTACAAGGGCTGAAACATGAGTCACGCTGTTTATAAGATAAGCTGGAGAAAAAAAAGCAATGTTTAGAAGGCTGCTGGACAGAAAAAGCGAAGGACCTCACCCTCTCCAAAAGGAAGAGCCTTACTCTTGATCAGAGTGCAGAAGTCTCGAGTTGGATCCACGCTTCCTACCTGCATAATTGTTGCAAATGAGGATCAGAAGGAAATATTTAAGCGTGTCAGTTCAAACAAGAGTTCAAGGGCTGAATTTAGCGTCTCACTGAAGTAACAGAGCCTTCAGAAATGTCAGCCAGATTAAACTCCTGCTCTTCGTCATCTTCATTCGCCTTCTTGGCATCCGGCTGCTCCGAGCTGAAAATGGAAAAAGGATCAAGTAGGATGCAGATAAAAAAAAGTATTTAAAAACCTCCTCAGCCTTAAAGACATGTCCCACACATTATTGTGAGATTAAAATATTTTATCTGCATATGAAAGTACAGATTTGAATACATGTATATATTTATAATTTAAACTCACAACCATGTCCATGACCTTAAGAGACTTACTCTTTGCCAAAAATCTGAGCGGCAGTTTTCGGCTTCTTCTTGTTCTCCACCACCGTGAGGGGAAACACCTTCTTCAGCTCCGCTAGCGGAGCTTGACAACGTTCATTAATTATTTCAGGCATGTCAAGGACGGCTTTCAGCCAAGGCTCTATGGGGGGGAGAGGGGTGCCTGGGCTCACCGCCCGATGATGCAAGCACTGAGGGAGAGGTAGGATGGAAGAGGTGAGACAGAAAGGGACCAGACAAGACACTTGTTGAAAATCAACAGCTGACGCTACAGTCTAGACAGTTAAAAGCTTTTGCTTCTGATGTCACTGAGATGAAACGTACCTGGAAGTGCCTCTGGAATGCAGGGTTGGGAATGTGGTGGACTTTGAAGATGTCCCTCTGTTCTCCATTTTCATCTTCTTCTACCAGCATCATGGAGTCAATGAGAGAGTCGACAGCAGACAGCTGGGTATCTGGAGGGGTCACGACACACAAGAGTCGGCTTTTTCTTTTTTTTAAATTGGTCAGTAGAACTCTCCTGCCTGTACGTGTAGCTCACCACAAACCACACTATCTATACTAACATTCAACATGCTCTGATGTAAAGTAACAGCAGCGTGTATCTTCACACCAACCTGTGAGTTATCACATCACTTACAAAAGCCCTACAACTCCAGCAGGAAAAGAACTGACCTTGTCCTCTCAACCACGCTGACTGCTTGAATTTGTTCAGTTCTCATGGTTTAGTTACTTTTATAATGTTTTAATTGCCTGTTTTTGTTTTAAATCTTCTTCTAACATTTTCGAACTGCTGCAAAACCAATTGCCCCTCCAAGACAACTAAAGTTCCTCTTGTTGGTTAGAGGAGTGTAACCACGGTAACCATCTACATCCAATGATGACCAGACGACGACCTAACAACAAATATATGAAGTATTTAAATTAAACTAAATATTGTACCTTCATAGCGCTTGAATACCCTAATATTTCTCTTTAAATAGCATGTATTTTGCATTTTTAGTTTCACACCGAGATTTTGGACACATTAAAAAAACTCACATACTTTAGACAGCATATAAGTATAGAATTTCACAAACGATTTCCCATTTTTGATTTTTGTACGACTTTGATGAAGGAGATGTAGTACGCTATACTTTTGAAGACTTTCAGCAGCTTTTTTTTATGTTTCATCAGATCAGATGCAGTTTCCAAGTTTTTGGCTAAACTAAGCTAACTGGATTTTAGCTTCAGTTGGATTTTATTCATACAGATTTTCTTCAATTCGATTATCTAAACTTATCATAAGTAACGAAACACATAATTCAGTTTCCATAATGATGACCAATTCTTCTAACACAGATGTATACACTGCATACATACACAAGTGCAGCGTAATTGATCAGAGAAACTGAAAGGCCAAAATATAGTCCAAAACACGTAGAGTTGAACTTGTGAACCTGGACCCGGGTAAAAAAAACTTTGTAAATGTACGGGGGTACAGCAGCACCACATTTAAATTGCGACGGCACGCGAGGATCTGCTGCTGTTATGTTCCTTATTAGTAATGCTGGCTGCCGTGTGTGGTGCTGCCCTTGAAAGAACAAGATATGAGAATGAATCAGTGCCTGCATCCAGACGAGTGACTTTCTTCAGCCACTTCATTAGTTTAATCCCATCATAGGTTAGTGCCCTGAGTGAGAGCGACATGCAGAAACAGTACCTGAGGGGGTGAACTTCTTGTTGTCAAGAGAAGGGAATGTGAGGTGTCGGAGGTCCTCCATGAAGGGCAGCTGGACGTATACCAGGCACTGCGAATGTCGGGAGACGTCTCGTTAACTAGACGCACATTTGAGCTGATCAGAGCAAGGACAGCGTGTGTTCAGGAGTCCCACCTCATAGTGCTGCTTGATGCATGGGAAAGCTGCTCCAACTTGAGGGTTGCTGCGCCGGTCGTAAGCATAACGAACAATGGCGACCATGTCGAGTTCGTCCAGCGCATGGACGAGAGACGAGAACGCCACTCCTGCATGCTGGCTCAGACAGATGCGTGCAAACACACAGAAACCTGTCAGTACCAATATGGAGCTAAAGGTGATGTACTAATTTCTCACCTGATCATCCTTCGCTGCAAATATCTTAATGGACTGATTTCCCATGAAGTAGTGGCGCTCTATCTGAAGGAAGGAAATCAGAAGGTGGATAAAGGAGGAAAATGTATCACCAATTGAGATGAACACACGATCCCATTGCATTTGACAAGGAGGTTGTTTTGTATTTCTGCTTTGTCTTTTGGCAGAAGGTAAGAAAAAAGAACCAGGATGATTTTCATGGATTTAGGTGGAGGGGAGAACACAGGCAAAAAAGTAGGCCCACAGAAAATGTTCCTTTTGTCTTTATTTTCTGTATTCAGCATATTTCTGATTGTGGATTCCACTGTAGATTTGCACATAAATGAATAACATTCAATTAGCCTTCAACTTCCACTTTAAGCACTTGTCAGGAAAAGTACAATACCATGTTCTTTTTGGTGAAGCCCAGAACAGCAAAGCACTTCCCATCATGCTTGTATTTCATCTGCTCTTGATCCACTTTGGAGAACGGAACAATGTCACTTCCATAACGAAAACCTGCGAGCGGAACAGAAGAAAAATACTGAACACAGAGTTTGTAATAAGGACAAACAACAGCCGCGACACACCTGATTCCTCACCTTGAATGGTGTCGTCCTTCTGGACCTCCGTCTCGTTGTCATCGTCCAGGCAGTAGATAGTCTCTCTCCTCACGTCCTCTTTCTGATGGCTTTGCGCGTCCACTGTAGTCCACGTTTTCTTCAGCTTCTCCTCAGTCACCTGTGGACCAGGTGAGAGGTATTTCAGGGCTGCGCAACCTGGACTTCACAATACATTTATCACATTTACATTTAAAGATTCATCCAGGAGGATTGCTGCAGGCCGGTTGTATAATCCTGCCTTTGTTTTATCCAACAAATGACTCAAAAAGTGATTCTATATTTAACCTTTGAGCTTCCTGGTCAACTTACAGCTTTAAAGCCTACAATACGGATGGAGAGAGAGCTGCCGATGGTCAGCTGACAGGGCCAGGCCATGGGTCTCCTCTCGATGCGTTTGAACATACACAGCTGTTCAACTGCGTTCCTGCAAGAGTCAAACACATCTTATGATATCACACCAGATAATAACAGCAAGAATTATGTTTAAATGTGCTTCAAGTGTGTGGTGACAGACATAAGAAACATCAGTCCCACCTGAGGGTGTAAATTTCATCGAGGCCGTCCTCCTCGTCCAGGCTCAGCATGATGTGTTTGACCATGTCCAGTCCGTTCTTCTGCTGCGTGGACAGGCCTTTACCCAAGCCAGAGTGTCCCTGGCCACTGCCATCTCCATCTTCTCTGTCTTCCTCAGCAGGGAAAGGCAAACTGGACATGCAGAAGTATAGAATTCGTTAAAAGAGTTTGTCCAAAGAGATATGTGACTGAATGCAATTACCCCTTTAAGGGAATTCAAAGGGGATCTTTATTCAATATTTAAAATTGTACAAACACAATCCACCTTTGTTCCACTTAGATAAATGTTCATGACTTGTTACATGATTTAAGAGAAGAGACTCTTTGACTCCATGGTCATCTTTTCGTGTCATCACTGCCACCTGCAGTTGCACAACAGTAACTTTTGCATCTATTAAATCTGGGACATTAACTTGAGGGTTTTAGTTTGGAAATATTACATCATATTTTCCCCTGGACAGAGTTTTTCTTCCACTGGGTGGACTTCTGAGGCCACCCTATAGTGGCAAACATTCACACAAAGAATGTAAATAGAAAATGAAACGATGGAGGGTAAATATTAGGCACAATGTAGTAAAGATGGCTGATGGCGATCAGGATGCAGCACATCAAATTTTTGCTTTTTCTTTACACTGACACGTGGCAAATATATGTGAACCTTACAAGAACTGCAGTGTGGTGTCAGCTTTTTTTAAGTTTTCAATAATGACATCCAGGTTGTCTGAGTCAGTCTGAGTGCTGAGGTCAGTCAGGAGGGAGATGTTGCAACGATCATAATTCTTTCCGCTGAAAAACAAAAGAAAAGGTCACATATTTTATGCTCTGTCCACTGAAATGACATAAATACGAAGAATGAATTGTGAGATGAAGTGTCTTCTTACTTGGTTGCTTTTTGAATCAGGTCCATGCAGACAACAAGAGCGTCCAGCCCTGTGGAACACCAGTTAAGGAGCCAAATCTCACAAATTAGCATCTGTGCTGGACAAACATACGCTACCTCAACTGAGAGAAAACTTAAACTATTTTTGGCATCGTAGCTGACAGTCAGATCAAGGTCGTTTTCTCGTCAGCTGATTTGATCAAGACTTTACAATTAATTCATAATCACTTTGTAACAAGTATTGGAACTTTTGTCAATAGTTCTTTCTATTAATAATATCAGCAAGTAATTCAAAAAACGGTTTTCTAGATATAAATATAAGAATAACAGTTACATGAAGTTAAAATGCATAGTTTTTGATCGAGACAATAACTTTCAAACACAAGAAATCACCTACCACAACTATAGTCCTCCACAAACGTAAGCAAAAACCCCTCATTAGAAATACTTCATAAACATGTAGCTCCTTCAATTAGTCATTTTGTAAGTGAAGAATTATTTTTTCCAAATCAAAGTCAGACAATTACCTCGTCCCCTTTCTTCTATTTTTGAATTGTATACATACATTTATGCTCGGTGTGTGTAGAACAAGGATACAGTCTGCCTGCTGGCTCTCTGGATGAACCTGGTTCTCGATTTCCTCCAGAAGCTCAAAATCAGGTATCATCAGGTCGCGGTGCACGGTGATGTTCTGGTATTGGCCGTCCTGGGCCAGCGGGTTACTGGTTGAGTCAGTGCCGAACAAAACCAAAGCCAGTTCATCCTTAGACTCTGCAAAAACCTGTGGGAATACAAAATGTGTTTTCAATGCAGTCTTGAGTGGATGTTTTGTATTTACTTGTATTTTCTTGCACACATGTGTAATAGTTCACCTGGCGCTGGACAAACTTCTGAAGGACTTTTTTGGCAGATTCAAAATGAGACTCTTCCCCCGGGGCAGAGTTCGACATGGAAAAGCCCACATCCATGCACAGTATTAAAGCAGACTGCAGGAAATACACATCACATGTCAACATCCAGTTTATCTTAATTCAGTTTTATGTATAATTGTGGTTATTTTTTGTCACGCTATCCCAACCAGGTTACAATTACGTGGAATGCTGGGCAGGTTCAACATGTCTCAACATGTCGCTTAACGATCGATAAAACACCACAAAGTGCTCCAACTCTCACAGCCCCTCAGTTTCAAATGTCAACAACTTAACAAAGACTTACATAGTGGCATTTTTTTTAAAGAAATGCAGATAAGATTACTCACTTTAGCCTTTGCCATCTTTTTTCCCTCTTTCAGAGACTGTGTGTCACCTTGTTATGAGTCCGGAGTGAAACAACTGGGCGGTGTCAAAACAAGCTTCCTGTTTCAAGAGAGAATTGTCCGCCAGTCAATTACAATTCACCGCGGCTAATTGCTATGGATGTATAATTATAATAATTAGATTATGATTAATTGCTGTATAACTACTCATGTCGTTTTTAATTTCTGATGCTATCCGTCGTTGTGAATCTGAGACGCGCCGCTGCATCAGATGTAGGTACGCCCCCCTGTGGTTCATACGGCACACTGACACAGTCACCCATGACCACAATATTGGAAACATTGAGGTTAACCTGAGCGTCAGAAGATCATACAGTAAGTAACAGACAAGGAACTCTTTGTCCTGCATCAATTCTTATGAATAAATAACTGACTGAATGCTTTATTAGTTCAGTTAACTGGTAATTTTCTTGATGTGTTTCCAAACTACCTTTTCGCTGACAGGAACAACAGTTCAATTATTAACAATTATTTGAATTTTCCTGTTCAATATTAATCATGTTTTTTTGTTTGCTTCATTCAAAAATAACCCATTGTTGCCAATCCACAAAACTCATTGTGATCCTGAAAGCACAAATTGTTGACCTTGCAGAGAAGACAAATGTATTTTGTATTAACCGAGGTGCTAACATCAGGTCTTTGTGTCTAAAACGACTTAATAAGCCATCTCTATTTGTGTGCAGGGTTTAACATTGTCAGTTACCTGTAGTGTGCATCACGCGACGAAAAAATACAACCGTAAAACAATCACTTCAATGACACATCATAATTAACACTTTTTAAATTTTATTTGTGTCCTTCACTTTGCATAAATTCACAACATTTAGTGCAGATGTCCCTCGCGGACTCAATCCACAAACACAAGAGCCACGTCATCGAATATGAAAATAGAATTGAGTTACTTTGCCTGCCATGTTTATATCATACATGTTTGAATCAATAAATACTAAAACCATCGCATCAGTTTCAACCAGCCACATCCATTAGGCATATCAACTGAGAGAAATTCCTAATGTATTTGTCTCAAACTGCTGGGAATATAAAACAAATATTTCAGATAAATATTGAAAATAAATTAAATCAATGTTAAACGCATGACTTCACGGGAATTGTACTGTAACAAGGAAACCTCAGGTGGAAAATTACAGGCATCAGAGTGTGAAGTGAGAATGAGAAGATAACATGCAGTTGAAGGTTTCAGACTTCTGAGCTGATACATGAAAGAAATGTTTTGTCAGCTTCTCCTGACTATGGCTTTAAATCATGGCTGCAGGGGACAGAACAGAGTTGTGGGCTGCACCACCCCATCCCTCACATCACCCATCACCCCATCCCTCACATCACCCATCACCCCGTCCAATGAAATGAGCTTTTCCACTCCAATCTACGCGCGATATTGAGCACTACAGTTTATGTTACCAGACAAATTTGCAACCAGAGGGCACTCGGCAACGTGAACTCTGCCAAACAACATGAAAAAAATGGGATTTTTCACTATGTTGAATGAGGATGGATCCCCTAATTGACTGGATTTCATCAAAGTAAATAATTGATGCAAAGTTTTTTGTTTCTTTTTTTTTGTAAAAAGGGGTTCCCAGATCCAAGAGAAATAAGAAATGTCCATGTATGACCCCATACAGTAGCAATTTAATGTGTAAGACTTATGTATGTATGCATGTATGTATATATTTGTACATGTATATGCGTGTATATTTGCTGTCATGTGTGTTTTATTTTTTGTTTGTCTTAAAAACTTAATAAAATCTTGTTAAAAAAAGGGGCATTTTTCTCAGCTATGTTGTCTTTTAACAGCATACTGCAATGAATCCTACACTGAATTGAATCTTGTTGTTTTTTAGAAATTCTTAGACACGCAGTGAGATCCGAATTAATTTTAAATCTAAAATTCTTGTTGCAAGGATTGGGGGAGGGGTCTATTCTGAGGACAGGGCACAGCACAGTGTTCACGTTTAATTACAGATATTTACAGATAAAGTGAAAATTAACCTGCAGGTCAATGTGTTTGTCGGTGTCAAAGTTTAACAGAGGCGTGCATCTTTTAGTGATGTATCAACCATAAAAACCTCTAAGTGAAGAAAAATCACCCAATATTGCCACTCCATTGTCCAGAGGCATAATCCAGCAATGATTTATAATGTTTATATCAACATCTCAGTATCCCAGCACTGTTCAGGCAGTGGAATTTACAGGAAAACACAGTGACACAGCTTTCAATTTCGTCCTGGACTTTCTGTTGCCGAGCCAGACTCCAGAGTATTTGCAACTTCTATGCGGCATCGGTGTTTCACACTGCCGATGTCTGGGCTAGTTCACTGGGGGCTTTGCTCTGCAGAGTGCCAGAAACAGTGTCAGAGTCCAGCAGCTCAACTATACTGTAGGGGGAACAGTCCTCCAGACCCAGCTTCCCACAGGCCCAGCCACAGAAGCCTTTCTCCAGGTCTCTCACCACCTGCCACCACTCACTGAAGGCCCAGGACACCTGCACCACCGCCGAGTACAGAGCCAGTGACAGCGCCACGGGCATGATGAGCATGGGATAGAAGATAATGAGGAAGGGGCAGATTGTAATCTTGTGCCAGAACGTCCGCTCCTCGTTGTAAACCAGGAACACATTGTACCAGGTGAGAGTGCCGTAGTAGAAGGAGGTGATGAAGGAGAGGAGGAAGACCACAGGGGCACAAGAGATGCTCCACAGGACCACATGGGGTCCCTGGCACACTCCTAAGCTGCAGGTACGCTTAGACCCTTCCCCTGCCTCACACTCTGCATCCAGACGTTCCTTGGATTTGGCCAGCTCCCTGATCTCTTTCTCTGTCAACGTCAGGTGGATGTCCACCACCTGACCTTTCTTCTTACCCCGAGTGATGGTCCCTGTAAGGGTCACGTAGCGGCTGTCTGGAGGGAGACTCCAGCCTCCACCTGTTCAACAGCGACAGTTAAATACACTTGACAGTAGAAGCTCCACACTGTGTACTGATTGTAGAAATGTGGTTAACAGGAAAATAAACAGTCTTTTTTTTTCCCGGTTCAGAAATATTTCCAAACATTACTATAATCCCAGATAAATTTGACTTTGTTTAGATTTAATTTGCATCGTGAACTTCTCTGGTGATGCAAGTGGAACATCTGAAATGAGACTGGAAATAAAAAGAGATGAATAAACCATCTCACCATCGCTCGTGGGCGTGCAGAGGAACTTTGCTCCCTCCTCCACGCTCCTCTCGCCTCCCTCCTCACCACCTTGGTCCTCCCCAGGCACCCTCTCCACCTCAGAGCGATACACAATAATTGATTCTGGACGCTGGTCTCTCTTCTTCCTCCTCTTCCTCCTCACAGAAGTTTCCTCAATGTGATTCCCCGATACATCTGATCTGAGGGAGATCATCTGGGGGCTGCCCTCTCCTTCAGTTTGTGACTCCTCCACATGCGTCATGTTCTCACCAGGAAAAAGTCAGACTTTTTTTGCTTTTTTTGGGGACTGATTCTAGAATCTAACAGCAAAATGTTTGTGTGTGTGTGTGTGTGTGTGTGTGTGTGTGTGTGTGTGTGTGTGTGCGAGAGAGAGAGAGAGAGAGAGAGAGAGAGAGAGAGAGAGAGACATTAGGAACAGCAGCAGGTTTTCTATTTTAAGTCACAATAATGTCATCCTCGCTGTACGGTGATTCTGGCCTAGATTCAGCACCGTCATCCATTCGTGCATATGCTGATGCTAACTGATTAAATCTACCCAGTTTCACGGCAACACCAGTGGAAGCACGAACGTCTCCAGACAGAATAAACCACACAATGCAAACGAGGCTGGATGAACCTGATCAAATGCAGGGATCGTTTCTGCTTTCCATGTTGCGCGCCGAACACTCGATGGATACAGTGAACCACTTATGTATCGACGCGGGCTGCTTATTTGTATTAGAGAGAGATTATTGAGAAGAATTAAACGATTCATAGAGCGACTAAAAAAAAGCATTAGAGAGGGTCGACAATGCAACCCATTCTTCGCACAGCTGATCCCCTCCCATTTAAATCCCACCCATGTCCGCTCTTTGTCTGCAGGCTCCAGGTCCTCTTCTCAAATCAAAATGAATGTTAATCTTACCTTGAACAAGCCGGACAGCGCCAGGTCGGTAATTTACACCATCTAAGTACAAAACACTATATTTGTCGGGCAGCAGCGCCGCACATCCCAGCGCCGCGTTTGGATCAGATCATAGCTGTGTACAGATGCGCTACGCAAAAATATTTCCAGAATAGCACTCATCCCGCCCATCCAACCGCTGTCAGACCAATCGTCACTCAGCGGCGCCATGTCAACGTCAAATAAAACATGTGTCCCATCGGAAGACAACAAAAAATAAAAGCCAACTTTAATTTTAAAATTACATTTTATGCAAAATGATGTTTGAAAAAAAATTGTTAAAAAAAACAGCTTCCGAATTACTTGACCCGGTGACTCAATAACGGATACTGCTGGACAGGGAAACACTTTGTTCATGTTAAAAAAAATACTCAATCCAGGATAATATTTAACTGTCACTGATTAACTAATTAACTGATTAACTAATTCAGAGAATTTCCCAGTTTGGGACAAATAAAGTACCTATCCTATCTTAACTATTATGTATAATTGAACTATCTCTTCCCTTTTTTCTAATGTCAAACTTTTTATTGGTTATTTTCAATACAGTGGCTGCCACACTACCTTTTTGTTTTATTTTAAAAAGGTTATTTTGTATTCAAATACTCACATTACATAGAAATAGCATTTCACTCTTCTTCTTTTTTTTTTAAACGTTATTTGAACAGCTTCCTAATAATTTCTGGTCTTGATTTTAGTTGCTTCGTCAAATGAAATTAAAAACCAACAACAACTGAATTGTATCCAAATTTGTAAGATAATTACATTATTAATCCAAAAAAGCCACGTGGGAGATTTTTTCATGATTTTTTTTTTTTTTTTTTTTTACATATAGTGGCATGTTGTCTCTATGGTAAATTATAATTTTGAATTTTTTAATAATTTATTAACGGTCCCTTGCATAATAAACTAGCTGCTACAGTTAAATAAATTTAGGGGGGGGGGGGATATGTTAGATGAACTTAATCGCTTAAGGCCAGAAAAGAGGGGGGAAAAACAATAGTAAGGCCGTTATTTGAATGTGATATTCACATTTTCACATGGTATATTTATATTTGTGAATAATTCTGAGCAACAAATGTGTCTTACCACACATTACCATATTACCTAGCCAGCAGGCTCGTGACAAATCAGTTAGCATCACCCGGATGTGGGTCAAGTCCATCGGCTTGTCCCGTAACTGCGTTCAGGCCTCTAATTTGATGGTTTACAATGAGTGAACAAGTTTCATCGACGTTAAACAAAATCGACAGTCTACTGTTGCAGTTCTGTAAGTTGAGAAAGTTCAGTCTACATAATTTTGTTGACGCTCAATGTTTGCTTAAATTGTAGCATAGGCTAGCCTTTAGCTAGCATCTAGAGGACGTCAGGCTAACTTTGAATTGTCTGTTTGAATTGAAGTGATTTTACAGGATGGATTTGTAGATACTGTTTTTAAAAATTGGTTTTTGGTCTATTTTTCTTTAACAGCTATTCAAAATCGCGAACTTTGTCAAAGAAGCAATGACGTCGTCCAACAAATTCAGGGTAACTATATATTTATTGTCTTTGTATGGAGCGAGCTTTGTCACTATGTAAAACGAGACAATTGTATTTAAGAATTGCTCTACCTGAAAAACAAACCAGCGTTTCTTGAACTGTTCTTTGGGCAAGACATAGGAATTCACTTCCTAGTTTCATAGAAGATTTAGTAAAGATGGATTAAGAATAATTTATATTTTATCGATTTATATTGTGTTGGTCCATTGCATTTACTCAAATAAGTGTTTTGCAAGGAAAAGTCAGATTATGAAGGTATGTGAATATGTTAATGTATAGTTTTGCTTGTGCCTCAAGTTTCTCGTGTGTCAACAGTTTTGGAAGCTGCCATCGCAGAGAGAAGGACTTGGATTCAAACCACCCGGACAAGTCTCAGGAAACTGGATGAGAAAATCAGAGAGAAGCAGAGCACGGTGAAAATTCACAAGACAACTGCAGACAGGTATGACTGCATACATAAAAGTATTTTAAAAAGTCCAGGTCAAAAGTGACTCATAATTCGATTTTACAAATTTGAATATTCACATATTTCCTCTCATCATTTATCATTTTAGTAGGAAAGCAACTTTCAGGCTGCTTCTGGAGTACGAGCAGAATCTGAAAGTACAACTAGAGAACACAGGAGCCAGCAACAACCACGATCTGTAGGCCCAGTCAGGTTTTGGTATAAATTACATTCTATCCATTATATTGTGTGCAATAATAAGCAAAGCTGTCTTTTTTGTAACCCAACAAGGGAAGTCTATGAAGAAAGGATTGCAAGCTACACGAAGACATTGCAGCTGCATAAAGACTATAGCTACAAAAATGATCTGGCTCAAAAGCTCATCAAGCTGGAGGCTGAAATTGATGAGATCGAGCGTAGGATCAAGGCTTGTGATGAGCAAATAACAGTGAAACAGAAGATACTGGACCGTCTCACTGGTATTAAATGTTGTACATCGCCACGGCCTGCTCTTGGAAAGCAGAAGTGATTTACAGCTGTTAATTTCATGTCTGTTTGGCCAGATCTAAGCACCAATTCATCTTCCTCAGAGAAAGTACCAGACAGGTATCTTGCATTATGAATCTTACAGATAAAATAAGAGGAATGATCCTTCAGCGCCAGCCAAGCTCAGTTTTCTCTGTTGTAGTGTATCTGGACAGCAGCCTGCAGCAGAACCAGAGGTAGAATTAGATCCTCAGATGGAGACTGAGTTTGATTCTGCGATTGGCCTCTCCTCACTTAATCTCAACCAGACAAAGGTATTAGTGGTATGTCTTTCATTATTAACTTTGCTAAAAAGTAATCCTACAATAAATTGCAGCTGTTATAAACCTGAACAGATCTGTGAGAGTGATGAAGAAACAGCTGTAGAGGAAAATACTGAAGACATTCACGAGGAAAACCAGGTCCAGGACGCTCCCATGTGCAGCGCGGCTTCTGAAGACACAAGTAAAGAGCAACATGTGTGGTCGTCTCAGCAGTTAGAGGGCAAGTACAGCAAAGTCCCAAGCGCATTTCTGCTCTACCAAAAAAAACCCAGATGCCATCATTTTGAATGCTTGGATCTTCAGACTTCAACAAATGTTTATTTCTTTAGATCAAAGTGATGAGATGCACACTGAGGAGCAGGACCAGGAAAGTGGACCAGTAAACCAGGTCTAGTCAGAACCAAACAGTGCCAGTGTGTCATATTATATTAAGCATCGAATATTGCGACTGCTGGGATCCTTTCTAGAGTAAAGCAGTTCTTTAGGTTCAGGCTTATTGAGTTCAGTATAAAACCACTGAGGCAAATTGCCTGTCAGTTAAAGCTCTCATGGCATCACTGATGTGATTGGTGCCATGCTTGCCTGTCTGGAGGATTATGTAACAATTAACATGGTATCGTGGACCTCAGACCTCACATTTTTAACAGTGTGAAAACTGGCTTTTTCAGAAATGTTTAATTTGGTTTGGCTTGGGTCTTTAGTCTCTCAAGTGCTTCCATGGCATCATATTGCATCAGGAGAGATATCGGCTCTCTGGTTGAGGTGTTCTCTTAAACATAAGTATATTTTTGGGAGGGATATTTCTACATGATGTAACAGAAAAACACTGTAAATGTCATTTAAATATTTCCAGATCAACAGTGTAAAGGGCTTTATAATTACAGTGCTTTTTACATAGGAGAAGCTGTCCCACATCCCAGATGTGAAGGATGCAGAAGTGGAAGACGCTGAGGAAAGTGCAGCTTCAGAGCAAAGAGCAGCTTCAGAGGAAAGATCGGCTTTGGAAGAAAGAGTGGCTTCAGAGGAAGAGCAGATCAGTAGCAATGAAGACAACGAGGGACTCGCTGCTTTATCTCAGTCACCATCTCCAGGAAGTTACCTTCAGTCGTCCCTAGCAACAGGGAAAGCTGCGCCTGCGACCCCAATGTTCCAGTTTAAGTAAGGTTTTGTCATTGTTGTCAAACACCGTGAATGCCTGTCAAGATAGCTACGACTGTGTGTGTCCTTGTGTTCAGTTTTAGTCCAAGTAGTCCTGCACGTCAAGAGGCCTCGGATACCAAGTCTCCAGCGTTCCTGTTCTCACTGAACTCTAATCAGAGCACCCCAGGATTCTCTGGTTTTGGGTTTGATATCGCATCACAGGACGAGGTTAGGAGTCTGAATCTGACCAAATGGAAAACTGATCATCAGGTTTGAACATAACGCCTACTTTTCTTTACAGGAGTCGTCTTTCCCGTTCCCCAGCTCTTTCTTCACTGAGAAGGTATAGCATGTGTCTTGTCATCAGTCTTTTCTTCACATTATCAACCAAAACAACAGTAACAATCTTTTCTTTCTCCTTTCAGAAACCCATGGACTCAAAATCAAGTGGTAAATATCAAACCTACACATTTTTTGGTAACTTCTGTAATCTGCTGTGAACTACAAGTGTGCACAACATTTTTTTTTCAGGTCCCGACTTCCTGTTCAACCAAACGGAGCAAAGTGAAGACTTCCAGTTCGCCTTCCCCTCACAGAGCCCTCAGACGACAGATAAAACAAACACCAACGATGAATTTCCATTTTCATTTAACTTTTAGGAGTTTTGAGGGGAAAATGATGAAACATTTGGTTTGTGTGAGATGTTCATTTAATCTCCTGATAAGTTTGCACGAGTGAGATGAAAAATTTTCCATGTTAACCTTCCTAAACGTAGATTTGCCAGATGTCATTTCTCAGAACACGTTGGTAGTTAGTGTTCAGGAAATAGTGGCTCTTTTGTCTAAAGTCATCATTTATTCCCACTACAGTGACCATATATCCAAGTTTTAGGGAAACTTCAGCTTTTTTTTTTTTTAAGTATTAAAAAAAAATCTCTGTTTTATGGAACATTTCCAATTGTAAGTGCATTAAGATGGTAAACTGGTCACACAACTGAACAAAGACAAATATACTGTTCAGTTCACAAACTATATACAGGCAGTGTTTCATCAGTCGTAGAGTGTAAAAATACAAGACACATTTTCTGTAAAAATTCAGCTGCTACACAGTTTGACAGCTAGTAAGACAAGCATGTTGCAACACTGACATATGCCACCATTTCTGGTTGATTACTCGCTGAAGTCAGAATGTCCCCAATGAGATTTTGTGAGCTCTTAATTTAAGAGTTTCTGTTGCATCGTTACATTTCAGCTCCTGGTTCTATGATTGATTGTCTTTATAGCAGTGATTTGACAAGGCTTTCCTTGCACTTTGGCACAGAGATAATAAAGTCTGCCCAGACTTGGAATGATTCAATAAATAATACTTGTGAATTCTTACAGAAACAAAAGACGGACATCAATTGCAGTGTTGACAGCCTTCCATTGTGTTCACAACTGAATTAAAAATATTCGGAACGTACGTGTGAAATGTGAAGGATGGGTGGATAAGGATGTTTGGTTTTTTTAAGTACAAAGACTTTGAGTGTAGGATGCCTTAGAACCCTGAGTCGATGCTGAGAAATCGTCGAGTCACGTGTTCGATCTCTCCTGGGACGTATTCACAGAAGCTGGTTTGGTACTTGGCCAACATTTTCAGCATCGGCCGCAGGTTTAACCACCACTGCACCTTTGGCATCCGGTGCCTGTAAAACAGAGGCGTACATGCTGCCACACTGTCATCACTTGCTCTGACCGTAACATTTTGGTACTGCTTACTCAAAATCGGTGTCGGCCTTCAGGTCGGTGACAGGTTTGAATGACACGACTTTCCTGTTGAGGCCGAGGACACACGCCGTGTCTGGTGAGTTGGCGAACACTCGGCCTAATGAGGTAGAAGAGTAGAATCGTTGTGTTGTTGTTTGACATCAAGTTTCAGATCATTCCAGCAGTGACTTTATGCAGCGACCTTGTCTGAAGTTTTCAGTCATCCTCTCAGAAATCCACTGGATGGCTTTCACGCCCATCTTTGTGCCAAAGTTCCTATCAAAGGGAGAAGGCACCCCTCCCTGGAACAGCAGACAGTCACACCTCAGTGTTGTCACTCACCGGCCACTGTTAGGGGACCACCGCGCGTGCTGGGTCATACCTGCTGAAGGTGTCCCAGCACATTGACTCGGCAGTCAAAAATGCCCTTCCCCTCCGATGAGTACAGCCGATGGATGAAGTCTGTAGTGTAGTGTTCATGGCATTTTTCATTCCTGTTAACACAACGAATTTGACCCAGAGAGAAAACTGTTTTCCACTTTAAACTCATTGACACGTACAATCCGCTAACTTGTTCTTAATTACAGTGAGAAGTAAAAATCTGGACTCAAAGGTGCACAGACATCGCTTTTCATCAGCCCAACCCAATGTCTTAGTGTATGTATTAGTATTAGCGTACCAAGTACTGATCCATCAAATTTGAGGCAAATTCTTTTAATATCAGAGTAGATCTTGAAGTAAAGTGTACAATAGATGAGCTGTGAACATGCTGCCTTTCAAGCAGTTGACCAGTTAGCCTTTTCCATTGTGTTGATTGACATTAGTTAAGCATTTTAACTCACTTGAATCGACAGGGACGCTCTGGCACGCTGATTATTTACCTGCATGCTAACTACCAAGAAAGTATGGATACAGGATTCCAGGTACTGGTATCAGTTCAAACAGGAACAGAAGCCCTGTTAAGACCTTATGTACCTGAGAACGAGCCCTCGCTGGATGTCTTTCTTCATTTTCTCAGTTAAATGCTCCACGTTGGTCTGTGGGAAAGTCGGACAATAAAACACAAACCTGCAGAACATAAAAGAGAAACGGCAACTGCTCTTTCATCATTACCTTCAGGTCATGAATGTTGAAGGGGTCTTCAAAGATGTAGGCTGCGTCAGCACCCACAGCTATACCAGTGCAAGTCGCCAGATAGCCACAGTACCCCCCCATAGTCTCAACCACGAACACACGTCTCTTAGTCCCGGTGGCAGACTGCTTAATCTTGTCACAACCCTGAAAAAATGAGGAAACTGAAACTGAAGGCAGGGTGAAAAGTCATGGGGGTTAATTAATTAACCTTCTCCGGGGCAGTAAGTGTGTCTTTTGAGGCTCAAACAGTAAAAAAGGCAGCTGGGAAGAAAAAAAATTAGCTGTTGCTCACAACTAGTGTTTTGTTTTGTTGTTTTTTTTTAACTGCGGATGTCACATTCATGTGCTTTCTCCTGGCGTGATGATGTAGCTGTAGCCTCTCAAGAGCATACAGATAACTGAAGCCCCATTTGAAGTATAGAGTTCAAAGTAGCAGTACTACAGCAGCCGGTAATGAGATGGGATATATTCTGACTTGGTTCTCTCTTCATCCAAACGTTGAGACATCAAAGTCGCTGGGTTAATCCACAAGCTGCTAAGCGTTACCTCCATGGCGGCGTTGACAGCGGTGTCGGCTCCCAGGCTGAAGTCAGTTCCTGGGACGTTGTTGCTGATGGTTGCAGGAATAACACACATGGGGATGCAGAGCTCATCGTAGCGACCCCGGGCTTCGAACAGCTCCAGTACACCTCGGTAAGCCTTTAGGAGAGGAAATGAGAAGACCACCGTGATAGAACACAGGCGCTGTAACGAGTTCATTAATCAGTGCTCTTTAAAAGGCTTTCACGTTTTACCTCAAAGCCTCCAACTACAAGCAGAGCTGAGATGTTGAACTTGCTGATGGTGTCCACAACCTTCTCCATGCATTTGCTCGGAAGGGTTCTGAAGGACATGACACAAAAAAAAATGGAGGAAAGTGTGACACCAAAAGGACGTTTTCAACCTTAGGTTGCACAAAATAGAAAGTTTCTCAGCAGAGTTGAAGATTTATATCTAACAGTATGATACATGACATCACAACCACTGTAGCCAATCATCATTCAGTATGCAATTTGCATTAGGGTCCTGACATTAAGTTAGTCTATTACTAAGAATACTTCAATACTTGAGTGCTTAAACTAGTAGCACTATCTCCAGATGTGTTGGACGACGTATAACGATACCCAATGTTACATTCTAACTGATCGGCATATTTATGTCAGTAAATCTCATTAAAATAAAAGCATAAATACTTTTCGCTTAAAAAAAAATTGACTGTGGAATGAAATGTGCTGCTCTACAGGAAACTGAACTGGTTCCCACTCACACTCGTACGCCTTTCACCTCTGGCGAGCACAGATTAACTGTCAATAGCTTCATGTGAAAGCTGTCTTTTAGTGTCCAAAGTTGCACTTATATCATTCTGAAGGGGAAAACTTAACAATCCAACAGAAGTAATAAGCAGAACAAATTTCAGAGTCTGGTAAAAGTGCTTTACAATCCCCGTCATTGAAGGGGGGGGGTTCTGTCCCTCACCGTTTTGTTCCCAGTAGTGAGCCACCCTGGCCCGTCCATCCCGCCACCTTGTGCCATTCCATCTCAAACACCTGCAAACACACAGAAGTCATTTTATGCTTGGAAAAACAAAACAAAACAAAACAGCGTAGTTAATTAGCAGATGTAGACGTGCTCACATCTTCGTTGGCAAGCCCCTGAAAGCCGTTTTGCACGCCGTAGACCTTGTGTCCGTGAGCGAGCGCTAATCTAACAGCGGACCTCACAGCTGCGTTCATCCCTGCTGCCGGAGCTCCCACATTCAGAATGGCCATGGAGAAATTGCTCTGAGGGAAAATGAGTCAGCTATAACTGATCACATTCCAGATTAACGTGATTTGACTGTGATAACTTATGTGTGTGTGTGTGTGTTAGCCGGAGACTCACCTGAGACTGGGCCGGCTTCTGGAAGGCAAGAAGCTTGTAGATATTCCAGTTGTTCTCAAAACTCCTGCAAGAAAATCATTAGTTTTAGCAGGTTGCAAAGAAAAAAAAACAAATAATGGAGAGAATTAACAAAGGTAAGTTTTCAGACATCATGAGTATATTGATCTCACCCTCCACGCAGTTTGACAGCCTCCTCAAACCTCTTCTCATTCATGGCTGTCTGCACCAATTTGGTCTGAAAAAGATTTGTGCTGTGAATAAACACATCAACCTGCCATTGTTTATGAGTTTGTCCAAACACATGAGAGAGAAGAGCAGCTCACCATGTCTACACCCTCCATGAGAGGCAGACGAACAGCCTGGTTACCCGACAGGCCGATGACGCAGGCCTGGGAGTCGGGAGACGCCTCCATCAGGGCAACAACCGCCTCCACGCCTAGCTTCGTACTCTGAACACACAAACCAGAAACTCCATCGTCATGAATTGCAAATTACATCAGTCACAATACACTCCATAATCCCTCCCAGAGAGCACATTACGTGTTTGGTTATTCTGCAGCATCATGAACATTTCAAAGAGATGAAATTGTTTTAGAAAAGCTGAAATTAAAGGATGGATTAAAGCTACATTATGCAACTACTTCACCTTAAAAAAACAGCTTACATCATGCTGATCTCTGCTATGCTGACTTCTAACTGCGAGAGCGGCGGCTCTTTGACAGAATGCCCGTTCTTCTTCTATGTAACCTGCACTTTGAATTCAAACAAATTCTTTTGATTTTGCTCAAACATTTTTGCAAAATACGTACAGAGGCGGTCAGCTGCAGAACAGAGTGTATGTAGTAGAATCACTGGTGTGAGGGAAGGATGCACCGTCACCCACTGGCTTGTGATCAAAGGATTCAAGTAACTACTGATGTCATCGGACAATAATCTGACAATTATTGTCCAAAAAAGTGATCATTTGTTAAGTCTAAACAAAAAAAAGTGCTGAAACTTTCAAAAATGTTCAAATTGCTTCTTTTGTCGATCCAAGAGTCACAAACTAAGACACTCTGCCTGGAAATGCTTGAAAAAGCCTTTAATGATGAATCAGTTATCAAAATAATTGGCTTTCAGCTGACTAATCCAGAAATTGTTAGAGGTCTTTTATGGACAAGCACTTTGAAGCCTTGAGTTTGTCTGTTACCATCTCGTGTTGCTGAGCCATAATGACCAGATTTAGTGAGAAATGCAGCTAAAAACATGAAAATTTTAGAGAACTTTTCACCAAGCCAGTTAAATTACGTCAGAGGAGACAAACATGTCCAAATTTTGGTTAAAAATATCTTGTGAGGAGTGACGCTTGGCGTGTTTTTCAGAGCCAGTAAAATACATATAGAACCATCAAATATCACAACCAAGCCTCACGGTGATAAATGTTTTAGTGATATCGATTTACGTTCTTCACGTTCAAACACGCCACGTGTAGTTGAAGCAGCAACTCACCAGTATCCTGTCGAAGGCCGAGGGAGTTCCTCCTCGCTGGACGTGGCCGAGTACGGTTACTCTGGTGTCGTATCCCAGCCTCTTCACCACCAGCTTCAGAGACACAGTGCAGGTTTGTCATTTACCAACAAACAATATTGTATCCCTGGAATGTATTCAGCACAAGTTCTCATGAAAAAAATGACCAGTGCTTTGCTGTTTACGCTCTGAACTGCTACTTTCTACCACTTCAACCTGGTTAAAGGGTAGAAAATAAGAGTAAGATTTCAACACCCAAACGGGAATCAATAACCTGACGTGTCACATGGTTTGTTTTACTGAAAGTAAAAGGGGCAAACTGACAAACAAACTGATGGAGATGCGATAGCAGCAGCTACGCTAACCTCTTCAGAATCTACTATTGGGCTAGGATTGTTTCATATCAACGCACAGTCGCTCCTCTGTGTTGAGCACCTGAAACACACAGCACGCTGATTTCTCAGGTGATTTCAAGATACATCAACCAGCTGCCCTGCCAGGTAGCGCAATGAAATCCTCAAACTTACATCTTTAATGTAAGTTGTAGAGATGGGCTCGCCGTTTCTGTCAATAGCTCCTTCTGCAACGATGATAATGTTGAGCCTGGAACCTTTCAAACGGCTCTGGAATCAAACAGATAACAGCCAATAAATCAGCGTTGTCATCAGCATGTCTTCATTTGTCCTTGACACAGGTGTGCTAACGAACTTTACCCCCTCTAGACGATCGCACATACGGTCCTCCCAGCCTTCCTTCGGAGGGGCCTCTGGAATAAAGAGCCAGTCTGCTCCGGATGCCAGCGCTGACACCAGAGCCAGATATCTGGAGTCATGGTTTGAGTTCTGTGTTATTCAGCAGCAATGTTCAGAGAAGCAAGGCAGTGCAGGCCTGACTTACCCGCAGTGGCGCCCCATGACCTCCAGAACAAAGGTGCGCTGGTGGCTGTAGGAGGTAAACAACACATCCTCAGGAACTCAGGTCAACATTCAGCACCCTTTTCAGATAGTTAGTGATGCAGTGCAGCAGCGTGTGGAATGTGAAAGAGCAAGTCTGGGCAAGATGATAACGACTGTGCCAGCATGCTTGACAAAACCTGGTGTTTGAATTCACAAGCTGTTATGTTCATTTCCTGTGTGCAATATCGGTCAGAGAGGACTGAGCCGCCTGGGAAGAAGTTCTGCATTGCATGTATACCAGTGTCAGAGGCATCCTCTCCTGTTCATCTACGTGTTTTAAAGCTCCATCGAACCTTTGAGCAGTAGTCATGATGGCATCAATGATCTCCATGATGCGGTGCAGTGCAGAGTCGGCTCCGATGGTCATATCGGTACCGCAGAAGTCGTTATCTATGGAGCCCACAAGCCCCACGATGTTGAGATGGTCGTGCTGCTTGGCCAGCGTGTCTGTGATCCTCCCTGAAAGTGGCGGAGATAACATCCGCTGAGCGCTGAGTACTCTAAATAGATGCCATACAAACCAAAGTGGAGTTTTTGGTGGAGGGTCTTGCCTTTCTGTACCAGCTCCTCCAGCAGGTTACTCCACTCGTTGCGAAAGATGTTGGCTCCGGTGAGGCTACCGTCTCCGCCACACACGCACAGGTTGGTGATGCCTCTTTTCACCAGGTTAAAGGCAGCAGCCAGCCGGCCGTCACGGGTTGTGAAGGTTTTGCACCGAGCGCTGCCTATCACAGTCCCACCCTGCACCAGAGACGTCATGTAACAGGTCAGAATCTCACTCCGCGTCTTGTGATGGAAGTTACAGATTGTATCGTAATGTCGTCCCACGCGCATCACGAACTACAGACACCAAACCGCAGCAGCAGTCAGACGGAGTTGTGAGATCAACAAGACTAAAAATTTGATTGACTTAAGGGACTTGGGCCAGGCTACCCCCCCCCCCCCCCCCCCACTGCAGCATGGACCCTGTCGTTGACTGGAACGAGTCTCCATGGCAACCACAAATGCTTTCCAGGTATGAGGGTTGTAATGCAAACCTGCCTTGATAGTACTTTATTACCGTGTATACATGCAGACGGGTTGTCACAGTAACTTACAGGGGTTATGTGAGTTGTCCGCGGTGCTAAAAGTTATAAACTTTTTTGTAAAGACAATATCCATTCGATAAATACATGCTGTGCATTTTCGTGACATACTGTATGATAATGCTGTGCTTGTTATTTTAACTAGAGGTTAAGTGTTTAAGCGGTTGCTGTCTGGAGGTTGCAGAGAGCTGAGGCTTCTCTTTATGCTGAAGCAAAAATAGAATTGTTTGGGAAATTTAGGGGGATTATCTTACTGAGCTGTTCATTAAGCTCAAAGTCCACATAATGCATGTGAGCTGAAGTCATAAATGATGGCAAAACGGCTCCAGTTAGCTCCCAGATGCTTTTGTGCTGCTGTGCAGCCTGAGAGGAGAGAATCCCTTATCTGACAGCTCAAAGTACCCAGACGTGAACTCTGTGACATCGTTAGCAAGTGGCCGTTGCTGCTAGCTTCTACTGTACACACTGCGTCTAAAAACATCAACTTGCATTACATATTTTCTACATAATTTCAAGTTATTTTGTGCAAAACAGAGAGCGGGAACGTTGAGGTTCTCGTGCAACTTGCTGGTTCATCAACTCTAACGATGACAACTAAAGCACATGCAGCAGCAGGACCCCTTACCAGGTAATACCCACTACTAGACAGGCAGCGAGAGAAGAGATGAGATGGACCAAATAACAAAACTCCTATTAAAACCAGAAACAAGAAAGAGAAAGGGAGAATGACTTCAGACCAGAGAGAATCATCACAGCACAATTCACTGATACCGACTGTGTTTACAAAGACGTCAATAATCCGACGTCAATCTAAATATTTCGATGAAGACGTTTTCACAAGTGTCTTGTAGAATTTTTTTTCTCATAATCCTGTTTACATGCAACAGAGGCGAGTCCGACTACTTTCCTTCCAGAATCGATCTGAAACCTCTCGTGTTGTCACGCTGTGACTGATATATTTTGAGTGTTTGCTAATAATGCAAAACACTGTAAACGTGTATAACAGCTAAACAAAAGCCAGTGGGACGTGTCTCACTGGGAAGAGCTCAGGTGTAAATAATGACATCGACAGCACATCGCTGAGCCTACCAGCTGGATGATGTTGGTCACACTGTGCCAGTGGGCCAGTTTGATGTTATCGCCTCCATCCACCAGGCCCTGATAGCCCTGAAAGAAAGTCAGTCCAGAATCCCGTTCATCACGTGATCCGAGTCAAGCAGGGTTTCAGACTGAAATGTTGGGTCTTGTTTACCTCGTAAATGAGGTAGACCTTGGCCCCCACGTAGATGCCCATTCTGGTCACAGCTCGGACGGCAGCGTTCATCCCTGAGTCAAGCACAAAGAAACACGTGGGTTCAGATCCGCAAGTAGGAGTTTTCACAGTGTGACAGCGTCTCTGAAAATGTCAGCGTTGCATAAGTGTTATTAGTAGCAGTTGCGATGAACCCGTCATAGATGGAAACAGAAGGTTCTGAAGCCTAACGCGTTGCACATCCTTTTTAAAAATCAAACTAATATAGTTGAAATAAATACCATAGATATGCAAATGTCGCGTGGAAACACCCACTGCACTCAATTTAGAACTGCTGACGCGTCTTCCAAGTGCTTGCTAACAAGTTGCTGGAGGTGACCGTAAAAGTCATCACCCCTCGAGGAGAAGAGGCGCTAAGTTGGTTGTGGTGACGCTGAAGTCACGCGTTGTAGTTCGTTCATCACACAAGTTAACTTGGAACCTGAAACTAATAGGTTGAGGGAACACGTGGTGATGCTAAACTCTGAACTGGCTGACAAAAATACCTCTGCAGCAATTATATATATATATATATATATATATATATATATATATATATATATATATATATATATATATAGCAACTGCACAGTTGTTATACTATCAAATGTAAAGGAAAAAAATCAACAGAATGACAATATTTCATGTCAATATTTTGCTTCAAGCCCAATCATATTGTGTTTGCAAAGATTTACAACACACAACCAAAGAGAGAGAGAGAGAGAGAGAGAGAGACGGGATATCAGACCAGGAATATCCGAATCAGGTGCTGAGAGATATTAGTGACAGATCCCAGAACCTGTACGGAATCTAGAGAAATGAATGCATTGGAGTATATATTTTCTGTCATTTTAATAACAAATGCTGCGTGGTTTAACTTCAGCATAACAATACCAACAACAGCAGTGGAAATGATCAAGAAAAAAAGACCTCCAGTATCATATCAGTATCGTATTGATAGTTGTGTGTTGGAATCTGATCGGAACTGCAAAATGAGGGCCAGTGGGAGCCCTTGATGACGCTGAAGGTGGAATACCAGCAGTGAAAGTTATTTTTCCCATCAGAAATGATGCAAACACTGAATAACAGAGTGTCAGGCTGTTGCCTCATCATCCTTCCTGAGGAAATCAACTTGATTACTTCATACTGAACAAAGGTGTAATCTCCTCAACACGAACACACCCTCCTTTGGTTTTCATTGGCTTTTAGTTTTTAAATTAGTATCATTATTACTGAATTGTTTCATCAAGATTTTTGTAATTTACTGCCATGTGTGACGTCGTCTGTGTTGAGCAATTTGTAAAAAAAGTAAATATTTTACAGTCGGCCCGGACTCGGATCCAAGTGTCATTGACCTTTGACCCATCAGGCGAAGCTCAAAACAGTTTGACAAGTCTGACAGTTGAACAGACCCGCTGGTGTTGTGGTCTGCGTGTGTTAGCTTTGACCGTAGAGAGTCAGCTCACTCATACACTTGAATGCTACGAATTATCGGACAAACTAAAGGCAGTTTAGCTGTTTTCAGTCACCTTGTGCATCTCCTCCGCTGGTGAGCACCGCCATAGCGCGACCTGCCCCCGTCATCTTCAGTTTCTCCAGGTCCATCGAGGACATTTTGCTCCTTGTAACTCACAACCGCGAAACTACCAAAAACTATTTTTAAAGGTCCGGTAAGTAGAAGACAGAAGGTCCTCTCACGTCGTAGGTCCACAGCTTCCTTGTCGGTGGCAGCAGGTTGGAGGTCGCTCAGCCCGCCCGCCAACAGAAACACTTCCTCGGGGTTTGACTCCGCCTCGCCCCGCCCCGAGTCTTCGGGAGTTGGAGGAACCCGGGGATAGATTGTTTTAACATCTCGAAGCGCCCGGCACGCCCCGCCCCTTCTGTTGTAACCTCCTTTACACAAAGCCCGCCCCCCGGACGGCAGCGCACATCCAAACACCGTCTCGTAGCACGTAGGCCGCGGACTCATTTCTACAGGTGAGGTCATCAAAGCGGCAGCAGTCCAACAATACAGCTAAACTCCTATTAATACCGAGAGCTGTCTATGTTTAAAGTAGGAGCAATGCTCATCCGTAGAAATATAGAAATACAAGTCTTCTAGTTTTGAATAAAAACTAAGAAATTCATTCGTTGCTCTAAGATATTTGAACTTTGCTGTCCACGACCAGATGTGTGCAGTTTTTATCTTTTAAAAATGAAGGAGTCGATGTTGTGCATGCACCTAAATAAACAGATTTGCATTCTCACAGATCGCGTTATAAATCTGGTGTAAATTTGTGCTGTATGATCGAATCACGTGAAAATGATAAAAAAAAAAAACCTGTAAAATGGCTGTGTTGTGTTCTTATGAACTCTGGGGGACTCGGTGATTGTAGTCCCCGACTCCATTAGTGAATGTTTCTTATAGGTAGATTTGTATCTTAGTCACAGAAGAGACGAACTACGTTGTTGGGTACAGTACGTCAGCATTTATTCCATGCAGTTGCTTGCTCGGATTTTATTCTCCCAGATACCCGTTGCACTGTACACAGGAAAATACAGGAAACCGACAGGATTGGTTGATCGTAATGCCATTCAACAGGAAGGAGAGATGAAAGAGTAACAAAGAAAGTGATGCTTGCTACGTGGGATGAGGCAACATGATGTCCACAGTTAGAGAAAATTTCACAGAAATTCAGATGTGAGTATTTTTGATTAAAAATAAGAAGAAGGGATCGGCGCAGAAGTGGAGAACTCTGCATCACATGTGCCTTCAGGCCTAGCGTCTCATTAACCCTGTGTTTTTAAAGTCCACGGACTGGCTGGCTGGCTTTTGGTCAAAAACAGAAGAGATATGTAGAAATAAGCAAGCGTTTGGAAAACTTTATGTTGATAAGTACTGACTGCAAATACAATAACTCATCTGCAACGATGATCTTATTGATGCATGGTCCCCCTTAGGGTCGAAGATGTGACGATGCTTCTGCTCTACCAAACTAAAAAAAAAAAAAAAAAAAAGAAATAAATACTGTCCTCTTCTCCTGTCCAATTCATTGTGCTTCCTTTAAATAATACTTTTTGTTTGTTTTTTCCAGGAGAAATCATAGATCATGACATTTCTACAGCTGCCTGAAATTATAAAGGAACACTACAGTTCACCAGTCATTCATAATAAATTAAGTTAATAATCATGTAGGCCAGCTACAAAGAAAAAAAAACAACAACATAAGAATCAAAATTAAATTACAAACTTGACAACAATCATACTTCACAGGATGTATTCCATAAAGACAATATTAACAGCTTGATCGGATTACCCAGTCATTACCACACACAAAGGTTATTCCACACCAACGTAAACAGAGTGAAGAAGGTTGACTCAAGCAAAGGCAGCAGCTGTTTTCTGTACCAAACTTTTCCAACACTTTCAAGCTAAAGGTTTATATTCACCTTGTGCTACTTGGTTTACATCTCACACACACACGCACACACACACACACACACACATGCACGCGCACCCTCCTGCAGTGTTCAATACTGATGTAATTGAAGTATTTCCTGCTTCTTCTTTTTTTTTTTTTTTTTTTTAAACCAGTCAGCTGGTCAGATCAAGAGAAGAGAGGACAAAAAAACAGGTCACATTACATTTACGGATGATTATATACAGGCGCAGCTAACACTGAGATGAGGTTGTTGAAAACCAAGAGCAGCTTCTTGCTCTGTGGCCTTGTCTCTGGCTTATATTCCTTACTTAGAATCTCAGCCGTCTGCATACACTTGAGCTGACATCTTGACATCATTATCGTTTGTTTTGTTGTAATTCAACCCTGGCTGTTTTTTTTTTTTCTTTCAATCGGAAAATCATCAAGACACACTCAAAACATAACAAAAAAAAAAGGGGGGGAGGGGCTAATGTAGCGCTCTCACAGATGCAGTACCCCTTTTCAAAGACGATGAGACAAAAAAGGTAATATTGCTGGGATTCTCTGACCTGTGTGGTCATGGGGGGTAACATCTTATAAATTACCTTGGGTTTGAGAAAAAAGAAAAAGAAAAAGAGGAGCATTTACATAACACAAGAAGTTACTCTAACTGTCGCCATCTTGTGGCTAATGATATATTGCTCCTGTTCTCCATCGGCAACATAAAACCTGAGCATCAAACTCTAGAAAATGGGACAATTTAAGAAAATAGAATCTGTTTTTTGGGCTCCACTAGCCACCAGTTACTGCTGTGTCTAGCCAGCTAGACGCTCCGGATCCTGAGCGAGCAACCTCCTCTCTTATTGCTGTTTTATACACAACAGCAAAGGAGACAATTAGCTTCTTCTTCTTTTTTTTTTCTTTTTCTTTTTTGGACATGTACACATGCCACATAGCAACAGTGGACAGTATAAATTACCCTGCTAGAAAATGGTATGTGTGAGATGCTGCACCTTGTGACTTTAAGAAAGGGGATACTGCACCTGGAGCGCAACTAGATATCTACAGCGATAAAGGGTTGAAGGTCAAGGCCTCCAGAAGACCTCTGAATACTCCTGCACGGTCCATACTTATGTGCCACCAAAAAGAACATTCTCACGTACAATAATTGGTCCAGTCCAGTTCCTCACAGGCCTTGAACAATCCTGAGATGAGACTTGTAATGTCTAATGGAGAGGAAAGAGCTTTGTGTCTACATATACCAATGCCTCCCACAACACTGGTCATGACACCTGATTGATGATGACAATGATGTTGGTGCATCTTGGAGAGAAGGATGAGCTGGCTCCCAGAGAAAGAGTCCCTTTTTTATTTAATAATGGTTTTTTTTGTTGTTGTTGTTTTCGTTTTTGTTCCATCAGCTAAATCTTCGTCTCCATCACTCTGCTAGCTTGCAGCTGCGCAGGCATGCTGGGACAGTTCAGCGAGGGATCTGGTGACTAGACACATGGTGGAATCAGGGAGGGAGTCCAGTAACGAGGCAGGTTGTTCATGCTGGTGTTCATGAGCTCCCTGTTCTGCACCCACCATGGTGGAGGCTGGGTGGAAGAAGGGGAGGCGGAGTCACGAGGGGGTGGGGGGCAGGTTGGTCATATCTAATAAGAGAGTGCTTGCTGACTGGGTTTTGTTTTTTTTCCCAGTCTAAATTGATAAAATGAAGAAAGCGACTGCAGCCAGATGAAGGCTTGTAGTGATGCTCCAAGTCTGGCTCACCTGAGGGATCAACAAACGAAGTGATAACTCCCAACCGCTTCTCATCATCTGCATCTTCCTCCACTTAGAGTCTCTCTAACACACAGTAAGCCCATGCTCAGTTTCAAAGTGGGTCTTATTATAGCCTTTCTCTCTCTGTTTGGGTCAGAGAATTTACAAGTCTCCTGAATTATTCCTTCAAAACTCAGACAAAAATAAATTATGAATGTTACACTATCTACTGTACATTATCATTCACATGGGATTCCCTGCCATGGGCTGCCTGGATGCTGTGCTGAACATGAGGGGAGGCTTATGGAGGGAAGGGTAGGGGGGAGGGTCTGGGAGAGATTGCTATAAGGAGCTTTGTTTACACTGTTGTCCTCTTATTGCTGTATTTTCTGCAAGGCAGAGTGGGACACTTTGGCCTCCAGGCAAAAACAGAGCAGATCCCTGGGGTGGATTCACCACGAGGAAGGAGCCCCGACTTTGTTGTTTCTAATCGTGGCATCAGAACACTCCGCTTCTGATGAATCACAGTCTGAGTCCCCAAACTGGAGAGGATTCTGAGGAGATAAAAAAGTAGGGCACAGACAACAGTCAGAGCGCAGCAGTAAACATGGGATGAGAGAGGAATGACATGCAACATGAGCCCCTTCTCACGCAACCTTCTCAGAACTGAAGACATGAAACGTGCCACCAAATCTACATTTGGTGTATAGGAGTGAGGAAGAAAACCCAGGAATAAATTTGCATCGTTGAACGTCTTGTTCCCTCATCTTTGCCACCCAGTTCATTTTCAGCAATAATCCAAGGTAAAATTTCTTGGGCCTCTGAGTCCGCACTGGACTTACAACCATGGCATGGGAGTTGGATGTGTTAGCATGGGGGCGAAACCCACCAGCACCAGAATCTGTTGCAAGCTCCCGGATGTTGAGAACTGAGGTTTACCCTCTACAGCATATCATGATGCACCAACTGACAACTATTACAACCACCCTGTAATCCTCACTCCCATCCTGGTCACGACACAAAAACTAGAGTCGAACTCTGTGGACATGCTAGGGAAGAGCCAAGGAGGCTAAAATTTACATCTCTTCAGGTACCCAAGATGGCGTGAACTCAAAGCACTGCATCCACAGGTCTATAAATAATTTTACTGCGGTGCTGTGGAATCTCTCTGTAAACAAAATCATGGATGTTTTGGTGGTGAATGACATTACGAACCTCGTAGCTGTGTTCGTCAGAGCACAGTTTGCCCAAGGAGATCTGAGTCTTGACCCTGCGGACAGCGCACTCCTTATCAGACAGGCCATCTGACTGGGTGGAGATGTCGATGGGGATGTCCGGAGTGTGAGAAAGCAGCTCGTCCAGGTGCTCCTCCTGACTGGCGCTTAGCCTCTCCAGTGGTCCGCTGTGGGAGTGATCGCTGGTGTTCCCCTCCTCTCCATCAGACACAGACATGTTCTCTGAGCTGAAGGTGGAGTAAGACTGGAAGCTGCTCATACAGCGATGAGGCCTTTAAAGGAGCGGAGGAGGTATCAAACATGTGACCAAATACTTCTACTTGCCTTAAAGTGTTAAAATATCAATTATTTTTGAAAAAGTATGGTGATTGGTCAATTATTTTCTTTTGCTACACCACATGATGAAAAACTTTAACAGTACGATAGAGGGAAGTGAACAACTGCAATTTACCTCTGTCTCCTTGGAAACTCCACTTCACTATCTACCTCCCCCTCCTCCTCTTCAGATGACTCATCTCCACCCTGTACGAGCAGCAATTATCACCATTAATCCCTCATCATCCCCCATCTCCTTCACATGCACCCAAAACAGATCTGACAGACTAACACCTTTACCTTCCTAAGAGGTCTGAGGGTGCGGGGCAGTGCAGTGGGAAGGGTGTGTGAGTTTTGAGATGCTTCCTGTTCTTGAGACTCAGCCTTCTTCGCGGCCTCTCCATCTGAACCTGCATCTCTGCCGGGAGCCCCTAAAGAAGACTGAGGGCCTTCTTGAGTGTTGAGCAGCGAATAGCGGGGCAGCTCTGGGTGGCTGGATGCAGGAGGGGTCACCTGACAATGTAGGCATCCAGGGAGGGGGTGAGCCTGACAGCAGGGACACAGAGAACCAGCCCCTGGGACTGGATTAGAGGTGGTGGATGACGTCCGCTGACGTGTGTCTGCATCCACTGCTGTAGAAATGAGGTCCGGGCTGGAGCCTGAAACGTGACGCTGCAGGTGATCAGTCTGGGGGCTACGAAGGGCAGCAGCGGGGCCAAAGTAGCGAAGGTTATTGGCACAGTTAACAACGGCCTCCTCCCGGCCCTTCAAGGGGAGTAAGGGTCCCTCAGTTGGTGGATGGTGGTGATGGTGGTGGAATGGCGGCTCGTGGAGTGACTGGGTGTCTTCTGGTGCCCCTAGAGCGGGTTTCAGTACTCCGAGAAACTCACTGTGGCTTCCTTTGCTGTTGGCACGGCGATGACGGGGCTTGCTTCGGTAGCGCGCTTTGCCAGGAGGTGTGGAGACCTTTGGGCTAGCAGATAGTGGCGAGGGGGAGGGGAGAGGGTCAACACTGGGGATGCCCTCAGAACGAAGCAGGTCAGGCCTGGAAGAAAAAGATACAGAAGATGAAGTTATCAAAATCTTCAAATGACACTTGATAAGAACGTTCTGGTTTTCACAGTGACATACATGGCTGTTCATGTTTGAATTCCTTTTTACATCTATAGAAATCTGTACAGTTGAGGGCCGAACCTTTTAGTGGGAGGCATCCCAGCTTTATGGGAAATGCTTCCTTTCTTCTTGATGAGCTTTTCTACAGCATTGGCCCTGACGATGGGTCGGACCAGGTGGCGCTTGTAGGTCCCAGGATATTTCTTCTCCACTGCCTGCTCTCTTCTATGGCAGAAATAGTTTGGCATCAAATGACATTGAAATCTATCTGCATGTTTGGGAGCTCAGTGCAGATTATCTTAGTTTTAATGCAGGACAACAAATAGGACAACGGTTGATTTTATGCTAAACACGCAAGCCAGCAAACACAGCAATTGTTCAGAAGAGGAAGGCAATCTGCAGAGCGGAAAAAAAAAAAATAGGTCGAGATTTTTGGCAACAAACGGAGGGAGGAGAAATTTGCTGCATTTATTTGAGTCACACCTAAATAAAGAGAGGCAGCTTTGGCTGCAATTTGAGCAAAGGTCTGAGAATAGATTGAGTTTGACCAGAAGAAGAAAAAATATTCTGCTGAAGCAATACTTCAAAACTACTATCAGACATGCCAACTAGCCATCATAACAGCTAGAAATGCCTTTGACAACAAGCGATGAGGACAGCAAATATTTGAAGGATATTTACTCACTTCATGAGCTCTTTCTCACGAACCTCCAGCTGCAGCATGATGGCACTGAGCTCCATGTAGAGGTTATTGGCTCTCTCCAGCTTCCTCTCATAGTGCTCCCGGATATCAAGAGCATGCCTGAAAAGTTGTGAAAATGTAAAAAACAACAACAACAACAACAACAACATCCTTAGGTAACATTATAGTCGAGGGCAAACAGAAGTGAACTAGTGGTCAGTTGTCCATCACAACATGTCAGATGCATCTGAAATTAAATGGTGCATCTCACTAAGGTATTCTGCAGCTATTCATTCATTTTTTTCCCATTCATTTGTCTGAAAGCATGCATGCCATCATTCTCAGGTACTCATTGGGTTTGAGTTTTATCTTTCTGTCTTTGTTCACACACCGGAGTTCATCCCGCCTGCGTCTGATCAGTTCTTCATCCAGCCTGTGGATACAAGTGCCTTCACTTTTGATCTTCTCAAAATGTTTCTTCACTTCCTCCCTCCATTCTGCCTGTAATGTGAATAAACAAAGTTAAAATGCTGACAATCCACTCTACCATCAATGATACGGCTGAGAAATCCATCAAAGGCTTGCGTAGTACGCTTCTTTTAAGTGCAGCATTCTTCAGTTGTAGGGCAGACCTGAGACTTGAAGTAGGTCTCCTGAGGGGCTCCCAGTACATCAGCAGAGGCGATGTCGAGGTGTAGGAGGATCTGACGGAAAGAAGGTCTATTTCTGGGCTTGCCTTGCCTGGTATTAATGACAAGCGAGGAGAGGAAATATCATTAGAGCAGTTCTGTATTGTGCGTTTTTTACATCCGCCTACAGCACTCAGTTTATTTAGTAGCGACGCTTCAACAGAGGATCAGGTGCAATGAAAATGCAGTTTTTATATATCATATATTCAATCAATACACACTCACCATGTTTGTTTCATAAGGATTTTGAAACCATCCGGGCACGTGGAGGGGACAGGGAGGTGAAGACTGTTGCTGCCGACACCCCAAATAATTGCTGAGGAGTCCACATCTTTGTATGGAATCTCTCCGGTCAGCAGTTCCCATAACACAACTCCGAACGACCTGCAGCACACAAGTAAAGAGCCTCAACACAGGAACACCAACACATGACTTTAAATCAGTTTAAACTTGCAGCATGTAAAAGCTCACCAGATGTCCACTTTTTCAGACACTGGCTCGTTTCTTATCACTTCCGGAGCCATCCAGGCCACCGTGCCAGCGAAGGACATCTTTGTACTTTTGTCACTGAGCTCTTTGGATGTTCCGAAGTCAGAGATTTTCACTGAGTCATTGTGGGTGACCAGAACACTAGGAGGAAAAAAAAGAGAAGTAAGGGCAAGAACCTTCAGTGAGAAAACATACCAGTAACACGTCATTGGTTCAACAACTGTTACAGAAAACACCACCATTTCAGGTTTTTTTTTTTTTTGTGGTATTACAGTCTTTATTAGTAGTAGCAGTAACAGTATGTTAGTAATAATAACAGAAACAGTAGTATTTTTCATATCAATAATAGTAGTAGAAGTGTTAGTAATAGTATTAGTCTCAGCATTAATGAGAGCACTTGTAGTACTAGTAGTATTGGTTAGAATTTAAATAATAGCCTATCCCAGCTGACACTGGGCGAGAGGCGGTGTACCTTGAAAATACTGCTATGATTGTTTGACAGGTTCCCACTACTTTGTCCAAAACGCAGATTCAATAATACACATAATAATATAGAAATTTTGAAGTGACAGTTATTCTTCTAAAATACATGAGTACAATAAATATTGTTATTATATATTAAATACATTAATTCTTTACCAACTGCATGGTAATTCTCTTGATGTCATGTTAAAGCTCATCACCAGTCACATTCATGAGCACGCACCAGGTTTTTCCTGCAACATTCCACTCGTTTTAAAGGGTTCTTAATCTAATTTGAAATTAAATCTCAAGATTCAAAGACTCCACTGTTACAAAGGCACAATTTTGCATGTGAATCATCCCATTAAGTAAATGAGGCTGACCTTTCCAGCTCATTCAGCCTGCTATCTTTCTGCTGACTAATATGCTGTTTGGCACGGCTGCAGCATGATAATATTGATTGGAGACACAGCGGCATGCAGACCAGCATGCACGGAACCAAAGCGGACGTGCAGGCTAAGACAGGATACTGTTTTTCTGCTCTCCTATGAAGGCGACTAGCATTTATTAATTCCCAGTATGGCATTTGAGTTAATGTCAGACTATTCTGAGCTGAAAGGCTGAATTGTTGCTGCTGACGGCTAAGACATCTTAAACCAGGCAGCTGAGCCATTTTCCCAAGCTTTACAGATCAGCTATAAGAACGTGAGCACATCCCACATGGGCTGCTGCCTTAAAGTGGAGAACATGAGCAAGAAATAACTACTTTGATCTGACTCACGCCCAGATGTATTTTCATCGTATTTGCTTCTATTTCCAGTTCTAATCAGGCACAATTACTGTATTACTCATAGAATTCCCCTTCATGATTGTTTTGTATGGTGGCCCCAAGAGCACAACAACAATATCAGCTCAACTTAATACAATACTTTTTGTAACCAGAGTTCATTTATAAGTCTCTTACATTGCTTCTCCCCCAGTGGTGTTCCAAAATGAGCCCTCCGCGATGTTTTGTTGTCGTACTGTATGTTGTGTCAATTTGCAGCTTCTTTTCTGATAGCTGGCAGTCATATGTTATTCACGTGTTTTTTTTCTTTATTTATTTATTCTATTTGCACACACTGCTTTAAACTGTAGTGTGGTGACCCCTCAGGGCCACCATACATTAAAAGTGATTAAACGGTTGTTGATGTTTCAGTCCTACCAAAAAGGTTTGACAGCTAAATAAAAGGTAATTTAGAGAAAGACTCCAAAAAAATATGAACTTGTCTGACACTACCAGCTCCTCAGGTGACTCACTTTGGAGACTTGAGATCTCTGTGGATGATCTTGTGAAGGTGTAGGTAGTTCATGCCGCTGGCGATGCCCGAGGCCCAGTCCACCAACAGCCTGGGGGTCACTTTCCTTCCCGCCCTCAGCACCTCGTACAGCTGACCTTGAGCGCAGTACTCCATGATGATGCAGTAACAAGGCGCCTGAGTGCACACACCCCTAGGTTGGATAAAACACAGACAACTCAGCACTAGCACACATTGAGATGTTGCACCTGGTAACGGTTGCAGACTCACTTGAAGCTGATGATATTAGGATGCTTGAGTTTTCGTAGGTGCTTGATGTCCGTCTCCTTCTGCTCACGCACCTTCTTGATAGCAACCTCCTCAGAGCGGAATTTACCCAAAAAGACGGCTCCCTGAGCGCCGCTCCCCAGCCACTGCAGCTCAGAGATTTCCTCAAACGGAACCTCCCACATGTCTGGAAGCAGATAAAATAGTCACAGCCACACGGTGTTAGTTTTTCAGGGTTATTAGATTTGTCTCGTCCTATTTTGACCTTTACCATTGGTTTAAACTGCTTTCAGGTTTGCCCTTTAAATAAGAGAAAATACATCTTGAGGGGAAAAGAAACATTAAAAACTGTAATCTGTTTATTCTAAGCCTCTGTTCAGCTTCCTTACTATAACAAAAATGCTTTTGAGAAAAAATGCTATCGATGCCCTGCATTCAAACAGGGAATCAAATGCAATTCCATCCTCATTATGGAGTTACAAAACCAGTGTAGAAGCAAGGTTATGCTGCTAAAATCTCTAGCATGCTAATCGTAAACATTAGCTGACCAACACAAGACCCAGCCCAATTCTGTCTGACCCCACTAGTATCCTGACCTGCGTGTCCAGTGTGTGTGCGGGAAGCCCTGCAGCAAGGTGAGTCTACCTTTACCATGAGTTCAAATCAAACTGACAGCAGTACAGCTTCACCCAGAAGAGCCAGGAGCCATGGGCGGCTGTTCAATTACAGCTTCAGAATGCATTAGAGAGAAATGGGAGGGCATTATAAACAAACTTGGTTCTCTAAAGAACATTTTCAACCACAGGAAATTTCCCCTGGAAGTAGAAACCTTTAGATGAGGTACATTCATTTTAATCACAGGAAACAGTTAGTAGATGCTGAGACACTATTCTGTCTTTGAAAAAGCCCGATCTCTGGAGGTAATACTTTCTGAAATTCCTGGAACTATGAGGTCATGAACTACGTTGCAGAAAATCTGTAAACCCTCTGTTTATGATTCTTATACTATGGAAAGCTCATTCGCAACAGGCCGATGGTTAGATACAAGCTTGACTAGCTGTTAATGCAAAAAAAAAAAAAAGTGAACTACAATGACAAAGTGTAGAACTCTTTCATACATCATTGGATTGATTTGCCTTTTTTCACGAGTCAATAGACAGCAGGCAAAACACAGACAGCAATGGGCAGAGGCAACCGTTCAAATTCCTGGGAACTTCTGGTCAAAAATGTGATTCACTGGAGAACATCACACATGTAGAGCAAATCCAACGCTAACCTTGCTGTTGCAGCTTATATTCCGTTGAGTACGTCTTCCCGATGATGTTCCAAACCGGCCGAAGACAACCAAATAGCCCTTCTAGGAAGCCACCTGAGCCCGGCCCTGCTCTGTGGAAGTGCAGCTTGATGTCATCAGGGTGATGTGGGTGGCTTTGTCTCCCCTCTCCACCATGGTCTACATGACAGTCCCCTTCTCCCATCTGCTCCTCCATCCCACTGCCGCAGCCACCATGCTCACAGGATGTGGGTGACACGACTTCCTCATGGTCCTGCTCCTGTAGCTGGAGCACACTGTTGTCAAAGTGGCCACCCTCACTCCGCGTTGAGTCCACGCTCAAGGCTGTGTTTGGGGGACTTGTACCCCCCAGCACAGAGTCCTCATCCTGGCTGGGTAGCTGCAGAGTCTGCAGGGGAACTGGCAGGTGTGTCGGTGGGGCCAGGTCTGTAATAATCTGAGGAGGTAAATGGGAGGGAGGTGCCTGAGGAGGCTGGGGTTGGGAGTTGGGTGTGTTTGATTTCTTCATGGCGTCCCCTACTACAGAGAGTTTGAGCTCTTCCTTCAATTTGCCCACCAGCAGACTGGGGCATGAAGTCCACGAGAGCACCTCGGGGGAGCTACCCATGGTGTCATGCATGTGCATGGGCTGCTGAGTGGTGATTAGCTGGGTGTGTCCTAACACACTGGCTCGACAGAATTTTGAGAATCACCTGTAGAGAAGAGATAAAGAACAAACGAGAGATTATAAAGTAAATGTAAAAGCAAAAACAGATTAAATCCTCTAATACAACATCAACTGTTTATCAGGAACTGTTGCCATGGGGTCTCATTACCTCCACGAAGGGAAATGCAATCCTCTCATTTCCTCTCATAGATCTGGGATTGGAGGAGCTTACATTAATGATGATTATTTTTAACTATAAAGTGAAAAAGTGCAGGGTGCAGGAGGTCAGAAATATCAAACAGGCTTTAAATCAGTGCAAAAGATACGAATAAAAGACACTGCTGAGTGGATACACACAACACAGTTCTGGGAAATTTCTGGGAAATGGCAGGACTAAACCGATCACACACAACTGGGGCTTTACTATGAAACAGTGATGGTATAGCAGGGATTAAAACTCTCACTGTGTATTAGGACAGCTGAGAGCAAAACATCTGGCGCGCACGAACCCCCCCCCCCCCCCCCCCCCCCCCACACACACACACACAAACCTGTGGCCAGCCATGCTAGCTTTGAACAGTCAATGAGAGACGAGGAACGAAAATCTCTCACTGCCTGTTGGTGTTGAACAGCACAACAAGGAAGGAACACGGGAATGAGCTGGTGATGAAAGTCTCCATGAAAGTCCATGAAAATGTTGTGGGAGATGCTGAGGTATACGATACACTAACAAAACACTAGCATCCCTTTTTTCCTCATTCCAGCACTTAATCATTACAAGGAATCATCATTAAAAACAGTATAAATCTAAAAATCAGCATGGATCAGATGCCTAAGTGGCGGAAAGAGCAAATGCATGCAGTCGTTGTAGTAAAAGTACTTGACACATTAATTTATTTCACAATATATCTTCATTCCACCCAAACCACCAAGAGTCCATGAGATTTGATTGAACTATGAGAAAGCTGGTGCGTGGAGTTCCAGTGGATTTCATATTGTTGATGTGCGCATCAGGCTACTGAGACAACATGTGCTTTAAGAGGAAAGTTTATCCCCACTTGTTCTTCCGCTCATTGCTTCCCTATTTGTATCCTTAATTCCACACAACCAAGGAATCACACATGCAGCTATCAAACAAATTAACTTTACGAACGTCAGATATTTTGAGTATTAGTTGAATTATTCTGATGAACATTTTGTTTGTAGAAAAATGCGGCAATTCTGGGGGGAAAAAAAGCCACATTCGGCATAAAGTGTGTGTTTCTTCACAATCAATCTGGGTGTATCAAATGTAAGGAATAATGTACGGCAACCGCTAGTCTACCACCGTGAGCACTTGAAGTTGTCAGTCAGGAATATATGAATTTGTCAGCAAAATGTACTTTAAAGCACTCAAAATAGATATTTTGTCATATATTTGTATCGTTTTCCTGACATGTGCATGTGAGCAGCATTTTAATGTTGTCAGAGTGGAGCAAATCTCAATACGGGGTACTATTGAATAGTCAAAGGTAAATAAAACTAACTTTACCGAAGAAAAATTCATGTGAAATGTTTCCATACCAGCCAACGTTTACACTTATACTAATATTTGCTGTTAGGGATTCCCTTTAAATCCACAAGGCCTTAGAAATCCACTCAAGTTATGGGTGTTTGAACAAAAGAGAGTGAGGGACACAGAGAGGGGAGTATTGAGAGTGAGTACGTTGTGTGCAGTTGGGAAGAGAAGATCAAAGTTCAGTAAGGGAGGAGACAGAGAGGCAGAGCTGTGAGTTGGCTTTGTGTGACGTGGAAGGTTCCTGGGAGAGGACAGTCAGGAAGTTCAATGCGACTGGAGTTTATGTTGCCCTCTGCAGGGAGCAATGACAGGAATGTATGACACTTGAGCCTATAAAAATGGCATAACCTTGCAAACGAGACCAAACCTGGATTGATCTGATGTTGTTTTATTAGTTTTTAGATATGTATTATTGATATAAAGTTATATGTTCTTAGCAGGTAAGATGAAAATCACACACAATGAGAGCATTTGCTCATTTTTATGCATTTATTTATTTTATTGAAAAGCTACACTTTACAAACGAAAGCCCCAGTTCTGTGTGTTATACATTTTACTTAATTAACATGTACAAGTGAGCAGCATTTTACAAAGGGATGTGATTTGAAAATTGCAGCAGGCCTAACATGTGGTGATTTTGATGAAAAAAAAGTGGTTAATTGTTGAGCCCTGGTATGTACTGGGGGGTAACCTGAGTGCTGTGAGAGTGTAGCGGCTGCCAGGAGCTCATCTATAATGCAGGCCTGTCTCTAAGCAGGTTGCTGAGAGTGCAGGGGAAGGAGAGAATGCTCTCTCAGGTATCCAATAAATCCATCCCTTCCACAGCCAAGACAATTGAGCTGTGTGAGTAGAGGCCCTCGCTGTAATTCCACCCCATGGATGATTCTCAGAGCTGGGTTTCTGACGTGGGACGCTGTCTGTGGATGTGGCTACAAAGTAACAAGCACATCAAGACCCAGGCCGTCTGTACACCACAATTATCCTACTTGAATAATGACTGCAGAGCAGTCTGACAGAAAATCTGTTCATGTTTTTCTTTTTTTGCCAATTTTAATCTCTTTGCATTGCTAACAAGCTGGATCTGGACAAAGGGTATGCATCCACATCTGACACCAAGAAAAGGAAACGGACCTCTCCCATTAATCTCTAATGGAAATCTCTATGGGCATAGAATCCCATGAATAATGTCTGCGCCTGATCAAGAAGGGTTTCATTTTCCAGTCATTTATTTACTTTACAACTTTCCGAAAGGACATACTGGCTGTCTGTCTGATGTTTACAAAACAAAACAGTGTCACATGTTTGCATGTGTTACATATTTAGATATCAACCCACAGGACACAATACAGATATTCAGCAGGATGAAAAAAATAATAAAGAGAGACAGAGAGAGAAGTTATCAGGGGCTGATCCTTTAATCCTGACAGGGCTCTAGAGACAAGCTTGGACAAACACAGACCCCATTCAATCCTCCCCATCCTACACACTTCCTGACACTTCTGCAAACTATTGGCAATGACCAATAACAGGATGCAATATCTATGTACGTGCATTTTGGGGTTGGAGCAGATTAAGCAGAAAAATGTTGTTTTACCGTGTGTTCACAGCAGCTGTTGGTAAGAGGAATAAGGTTGAGAGAGCACACACACTCTCACGCACGCATACACGCACACATGCACACACACAGAAGAATGGGGCGTGTCAGGCAGGATCCGATAATCTCACTACTCCCAGCAATCCACTGGGGAAGGCAGTTTTTTGTGCGACTCAGCACATCAATATGGTTGTTTAGATTGCATTTCCATGTCCCGTACCTTCATTAAAACAGCTCTCAGACTTTCCTGCAAAATAGAATGTCGCCAGACAGACAGACCTTTGACAAATAGAGACACGCTGCCTTCATGCTCACAAACACAGCAGCATCATCTGTGCCTCCATCACTCTGTGCCTCATTAAGGGAAGCCCTGCTGGGCCCTAGAGGGGGAACCTTCCTTTAGGTGACAGCTGCACCGCCAACAAAGAGCCAATTTAGCCTCTATCCCACTTTATCATTCACACGTTACCATGTCAACACAGCATCCATCCCGACACCCACTCTCAGGTTTGGAGAGGCCAAGAAGGCCTGGAGGTTGCCATGTTATTCACTAAGCCAGTCAGATTGGGGAGGCAGAACCGTTTTTGCTTTAAATAACAACAGCCATCTGGCTTTCATCTTTTTGAATAAGATGTAGATCAAAAAGAGCAACTTGCCTTTTATCAATGACCTATTTTTGGAGCAGGAGAGCACTGCACAGTGAATGCTGTGAAGATAGAAATCTCAGTTTCTTGTGAGCTACGTCCAAACACCTGACTAGGAATAACAGCGAGTGACAATATGAAAAGAACAGTCTAAACATTGCATGAGCGCAATGCCTTCACCAAAAAAACTAATTTTGACCATTATCAAACACTAATCAATACAATTACCTCTCAAAGAAACTCACTGGATCATAATCTCATCAAATCTCACAGTTAAACAAATGGTAATGTTGTAAAAATAACTCTGTTCTGAAGAGTGCAAATACTAATAGAATAAATATACCAACAACTGTGTAATTATCCTAGATGGTACAGTATATGGCATAGCGTTCTTCAGAACCATTAATAAAACCATCATTATCACCAGAAATCTTAGCCCTACGGAGACGTGTGAGGGTACGAACTTGTCACTCCATCACCTCATCCTACAGAGCTTGTTGCTTCGAGGAAATAAAATGCACTCTGGCTGTGGGTTCTTTCCATCTCACCTGAACTCGATCTTTCCAAAACAAATGGAGCACAAAATGGATGGGGAGAGCAACACTGGTTTCAGTGGAGCAGCTGGAGCAATCAATAAGAGAAGAATTTGATATAAAAATGATACCGGAGACAGGAGTCTCATGGGTAGCCCAGGACAAAGTGACTCTGGTCCGTGTTTCTCTGGGACTGAGTTGAGACGTTACACCCTGGTATCTGCGTTTCCCTCGTCAATGCAGACTCTGGACTCTCACGGCCAGGGTTCATCGACTGAAGTGAACTTGTGTTGGTAAACAATGTTGTGAAACATTTCCAATTCCTTTCTAGTTGCTGGAGCAGACAGTTGACTAATTTACGGTAAATAAACTGAATGAATGAGCAGAGAAAAGGGGGTCAGTGAAGCTTCTTCTTGCCTTGTCAGGCTCTACACAGAAGTGAACTGGAGATTTTGGACCGACCATCATCAAAATGAAGGAGTACCTTTTAGAAGATTGGAGTTCATCCGTCCAGACTAGAAGGGCTCTTCCAACAGCCCGACATCTTACAAAAATGGTGGTTTTCACCTTGATTTTTTTTGGTGCCTATTTTCATGAAGCAAGATGAAAATTCAGTACAGAAACCTTTAAATATGTGAGCGGCCCAGTGCTGATTTGATTTTTTGGGATGTGGGCCGATGTCTTAATCAGCTTTCCCCCCTCGACTGAGGCCAGGAGTCCTGCCAGAGGGGATTGGACGGGCTGCTGTAGGTGGGTGAAAGTAATAATCTGCTGCTGCGGACAAAGCAATAGTAGGGAAAATAAAACCTGATTCTGGCACAGTGTTCAGGCATCTGCTGTCACATGGCTGACATTTGGCTATTAATCCCCCTTTCTTGATATTCTGATTCCCTGTGGTGACTCACCTTAAATACCTATTGGTGGCAGGAAGGGGAAAAGAAGGCCATAGTGATCTCTAGTATGGAACTCCAAGGGAAATCACAAATTGGCATAATCTGGAATATATTTAGCGTGATGCGAGTTTTGGATTTGACTGGATGAAAGAGTCTGAAACACTAATGTTTGATTATGTGGAATATTAGTAACTTCAGTGAACCAAAACAAACTTCTACCAGATTATCTTAAGTGTTTATGAAAATAGATTAAGGGTTAACGCTGTCGTGAATCATTATCACACACCAACATTGACTAGTGCCTCAAATAGCCTCTGCCGGTACAAACCAGAATTGAGAAAAAATAAATAACTGAGGAAAAGTGTGTGCGCCATCGACACGTCACACACTCCCCCCCCCCCCCCCCCCCGGCTTCACTGAGAGGCTGCAGCCTGCTGCTAACAGGACACACACCCACCAAAAAAGGCTGAAATCTGTGTCACTCTGCTCTGACAGGCTTAAAAATCCATTTCTTCAGTCATTCACTCTTTGTTCAGAGCGGTTTCTAATGATAAAGCTTTACGGACTTATAGTTATGCATACTAACCAGATCATTCTGGGTAGATGATGAAAGTAAACAGACAGAGAGGGACAGGGAAGCTGAGGAGAAGGTGGAATGGCTCAGACAACAGTAAAGGAAGAAAAGGAGATTAGGGAGACAGAGAAGGACATGCAAGGGGGATGTGAATGAGGGAGATATGGAGGAACTTTGGTTGGATAAGAGTACGAGTGGAGGAAAATGAATGAGAGACAGAGGAGAAACTGCTGCTGCTTGCGGCATGATACTGTACCGACCACGCTCCGAAGGGACAGACTCCCAGAGCGACAACAAAGGACACAAGAGGAGCCGGCTCCATGTGAACTGGGCCTGTCTGCCCTGCACGGCCAGGAGACAGCAGCACACACGCACGCATGCACACACACACACACACACACACACACACACACACACACACACACACAACGCTGCACACCAGAGCAGCTGCTGCCACAACAATCCCCCTTGTGCTCTTTTAATAGGGACAGCCTGCCCAGCCTGCCAACAACAAGAGCTGGCGAGAGAGACAGACACACAAAAAGACAGACAAACGTGCATATTGCAGGAGACTGGCTGTGACTGACACCATTTAAATGCCGTAATATGAAAATGCACAAAGCTGATGAGCAAAAAGAAGAATAAGAGGAAGTGGTTTTATGTTCTTCCTTCAGCCTGAAGACAGCAGCCTACAACAGCAGAAAACCAGAAAATCAATACACATTAGTACCTCTATTAGTGCTGGGCTTTATATGAACCCTCTTCTTGCCCTAAAAACAACCTCAGCTACACTTAAATATTAAATTCTGTACCCCAAAGTCTCAAGAAGAAAAAAAAAAACCATCCAAATGGCAATGCAGCCATTAATACTGTGTGGAGAATGGGTAGCTGGATGAATCCTCATCCTCCCCTCCAAAGCCCGGCTGCAGGCTACTCATCCAGCGCAGTTATATAAACATGCTTAGGAGCAGAGGACAGAGGTGGGCACACACAAAGCTCTACTAGCAGAGTCAAGAAACATGGGTGAAGTTGTAGGGGAATGTAAGAGGAAGAGTTAAATAAGACAGGAAAGTGCGATAACTGAAACAGATCTCAGACACGTGGCATTGACAGACACACGTGTCCCAGAAAAGTGTGTCATCTCTGATGGATGGCGTTATAATACTTAAAGGAGTGTGTGTGTGGTGGTTTTTTTTTTGGGCTATTGCATAAGGCAGTAGAGTTGTGCATTTGTTGCTTAACACCTACATCTCAACCTGTCCTTCAGAGGGCACAGAGAAATACTGCATCAAAAAGCAGCAGCAGCAGCAGCAGCATCGCCACTGAGCCTAAAATAGCTGCTGCACGCACCAACGCACGACTTCTCAACACACTCCTGCAGTGCTGCTGCTGCTGAGCAAACACTGACAGCTGATCCACATGCAAACACACACATACATACACACTCGCAAGAACATCTTCCCTGCAGACGTTATTGTACACATTTAGGAAGAAGTGCAAAAATGCCAAATCACACAAAAGAAGATGAAACAACTCCATGTCTTACTGCCTCCGCTCACATGTAATGCAAAGACTCAGCATCAGCAGATTACTCACAGCAGACAGAGCACAGATTCATGGTCCTCTCTCAGCTCTGATGGAAAAAAAAAAAGGACTGAACTGACAATCAGGATGGAGACAAACAGCAGGAAAAGCCGGCAGAGACGTAGACAGAGGCTGGAGAATGACAGGCATTCCTCTAACTCCTGCAGCAGCCGGGCTGTGAGTGGGTGGGCGGCAGTGTCACCTCGTCTCTGAAGGCAAGCTCACGTCACACTTTTCATGAATGGAGGTGTCTGACGCAGAGAGGACGAGGTTCAAAGGGGGGTGGAGCACTTCGGCACAGACTCAGAGAGGAGGAGTGAAGTGAGATGAAGAGAAGAGACGGAGGAGAGGGGAGGGAGGAGGTGGAGGAGAACGAGGAGGAGGGGCGGATGTTTCAGAGCAGCACCAGCTGGGAACAGCAGGTTCGGCTGCGGTGGCGTCTCTCTAAAGTAGGACAGGCCGTTTCTGCACAAGAGAAAATCCCTTCGTACCGAATCACTAATCATTTCTCTCCATGCCAATTGTATCAACATCCCATGACTGCACACTGTATCCTCCTCTCTTCCTTTGTGTACAAACATTTCAAATGCAGACGTCAATACGAATGTCCAATATCTTGTCCGACTAAAAATATTTTGCTTTGCAGTGAGGGAAAGCACCACAAATGTCAAATTCCGTGAAACAAATTTTTAAGAGTAAGAGAGATACAATACAGCACAAGTTAAAAGGAGTTTTACAATATTAATGCTTTTATAGCTCTGCTACATGCAATTAAAGAGGAAAAACCATCAGGGTTGCCAGAGTGTTGTTTCCTCCTTTAACACCTCTTGAGGTTTCATCTATGTGGTCACACTACAAACACGTACACACCTCAGAACTACTCTTACACTTAAATTTACTCAGAATATTGGATTTTAGCCATCAAATCATTGGCATGAACCTACATTTTCTGCACAGGGTACACAACAATCGCCACATTCTCAATATGAGACTTTTTTTCATGACCCAATTTCCAGTTACTCAATATGTTCAGCTCTCAAATTGTAAATCGATTGAGTACAAAATATGGCTAAGACAAATCTTACTTCAGAGCTGTAGACAGACTAATCAAATCTGACCTCTCCTCAACTAACTGATTAGCTGATGGGTAAGTGTGTCCCATTCGACCTCACCAACCCAGTCAATACACTGGAAAGAAATGAAGGTGTTGTCTAAATAGCGCTGGTTTCCCCTCTTGAGCGCTCGGTAGAGTAGAGCAGCATGGATGGCAGTTATCCTGCTTTGACAGATACTATTCGTTCATCTGTTATTTTAAATTCTACCCTAACCAAGTGCTGCTTGAGCACAGATGAGTTGAACCCGTTGCCGATGGGACTAAAGTCTCAGAAGTTAAAGGCCTAAGCAGCAAGCGTCCCTTGGCTCTATGGTGTATTTCGTTGATGGTGGAGCTCCAACTACTTGTTGTAGGCGCGTCCAAGAAACGGCCACAAATTACGGCCTTCACCTGGAATTTGTGTTGACATTGATGCCGATCCACCACCTCATAACACGTGTCTACTGCAGAGGCATCAGACCCAGGAGTGAATGCTGATTAAACCTGATGCAGTCAAAAGCAGGAGGTATACGAGTGTTATACAGCAATTCTCATATCAGGTTTAATGTTTTGCTCAAGGGGCTGGAGGATCAAACCTGTAACGTTCCAATTACCAGACAGTCATTCCATAAACCCTTACCAAGGGAATTATTAGAAGGAAATCCAAAAATATGTAAAGCAGGCAATTAAAATACTAAGGGTTATCTCTTAAACACTAGCCTAATGAAAAATAAATGATCACGAACAAAATACAGCCTCAGTCAAAAATAAAACCCAGCAGGTGTGCATTTGTTCCTCCCTCCCAGGAAAGTGATGGATTAGTCCTTGAAGACTATTGAGAGGAAGCACTTTTCTCCTCATGAAAGATACACTGGTGATTGTCTGGTCAATGAGAATTTGGTTGGACAAGAGCAGCATTTAAACCAATCAATCGAGAGTATGGAGCTGAAGGGCAGAGACAGAGAGGAATCGGAAGGTCGCAGCTACTCCGCCAGAACAATCCTTTACTCTCCCCAAAAAGGTCATTTACTGACTCCCACAATCTCCCTTCACAGCGCTGAAGTAACACTGCTGTATTCTACAACTCTACTTGTGAGTGCAGTTGTGTGCATGCACTGACCTGTTCGGTGGTTTCTGAGCATCTCAGAGGTCTGGAGAGCGCCTTCTGATCTCAGGTTCACTTCTGTCTTGCTTTTCACCTGAATACGCACAAAGACGACATGAGAGTTAAAATTAGCAAGTTCAACTTCATTGAGAACATCACACACACAAGCCAGAGCACCAGCAAAGTGGTTGCCATCCGGACGATTTTCAAGGTGATGCTCAGAAATTGACTGAAAGGTTGAGTCACCGGCTAAAAGATTGCAGAGGGAGCAGAGCACGATTCAGAGGAAGGGAGGTAGTGGCAGTCCGTCTGTCTGCAGAATGTGTGAGCGATAATGACAGAGATGGAGACTGACTGAGACCAGAGGGGGTATCAAACGAGACTGATTGAGAGGGCAGTCCCAACGTTGAAAGGAGAGGCTTGGGGAACAGATGCTCCACCCTGTCCTCTCCTTGCAGGGCCAAACCTCTGGGGAGAGCAATGCACAGGGGGGAGGTAATGATGCATGGAGAGAGGGGGGTTGGGAAATTGAAGCAAGCATTGTCCAATCTCCATCCTCAAGCCACACCCCAGCAGGGGACCGTGCCTGAGGAGGGGATGTGATATCCAGGGGCGAGGATGAAGCAGGGGCGGCCAAACTATAAATGGTGTGAAATGACAGTCAAATCAGATTCGGTGCAGATGGCTGAGGATGCTGGCTCTAATGGGACAGACACCAAGGAATGGTGTGCGGAGAGTTCCCTGGATCTGGCAGATGTACAGCCCAAAATACATCAAGTATTTTCTGACCAGACAAGGGTGCATTCAAATTGTCATTCTCGCCAAACAGTCTGTGCATACAAAAGACCCACTAAAAATAGAGCTCTAGTTAAATATTGATAAGAAGAAGGAGACTGAGACATTAGATATCTATAGGAGCCACAGACTATACTTGAACATAGCCTTCAGGTCTGACAAGTGAAGCCTGTGAGGAAGTGCTTTATTCCTCTTCTCATTCTAATGGTCAGCAGGAGACAAGTGATTGTAAAGAAAATAAGCACGACTTCTGATGACTCCAGTTAACATTTCCGACAAGTTTTTGGTCCGAGTCGCAAGTTAAAACCCTTCTTCAATGCAGCATAATAACAATTTGGAAAATATGGTGCCATACAGAGTGAAAATGCACAATAAAGCAGGGTAATTTTTAGGGTGTGGCTATCTTGTGACTGACAAGTTGTTACCGCAGTGACAATGACATGCGTCAGTCGGATCCACCCAAACATCTCATGCTCTGAAACACCAAAACGTCAATGCTTCAGACCAGGAGTCGGTCCACAAACTAAAGAGTGTCATCATGGTGGCCATGTCCCCTCTTGCGTTCTATGACAGGAACATCACATTCAAGCACCTGACCTGACCTGTTTGCTTAGCAAGAACATGAAGCTCCGCTCTGTAGCCTGGATTCCAAAGGTCAGCAGATCACAAGCCTGTGAGCTCATGTGGAAAACAAGCAAAGCCACTATGCATCATGAAAACAAGCCAGAAACACCCACAACTCAATCATTTCAAATATAATGAGGACCTTTCCAAGCTACTCACACACACTCAGTTTTGAAACTATCTTTCATACAGGAATACACTCCTGTACTGCCTCATCGGATGATTCAAATAATGCAAATGTTTTAAAATAACCTCGATATAACCAGATATAATTTAGGAATTGATTTTCAGATGTTTTGTTTGTTTGTTTGTTTGTTTTTACAATTGGCAGATATTGATGTGGCAAATCGCTGATGTTTACCATTGTCATCATTTTTTAAAATAGTGACAAAGTAAAAAAAAAAAAACTTTTTTATTTATTTCCAAAATAGCTGGAAAAGTCATTAAATCTTTTTTTCTCTCTATTGCATTGTTTTCTAAAGTCACTTGGGGAAAAAGCTCATGAGACCATTATATTAAAAACTGAAACTTTTGCACAAGCAGTTGAATCATAAATAAAAGTGAGGACGCTACATCCAGCAAAGCAACTAAAACGCTGACATATAAATGAACTACAAATTTCTAAACTCCTCCTCACATTGTTGATTTGTGGGGATCATCTTATGTAATCAAATATAAAAGTTACAGTAAAACAACAGAAACTGACGAGGTCAGACTGGACCTCTTAATTCTAACATTGGTGTTATTTTCTCTCTTTAATTCTTCATCCCTCCAGTTTGCTGAGAAGAATTAACTTAAACTTTAATCAAAAGTTTCAAATTACTTTGGCCAGCGATAAGCGGGAAGCTGAAATCCGATCTTGTTCCCTCACACTGTGCTTACAGGTTACACGACAATAAACCGGCTGATTAATTCTGTTCATAGACCGGCTTTCTGAATATGAAGAGAAACAAACTTTTTTTCTGTTGACAATCCATACAACAATAATAACAACATCCATTATAATAAGACCACAACCCAGTTCTTGTGCGATCATGAAAAACCTCTCAGGCGTCCCAACATACCTTTTCTGAGCCGACCTTCTGTCATGTTGACTTTTGCTGGAATTACACAGAAAAACCACCTGCTTGACAGAGTCTATTGTGTAATTAACCAGCCAGGCACCTTAATCAGTCGTAACCAGCAAGCAATTATTTTAATGAGCCATTTATAAGCTTCTTTTAGGCTACACTGGTACACCTGCAGTCACAATATAAAGGGAAGTATATTCATGGATAGACGCTACATCTACTGTCTGAAGCTAAAGCTTTGATTTGTCCGGTCGTTTCCTCAGATGGTAACAAGAAAAATTGCTCCAAAATTTCGCGTTAAACTGGATTTAAACTGAGCAGCCAAGCAATTACAATTTTTTTTTTTTTCTGAGAAATTATCAGAAAGTTTCCAAAAATATCAAAACGTCTCTGCACCTACGTTCACATTGTATTTTTTATCAGTCCAAGACCCAAATACATGAAATTTTAAAATCATATGGAAAAATCTGTGAATCAGATATATCAATAAAAAATATAAAAACATGAATTGTTTGATAAGCTACTTAAAAAAATACGGACACTGAGCAAAAATTAATTGTTCAAATGCCTTGAAAAATGACGGCACTTGGAACTTTCTTCTTCTTTTTTTTTTTACCTTCTACTTCCTGGTTTGAACAAGTTATTAGGCATCGTCTGAGTGCTGCCACAGGTTGAAAGATCAAATATTTACCTAATAGCTTTTCTTACATTTCAGACCCAAAGACACGCAAAGAGTCCAACCTCAGTCCCTACATTAGCTTTATTCCAGCGGTGGCTGAAGCCTCTTGGTTCTGTCTCCATCCCCGATGGTACGATGCAGAGCCAGTCGGTCAGCCAGAGCTCCATGTGCCCTGTAAACCACACTGGCTGTGCTCCGTTATACACACTCATTACTATTTCACCAGCAGCGGAACAGCAGCACTGACAGCTCTTGTGTCCGCTGCATTAATAAGAGAAAAAAAACACCATCACCTACCACTGGTTTACCTTTCAATCTACCATCACAGGCAGTGAACAGGCAGACACGTCGGCCCACACACACACACACACACACACACACACACACACACACACACACACACACCTATGATTACCGAGAGAAGACTTCCATGGAGGTCACAGTCGTTATGACACTGCATGAATAACAGTTGAAGCAGCAGTGTTAGAAGAGGAAATATAAAGTCTACAAAAATCAGAGTTAACAACAGAACTACTCTGTGACATAAAAGATAATTTGGGTAGTGTTGTTAAAAAAAAAAGTTATATTTGATGTAGGAGTCAAAGTTTTCATTGGCACCTTTTATATAAATTCTAGTTTTAATATCCTCCAATGTGAAACTTTTGCCCTTACAACAGCAAATCAAATATTTAGATTCAGTTCAGTTTCGGGAGCTTTCAGGCTTTCATTTCCCTTTAAAGAATTGCACTTCCAGACAACATAACTTATTTAAACTGAAATGACCACTTTTTTACATCGCAGTTTCTAAAGAGTTGACACTTCAATGATGTGCAACTTGTACCCGACAAGAGCTTTTGTATTTTATGAACTATATATATCACGACTGCAAGTCACCGCAGGGAGGAAGGCCAGCAAACTTCCAGCAGCTATTGTTTAGGCCTCAGAGTCACTGAGTTTATGGTTTGTTTACATGGCCAAACCAAAATGCAATTTAGTGGCTGACTTGAAAACTCTCTGGACTTAATCTCCTTAATTTCACCTTTTTGTAGTTACTGCACTCCAAATTTGTAAGGTAGGAGTTCTCAAAAAAGATCTTTCACTTACATGAAAGTATTTGTTGGAAAAAAAAATCCTATGGTAACATAACAATGAAATGCAATCTAATACTACTAGAACCTCTATGGTGGTGGATTTTTGAGGCTGATATTTGGAGTAAAAACTTCTGATATGCATTTCTAATTTTGCATTTGATTTTTTCATCAAATTGTCATGCATTAAGGGCTGCTGAGCTCAAATGGGCTCGCAAGGCACTACAAACATCTACGAACGTAACAAAACCACTTCAACTTGAATATGTTCTGAAGCAATTGATTGGAATTGTGTGGACCAGTAACAAGTCTCATCCTACATTATGGAAAGTTCAAAGTCCAGTGCAAGCCAAGCACAATTTTTCGCAACTCTGATTTCTGAATAAAGTTTGTTTCTGCACTGGATTCAAGTATCCTATCCTAACGCATGAAGCGTATTACACCCTTTCAAATTGACGGTCTGCATTTGCCACATTCTGGGCTGCAGGAACTGTTTTTTTTTTTCTCTGTTAGCTGGTAGTCTACCTCCATCAGTCATAGAAAACAATCAAAACATTCAACAAACATTTTAACAGAAGCCTACAAGTTTGTGATATCATGGACATTAAAACAGAAAAATGCTTTCTAAAACCTAAGGTTTTTAAAAGGTATTCAATGTGCAAAATGGCACAATTTGGGGTCTTAGATACAGTATTAATGACTCTGTTACATGTCAATAAAGTCTGAGCAATTGGTTCTCAGTCAGTTACCTCGTGCTAAGAACGAGACTGTATGAACTGATGGTGTTTTACATCTAAAACATGGATCAGAAAAGTTTTCTGTTGTCAGCATACACACTGAAACAAGCAGACCAAAAAGAGTGCTTAGAAGAAGTCCAAAGAAGAGATCAAGTTGGTTGACTTCATGCTCATTAAGGACCAGCCCACGCTGGATGGATGGATGGATGGATGGATGGATGGATGGATGGATGGATGGATGGATGGATGGAAGCAGTCCACCCTGGTTGATCGGTTGGTTTTACAAAAGCAGGCATGGATGAGTGAGTCCTGCACATAACACCATCTGACTCTGAGAGGCTGATAATGCTTGTGAGATTACCGTGCTGAGCCCACCAACAACCCACGGCCCGACCAATCTGTGTCGAGAGGAAATTACATAACAATGACTGTTCCGATGCTCGCAGAGGATCCAGCCCAAGCCACAACAATCCATCCATCCTGGCCCGCTCTTCTATCAGCCGACTGCAGGAGCAAACAGATGAGGAGCAGCAGCAGCAGCAGACACGAGCCAGGCTGTGCCGTTCTCACGACCAACTGTATGCACCTGGTAATCCGCAGCACGATTTACCGGATTGCGTGCGGAGCTATAATGCCGGACACAACAAATAGTCTTAGATAACGTAACATATTATGAAGGCTCTCCAGGGTTTTTATCATTTCACTAGAGAGAATTAGCGAGGTGGGAGGAAACCAGCACGTGCTGGGATGTCACGTCCGTCACACTTCACCTCCTCCTTCCCTGTCACTGGTTGAGCTCTACTCTACATGAAAGTATAAACTGTAAACAAGGAGTAGGGTTAAAAAAAAAAAGAGAGAGAGAGAGAGAGAGAGAGAGAATTATTCTATGACGTTTTTAAGTCCAAAATGGAAGGTTATGTGTACCTAGAGGGGAGCTGCTTGAACCAAAATTGAACCTATAAATTTAGTTGGGCTCTTTTTTTTTCATTTATACTCAGGAAAAGAACGTGGATGTTTATGTGGAGAACAAAAATCAATTCAGCCATGTTTCTACCATGTTTGGAAACATTTCTTTACGTTTCTTTGACACTGCAAGACAAAATTTTGTTTTTACATTTTCATTAATTTGTCAGGAACGTTTCACTGCGAATATACTGTGACTACGTATATTACCGCGTGGGATTTTGTGCGACTCCTTATAAGAGTTTATTTCAGTATTTTGGCTTTGCAGAGGTCTGTGCTAGATTCTGATTCTGATTCTAGTTTTTCTTTACATACCAGACTGATTTACAATAAACATGGGTGGGTTCTAGCTGTTTATGTTTAGTAGAAATTAACAAAAGAAGAGGTGCTGCAGTTTCATTCATTTCTCGGATATTTGAGATGACATGTACACCGTTGTCATGGTATACTGTAGTATCATGAACTACTACTACATGAGAGACTTTTCCATATATGCCCATCAAGGAAATTATCTTTGAAGTTCCTGGAAGTGGTCAAAATTTTTACGACAACTTTACACAGAAAATATTACATGGGCCTTAAAGGAGATCAGGTGATCCATGCTATGAAAAATGATTTTCTCACACTATGTTAACAATTGATTCTTTCTTCAAAACTTCTTACTACTGACTCAGTTTAAATGGGGCAACTTCCTGCTCCTCCAGCTTCTTTTTGAACAAGCCTTACTCCTGGACCACATGCTTTATATCGTGCTCTATGGTAAACATACATTAATCTACAGATGCCAACACATGCACATGTCAGCGATACTGCAAACACACTCCAGCAGACTTGTGCATGTGCTCTCTCTCTCCTCCACTCGTGTGTGTTAATATGCTTCCCATGAGGCGCTGCAGGCTGTGGTAATTATAGAAGCTCGGCTAGCAGACACATCACAAGAGAGCTGTACATTCAATGCTATGTGCACTTGCGTAAATACAGTACATGCATGCACACACGAACAAAAAACTTAAGAAAGGCACCCACAGCAACTGCACATTCCCATGTAAAACAGGCTTTCTACACCAAACCAGGTATTAATAGTTTCATACGACATTTAAAATTCTAACAGTGCAGACCAATTTATAATTTTTCCCACCCACTATTGCTCCAGTAAGTAAAGCCTGTGTAATCTCAGCAGGCACACTCATGGTTCAACAATGCGGACTTAAGCCCCCGCCCCCCCCCAAAGCTCACAAATGAAATGCCCCCGCCCAAATATAAAGAGATGTGTGGCTTAACCCACTTCTCAACAGAATCCCAATCCTCACTCAGGCTGACCAGCAGAGCGTCTGGGATGGTGTCCAATAAACTGTTGGCAAAGGGCAACTATCTGCAGGAAAGCCAACAGAACAGGGGGTGGGGGTGGGGGGGCTTACTTTGTTAATGAAGCCGAGTTGTCATTATTGGCATTTAGAGGTCTGATATAGATGTGAGGCGAGCCAGGCAGGCTCTCGGTGTGACAAGCTGGCCCTGCGTGTGGCGTATAATAGGCTAAGGATGGCATGGAGGCCGAGCCTGTGGAAATCAGACAGTGTCATTACAGAAATGTCTGTCAGAGGGAAGGAAAGGAGGAGAGGCCCGAGGGATACGAGAGGAGGAGAGAGGGGGAGTCCGTAAGAGGATAGAGAGAGCAAGCAAGAGAGAGAGAGAGAGAGAGAGTGAAGGGAGCAAGACATTCATGTTCATATTCCTCTTTCAGCCAAACGTTTGTTTGGCTTTTTCCACTCAACTGCCCTTCAACTGCTGAGCTGCACGCGATGTGACCATTCAGCACATAAACCTTTGTGAGTCCATTTTAAACAGCATCCATTAGCCAAAACCACAAAAAAACGCCAGCGGACCTGAGAGGGATGAGTTTGGCACAAACATGCCAATAGAATTTACTTGTCATCAGATCAGGTCATCAGCTTTGGACAAATTTCCGGGTTGTACAAAGCTGCTTTGTTGCATTTCTTTTTTGGAGGATCGATTTGCTGTGGATTCTGGGTAAATTTATACTTTTGTCATACTAAACGCTTCATTCCCATGAAAATGGAAGAATTCAAGTTTTACAGGGAGATTTTACTTGAAGGATTCTTTGAAAGTGTAATAGATAAAAATCTGGCTTCATTATGCAGGGAAAGGAAAAGAATGATGAATCTAGTAATGTCGCCGCCAACTTCTTACAAACAGAAATGATGATTTCCAAACTGCATCAACAGGCAAATGTGCACTGAGAACATTTTGCCATGTCCCCTGGTTACTGAGCATGCTCCCTCACGGTCACTCTGTCCTGACACCCGCCACCTGATGGCTGCGCTAGGCCTCCACCAGGGTTAGTATATAACTGTCATCAAAAGAATGACCATGAATGACCCAAAATGAACCAGTCTGGTCACTCGGGTCTCCAGGCCCGGATTAGTGCTCTGAGACCAGCTGCAAAGCCACATGTCACTTACATAAAGACAACTTACTGTCTGTGTGCTAGCCTCAACCGTGCCCTTCCTCTGATGACGCTCTGCTTGACTCAGGATGCGTCGCTCAGAGAAGATAAGCAGCGTTACCAGGATGTTGCTATGCAACAGCGTCAGCCTGTTTTGTATTGTTGTTTTTTCCCCCAAGAGGATGCAGCTGATGTTACTGTTAGTTTTCCTTCAATAAAAATCCCACCAAAAAAGACAGAAACCAACAATTCTTTTGGTCATCTTTCAATAGTAGGGCTCTGATGCCTATCTAATATTACTCACTTATAATCTATAATTTAGATTCAAGAGTAACTTTTAAGGTGGACTGAAGTAATATTTCATCCTGAAGCATTAAATCCCAATATGTAATGTAAGAAAACAAAAGCAGATTTGTTTTTGTGATTTATCGATGTTTTTTTTTGTTTTTTTTTTTTTTAAAGGATCCACTTCTGGCTTCCCAGAAAACATTTATTAGTAATTTAAATTCACTTATATTAATTCAAGTAAGTACCTTAATTATTTATTGATGCACTGATAAATGTAAAAAAAAAATAAAATAAAATAAAAAATAACCATTGTATGATTTCAATGGAAAACACTCTGCACTATTTCAGTGCTGCCCAAAGAGGAGCTGGGCACCAAATTTTGACCACCATAAGGTCCATCAAATGTTAAGGTAAATAAATAGATGTAGTACAATTTGTATTATAAGAAAACAGTTGTTAATTTCACCACTGTTCATTTGTAGTTTGATATAATTTCAGCTCAAGTTTATGCACTGCTGAGCTCATTCTTTCAAACACTCAGATTATTTATGTTTTTATGTATATTTATTACAAGACCCTTCCTGTCACAGTATACACACACACACACACACACACACACACACACACACACACGTTCACATTTGCTACAAACCTGGTGTTGGGTGTCTTCATGCCATAGTTAGGACATACAAAGAGCTTCAAAGAGGTATAGCCTTCTTCATGCTGTCAGTGTTTGTGTGTGTGTGTGTCGGGGGGGGGGGGGGCGCTACATTTGGCTGATTGCTGCGGCTGCTGCTGACCTGTAACTGCACCAGAGCCTGGCAGCAGTTACAAGAGAGGCGAAGCCATTAGCAACACACGTGAACATTTGCTGGAAACGTCCTACTCAGCACAAAGAGGCTGGAATGCAATACTCGCAGCGGTGACAGCACACAGCATCCAGCAGTCACACAGGCAGCGCTTTCACCCGCTGACTGACTGTCAGAGTATGTCGGCGGTGAGAAATGACGAACAGTCAAACCATAAATCAGTTGTGACATCAAGTCCTCATGGGGTTCACCAAGAACATCAGATACTATAAGACAGAAGAGCCCGATCACCTGTGAACCCACTGCCAGTTTATAAGGACACTAGCGAAAGAAATCCCATAATAATAAAATAATAATAATAATGATAATAAAGCTGTGCGCAGGTGGTGTTTGTTAACTGACTCATCTCCTCATTTCTAAATTTACTCAGATTAATATCTAAACCATAGTAATAAAATATTGCACAACTTGGAGGAGAGTTTTTTTTAGGCTGTGCTGACCAGCAGAGCGACACGCACTTTCATTTTCATATTGAGATATAAAAACTGTAAATGTTTGTCAATTTGAAATACAGGATTGGCTGCACGGTGGTGCAGTGGTCAGCACTGTCGCCACACAGCAAGAAGGTTCCGGGTTTGAGCCCCGGCTTGGGTACAGGATCTTTCTGTGTGAGTCTCCATGTTCTCCCTGTTCCTGTGTGGGTTCTCTCTGGTACTCCAGCTTCCTCCCACAGTCCAAAGACATCAAGAGGGGACGAGGCTGATTGATACTCTAAATTGACCGTAGGTGTGGCTGTGAGTGTGAATGGTTGTTTGTCTCTATGTGTTGGCCCTGTGATGGACTGGTGACCCATCCAGGGTGAACCCCGCCTCTCGCCCGAAGGCTGCTGGGATAGGCTCCACCCCCCCTGCGATCCTTAACAGGATAACTGGTAGAAAATGGATGGATGGATGGAAATACAGGATGTTACAATCAAGTTGCGTTTTACTTGCCACTGATCCGGATCCATATCCTTTAACAACTGGGGTCTGCTGACACAGTTCTTCGTAAATAATAGCTTCCAGTACATCAGTTACTAAAAAAAATCCAATGTGTATGTGGAACAACTGAATTGCTCTGCAGTAAGAAAAAATGGTCTGCAATCCAATCTGCTCTTATTTCAACAAGGTAAGCAAACATCAGTCCAAAACCCCAGACTGACAAATACAATCAGCTGATCCTTCCCTATAACCAAGTGTTTGAAATTTTTGATTGGGGAAAAAAAACAAAAAACAAAAAAAAACTAGAATGAAAAACTACTCAAGGAATTACATGGTATCAGATATGTAGTGTGCACATGAGGGATGTGCAATTCTGGATTTTTTGATAGCCAATATTTACAAATATCATTATTATCTATATAAAAACAAGTTTATACGAGAGTCATATTAACAACACGTGAACACTCTTTGTTTGAAAGAGTTATGGTTATCTTTATCTCCAAAACACTTGGCAAAGCCTGTTACTCAACCGATACAGATATACCAAGCTGTGGAGTTTAGAAATGACCAGTATCTGCTGATAATGATAACATGCTGACATTATAGAACACCTCTAATGTACATAATTAGTTCTTCTGTGCTTCTGGCTCCTTGTTTAGTTTGTGGTGCTTTTTTATGAGTCGTAAGATATTATAATGAGGGCTTATATTAACTTTCCCCTTCGATCTTTTGCCTCCTTAAAAGACAATTAGGTTTAAACGAACTAAAACAATATTGAACCCTAACAAACGCGTTTAAAACACCCTGTAGTGGGTAAAGATGATAAACAATAAAGGGATAGATAATTTGCTGAGAAGCAGTAAAATCCACCTGTGCAAGGTAGGGATCATATGCTTCTGAATCTTAGCCACGTCGTCAAAATACCTCACAATAGTATATTTAAACAACCTCAAAAAACAAACTTTCCTTCATCGGTCACTATAATTTAACCTCCACTGCTGCAACAGCACACAGAAGCCTGTAATTTCAGTCTTCTACTGGTTAAACAGGCCAGAAAAGCGATTGTGTGTGGAGTCCAGAAGCTGTTCATCAACATGGTCACACTTGGTTACATAATGAAGGCGAATATCAAATCGGAACCTTTAATACATGTTTATTTTATTTTATTTGGAAAAGACGCTTGACAAACGGATTGGAGCTTTTCTCCGTCCACTCCGCCTCTCGACTGTCTTTTATTTTTGCCTTGAAATCAATTCATAAACAGTTGTAGCTGCCTGACAGCTGCCCCAGCCTGTGGTCAGCACAGTTAGCTTCATTCCGCAATCAAAACTCACGCATCCTAGTCCAACTCCACACATACAAAGCTTCTACTTTACACCATTAAGCTCTAAATGTCAGTAAACGCTACCAACAAAAGCTATTTTATTACCTTTTAGCTCCGTTGACGATGTCAGAGACGTCCGCCAGCTCTGTAGCTCCCTCGGTCCATCTATTTACTGTCCAATCCGATGAGTCTTGTGAGAATCAGACGTCACTTCCGGACACTCCGAACCCGTACACCTGTAACCCCGGGCGCACACGTCACAAAGATCGTCTATTAAAGTACTGAATTCTCATACTCGTGTTCCTCTCAGCAAGCTAGTGTCAGTCGTTGTATGAGCGGTATCCCCAGAGTCAGCGCTTCATTAATCAAGACAGATTGAAGCAAGGCACTTATTATTCTCCCATATCTTCTTTGGCAATTGGAAAGAAGATTGACCCTCTCTTGTCAGAATATTATAAAAATTGCTAATCTTTCATTTTATTGTGTCTGAGGATAACGAAGTGTCCTCCAGTTCAGATAACCCAGGCTGTTATTGTTTTTCTTAAATGAGAGCATTTGTAACATTCTGAATTTGAATCCTTTAAAAAGAAATAAATTAATAAAAGAAGCAAAGGAAGAAAACAAAGCAAAGTCTTAGGAGCCGGGGTGCCACTGTAGCTTCCCTCTTTCTTTCTTTTTGAACTCCGGCCCCTTCTCAGGCTCCATCTCCCAGGTTGAATTATTTTCACAAAAGAACATTATAATATTCTATATTAATATAGAATATTTTAATACATGGCAAAGCCTCTGAGCACTTGAGTGAATGACACTGTGGCTGCATTCCAGTTAGCTGCTTCATTTTTAGCATGATGCTATTGTCACACACAGTGTCACTGCAATCAATGCAATGGTATTTTTTGTGCTATCATGTCAAAAAGTAAAAGATAAAACTGTATTAATCTAATTGATAATCAGCATACTTTCATGGAGACAACAAATAACTACTTTTAGCAGTTATATCTGAAGGTCAAACCATAACAAGTTGTTGGCAAATGAAAAAAATAGAGATTATTTTTTGTTTGTTTTGTTTCAGTTTTTCCACACAACCCAAACAATTGTTAGTAATAATAATAATAATAATAATAATAATAATAATAATAATAACAACAACAACAACAACAACAACAACAATCATCATCATCATCATACTGATATACGTGAACAACCATCATAAAACTTCGGTTCAACAGTACGTGACTGACTCACTCAGCCACACTTCGTATCAAGAAATAGGATCAGAGTGGGAGCTCCTGCCTCTGCTCCTCTCTTGACTTCTGTAGATAAAAATAGCTGTTTCTCAATGACGCTGCGCCGCCGGCGAAATACAAGACAAACAATAATAATTACCGTAAAAGTGTTGATGTTAAGTCTTCATACAGCACAGAGGACCAGGAGATGTTTCGGTGCAGGCAGACATTTCCTCTTACCGGTGATTTTTATGAGTAATATTTCTGAACCTGTTCACCCTGGTGGAGCATGATGTCTTGTGACAATTTTTTTTTTTTTTTTTTTCCAGTGAAGGAAAACCAGCAGGGGAATGAGGAGGGTGTGAAACCGATACTCCACCTGAACCAATGAGCGCGTCCACAAGCTACGATGAAACTGCTGCAATGCTGCATGACAGGTGCAGGTAAGAGTGGAGAGCAGATATAAAAACAAAGCAGTTTAATCTACCAACGCGTTTGTCACGTTGCTCCTTAACTTTTGCAGGATAGTGTAAGAGGATAAAGCTCGAAGACGCTTCAGTTAGTAGAATCATGGAGTCCAAAGTGGGCTTTATTATTCAAAGACCACACATGAAACATTCAAGGAAGTTGACAGATAATATTTTAATGGTGGAACTGGTGATCTTTGAAGGAGGAAATAACGTTGACTCAAAAACAGTTTCAAGTCCTACATTCAGATGAAGAGGCAGCAGGAAGTATCAAAAGAGGATTGTATGATTTGGGGTTTTATATTACATTATTGTATTGCATAGTTTCATATTGCAGCTTGACATGCTAAAGCTAATTTTAGCAAATTTATAGAGTTGGGAATTTTCCCTCGAGACAAGTTAATACCAAAGATAATTATTTGTGTGTATTTCACAAACACAAATCTACTGTGTAGCCAGCTTCAGCCAGATAAATGTACTATGATGTATAAAGAAGCTCAAGAGTGTAGTTGATGTGTGAATGTCCCTTACACATCTAGGAACTATACAGTTTGTGGTCACGTAACCCTTGATGAATAACGTGCATTTTTGATGACTTGAAGTGCGTTCAGTGCAATTGATTTAATATATGTAAGACTTGGTAAAGGCCACATTAGATTAGATTAGATTAGATTCAACTTTATCTAATCTAATCTAATCTAATCTAATGCGGGCAGAGGAGACCCTGTGGACGGAGGTGTTCATTCACCGCTACAACGCCGTGGTCAGAACTTCCTGTTGTGCAGCTCCGCAACCCGCTGCAGCATGTGTCTTTGGTTGGAGCAAAGTCTGGTTTTGCTGCTCACCTCCTGCCACTGAAGAGGACCTTGGTTGCATGCCACCTAACAAGGACACCATCAAAAAATACATTTATACATCCATCGAAGGGGGACCTGAATTTCATACCCAAATATCATGAAAACGCAGAGGAAACGTATCAGAATAAATAACATAAAAACGCATAGAAATGCATAAATTACTAGATGCTCTTCTTTAAAAAAACAACATAAAACCAAACAAAAACAACAAAAAACAATAAAATACTCATGCTTTCACCATGTTGTTGATATCTTGTGTATCCGGGCTTCTTGCGGGCAGGTGGAGGTTTAGGACATTGGTTTCCAACCAAGCGTTGTCTGTGTTCCTGTTGTCGTCCACGTAACCTTCAAATACCTGCACATAGTAACACAAAACACTCTCAAGAAAACACTTTGATTTAATCGTCATACATTTATTTGGTTTAAGTAACAAGGTGGATGGAGGTGATTTGATTTTGAAAATCTCTGAAACTGAGCGACCTTAAATTCAATGTTTTGTAAATGGACTCAAATTTATATAGCGCTTTTCTACCTTAGCGGCACTCAAAGCATTTTATGATGTCATCTCATTCACCCATTCAGGTGAATGCCATGCAAGGCGCCAACCTACTCATCAGGAGCAATTATGGGTCCGGTATCTTGCTCAAGGACACTTCAACATGGTCACCGGGGTCGAGGATCGAACCAGCGACCCTTCAGTTGCTAGACGGCCACTCTACCCCTGAGCCATGCCGCCTGTGTGGATGTTGAATTTTGAATATAATTGCTCAAATAGCAATGTCACAATTCTGTATTATATTTGAGTTGGAATTAGATGCTCTGATGTTGGATTCTAGTCACTGGACATCATCCAACTACAGGTTGGAGATGAATGACCAGGCTCTCTTTGACCTAGGAGTTCCTCAGGGATCAAGCCTGGGACCTTTAGATTTCTTCAATTATATGTCTGTTTTTGTTGCTGTAGTCATTGCATGTACTTATTCATAAAACTAGGGGACCCTTCAGTTGTCAGAAGTGCTAATGATAACCTCTGTATGCACTAACCTTTTAACTGAATGCAATTTTCTCCATATTCCTTGCAGAAAACCTCTACCTTGAGAATGTCAAACTTAAGTGTGAAACAAACATACCGTTGTTCCTTCTGCTAATTTTTCCTTTATTTTTTCAAACAGCTTCTTCCCCAGGGTTCTCATCAAAATTACTGGCAGTTGATTGTCAGACTGGGATGGTCCCTGAGAGGGTTAAAGTAACAATGACCATGTGCCATGACCAGCTGAAACAGGTAAATCATGACATGGATCAACAAGTGGACTCACTCCAGGTAGAACAAAGGTTTTTTGGTGCTGGTCTTCAACTGCTAGAAACTCCAAAACAGATCTCTCACTGTCTCGCCAGCTAAAAATAACAAATTCTTAAGTCACACGTGAATGAAATCAACCATCTTAGTTCTGTGAGGTCATGACCTACCGCGTTAATATTAGGTCTACATGCAAATTTGGACCCAGATGGCTGAGTGAACCTCGTCCCCTGATGCCTGTCCTCCCTCCAGGGTTTCTGATGACAGTCAGGAAATCAGAGACATATTAGACATCAGTACGAGTGCTATCAGACAGCCTGTGCACCTTATCTGGTATCATACCTGTAATTATCTAAGGCTTCAGATTCTGATCTGTAAAGAGAAAGAATTCAATTAAAGACATATAAGGCTCAGAATCTGATGGCGCATGCAGGGTTTGTTTAGATGAGTTAAGTTGAAAAATTTCAGCTTTAAGCAGGAATTCATGTGTCTCTGGATCATAAACCCCCAGTTGAACAGAACAAAGACTTCTGTAGCGTCTGATCATCTAAACGTACCCATCCACGTGCTCGCCATCACTCTCAGAGCAATAATAGGGCGGCATGTATGAGCTGAAGCTGACCTAAAAACAGGACATGGAAAAAAAGAAGCCATGAATCCAAAGCCTGATTTTATGCAGTGAGAACCAGCAGTGGGTAGAAATTTATGGTAAATACCTCCCATGGCACCTTCTCCTCAGGCACAGGGAAGCGAGTCTGTTTGCTGTTGGGGTAGTGGAACTGACGGGCCTTCACGTGGTACCTGACTTTCTCTTTGTCGGACGTATTTCTCAAAGCTTCTGTCTCGTTGACCACCAATTCTGCGATTAACAGAGATTTTGTCATGTCACATTTTGAGACAGTGTTCAGTAAATGAACAAGGACAGAAGAGTTTGTTCGCTGACTCAGTGATTCCGTTCTTTTCGCTGCAAAACCTTTTGATTTCAAACTGTCCATAATCCACTGCAGGGCTTTGCCTGACTCGACAACCTGACGAGACAAATTATAATTAGGTCAGACGCTGCTTATGGCATCTGTTGAGGATTTTTCATGTAAACTGTGTGGAGATAAAATTCAACAAACAGACAAGTACAACATGGGTGACAACTACAAATCAGGTCACAACCTGCTCCTCCAGCCGTTCCAGTCTTTTCATCATGGCAATAGCGCTCATCTCCTCTTCGCTCTCCAGATGATCAATTATGGTGGTTACCCTCAAGAAACAAAAAAGCAGAGCAGACATCTGGTATTAGCTGAATATTAATCTCAGACTGTACAACATACTCGCCATGTTTAGTCAAATGAGGACATCTAAACCAGTCTTAAGCGATTAATCACAGTTATTACAAAAATAATTTTCCTTCATGGGTTACGGATCAATTTTAAGAATCCTGATGAGAAGAGAATAAAAACTGTAACAAAAACTAAAATATTTGCTCTTTGCTCTTTTTAAGTAGAAAACAAGATCGTTTTATGCTGAGCAGCATACTTTTGTGCCGTATCCAGGATGCGATGCTCTGTTGTCTGACTCTGCTCCTCCTGACTCGACACCAGGTATCTGTCCTTCATCAAGGCTTCCCAGGAGAGCAGCTCCTCCTCCTCTATCTGAGGAAGCTCATCCTCTAATAAACAGAAAAAGTAAAGTGACACCTCACCCAAAAAAGTGTTTTGTTGCCTTTCAAGTCCTCAGAATATATCCTTCATGCTTGTTTGAGCTTCTGCAGTCACCAAGATGTGATGCAGCGGGGGGGGGACTCCTTTGTGAGCTCAAAGCCACTATTGTGTGTTTTGGGTGAAGTGTGATTTTGAGGGTGTTTACAATTTCTCACAATTTGATAAAACATAAAATTAAATACAAGAAACTGCCAAAACAAAACTTGAAAATAATCAACAATCATCTTCCTCGTGCATGCACTTTGGAGTAGAATCGGAATAATTTCACAGTGCAGTTACTTACTGAACTCTTTGGGTTGAAAGGGGGGCCTGCAGAGCACCACGTTCCTGATGATGCGGTAAATATGGCTGAAGATAATAAACGGAGGAGGAGCGGTGGGGCGGCTGTGGTACTCCTTAATTAGCTCGTATCTTTGGAACTTCCATATTCTGTCCGTGTTGTCCTGCACTTCCTCGAACGTGAAGCTGTGACGAGGTGACGTGGGTCATTTAAAATTATTATGAATGGCTGAATGAAATGACACAGACGGGGACTCACTTGAAGATGGCTATCAGCAGGTTGAGCAGCAGTATGTTGGCGAAGAGCAAGTAAACACACAGCATGATGATGGTGAGCCACTCGGGGAAGGCTGGCATTTGGTTTTCGTTCAGCACGGGACACTTGGGCTTCAGAGGGTCGGTGCCGTTCATGCTGCAGGAGTTGATGTCAAACGCGGCATCTGAATGTGCAATTCAAGGTAAATTAGAAACCAGAGCTTTTTCATTGAAGAAAATATAATTCCGTAACAAGTGAATTTTCACGTCCACTCACAGTCAATATTTGAGGGGACGTTCCCAAATATGATGAGGTACGGCTCGTAAATAGCTCCCCGCACAATCCAGTCCAGTCGAATGTCATTGTGGATGAGGATGCCTTGTTTGGCGACGCCGTACGCCACCACCCAGATACTCAGCAGGAACATGAAGAAGAACAAATCCATCATCTGGAGGACAGACGGAGATGCAGTTTAAAGACAGAAACGCTTCATTGAATACTTAAACTTCTGATGCGGGACCTTTGCAGAGTTACATTTTCATCAGTATTTAATCCCTTTCGTCTGGACATCAACAGACGCATTCTTCTGGACAACATTTATATTTGCAGCTGTTTCTTACAAGCTTCCGCCAGTATCCTTGAAAACCTCATCTACTATTTAGTTGCACTCCAGAGCTACGTATTTCAATATAAAATCCCATGAGGTTGTGCCCCTGAACCCCGCCACAAGCGTCACGTCTGTAACAGATGATGCATTCAAACCTGTTTAAATGGTTTTACAAGAGAAAAATGCGACATCTCATCTGCAGACACCACATAGAGATAAAAGGCGTTCAAGCGAGCAGCGTTTTGTGCTCTCGTGTCAGATTTGGTCATAAATGCACGTGACCCTCCTTGATCCTCCCACCATTCTCCTGACTATGATGATCTTTGGTCCCAGAGTCCTACTGATGGTGAAGATGGCCATGAGACGGAGGCAGAAGACCACAAAGTCGATGCAGAGGAGGATTTTACCGGCATAGAAGAGCTCAGTTGTTAGCCTGAAATAGAAAAAAACACAGTGACTCAGAGATGGAGGGCACCTCTGCTGCACGATATGTTATTCTGGACTCTCTGAAGGAGAGGAAACATACCTAAATGCCAGGCCGATAACAAAGAGCAGGATGGATAGTACGTCAAGGATATTCCAGAGATCATTGATGTACATCCTGGCTTTCTTACGAAATCCAAAACCATCAGGATCATAGAACAACTGAGATTGAAAAACACAAATCAATAACAGCAGCATTACAGACGCCGGTATATGTCAACTTCTTTCTGGCAATAAAATATGACGGAGAAGAACTTTGATGCAGCTTGAAACCTGCAATCTATCATTTATTAATCGTCAGTTTGTTTCCTTCTCAGTTTTCCTTTCCTTCAAACAAAGCTGATTTCATCGAGGTGATTTCTCTTTTTGATGTGTGTGTGTTTCCAATCAGTCGCTCACCTGTCTGATCTCCTCACACACCAGTGAGAACAGCCAGACGTACAGAAGCAACTCCGCAGCAGAGGGAGTGGCCTGAAAATCCATCATCACAACCACAGCGAACAAGAGGAGGAAGGCGAAATATGACACGATGTTCCAGTAGAACTTGACCTGAGGAGAGGTGAACAGGCCCACCAGTCTGGACCAGCTTTCCAGAGACTTCTCTCTGCTGGCGTCACTGTGGAAACAATAATAATAATAGCTGGTGTGTGTGTGTGTGTGTGTGTGTGTGTGTGTGTGTGTGTGTGTGTGTGTGTGTGTGTGTGTGTGTATGGGGTTGGGGCGGGGAGGTGGTTAGGAAGGGTATCACAGAGCCTGACAGAACCCAGGGTTCCGTGTCTACTCACAGGCCCCGAGATTTTGTTCGAAGCACACTTCCTGTGACGCTCTCCACTGTCTTTATCTCCTCCTTTTTTGCCGTTTCCCTCTGGATGACTTCATCCCGTCTAAAGAGAACCATAGACGATGCAGTAAGAAACACTTTATTACTTCTTATGACTTTGACACGCCGCTGAGATCTAGTGTGTGGAATATTTTCTATATTTACACAAAGGTAATCCTGGAAAACAAGATTTTGTTTATGGCCTTAAAACATCAATGTTGCATGAAAACAACTATCAGATCAAGGCAATCAGACACTATCACAAAGTTTCCCCCTATTTGTTAATATGTTATATGTTGGCGCCACGAGCCGAGCCCGGTTTACAAAGGCACAAGAAAAATGTGTCAGTAAAATAATTCAACATTCATTTTTAATGCCATGGGTACTGTGCTACTGTTGGTGCGGAATATTTTGAAAGAATTCTTCTCTGATTTCTTGCTAAGAGAGAGGAGGAAATCAATACCGATTCTATTAACTCTGTCATTTCCTGCTACACAGGCTACGTAGCTGGAAAACCACAACCACAAAGTAGACCAGAGGATGATGCGCACAAATTATTTGCAGAGCCAAACAAATAAATGACGCTGTTTTTCCCCGTCGTCAGTCTTCGTGTTAAACTCTGCTGGCTCCAGGCTCAAACTCACTCCCGTAATACGAGAGGATGCCAAACTTCTCATCCGACTCGCTGCATTTCCAGAGCTATTTCCCAGAAACTATCCTCTTAGTCGTCGGAACATTGCCAGAAGACAGATTGCAGCAGGTCGAGGGGCTCGCCTGAAAGTCAAGAAGCAGGTGTAGATAAGCGGGAAGAAGATCATCGAGATCAGGACTCTCCATACAGGATTGTCCACTGAAAGCTCCCCGCACCAGATCTGAGTCAGAAGAGCCTGGAAGACACAGACAACCGTATTCATAGGCCTCATCCTTCACAGGACCCCTGAAATAGTTCACAAAAACACAGCGAAACAAGACCGTGTGTGTGTGTGTGTGTGTGTGTGTTTGTGTGTGTGTGTGTGTGAGTGAGTGAGTGAGGTCAAAACCAGGAAAAAACATCTGCAATGTCAAAGGCAACAGGAAAAAATTCAGATTTCGTTAACAAACTAGGAGTGAATCTAAAAACAACAACAACTTGTAGTATCCTGTCGCCACCAGATGTTGCGATGACAGATTTGACCTTGGTGAGAATTAACCTCATGCTCTTCTAAATGAATATGCAGACGAACAAAAGGATATCATGTAGCTAGAACAAATACATAGAATGATACTTTAAAGCGTCAGTCTAGATAGGAATTTTAATGAGTATTCATACCACCTGAGCATCGTTGGGATTTCATACCAATGACTCATGCATAAATTCTAAATAAGTTTATCCATATTCATATGATGAAATGTATCGTGCAGTTTGTGTGTGGTAAATGTTGCTGAAAAATATCAGAAAGTTGCATTCACACGTAAATATTATGTAAAGTGTCCGTTTTGATCAAGCTCTGCGACGTGAGAGGGAGAGAAAGTGAGGGTGGTGTAACTGGGATGTTTTCTAAGCCGGGGAGTGTGAGCGGGATTCATATCCAGACGTCTGCTCCACCTGAACACCTGACAGGGCCACGAAGCTCTTATCATCAGCCTCCAGCGCCAGCCTCAGGCACGTCGTCCCGCCCCACAACGGTGACACACGCACCAGCAGCTTCTTGGCCCTCTCCCCGTCACTGTTGTAACACTGGCTGAACACACCTGACACATGCACACACACGCGCGCACACACACACACACACACACACACACACACGCACAATGAACAAGTCCAACCTCGTGATCTCTCTCTATACATCACTAACCACATCGGTGGATTTACCGATAGCATGGTTCTCGTAGTGATTTGCGAGCTGCAGCATAATCAGCCCCTCGTCTGCATCACTTTCCTCAGTAGCCATCTTCTTCAGGATCTTACTGGCAGCCAGAGCAGAGGACATGCAGTCTCTACACTAGAGACACACACACACACACACACACACACACACACGCTGATGTACATGCACACACAACATAACTGTTCTAACGCCTGGTCTGTGTTGTGGTTACCTGCTCCCAGGCAATCTCTGACAGCTCCCTGTTGTTCTGGACAACGGCCCAAAGGAAGAGGTCCGTGGCTGGATCCCTCCGAGCTTCTGGGTGCTCCTCCCTAAGCGGAGCTTGGGAACTTTTTGACAGCTGCAAAGATGGTGAAGGTGTTGCCGTAATTAATTCCATAGTATGGCTGAGGGCCATAGCAAGGGTTTTAGGATTATGTGATGTCATGTTCTCTAAGCCTTCTGGTGATATTTTTTGAATAAACATAGATTTTTCTTTTTCTCAGTTTCTGTAATTCATAAAACAAACATAAATATAAAGGTCTTATCAGGTTCTTCGCTTTGCCAGTAAAAAAAAAAAAAGTGGTTGGAAAATATTGAATTCTTAACAAACGGTACTCTACATATCCACAAACACCTTGTTTTAGAGTGGTACTCACACTGAGTGATACTTTAGAGTGGTACTCACACTGAGTGATACTTTAGAGTGGTACTCACAAATAGGTTTCTTTACCAAAGATTTATTTCTCATAGGTTTCTTTGCCAAAGATTTATTTCTCAGCAAATGACTCCAAACTGGAGAAAGAGGCAGCCACGTATGCTTACTACTGTGAGTGAGTGCGCCAAACTGGAGGTGTGACTGTTTGTGGGATTGGACGAGGACGAGGGTTAAACTGGGTGATATGCTTAAGAGTTTGTAAAAGTACAATTTTGGGGGCGAGTTTTGCCGTTGGTAGCCGTCAGTCGCTGTTAGCTTCGAGCTAAACCTTCCAACTGGCACTTTGTGCATTCTGAAGTCACAAAGTGATGCAAGAGGTGGGGAAAAAAACATATTTTGAGTGTAAGTCGCATACTTGTGAGTACTTGAAATGTTAAATACACTTTTTCAAGTAACAGTGCTGTAACACTTTCTCTCTGCCCGGTATAAAAGTGGTGGTGGTGGTGGGGGGGGGGGGGGGGGGTAATGTTGGTCTATTTAGAGGTTTTCAAATCAGTTCTGAGGTATCAAAGGCATCATTTCGCAAAGGTTTGGGTTGTTCCTCTACTACAGTCATTCATCATGCAACAAATCAGTAGACGATGCATGAGCAGACTCACTGATGCAGCATCATCGATGGACATGTTAAAGTGGTACTTCACAGAGGGTGGAGGGTAGAGGGGCTTGGTGAAACTGCCCAGCAGGTGGCGCACCTCATCCGACACGTGACTCATGGCGACGCTTTCACCTCGGCGGGTGTGAACTCGAGACTTGATGATAAACAGCCTCCTGTTCCTGCGTCGGGAACTGTGGACCCGTTTGGCCAGCTTGCGGAGGAAGAGACAGCCGGGCAACTGTTTGTAGAGCTCGCAGAGAGTGTCCTCGTTCTGGAGGAAGTCCCTCAGACTCACACCGTTCTCCAGCAGCAGACTCACAAACTCAGGCTTGTTGCCAACCAGGGCAGAGAACATGGCCCAGTGAAGGTCACTGGACTGGAGGATGAACGCGCAATCAGCATTCACAACTTGACAACTAATCTCTTCCTGTTTAAAACCTCATTTATTTGAAAGATCATCATTGAAAATTCATTTAGTAGCCTTGTAACCTGTTTTTTTTTTTGGAATGCAAAATCTTATTTTTCAATTTTCTCTGAAAATGATGCTGCTTTTTTAAAAAAACTAATCTTCAGACTCACCTTCCATTGGCTCTCCTCTGTGAAGATCTCAGTCTGGGCCATGTCCACGCGGTTCCAGGCTATGGCCAGCTCCAGCTGCCTCCTCCAGCCCTCCTCACCCAGGGACTCACTGGCCCGCGAAGCTGAGGCGAGAACCTCGATGAACTCTCAGCACTCAAAAGATCATCCATTGAGGCATTGCCGATTGACGAAAATAGCCGTTAATGTCTTTGGATTATCAGAAAATTTGAGTAGGCAAATGTCTTTCTTTTATTTTTTTCCTCCAAATGAAACTAACTGTGTTTTATCTGACCCCCCCCCCCCCCAAAAAAAAGATTTTCAGGGATGTAAAAATGAAATTTATTTGTTTCGCTTATCAGACAACAGATCAGTTAACGGCACTAATGACTGCATTTGCAGAGGGAAGAGGAGAGTGGTTGAGGGAGGAGTCCTGTGCACTTCAGCTAGAGATTACACATCCAGACGTCTCTCCAACTTCTGCTCATTTGAGACCACAGTTAAGTCACTTGGTTCTCTCAGCTGCTGGCGTCAGGAAGGCTTTTGGCTGTTTACTTTTGTTTGTTTGTTTGTTACGTGCGTGCTTGAATATCGGTCTGTTAGCAGGATACAGCAAGGCTATTAAATCGATTTTGTTGAAATTTTATGGGAGAGTGGGTTATGGGTCAAAGGACAAGCCATGTGTTTTTGTTTTGTTTTGTTTTTTAACCTGTCTAGTACTTTTTAAAGATTGTTGAGATATTTGTGAAATAATTTTCCTCACCTTTAAAGAGAGCTTGAAGAATGGCCACGTCCACATCTCCCTGGCTGTCCATGTTCACTCTGAACACAGTCAGCAGGTGGGACATCCTGATGATGTCCTGAATCTGGCGCCGAGGACAAGACACCTTTTACACCCAAGGTTTTATTACAAAAGCAACACGCTGCAGAGGAGATCAGTTACCTTCTTCGTCCACTCGATGATGTTGAGGTCGGAGAAGCGTTCGTACTCCTGGCAGAAGAACTTCTTCATCAGCTGGTGGATGAGGCTGATAGTCACCTCGGTGACAGGAAGTGCCGCCACATGAGCGATGACGTCTGCCATTCTTCCAGAACCCTCCAACACCACACAGGGAGTATCGTTCAGCATGGCGTTATAGATGGTCTGAGGGGGAAAGAGAGAGTCAGGCGAAGGCTGAGGCATGAGCAGCCCCCTGATGATGGCTCACATTCAGAGTGCCCGGGCCTCCGTCCAGGATGACACACACCACTGGGATGGTAGCACCGATCTCTGCAGGTGGGATCATGACAAGATCAATATCATACATTCAATACAGCGTCGGGTTTGTGATCTGTTACGGCTGTAGTGGCTGTTGTATTTTTCTACTTTTATTTCCAAGGTGTTTTCCAGAGATGCACTTCTCCAGACGACTCCGCAGCTCTATCTCCACGCCGTAGCATCCGTGGGTCCCATCGTCCACCAGCAAGAAGTGGGTGTGGTTGTTATCAAGGCAGGACAGATGATCCTGGCCTTTGATGTCCATCGTGTAATGCGCCGGGAAACAGCCCTGCAAGAGAAAAGGGAGAAGAGGGGGTCAACAAGGCTGACGTGTCAGCTCACAAGGAAGAACCCTGGTGTGTTCACGCACCTGTGAATCCACCAAGGCGTCCTTGTTGTGAATGATTCCCCACGTTGCCACTCCAATGGTCACGATCTGACCCTGCACGGAGCTGCTCAGGGAGTAATCCCTCACCGCCTGGCCTACATGCTTCATCACACCTGTGTGGGTCCCACCGGTGATGATCCAGGCACCTGAGCACAGGTGAGTACATCAGTCGATGATTCATCAATTACAGATTCATCAATGAACGAGAGGAGAACGTGCAGCAACAACGCCCCAGAGTGAATGTAAGTAATAAAACAATAAAAATCAACAAATCTGTCATTTGTTGCATGTTGGTTTGGCACCACTCGGACTTTTTCTTGTTGTGAAGCGCTAGAGGCCACGTGCCAAGAGTTAATCTGAATTTGTCTTTTCACAGACAGACATGATTGATTAGGAAGAGACTCGGCCAATTCAAAGAGTCTTAACGAAACTAGTAAACCAACAGAGGATTTCAGGACGATTTCATCTGGAAATGAAGTTTTATAATTTGCTGGTCCATTAATAGTTATTAGCAGTGGCTTTTATATATTTCTTATTAGTTTCATATATGATTATTCTACAGCTGCGGGTGGGCTGAAACAGCTCGGTGTTCACTGGAACCTGACCTGTTGTCTGGGCCACTTTGATGAGACCTCGGTGGAACATGTTCTTGAGACGGGCCCTCAGGTAGAAGTTCTTGGCTCCTCCGGTAACTGAGATCAGTAGGTTGGGAGGGGAAAGGTTCCACTGTTTGGTCAGTAACTGGTACAGGACTTCAGGGCTTGTGTCAGTGGACACTCGAACATACTGACAACAGACAAACATGAAGTACTCAGACACGCAATCTTCTCCAAGCAAACAGCAGTTACACGGGTGATGGTTTTACCTTGGCAGACCTCTGTCCCAAACCGCCAAAGCAGATGTCTCCGAAAGCATCGGTGGGTACCTCACGGATATGTCTGTGTCTGTTCCACATCTCGCCGGTGAAGTCTTCTGGCTTGATAGCGTCATCTGCATGATCGGTCTTTGAGTAGCCGCACTTACAGACGTCTTTGCTGGTGGGAAAACAAGAAGAAGGAGTGACACAGAGACGGGGCGATGCCTCTTCTAGAAGCTCCACTGCAGCATAAACAAGGCTAGTCAGTCCTGAAACCAACAACTCAACCTACCTGACATCTTCTTCATAGAAGCAACATTCCCTCTTATGGATGTTCTCTTTGATCCAGGAGGCGAAGGCGAAAAGCTGGAAAGATGGAGAAAGAGGAAAGTGCTTCGTGGGTATGGCAGCACTAATAGCAAGACTCTGGATCAGCTGTGATTCCCCCATCCCGGAGACAAGCTGCACAGTTATGCTCTGGTCCGACAACTGACAGCATCACGAGAGGAGAGACGGCGGTGGTGAGGATTTGTGCTGTCTCATGCTGAACTCTGCAACAGTGATGTCAGAGCTGAGCTTCAGCTGCTGCTGAAACTCACCCCAGCCCTCCATCTAACAGGAGAGATAGCAGCAGCTTCCTGCGCCGGATCGATAGACCACTGCATCTGACGTGACACAGGGCACCTGAGGTAGCGTGTGATCATCCTGCTACTGGTTTCCACACAGGGGAAGAGGGAAGGTTAACTGAATGTCGAGAAAACTGCATTGACTAAATCTGGCCATTGAGGGTCAGCAGAGACAAAGCGTGACCATCTTTTATGTGGATAATGCAGAAAGTTGAGCAATTGTTTCTTTTTTTTCCCGATGAAACTCGTTAGAAATTTGCTTGAGAAACAATAAGTTCGGTTATGGAAGCTGCAGTGTGGATTAGGGTGCATTTCAGAGGGAGGCGGCTCCTCCTCTACCACGTTTGTGTGACAGACACATAACATCTTGACAATTCAACAATGAATTATACAGACATGGAACAAGTTCTTAAAAGTCACAAGATTTATAGCCCTTTTTCAAATGAAGAAGTAAAGAAAATGTTGCTTTTTTCAACTTGACAATTCACAATAATCCAAAATTAGTTGTAAAATATTAGCATACTGGATAAAAGCCATCCAACATTTTTCTCATCCACCACTACCTGTTGGAATACCCTTCTCCTATTAAAGGCATGCAGTAATACTTCAATACAGCTAAAAAGATATTATCTGTAATAACTTTCTCACAAAAAAAGTTTTGCATCATCCCACTGTAGTGCGTTTTTCAACATCAAACGTGCCAGGAGAAGTACACGTAGCTTATTTCAAATGACAAGAAATCCATAAACTCGCCCTCTCGGTGGGCCCACTGGTGGCGGTGGAGCAGCACTTGGATCAGTGTGGGAAAATGCAAGCAAACACCCACCTTTTCAATCCGAGCAGGCGCTTGGTTCAGATGAAGTTGTTTGTTTTGCAGTTGGTGCTCGATCACCTGCTGCGGTTCAGTCTTAATCTCAGATTTAGGCAGCATTTCTGAAGGAGGAACCAGGTGATGAAACTTCAACTGCACGAGAACATGTGCTACTTTCTAGAGTTCTGGTCTCCTAATCTATAGACACTTCAGTCTAGAGACTAACAACTTAAAGCTGATATGACCTTGTCTCCTTTATCTGTTCTTCGCTCGCTCACACACACACGCGCACACACACACACACACACACACACACACACACACACACACACACACACACATACACATACACACGCACACACCCGCAGCAGACATCAGATTCTAGAAACTCCTGTGAGGCTTCATCAGAGGCTGTAACAGTCTCGTTATGTTGCCCAGCAGAACGACTCCTCCCTCTAACAACAATCTGAATCTCTTGCAACCTTCAGTCCGAGGCTTCCTCTCGAAGATAATCACTTTATGACCACACTGACGGGGAGAAAACAATGTGAGCTCTCATTTACCTTTCAGTTCACGTTTCCAGACTCCGGGAACAAGAGATCTCTCGCTTCCCTGCTTCTCTGGTTTCTAGCTGTCTGTAAAAACCCACAAAAATGACTGCCACTAACTTTGGCCTTCTCACTGCCTTCAGATCCTCCTTTTACTTGAATAAACGACAGCAACAACATGAAGTCCTCTGGAATCGCGCAGCTGGAACAGCTCCGATACGTCAGCATGTGGAGGGGAAATGTTTCATATCTTTCTCCTGGCGTTTGTTGCCAGGTGACACCTCAACAGTATCCAACCAGGGAATCTTGTTACTGATTGGAGTTGTACATCAGCTGATGTGCTAACCATGGACAACTGAGGAATTTATTTAATGTAGTTATTTCTTTTAAACTTTTACTCTCATCGGGATGAAACTCACTGGAGCAGTTAGGAGCTCTTCAGCTGTAAGATGAGCAAGTTCTGCTTCTTCACGTTCCCAGCTCAGACGTGTCTCGTCTCCACCACCGCATCCAAGAAATCTTTGCCGTTGTTATCATCATCAAACCAATAAAACTTGTATAATTTCATTAGTTGCTCACCAGTAGTTTCAGTTGACGCCAAAGAACGTGCACTGTGGACTTGAATGCAGCAGTAAACGCTTGGGATAATTCACTAAAGGCGCTATCTCACTCTTTATCGATTAGAATGCTGTGTGATTTAACTGTTGGAAATTTTGACATGTTTAGAGTTGACTTGTTGTCGAGCTTGAGTTAGGGGTCAGAGGTCAAGGTTCACCAGGTGCTTCAGAGGTCGGTGAAGTAGGTGTGAGCTTGTTATTGGATGTTTGAGCTGCGTTTACCAACTGAAATAAGGGAAGAAAATCAGTCTGGTTCACTTTCAGCAATCCTGTCAAGAATAAAGTGAAGGATTCTGTTGTCCGGCCGCTGTTTCACAGTACCGCCACTAGGTGTCAGTGCATCACCAGTGATCACATCCTGTCACAGGCTGCGAACAGCTGGAATCATTTAAATTTCTTGTTTACTTTAATAATTTTATTGTTGCAATAGCAAAACATTTTAAATGAAACGTATTTGTTGCAGGTAAATTCAACCTTTTCAAATCCCCATCTCACTTTAGGATACATTATAATATAGTCCATATATCGAGTATTTTACTGCAAATTCTTCCTGCTGTATTTTATGTATAGAAAAAAATACAAGATTGATTTTTCTCCCCAATAGCTCCCTTGTCATGTGACCCCGACCCAATGCATCATTTTGCTATTTTAACACTTAAATATGAGGAGGCATTCAATAAGTTTGATGATGTCAGGGTTTTAAAGAGTTGATCCTTCCTTCCAGAGCGCTGGTGAAAAACTGGATTATTTTTTCAGCACATTGAAGGTCAAACATGAATACTACCAGACAGCAAAAGAAATTGGTATGGTATAAATTGGTAAATGTTAAATAGTCAGTGGTTGCGCTGAATTGTGGGTAACGCAGGCACCATGTAAATTGTAGATTGTCTGAATGAGGAGTCAGCGCGAGTATGAACGGTGCCGCTGAGCGACGTTGAACGATGAATCCCTTTCATGCAACAACAGCAGACGGACGCTGGAGTCCTTACATCACAATATTTATTCAACAATATACAGATTAATTTATCTCTACATCTCAGACTGTTTTTATATTCATCTTGCTTTTTTTGTACATTTTATTTACAAGATTTAAAATAAGTCTTTCTCTCCATTTATACAACATCAACAGTACAGTGTTCTCACATCTCCAGCAGCTTCCCCCGGAAGCTTCTAGACTAGATTCCTCATTAATAATCTATTTTCAGACATCCACCTCTTCCTGCCACTGAGCAGCAGACTGACAGAAGGGCTCAAACATGCACCAAAAGTCCAGATGTGGCTTCCTCTTAGAGAGGGTGGTCCATAGATGACAACTACTGGGATGGTCCTCTTATTTGGCCCCCCCACCCCCACCCACGTGAAGGGAGGTTCTCCGCTCTGCAGCACCACGACAGGGTGTAGAAACGCAAGCATGTGAAATAATCAGCTTCAATGCATCTGACCCCTCCCACCTGACGAGGATCGATGAAAGCCTGCATACCAAAAATAAAAGAATCCAAACAAAAGGGGTATAAATGTTGCATAGAATCAATTCTGACCTCAAGAACAGAAATTTTGGTGCTGCCATTTTCTTAAATGTGGCTTTTTTTCTTTTTAAATAAACTCCTGAGACCTTCCAGACACCCCCCCCAAGACCATTTGGCATTGAAAAGAAAAAACAATAAATAACTGTACCCTTAAAAAAAATAAGCATCGTGTTGGATGTGACATCAAATAGAACACTTCTTTTAAAGAGACTAAAAACCCTGCTTTGAGTGTATACACATCTGCACATCTATATATAATCAGTACTATCATGAGGAGAGAGGTGGATGGATTAAAGTGCATCATACTGTATGAAAACAAAGTTATCACATGCAGCGCAGGAAATAAACTTTGTCCACCGGCCACAGTGGCCCACCCCCTTTAGACATTTTATCCACCTACATTTTTTACTGCAAGTGAATCTTAAAGGGACAGTTCACCCGAAAAAGGAAAATTCAATCACTATCTACTCGTCCCCGTGCCGCTGGAAGGTCAGGGCAATTTTTTTTAGTCCACAAAACGCTGCTGGGGTTTCACAGTGAAAGGTCTTCCTAAAAACTGAGGGGAATGGTGACGAATTTTAAAGTGTAGAACAACAACAACAACAACAACAACAAAAATCAGCATAAAAAGTCTTCATACTTCTCATTTCATGTAATCCAACAGTCCTGGAGCCTCAGTGTGCCAAGTTGATTTGGGAAAAAAAACGCACGGATGCCATGTTTTTAGCCTCACTTCAGAAGTAAGAACATATAGAAGTCAATGAGATTTTTCAGAACAACTTGTCGAGGCTTCAGGATACTTGGATGACTTCCGATGAGCAGGGTGGAGGCAATTTATGGTTCTTCAATTGTTTGGGAGATTACTGCTACACCTTTTTCTTTGAAAATCCAGCAGTATTTGGTGGACTTCAAAAAAAAAAAAGGCACCTGACCTCCCATCAGTATGATGGTGAATAAATAACGACTCGGTTATCTATTTTGGGTGAACTGTCCTTTTGGGTGAATCTCCCAAAGTGGATGGTGGATAAAACGACCAGCCAGTATTACGCTGGCTGGTGTTCATTTCCTGTTCTGATCACATGCAAATAACACCTGACACTGAGGGATATTCCATTACTCTAAGTCAACACACAGTACCAGCATGGCTGCTGGTGGTCTTGGTCAAGGGGAGAAGGGTAGGGGGGGTGGGCACTCATTAATGACATGAACACGTCACCAGTTTTTAAAACAGCAAAAAGGTGCCACTCAACTCACAGCAAAATACAGCTAAATGGGAACACGGCTCGCTGTTGAGCCACACAGCACGAGGATGACGGCTGACGCCACGGCCCAGAGCGTTAACTGTGGCTGTGCCCTCCATCCTCCTTCAAACCGGAGCAGGAGAGGACGATGAGCACACCAGACCCAAACGACCCCAAAATAATGCACACTCAGGACCGGGAGCCGTGAAGGGTTCCAGCGTGTGATTTCTGCACCGACATTTATATACAGTAACCATTCATCCTGAAACACACACGTGTGAGCAAGATGTGGAAAATGCAGTACAACAGCTGACATCTACACAGACACACAATATACTGCTTTTACAGCTGGAGGTGAAAGTGCAGTGTGCTGTGCACACCTGTGATGAGCGAAAAGAAATCCATGGCGTTAAGAGGTGAAGCTGCATCTAAGGGCACGATGAGCCGAGACATCCCTTTTTTGTCCCTTTCAACTAGAAAATAGTTCAACAGAAAAATTCTTTTTTTTTAAGACACCCGAGCAAATAATAACTTCCTTTAAGGAGAGGATGTGTATTGGCACATCTGGCGAGGACGAGGACAAGACTCAGGGGTTTGGCTCGCTGGCGGTTTCATCGCAGGGCACTAAAACATGCAGACAAGCACGCCATGTTCAAATCACTCAGCCCGGGCAGGGAGCACTACGGAAGGCAAGCGAACACTGTGCGCAGACGCAGGCATTTAAACAGCAGAAGAGATCCATGCACATGAGAATTTTAAAAAATGAAAAAAAAAATTCAAATTGCACTTGAAAAATCATGACATAAAAAAGACCTACTGAAGGGGAATTAAAATAATCTGAATGATATAAAAAGAAAAACAGAGCAACCTGAAGACAGTCGAGATTTTGAACTGAGAAGCAGGGCTGACGTCTCATTTTTACAGTGTGAAACCAGTTTTATCTTCACTGTATAAACAGTTCAAGCCCTCCAAGTTTCAAACCTAACGGGGGTCTCTGATTGGTAGACAGGTGACTGAGTAGGAGGTGAACACACAATGAGGTAGAGCAAAGAATGAGCGTCCAATCAGATTATAGTTGTAACCAGGGGGTGTAGTGACCAGATTCTGCCTCCAGATGGCAGTAAAGGGCAACTAACTGGTTCCTGGATGATGCCCAGAACACACGTCACCTGACACACATGTCACCTGACACACACTCCAAATCACACTTAATAAGAAGTGCTTTCAAATGGAAGGACTCATTAAATTGGTTTGACCCATTTAAAAAAAGAAAAGAAAAAAAGATTCAAACACAAAACTTGCACAGTCAATACACACAGTTTTGTTTTACACAAGATTCAGCTTTAGATTTTATATCAAGTCATAAGATTTTTGTCTGGCAGCTTCGGATTTGTCCAGTTACAAGTTTGGGCCAAGACAACCCCCTCACCACATTCCAGTTTGGTTTTTACAATAATCTTCATTCAACAGATTAAAATAAAAACATAGCACGTTGGGCATCGATTCAGTCTCACTGACTTCATTGTCAAAAAAAGGAAAAAAAAAATCTTTGGATTGGGATTAAAAAATTTTCATTTTTTGGGACAAATCTGCCTGATTAAAAATGAACGAGAAAGATGATCAGTAAGAGTGATTGCACGTGATCCCGGGAATGAAAGGGAATAAACGCAGAGGAAGAGCACTGATGCCCGCTCTCCTCCACAAGAGCATCTCTGCTCTCAAGTGTTATTGCTGAGTCACTGTTGACTGATTCAGTCAGGAACTCCAAACTCTGAAATGTCATTTATGCCCTACAGATAGCGTAGCATCCTTCCAAGTGTCCTCCCGACGTTTCTGAGTTGAGCTTGGAAAGTGAGAGGTGAGGATGCAGCTCTGATACACCAGACTGTAGTTTTACCTCTTGTTGTCAACTAACTACCCACCAGCAACGACTGCAGGTCACCGTAAAAAAATAAAATGAACTAAAAAAATAACTGGGAGGATGTAAAGTGGGTGGAGACACTGAAGATGTCTGCCTGCAACACACACACACACACACACACACACACACACACACACACACACACGTGCACACACACAACCCTCGAACACTCACAAACACACACAGATACAGATACTGTAGGTAGAGGGGTTAGAAAGGGTCAGAAAAACTGCATGAAGATGTGTGTTGTGGATAGGTGTGTTTGTGTGTGTGTGTGTGTGTGTGTGTGTGTGTGTGTGTGTGTGTGTGTGCCCTGCATGTTAGACCTGTGATATGATCTGCATGTTGAAGCTGGGGGAGCGCGACTGCCTGTTGAGAGGAGCACCAGGGGACAGCAGGTCCTGGGCCTCCTCGGGCCTGACCAGGTGCTCCTCCTGTAGGCTGATGGTGGAGTGGCGGTGAGAGCCGCCTGCAAGAAGCCCCCCATCTTTGTCTGAACTGCAAGCTGCATCCTCTTGGTCCTCCCTGCCTCCATTCAGGTTCAAATTCATGCAGTCAAAGGACTTGCTGGAGGAGGTGCTGCCAGTCCGCACCAGCGGGGGTCCGGCGGGGAAGCTCAAGTGCTTCTTTATGGGACTCAGCTGGATGGCGTCCAACTTGATGCTGGCTGGAGGCGACTGCTGCCTCTGGTGGTGCTTCTTCACAGCCGCCTGGTGGTGTGCAGACAAGTCGGCTTGTTTTTCCACCTCCCTCTCTCGCTCTCTCTCCCGAGACAGCCGGGCCGTGATGGCTTTCTTGATGCTGCTGCTGCTGCTGTTCAGGCTACCGCCTCTTGGGCCCACACCGCCGCTGCCACCTGCCTTGGTGCCGCTGGGCTGGCTGCTGTTGGACGCGCCAGAGGAGAAACCCTCGTCCGGGTCGTTCACGTTGAAGGAATCTTCGCCGCCGCTCATGCCGTCAGCCTCTGTACATTGAGCACGCACAAACACATGTACATACAAGAAAAGCATGATAGACAGAAAGAATTAGATGCAGAACAATGAAAAACGTCAATGCAGATGGTGCTTGAACCTAAAGCTACAGTCCTGTTGAGCATTTCATTGATTTTATGAAAGAACACATCTATATTGACTGTAAGCAAAGTAAAACGAATATTATGACATTTTATCAATGAAGGTGGGGGCGACGCTGATTGACGGTGATATCAAATATTAAAAAAATAGCCCAGAATAAATTATTTTACATCTACTTGTCAACTGAATGCTCCCGTTGCTTCGTTAACCCACTCATGCACCACACGGCTACAAGTCAATACAGAGCACAATGACCTTGAGCTTCATGTGATCGGCAATTTTGAATGGCTGTTAGTGCCGGAGTTCAATAGTCTGCCTGACTCCCTGTTTAGCCTGATACGCTGAATAGAAACATGAACGACTTTGTGACAGATAAAAAAAAAACACAATATACTCCATTTGTAACCTCGTTCTTTGGCAGCTGAAAAAGATGATAAAGTTAGAACAGAGAGATGTTATCAACATACGATGCCTGTTAAAAAGAAGAGTGACGACTAGCCGTCTCCATCATGCACCACTGGGACAAGCAAAGTTAGACAACAGGGAACCACAGGGCAGCAACGGAAAATAATCAAATAAAGGAACTGAGCAGAAAAGATCCGGACTGACATGCACATTACATGAGGAGAAGATGCATGCTCTCCCGCCCCATCCCTGGTTTCTCCTGCAGCAGCGGCCCGGCGAGGTCGGCCCGTCGGTCGAGACCAGCCTGCCAATCTGTGCAGCGCACTGAGGCGAGTCGGTGCACCTCAGCAGATCAATAACCTTCCTGACAGAGCTGACAGCTCAACAGGCCAAATGGACCTGAGCTAACCCCAAACCCAAACACGCCTGACCTTCTCAGCTTGACTAACACCAAGAAGGACTGAACTGTGGATTTGCATGTTTTAGCCTTCTGACTACAGCTGTTTTATGTTTTCATACACATCTGTACAACTACCAGTGTTACATAAAAGAGCCTACAGAGCCTGAAATGTGCTCAAAATAGATACTCCTCCAGCCGCGAATAGGAATGTTGTGAATGCTGGAATTTCACAGCGGACAGAACAAGTCTTTACCATCCAAGCATGGATGGACGGGGAGGTCGCATCTAGCGAGTGTATTACTGTGTTATGACGATGTGTGCCTCGTGAAGAAAGTATAATCATGATGCTTATGACAAAACACTACTTTTTGTTGGAGAATCATAGCTGAATAACAACAAAATACAAAACAAACAAGAATCTTGGAAGAATTTGTCCTGTCTGGTTAAGCCAGACAAGATATTTTGTAGCGACTTTTTTTTTTTGTGTAAACCTGACTCATTGGTACATTAATATTACGTTAAAATCAAAATATAAATCTATTCTAAAACTGTCAAATGTATTCTTTTCAAAATAAATAAAAATAACATCAACATTTCTTTCGCCCTGCAGAGGAGCACACAGATAAGATGATGTCTCATCAATTAGATACCCACCCCCGCATGCACGTTCATGTACATTTTGTAATCAGATTTCTTGTAATGGCACACAACTCAAACACCAATCAGCATTTTTGCTTCCCTTTGATTTCACCAATGTAAAAGAATATGAGTCTCAACCTGTTTTTTGTCATATTTATCAAAGAATAATAATCATAATTATTTCTACATTGAAATTATTTGACACTAGAATTCTTCTTCTTCTTATCATACCGACGTCGGCGTTTTATTTTGTATTTGAACAGAGGAAAGGTGTTTCATTTTATTCTTTTTTTTTTTGCCATCTCAAACGTTGTTTGTTTGCACTGCACTGCAGATTGTTTCATTTTGCGCTACACAATTTATTCATCAGCAATTATGCACGCAATAAATAGCACAAAATATCATGACGGCTTAGAATCTATGTTGTCTCTTCTTCCTAGAGAGAAGGAAACCGGTACAAAAACACAAAATGATATACTCTGAACAAATAGGTGTGAAAGTGATGCAAATTAAGAGGCCAAAGGGCTAAAACACACAAAACCATCAGTGCAGTAACGTCTAATATCACAAGAATTCGGCCCAAAATACATAACTGATTCAGGAAGCTTTTGATGGACAAGACTTCAGGCTTCTTCAGGATGTTCACAGTTGCTTCACAGAGTTTCTTTTTGCACCACAGAGTTCAACGAAAGGTCACGTGTACAGAAGGGGATGGCGCTCAGACTAACACTGACCAGCAGCTAATCTTCAGTCGAGTCTGAATGATCAAATGTGGCGATCACACAGAAATGGAGACACACTGAACAAGACAAAATGGGCTGTGTGACAGCTCCTGACTGTAGTGGCTTGCTTATGATGAACTTGGCCTTTTGAAATATTAGTGTTTTAAACACTATCAAAAATTCTAGAGGCTTGCTGTAGCGTGCGCATGCATGATGAAGAGCTCGTTCCCACTCACTGAGCTGAGGACAAAAACGTGATGAGGCAGAGGACAAAGTTAACCTTTAATAAAAGATTTGATAAGACCCTCCCCGAATGGCAGGACAAAAACAAAGTGCTGTCTCTGCCACCTAAGTGATCGCTTTTTTCCATCCTGTTATCACTCCAGAAATCACTAAAATCAATTTGAGGCTTTAGGGGAAATTAGAAAGCTGGCTTCTCCAAAGGTCAAAAAAGTCAAGCTGGACACTGAACATGCTCAGTGAGTGACAAGGACGGCACGCTGGAGTAGGCATGATGAGGAAAAAACAGAGGATGACACCAAGACAGGCCCATGCAGAACGGCCGCTAGCCTCAATTCCTTCAAACCCAGAATAGGCAACTCTTCCGCTCTTGGATGAGGCGACACATAGCGGTGGTCTGGTAGTAGAGGGGTTGTTGGCTGAGGGGCTTAAAGACTGGATGAGTTAGTATACTCTGGGGAAGTGCAGAGGCAGCCAAAATGGGAAGAGCAGAGTGAAATCCCTCAAGCTGAGGAGGGGAAGGAGGGTTGGGAGGATACAGACTGACGATTGCACCTCCTCCTGAGACCCTCCCTGCTCTGAGCGTCCACGCCCCTGTCCCCTACCCTCAAGTGTGATGGGGGGAATGATGCTGCTGCTGCTGCTGCTGTGGTGGCTGGGAGGCCGGCCGCCTCGCTCCTCTTTGGCTGCTGGGTCCCAGGGAGTGTGTTGGTGGTGGGCGGGGCTAGGAGGATTGACGGCGAGGCTCAACTCTGCGTCACTTGAGTAGTCAAAACAATCTGGGAGTCAACAACACAAGACCAGGAAACGTGTTTCTTTAGTGCCAGCAAGCCTCAGAAGTCTCGGGGCTCATCATGAGCAAAGCAGGCCCAGCACTTGCCTGTAAACTGATTTGTAGATTACAAAAATACAGGAAAAAGGAAAAAAGCGCCCCATTAATTGCCCAGCTACTGGGTACAATGGAGGCAATAGAATCTACGAGCACCATTTTGTCGTGAGTTTCTTGCACACACTTAATAGACGAGCCGAGCAAAGACAATAAGAAGCAGTGAGAAAGGAATGAGCACTGATGACCACAAATACAAACAGTAACTGACATGAAAACACCATTTGGACAGTGCTAATGGTGCAACTGGAATACAGAGAAAACAGTTTTCCTTCTCACTGTTCAGGACAAACACAAAGAACATCATTCTCTCACCTAGTAGTTCCCTCTTGAGGCCTTTCAAAACTGATTGAAAAAAACGTAACAGCTTCAATCATGACTCAACACTGGTCCTTGTATATCTCTAATCCAGCCCACCCTTGGGTGCTACATTAATAAGTCAGTAATTGTGATGACTCCTCTACTGAGATCTCTCCTGACTTTTCTTCTCTTGTCTTACCCTCTCTCTTCCAGCGGTGGCGTCGAATGGAGGCAGTGGTGATGGCTGAGATGGAAATGCGGCTTATGGTTGGTGTCACCTCCACCTGGAGCACTTTACGCCCCTGCGGCTCATCCGGAGCGCTCTCTGGCAGCGAGTTCTTCATGGCGTTCCCCAGCTGAGGTTGACACGTACACACAGAGAAGCACATCAATATGCAGCTTCAGGACTGAAGCAGGAGCAAGATTGTGATCAGGAGTCTCCTTAGGCAGACTGAGCTGACAGACTGTGGACAGCATGTGCTGACTATGAGAGATAGGGTTGATCAAAAGTGTTTTTATTCGACTTAATCAAACACACACACACACACACGTGCACACGCAAATGGGTCCTCTCTCTGTGGGTCTTACCAGAAGCGGCTGGGAGTAAAGCTCCAGCTGGGCTCTGTACAGAATGTCCTCCAGGGCTTCCCGCCCCATCTCCCACTCTCCATTGTATCTACACATCACATCACAACACACACACACACACACACACACACACACACACACACACACAAGCATTTAACAATGTCAAGTCAGAGGCTTATTTGAGTAAACAGGAGCGTCTCACGAGATGCCTTGATGTCTGAGTCGCATCCCCTCAACTATTTTTAGTTATTTATTGATGTCTGCTGCTGTGGTGAGAGAAGGAAGGAGAAGATCATGCCTCCATCGCTCCAATATTTCACCCATTCTCTTAAAAAAACATGAATTACTTCAGGTTCACGACAACTATAAAAACCTGTGTTTAAAAAGGTGTTAAGAAAAGCTTCGTTTTTTTTAACTGCAAAAGTCAATGAGTAAACAGAACTTTGCCCTTTTTGCTAATAAAAAAGCGAGCTTTTGTAAATAGGGTGAAAAAGACGCACTTCGATATAACAGGAACTAAAAATGAGGGTTATGAGTTGGCTGCGTGCTATGACCACAAAATAATCTCATAATCAGAGCCGAGGTATGAGCTCTGGAGAGGGGCGCTAACCCATCTGCATTCATCGTTTGGGAAAACAAATGACTAAACGATTATCCATTTGTTCTATTTATACAGCGACTCTATCACAAATATTATTAATATTTTCAGGAGCTAAACAAATAGAGGACTTGTTATCAGGAGCAACATCCCCACAGAGAGAGCAGTCAACTGAATACATAATGTTACAGGTTTGCCCACTAAACAGGAAGCAGTTGTTATTCTTTAGAGAAGGGGGTGGGGTTTTTTTCAGTGGTGACCTCCCTCGAAAAATCAAGGGGATGTTCACACCCCCTCACCACTGTCCCACTTCCTGCACTTTTTTGCCCACAGACAGAATAATAAATTGACTTAAGTATTTTAGATTCATTTAAAGTGCATTTGCACAGTCAAAATGTACTTTAGACCCAAAAGAACAAAGTCACCCACTCATATTCCTGAGGTAATGCCTGTTGACACAGAAAAATAAAACTTGATATCTTTCTAGTTTTACAAGCCTTAGTTGGAGAATTCTTACAGTTTAAAATTCATAGTTTATATACTAGTTTTCAAGCGTGTCGCACTATAGATGTGCCGGGATCACACTTAAACTACAGTATTACAGCATACAATCGTCTCTACATGGTGTTTTGTTTCACATTGAGATGTGGAACGAAAGCCAGCAGGGTAGCGATGACTGACAGAACCCATAGTATGACTGTACGTCTGTAAATATCTTCAATTTGCAGGAGATGATGATGATGATGATGACGATAATACATTCGTCACTTTCAGTCCAGAGGGATGAAAGGAAAAGCTACAATACACATGAATTATACACACGATCTTGAGTCACTGTATTCTCTTTGATCTTATCCTGCATGCGCGGCCATCACACAGCCGTGTATAAATGGGTCGGGTTCCCTTAAGGCTCCAGATAAAAAGGACGGGATGAATCAGCAGGTGAAGAGGACTGGCCAATGTTGTGAGGGGCTGAAATAAATAAATCACTGCGGAATATATTTCAAACACCACAAGAAAAAACAAATAAGGGGTGAAGTATTTATACATTAGTTCTCATATCCCCTCATGTCTCCCGCTGCCCTCCCCTCCTGCGGCATTATGGAACTGAAGCATTAGGGGACATATTAACCTAAATCCCAGAGCGTCCTCAGCTGCCAAGGTCCCTCTGCATGTGTGGAGCAGAGGATTCATGCTTATCTGCTCTTCGTTTGCCTGCCTGGGCCAAGGGTGAATGTGAGAGGTGACTTATGGTGGGGATTTATTAAAAAGGTCATTACTCTTTCTTTCTTTCACACAGTGTTTTCTTTTTTCAGTGGCATATGCTGCACCAATCTCCTGATTGGTGCCCTCGTGGGGGCAATGAGGCTTCGTGCTTTCTCTCCTGCTCTCCTGGGAGGTCCGTCCTAAACAGCAGGGGCACTAGTTGCAACCAGATCAGGAGATCCATCGCTGAGGACGAGCTTTCATCGAGGAGCCATAATAAGCTTTGCACCAACTGTCCCTCATAAGAGATGAAATCACCTGCTCCCACCATGCACTGCTGATGTAATCAGTCTGCGCAGTGGGGAGCTTCTGGGAATAGAGCGCTAGCATATGCTACAGTAGATCCCGGCAAATGTGACTAGGGGCTGCTCTCATTACTGATGCCTGCAAGTGGCACGGCAACAAAAAAAAATAAATATTGTGTTTGCTCGCTCATAAAGGAGATGTGTTCATGGTCATATCTGTGGCTATCTTATATACGTGTCTGAGATGAAGAACTGAATTTTGATCGGAGCAATAGTGTCATTGTTAGTTTCTGCTAGCTGAAGTAATCATGTTCTCACCCACATCATTTAAATAGCAATCGTACACATGGCTGTGCTGCTCTGAGGGTGTGGTTCACTGTCGGCATGTTCCTATCTTGATGAAGGTTAAAAAAAAAAAAAAAAAAAACTTGTCTGTGTTTCTGTATTTTTTTCCCCCCTGCTATTTAATGTGTGCACTATTCTGACTACGCTGGCAGGTACGCACAGCAATGCCAACATGTAGAAAATCACAACTAAAAGATGAAAATGTGAAAAATTATTTTTGCGGAGTAAATCTCCAGTTGCTGGTCTCCTGCATTACATATGATAAATGCATCTCCTCGTGAGAGGAACACACACAAGGCACATCAAAGTACCTTCACTGATCACATACATTTTTGACAGGGTCGGCATGTTGGCATTTTTCAAGGCCTCTCGGTCACGTTTTGTATTAAAAGTACTGAGCATTTAGAAAGGCTGTGTTCATTGTTTGTTACCTTTTCATGTGCAAAGTAGCATCCCTTCATACAAAAAATATAAACTTGAGGGGACATGGAGCATTGACTACAGAGGAAACTGCAGTAAAACAGAGTTAAGCCTTTGAGATATTTTTAGGGAGACGAGCAAGAAACAAGTTGTTTCCTCTGCAGAAAACATGCTGGATACCTTTTTTAAAAAAGCAACACGCTAAGGCACTCCTGACTCTTCAGGGTTTGAGAGGTGAAACTGAGGTTGGTTACATTCATGTTACACCCAAAACACGACTGTGATTAATTTAGGGACAAGTCCCTTGTTCCTTACACTAGACTTTTTGCCTGGATTATTCATCCTCTAACTGAACCTGAAGGCTTTTGAGCTGTGCAGCTTAGGCCTTGTGCTTGAGGTTGCTAACACCCTCTTTAACTGGCTTTTTGCATTGATTCCTATAGGCTTGCGACACACATCCAGAGACACCCAAATGTACATACATGGCGTGATAAACTGCAGTCAGCATCTGCACCATGAACTCCGGGTCCAGCAGCACACGATTGCAGGGTTCTCTCCAAAGCTTCTGCTGCTGCCGGGGGAAGCCACAAACACATAACCTGAGGGAGGAACACACAGAGTCGTTCGTGGTTTAGGAAGAAAAAAGACGACATGTTGAGCAAGTTCCTCTTCCTTGTTGCAGCACAGATTAGATGAATGGAAAGAACCACTAAAGGGGAACATCAGTGGCTTCCTCAGTGAACTAAACAAAGAGGAGGCGCATCAAAGTGTGAGCAAACTACTCAACACTGGCAGAGGTCAGGCGGGGTTAGACACCTGGGGGATTCAAAGTCTACGCTGGGAGGCTGAACTCTTAAGACTGAGCAGCGTTTTTCTGCTCTGTGATCTTCACAGTGGCAGTCTGTCTCGACTGAGCTCGCCTCAGGCCTCGTCTGTCTGCTCGCTCACAGTAGGGAAGTCTTCATATCCTCAAAAGTTTGCGGTGGAGCAATCGTCGGGCAACGGCTCCTCTACATACACTACATAATGTGAATTCCACGTTGATCCTTTCTCCTAACTCCAGGGCATCCTTGCACATCCAAGACAGTGATCCAATAGTGATGCTTTCATTACTGGTCTCACACACTCTAATGAAACCTTATTCACCAAATCCTCCTGTAAAAAAAGGACAGTTTATGACTGAGGTCAGAGGAGATTCAAACCAAGAGTCAGGAGGAGCCAGAGGTAGGTACCGTGAGCTCATTCTGCAGACTGACTGGTAGGAAGATAGTGGCATGTAGACCACAGCAGAGTTGTAGCAGAGCATTAGGAAACACAGCACCTCGAACCTGCAACCAAAACAGACACTATGATTAGAAATAAGCGGAGAATTAAGTCCGAGTACCGGTACTCATGTTATGTCAAAATATTACATTTAACTTTAAAATGTTCACCGTCTGATCAGTTTAAAGTGTAATTTTGTTCACTTTCTCAATCATTTATTTACTGCAGCTTTATGGAGGACAATGATGCAGAGTTGCTCAAGCAGCTGATGAGATCTATGAACTGTTAAATAACCTTCCAAGCAAACCGCTCGCCGAAGCAGCTTTTTTTCCCCATCGTAAACTGTATGTAAATGTACGACACATACACACACGCGCACATGCACCACACACACAAACACTAATCAAGCCAGATACAGGATGTGTGTAGGAGGTGAACAGTTGGTCATAAGTTCATTGGTACAATGTCTGGTAATGATTTCTTGAAAACATGCGAGTCCAACTGTGCAGCCAGTGTGAATCTTTCTATGAATGTTTCAGGAGTGACCACTACATCTGTATCTTTTAATGTCAACCCCAAAAAAAGATCCAAATCAATACCTTTATCAATGCCATGGTAGTCAAACAATAACAAAATGAGTTGCTGCAATAAGACCAACACATATTTATTCAGCACGTTGATTTATTGGCATTTAATCAACGTGCCTGTCAATACTTCCCGCAACATAGAAATTAATCAATTATTTGACCTGGACCTCGATAAGTGATTATGGATTAATATCAGTATAATTATTTGAGTTAAACGTGACGAGTGCATTAGGAGTTTGAAGGAATTTAAATGTTTTTAAAACCTGCAGATGCTCAAGACGACTCTAAAAGCAAAATATAAATTTAAAAAGGTCAATAAAAACGAACTACACTAGATTTTTGTCTGACATAACACCTATTAAAATGCAAATTATTTGTTTCATGTAAAACTGGGCATCTGTGGTTGCAGAGTACAGACTGTTTCCATTATACGTGACGACTAGTAACCAGTGTGCCATCTTCACACGTATACGAAACCGTCAAGGTATAAATGCAACAATTTTTAAAATGCCAAATTAAATATTACATGGAAATTTAATATTTCATCTCTTTGACTGGAGGAACTGAACATGGTAAAAGAGGATGTGGTGTTGAGGGATGAACTCATATTGTTGGCACACTGGTAAACACAAGATAAGTGGTGATATTGATTATTGGTTTTTAGATATCAGAACAGTCTCATGTTCCTCTGTTTGCTGTTTTGTGTGTGTGTGTGTGTGTGTGTGTGTGTGTGTGTGTGTGTGTGTGTGTGTGTGTGTGTGTGTGTGTGTGGCTCTGTACGTGGTGATGCAGGACCTTCAGAGGAAAGGCCATAATCGACTGTGTGCCAGGGAGGTAAATGGCCAGCTGTAGATCATCAGTTGGAGTGAGCCGGCACCTCTCTGGGGTTTTGAGCTTTCTTCTCATAAACACTATCTCCGTCACACAAATGGATTTCTAGATAAGCTGTACTGGCCTGGCTCTGCTGAGACCCATTGAGTATATTTATTACACTCTTGGTTCCTCAAACCGAGAGACACGTTGCTCTAGAAAACACACAATCTGACAGGTGTTTTCAGTGCTGCCCTTATGTTATCAGCTCGCTACGTCTCTGCGCATGAGTCATTCTAAAGAAACACAAGCATAAACTGAAACTGTACACTATTCAGTGCTTTAGAAAGATTTTTTCTGGCAGGTTTCCAGTGTGCTTCATTACCATGCGCAGATTATCAGCAGCAGAGGAAATGTAAGAGCCAAAAAAGCTTTCAGGCTTGCTGAGTCTGGGCAAGAGGCTGAGTGAGAGGTTAAGGTTCTGGTCCGATCATCTCTAAAGGTCTTTTTAATCTTAAAGGAAGGGATAAAATGTGAGGGAAAAGAACTTTGTTGTGAAAGAATTAATAAGAGAAGATTATGACATCCTCAGGCTGGTGCAGGACATGTTTACTGAAGTAGAACGGCCTGCAGCCACACTCTTGGAGACGAACCAGAGAGGTTTTGCCCTTTGGTCGCTCATTAAACATTAGGCTGAGCACAAGATTTCTTATTTAATCTCTTCTGAGACATTTGTGCTGTGGCGAGTCAGAGTGATACCTGTTCTGAGCTGTGAAGGTCTCTCTCTGAGGATGGAGGCCGCTGTACACCACTCTGATCAGGTCATGCTGACAGAGAGCCCCCTCGGTCAGTGCCATGGAACCCAGACTAGATGGCTAAACACGCACGCGCACGCACGCACGCACGCACGCACGCACGCACGCACACACACACACACACACACACACACACACACACACACATAGAGTTAATAATCAATTTTTTCCTGGCATGTTGTTTCTCAGTAATGTAGCTGCAAACTACTAAATTGAGCCAACAGCTACTTAGGAGCTAAAATGGGTGGATGTAATTGTAGAGACTGACCTAAGAAATGTTGCAATAAAATAAAAAGAACATAATTATGAGGGTTACATAGATACAACTTCAAAAGAGTGCAGCGTTCACCAAGGACAAATAAATAATAGGTGATGACAGCAGGTGCAGAAAATGAACAAACAATTATAGTGAATAGTGGATTAATCTATTCAAAAGTGACAGTTCATTAGTTGACTGCTAATGCTGCTGGATCTAGGGATCTGATACTGAACTGTAAAAACGTAACCTTTCAATACATAACAGCTTCAATGTGCAAAATGGTCTGCTTCCACTGGGAAACAAACATACTAAATTGTGTGAACCAACTGCACACACGTGCACAGATGGGCTACTGGCTCCCCCCTCCGAGAATTATTAGTTCCCAGTGAGTACTGAATAGTTTTTTCTGCTAGAAATGGCCATTCCCAGTCTACATGATATGTATGTCCTTGAACAATAACTCAATAAACTGTGATTGTTGGATTATTAGGCTGTCTGATATATCGTATTTTTGGAGTTTTGCAGCTAGATATATGGCCAAATTAAACATCAGTTGATCGTGAGACCAGATGCATCAGGATCTGGACGGCTTTCCTCCTCACATGTGATTTCCTGATGGAGGCCATTATAGTGTCTCTGTGGACACAAGCTCCACATCTCTGGTATCGATGTGGAGACCCACCACAGCGTGTCCTGGGGCAACGCTTGACAAATCCGACTCATCAGCACTACTGCGCACCTCCTTTGTTTTTTGCTATTAATTTCAAGAATCACCACCTTATGCTGCTCTAGATGTCTTCAGTCGTTTGTGATGTTACTGCCATCATCATAAACATTACGGTAATTCAGTGAGTACATCAAAGAGAAGAAGAAGAGGAAGGTAATGACCAGAGAGAGAGGAAACTGATTAGATGAGAGAGTGAGATTATATCGCGACGAGGCCACTTCATTCAGATGGGATGCGGAGCAAAAGTCACCTCTACATTGAATTGATATTCTGGTTGATTCTAAGCTGAGGAGAAGGGGAGGATGGATTAATTCAAAAAGACAGACTGGAGTGTATGCTAATGCTGGAAGCCTGGGGATAAAGCCACGTGGTAGGCAGAGCTGTGCTCCAGCTGAGGAAGCTCACTGTGATTCATGCACCCGTCCTCCTCTCCACTTCCTTCATTCTCTCAGCGAGGAGGGAAGAGCCTCTCAAGCTTGTAATTACAGCGATAAATCGCCTTCAGCACATGCCACACACTGCAGTCTCATCAAGCGTCACAGACACGCATACACGTACTTGGACCCCACTGAAGACACACATACACATACTTGAACCCCACTGAAGGCAGTGTAGAGGAAAATAACCCCCCGCTTTGGCTAGTGACTTGAATCTGTTCTCAGTAAATGGTCCTTGGTCAGCATGTCCTGCAGAATGTGTTGCTAATGAATTTCAGCTCAATACGCTGGTCAATAGTATTGCCCATTTTAACAATCAGGGGAGACTAAACCACCCTTGAACATGTAAAATCTTAACAGTTAAAGCATTTGGAATTCATCTCTGTTGTTAGATCCTCCTCCATCAAGCTGCCAAAAACGCAAAATGACACTAAAGAAAGACAATGAATCAGAGAAATAGTTCCGCTGGAGAGGGACTAACTCATTTGGAGGAATAAGACCTGATGGTAAGGTTAATGAAAATGGAGCTCCTGCAGCGTCGTGCACTCAAGAGGTGCCTTCTTCCAAATGGCCACTTAAATAAGTCTCTCTGTCAACCTAATGGCCGGAGGGAGGAAGGGAAAGAGTGGACAGAACAAGACAGGATGTGAAAGGAAAGCCTAGAAGGTCTTAATAACTTGGGATGGAAAAAAAAAATGGAGACGGTTCCAACCTCGTGATATATTGAGGGTTTGGACAGAGATGGGATGGTGAAGGAGAGGAGCTTGCTGTTGCCGTCTTTGTCTACGATCTCCTGTAAAAGAGAAGAGGACATAGAAAAGGCATGTCATTGAGAGAACCGCGCACTTCATCATTTCAGCCTGTCCTGTGCTCATTGTGTGTGACACACTTAATGAATATGGGTTGGGCAAACTGTTGATACTGCAATATATGGTGGTGTAATAAAGATGGAAAACACAGACCTCTTGTTGCCATTTCTCCTGAAATTTTGACATCTTCGCCGAGCTAAGACAACGTAATTAAATGTAATTGTTTCATCACAGTCGTCAAACTCTGAGAAACTGACACACAACAAACAGTCCCTAAAAATGTGATTTTTTTTTTTTAAAAGAGGATTTCGTTTTTCAGTTGAAGAGATATTGTGATGTATCGAAAGAAATTGTCATTATCATGGGCCACATATTGTGAGCTACCACCCATAATAATGACATACATTTAACTACTGTGACAATCCACTGACCCTCAAGCTGCTGATCTTGTGTTTCCTGGCTGGGGGAGGAAGGGTGAGAGCAAACGAGAGGGATGGAGCCGGCCACCTCTCATACTCTGTGTTATTTTGGGTTTCTTGGACCAAGAAATGGGGAAAGGAGATGTGAAAGCAAGGTGTTAAGATCCTTCTCAAACACCAGCCTGGTAAACAGGGGTCCCGGCCACTGCAGTACATGAGCACCTATGTGTGATTTTCTCCGGCAGACTCAAGCGCAGATGAAATGATAATCAAGTGCATTCACGGAGATGGAGAGCTGAGCGCTGTTTCACTTGGCATTAAGCGTTTGTCATTCCTACTTTGCTCTGTAAACCAATTATGTAGAGCTCAAGAGAATTGGAGTGCTGTGGAAGAGTTATCAAAGCAAATGTTTGTAGTGCCTGTGAGCGTAGCGGACATGTCGACTAATTGAGGAACATAGAAATGATTGTGTTCCTTCTATGTCAGCCGTTCTCGAACTCACAAATTCAATTTCTACAGCCCACTCAGACCTTTATACTCTGATCAAACACACAAGAGTGGGATAAAATGTTTCCTTATATGTTATGTATGTCAAAAACAGAACAATCATATGCGAATGTCGGCCTTCGGCAAAGCAGTGCTAATTAATAATCCGGTTACATACATTGGTAAAACCATGAATAAAGCAACAAATGACTGAATTTTCAAACTGAAGAGTGAATAGTTGAGTTGTTAAGCCCATATTGAGGTTATCTGACACTGGATGATTAAGAAAAACTACACAACATCCAACATAAACATTAAGTTCTAATTAATTCCTTCAAATAGGAATCAAAGATACATACATATCTTCACGGCCAACGCTGTTTTATAAGGAAAAGATTCTTCTGTTGGATGTGCACATTTATGTGGAAAGTAGTTTGGTACTAAAATAATGATAAGTGCATTTCTAACAGCAATCAGTCTTTACCCTCAGTAGGGCCAATCACCCTGGTGAGATGAACTTGATTTCAGAGGTTTGGAGAGTTCATCCACTCATCTGAGCATCCATGAACTAAGTTTGGGAATGTGATAGCAAACAGCCTTCATCCCTTTTATCTGCTGTTACTATGAGTGTGCTGCCAGATGCTGTTGATCTCTGGCGCTGCCCTTCACTGGCCTGCAGTATATCTCTGAATATCTGACGGGACTGCTGAGAGCAAAGCTGTTTATCAGAGCTCAGACGTCAATGCCCACTGGAAAGAGATTGTCCGTGTGTGTGTCCATGTGTGTACAGTCGTCACTAATGAAGAAAAATAAATTATGCATGACAGATATACCTTTAGCCTTGATGGCAGAGGTAGAGCTCTCTATTGACTTTTCTTTATCTTATTCCATTTCCAGGATGGTGTTTCCTGGTGATGCAATCTACTCTGGACCCATTAACTGGGGTTTTCCCTGTAGATCATCTTTCATGTCAACAGACCTTGCTAATGTGGCACCTGGATTACGCTTCAAAGATGACTTTCCTGCCTACGTCTATTGTTGGAGCTGATCTCAGACAGGTGCTGCCCTTTTCTCTGGATGTATCATTTACCGTCACTTGTTCATATTGACCAGCGCCAACAAACTTCAGCATGCTAACAACTATTCAGCTCTTAAAGTATCATATGCAATGCAGCTGATTAAAGATGTATGAGTGAGATGTGTTTGGAACAGAGTTGAGGTCAAAACAAGGCCCCCAAAGAGGAGCTCAAATATTTGACACTGCGGCATCGTGTTGGGCAATAAAGGCCATCAACAGAGTAATAATACTGCACTGATCCGCTGTCAGGGTCAGTTACAGAGCAGCATCGCTCAAAGCCACGTCACCCGCACGATGACTCTCACACCAATAATTCCTGTGAAGGGGGAGGAGGGGAGGACACTGAGGTTATCTATCACTCTAACTTGTCACAGTCATTTCTGTGTAGCCACTATTGCTACTTTAACTCCCTTTTAGAAACTCAATGAAAACTTTAAAATAGTGATGCAGGATTTCTTGAACAATCATAGCGAACATGCTTAGAAAGTGCATGGCTTTGAGATGGTACCCATGAATTTTGATGAGCATTTGGAAGTATTGCTTTAGAAAAAGTTGATGGAAACAGTGGACAGAAACAAGCTCTTAATTAGCACATTTTAAATGCCGCCGTGACAGAAATTCACGAACTTAGCTGTCGTCTCTTGATAGCATGTAACATGTCCAGTACTAAACATTTATCACAAGTTCACCAGCCAACGCAATTCCTGTCCGTCAATTTTTACTGATAAGGCAGAAATTCTGCTTCATGCTTTTTTCCTTTTTAACGACACATCCACAGTTCGCTTAACATTCGCTTGATAATAAAATGGAAGCCCAACTATTGTTAAATATATTCTCCACCTCCTCCCCATACCACAAGACGAGGAACTGACACTCACCAGGTTATAGATGCCCAGGAGGAGAGCCTCGATGCAGCCATTGCTCTGTCGGTCCCTGCTGGCTGTGACCCGTAGATATACCCACACCAGTTCAGGGAGGAATTGCAGGGTGAAGCGTCGCAAGCGATCTTCACAGCTCCGGTACAGCTCAAACAGCTGGTGGCATACAGGCTCCAAAAGCTGGATCAGAGGGAGGGATGTGCGAATAAGTACCTGGTACATGGAGCAGAGCTGATAGTTTGGTGTGTCGAGGGTGAAATGGGAAGGGATCAGAAATGCTGGAAAACACATCAGCCTTTTCATTAAGGTGGAATATCTTGGTTTGCCATTTATTTCCAAATGGGAATTTCTGCAATAAAATTTCAATTGAAGTCTAGACAGATCAAACATTTGTGTGTGTGTGTGTGGGGGGGGGGGGGGGGGGGGGGCGGCGGAGGCGCACATGGGCCAATGTGTTCTAGTCCCGGGGTCAGTGAACCGATGACCCAAACATCACTTGTGTACAGGAGTGGGTATGTTGTACTGCAGCTGAACCTGAAATAAGCTGTGGGTCATTAATGGACTTGGCAAGACATTTGGCCTTCCATGTAATCAACCGACAAACACGCAACAACACACAAGCGCTGTAACCTAGTGCGCGCGCACACACACACACACACACACACACACACACACACACACACACACACACACACACAGCTGGATCACTAATGGTATTGTACAGCCAGACTGACAAATCTAATTGAATTTAGGTCCCTGGTTGGGTGACACCCAAATTCGATCATGAAAGAGCAGGGAGAAAAGAGAAATGGAGTCACCCACTGTATCATCGGAGTGAAATTAAAGTCTCGTCTCATTCGGTGATAGTGTCTTCAGGTCCTTTTGAAGAGAAGATGCTGAGCTTTGGTCTGACTAGTTCAGCAAACACGCAATGAAAAAAACTCATGAGGGTCTAGTGGCGCAGCAACGAACAGGGTTTGAGAGTGTTTCTATATTATGTATGCATGTCTGCATCTTCCTCCAGGAATGCAGTTTTTCCAGAGCAGGCAGCAGATGGTCTCCTCTGTCAGAGTGTGTGCATGTGTGTGTAGGGAACAATGTGTGCTATCTCACAGGTGACAACACACTGCATCACGGGAGCCACAAGCAACAACAGTTCTGTGTGTGTGTGTCACCTCATTGTTGGGGTCCTGGATGACTCGGTACAGAGCTGGTACCAGGGACTTCTTCAGGTGAAGGCTGCCTGCATAGCTGGGGATGTGGGTTTCTGGTAAGGACTGGATTAAAGGGAAAGAGACATTTCTTCAGAAGGCTGAGGGTGTGACAGGGCATGGCAACACATCGAGATGAATCAAAAACTGGCCAAATGTCATAAGTTAGAGTGGATTTTTTTAATATCAAGAATTGCCTACACATTGCTTTTTTACCTGAATGCCTGTGTAAGATCATATTGTTTTATCAATATCAATAAGGGGACCTCTGAACATCCAGACAGATGTTTTTTCATATCGTCCAGGAATATGCAACACTTTACGTTTCACCAACTCACCATTATTATCTATTTAGCATGGGGTTAAAATTGTAATTCCAATAATTAGACAGCTGGATAATTTTAAGGTCTCCCCTTAAAATCAGACCTCACTGATACCTTTTGTTTACCTCCTTTTCTAATAAGAGCAGGGTGCAATGACCCTGGCAGCCAGGGAGGAGGGATTATACTTGTCTGCACTGAGCGCTGGGCCAGAGGCAGAAGTAAATGAAAAATGAAATACTGTTAGAATTTATAACTTGGGCTGCTGTTGCTACTCCGCTGACCATGCAAGCTCACGCAGGTTGTTTACAACCCTTCTTATGCCGTTGCCTCTCTCTTCCTGCTTTTTGTAATAACAAACTAATTAAATACCAGACAGTCTGAAGACCCTACGAAACTCAATAGTTAACTCATGAATTTCCAGATTGTTCTCGTCAGGAAAGGTCCATCTTCAACAAAGATCCAAAATGAATTCATTACAGAGGAGACTCATTTCTTAGCAAGCAAAATAGTTGCAAAATGTCCCTCCATTCTTCTATCAATAACCTGAATGTATCTCCCACATCTGGATGACACAGGCTCACACCCAAAGTTTTTTTTCACAGTCTAACTTTGGCTCGTAGTAACAGAAAAGCAATGGTGTTATTACAGACACCTTCTGCTGACAGTGACAGTGAGGCGGCATGAGCAATAACACAACCCTGGCCTGAAACCGACACAGTAAAATGGAATTATTTACACTTGTGCTTTTCCTAACCTGACGTGGCGAAATATCTGCAGTATAAAAGGTCTCGTATTCAAAAGCACTCTGAGAAATGTGGAGAAATCACTGGCAGGGTAATTTCATGAGGCAGGCTTAGTAAAAATGCACCCAGAATGTGTCTTTCTCTGAAATGCTGAAAACATTCAAATGGTCAAGATGTGATCTTCTGCAAATCACAGAAGGCGGATACACACTCTGGGCACAGCATCAGTACGGTCCTTTTGAGGACAGAACACAATGTGCTGGTCTTCACCGCTCACAGCGAGTCATAATCATCTATTTGTCTCATTATTCATCATACTCATTTATCTACTTAACCACCACTCCTAATGCACCACACACTGGATTGTACTCTTTATACGCTCCCTTCATCTTTAGGGACATTTCAGACTTGGTAGATTCAGGCCATCTTTAGCTGCCTCCATGCTGCAGCACTGTTATAGTTCAAGAGTGATGCAGTGAATAAATATGTGCTCTGGTATTTTCAGCCTTCGCGAATTTATTGTGATGCATCACGGATGAACTTTATTGCAATATTAAGATTATCACTCAAACATGATAGTGTTGTTATCGTGGACATCATGTGAATTGCTCTGATTTCCAACCCTAATATGAAGGGAAACAACAGATATGGGAGACAAAACTGGGACAGAGAGAAAAGGAAACATGTTTTAAAATGAAATGCAAAGACTTTTGGCTTTATTATGACCTCCTTCAGGCTTATGATTGATTTCATCATCAACACCATTGATCTGGACCATCAACAGTTGTGTAGCTGTTGAAGTGTGACACTTATGTCAGTAACTATCGTTACTCTTTTGGAGGAATAAGGAGACATAAACAAGGCTCCATTCTTTATTATCACAAGTTGGTGTACTGGTAGAATAATGCTGAAACTGTTGAAATTAAAAATGCAGGATAATGCATGACCAACTCACACAGGCTTGCAGTATATCTTCTGTGTGACCTGTGCAGTGAAAAACAGCTAAAACTCATAAAAGTGGAGCTGTCTGTCATAAAATGAAACTGGCCATGAAAAGTCTCAACTGTCCTGAAATGACCATTACTTTCTTTCCCTGTATTTAGTGTTGGTTCATGAAGGACTAAAATGATTCTCTAACATGAACCAAGAACCTCCATCACAGCTTTTAAACACACAAAGATGACCTCCGAGAGAACTTATGATCATTATAATTATGGTTTTTATTATTACTATTATTGTTATTGTTTTGAGTCGCACCTGAGAGCAGAAGCAGGCATTTACCTTGAATTCTGAGAGCCATTCTTCGACGACACCACGCTCTGAACCCAGCATCTTCCTCAGACACCGCCCTCAGCCGCCTGGAGAACAGGAGACAAGATGTGAAGAAGACTTGGTTTTGTGTGTGTGTGTGTGTGTGTGTGTGTGGTGGGGGATGAGGGTGAAATGACAAATGACACAATGGAGAACACTGGGTTTTGAAAGTTGCGGTGGCATCAGTCGCACAGGGCAAAGCACTGTTGGATTTTCAAAGGGTCAAGAGTCCTTCAGAGGATGTGTTCATGATCATTCCTAATTAGGGTTGGGTGATTACACCACAGACATGTGTCCACTGGTGGAGATTTGGCAATACAGTTTCTCCTGCAGGAGCTATATTCATGTGTGATCTTGTGAGTTCAGCTTGTGAGGGAACATGATTTGCTCAAACATGGAGGAGGAGTGTGAAAGGAACAGGAGGAATTATCCAAACAACTCAACATGAGGGGAAAGAACTTGTGGTTGTACACTGTTTTCATTGATGAAAGAAGGGAAAGGTAATGTCAAATCAGCGCTGTATTGCGATGTAAAAAGATCTTGGAAAATTCAGGGTCAAGACCTGGCCATACCATTCAAAACTTGAGGTTAATTTAAGAAAGACACAAACTTGATTTGTAACATCTGATTCTAGAGAGAGCTGAGAAACCCTGAGGCAAAGACCACAATCGCATTTCTTATCTTGAAAGTCACCCTCTGCTCAGAAATGTGCTTGTTGTTTCCCTGCACATACGTCACTGCACGCCGAGGTTCAAATACAAAGAGTTTGACAGAGTTTGGCTGTTGGCACCCTTATCTGTTAAAGAGGAAAGTTTCTCTTTGTACACGTCATGATTTAAAGACAGCGGTGACACCATATACAATCTTCCAGTTTTATATCCTCATGCTAAGCGTATCACCTGTTACATGTAAAACACGAAAAAAATATTCTTGAGCGTCATAGTTCTGTTTTTTGGTTGGTTTTTTTTTATGAAAAAATTCTCAGGAATTTCACGAAAGAAAAAAAAAAGATTACAGGCAACTGCACCCAGCAGAGAAGAATGTGTTTGGATCTCTCGAACACTTTCAAAAGAATGTGCCTGAGGTGTAGTCATTTCTCCTTTGTCCTCCTCCTCATCCAACTACAGAGGAGCTCCCACTACAGCTCCATCTCACAGAATTTGCAGAGCCACACCCACCTTTTTAAAAAGGCCCAGACAAGTCTAAATAATGGGGAAATATGCTTATTGTCCATGATTGTCGGAGCCAGACGAGTAGACAGACGCCCTAATCTCCTCTCTACATGCATTACAGAGCTCCAGACCCCCACCGGACTGCTGACTGCTGGGGGGGCAGAAAGGAAAAAAACATCTTCAAAAGTCATCAAATGCACTTTTCTCCAAAACCTGCTTTCATAGAAACAGGCAACATGTTAAAACGCCGGTTAAGGCCCTTGAATGTCTCTTGAGAGTGGAAGCTTTGGTGTTGGCTGACCTGTTACATAAGACACCCCCACCCCAGTGACCTCACCTGTCACCACGGATAAATGAATGTACAAGAGCCGTCACAACGGGCAAACATATGGGTGGTACTCATGATGATTCAAATCAGCTTGTGCTTGGAAAACACACACACACACACACACACACACACACACACACACACACACACACACACACACGCTTAGCTGGGGGAAAAACATGCAAAGCCAAATGAAAAATCTTAATTTGGTAAATGCTGATTCATATTTTTCACAATCATAATCCATCAGGGAGAGGTGAGATAACAACAGACGGTTCCAAAAGTCTGATCTGGGCTGCAGGCCCACTCTTGTTATCGGGGGTCTGGTTTTCTCTGTATTCAGCGGCTAAAATTAACTGCAGTGAACTGTCCACAAAAACAAGGCATTTCTCCTTCATCACATGGAAAACAGACTCAGATTAACCGTTCAGTAAGATGATCTGCTATGAACAAGGCGTGCGTCTGTGCACGAGACAGCGAGTGGAAACAAAACACTGTGAATGAGTGTGTGACTGCAGATGTGGGCTTGCTTTCCTCATTTTGTGGGGAAATAAATGTAATTGCACAGTTGTGGAAAATAACGTAAATTTGTGTAATATCCTCTAAATGTGAGGTCGTAAATGAGGAACTTCAATGTAGACAAATGCACTGACCTGACTATATATGTATGTATATATGTATGTATGTGTACACATATACATATACACAAAAAATATCACAGGCTTTAATTATTTCAAGCTCTGCACATAAAGGAGCTAGGATGGCCAGCAAGTAAACCCAGAACCATTTTGCAACGAGGCTACAATGCTAACCACTTAGGCACAGGTCCAATGGTATGAACTTTTTTTTTCTTCCCAAAGCTTAAATGACTTCTCTAAAAGACAATGTAAGCAAAGTGCAAACCATAGAAGAACAGAATATGGCCGCTCCCCCAGCTGGGTAGGACCTCTCACCTGTGTTTACAAAAGCCATGCGTAGACGCATAATTGTTGAGGGACGCAAACCCTGAAAGTTTTCCCTGAGTCAAAAAAAAGACCATGTTGGTTGTAGGAGCATATCTTTGCTACTGAAAAAACACAGAAAGCCACGACTCAGAGGAGGAACCTCAAAAAAATCCTTTCCAAAAGGAACATGATTGTCACCCTACAGGAATACAACTGATCGCTAAAGTTGCCAAAAGTCTTGCAACTAAATCAGAACTTAAATCAGACAGAAACCATTTCTACCAGCAGATCCTACCTGCGTCTCATGGTTTTAGGATGTGCCTTACTGGCTAGCTGACTACTAATAAACTAGCTACTGAGGAGGCAGATTACATGGTTATGACAGAGCCCACCGTTCTCATGTAACTAGTCATTACACCAACATTATGGAAGACTCATTTTAAGGATCCTCAGTAACCTTGTTTAAAAGAGTGTTTCACAGTAAGCACTGGCACACCTACCCCTTAGCAACACTTTGCAGCTCATAAACCTGTTGTGGGTTTGACTTGATGGGATTAGGGATTAGCACTAAGTCAATATATTCTGATTTCAAAGTGGGAAGATCCCACTTACCATTTCAGGATGAGTGTAAGGTGTTCTCCTGCAGCTTCTGTGCTGTTTAGCCACCACTTCAGCCTGTGATATATGTCATTAAAATAACAGCAGTCACAGCTATGTCACGAGCTAAGACCTGAGTCACTCTGCTTCGTGTTCCTCTCTTTGGCTCAAAAATGCGCTCCCACAGCAGGTGACACGTGGGCAATGAAAATAAACTTGTTGCAGCTGGATCTGGGTCAGCGTCCTTTCTGACACATGCAAGTTCAGGACTGCAGACATTATACAGACAGTAGAGGAGACTGTGAATAATTGTTTGGATTCAAAATCGTGAGTGTGCAGACAAAGAAAGCCACCTCTGCTTTTAAAACACCTTTTTCATCAACATACAAATTTTATTTTCTTGCATAAAGGAATCACTAACAGCTTTGTGCCTCTCACTCTCCTCCTTTTTTCTACATTCAAGACTGACTAGTTCTTCAACCACTTCACTCAGCCAGATGCCAGATTAAAACTTGGACTACCTACAAAGTTAAGATTCACTTGAGCATATAGTGATTAACATTTTAAAAATTCAAACATAAATGCCTGACGGTCTGAATTGTGTCTGTAAGCCTTAAAGTGTTACAAAACCGATTTAGAGGAGCAAGATTTAGGCTTTGCTCCGAGGGTGGGGTATTCAGAGCTCGTGCTCACGGATGCGAGCGGCCTGAATGAGTCAAATATTTTTGCGTGAAAACAAAAATCGGAGAGCTGAAGTGCTCCATTTAGCATGCTTGTTCAGCTCTTCATGAACGGCTGACTCATTCATTTCCTCTGCCTTGTCAAGCCATCAAATACTCTCATCTCTCATTCTCTACAGCAGGACATGCTTAGAAGTTGCCATGGGAACGGTACAGTTACTCTCACTAAAGTAGCAAATAACAACACTGTATACCAGTACAATCAAAATATAAGAATCCCCCTGAGTCTTCTGTGTGCTTCAAGAAAATCACAAATGTTTTATTTCTTGCTTTAGGGTGGCCCCCTGGCCACATGGTTTAAACAACAATGAGGAACAGATGTGTGCCCAAACATTAATCAAATTTTGTAACGCAGATTGACAATCTGGGGGGGTGGATTGCTGAACTGAGCAGATTTGATGAACGGTGAAACGTCTGATTCTCTGTGTCCACCTGTTTTCAGAAATATCGTTAAGGAATGCAAGATAATGTTAGCATCTCATCATCGTGTTGGCTGATCAAATTCTCTCTCTCTCTCTCTCTCTCTCTCTCCACACACTGATTTGGATGATATTTATATTTATCTATCATCATCTGGTGTTTATAATAAGGAAACAACACTGTAAATGTATGGTTTATGGGCATTTCCAAATGTTTTTCAAGATTGAGAAAAACATTTTTTTTCATAATTCACATTGTTTACATGAGGTTCTTCCAAAAGGTACAAAATGTAAATATCCTATGAAATTGTTTTTGTACTGTTAACGTCATGTATTAACCCTGTATGGGTCAGGTTAAACATGAACAAAAATAGATTGTATGAAGCCATGGAACTGGGAAGGTCGTTGTCAACTGAAGCACTGCAACCCTTCCTGTGTAGGCTTCTGTTTTAGAGCAGTGAAGAAGATTAGTCAGAGGAAGTGACAGGAACTCGGAAGTACCAGACCTCTGCTTCAGGTAAATAAATGATGTGGCATTGACTTGCATACTCACCATAACCCATCCTGCAGTTTTAGCCAGTAAGGGTGACTTTGGAAATACTGGTATCGGGGCAATAATTACAGATTATTGTTATCTTGATTACTAATTAAACTCAGGACCACACCTGAGGTTTGTTTGGGCAAGCTAGCAAACTATCAATATTCTGTTAAACTATGCTTTTATGTCCCATCATCAAGACCTGGTTTAAACACCGGCAGGTTTATGACAGAGTTCTTCTCCTCTTCATCAGAAAAGACCGATAAAATATGAATCATTACAAAGCTTCTGAGCTGAAGTTAAAAGAATTTTATGATCATGATGCAGTCAGAGAAAATAAATATAAAGAGCAGGTGCGCTGTATTGACATTTAAATTACAGCGTCACAGATAAAGTTTACATCAATAAAAAGTTTTATGTATTCTAGCGCAGCTGCTAACCATCTGTTAACACAACGGAATGGCAAACACACGGGTATCAAAAAAACAATAAATAGCAGCTTATTACAGAGAGGGCTTGTTGACTCTGTTCTTACCTCAGTGTCCCAGAACTCAGACCTCCACCAGGAGAGGCAAACGGTTCTCCACAGTGTCACACATCTGTCAATCACTGAGGGTCACCTAGAACAAGACAAAGAGGACAGATTCATGCAGCTGCCTGACAATTTGGATCTTATATTTGTCTGAGACCCCCCCCCCCAAAAAAAAAGAAGAAGACTGACAAAACAAGTATGACACCCAAAGAGGAAACATGAAGACATGAAGAAACAAGAGACTTCATGCTTCGCTTGCGTTTAAAGCAGTGAGGCTCATTTCAAATAAGATTCGAGGTGACTGGGCGTGTAACAAACCAATATGACGAGGGATTTTTCCTGAAGTCAACCTCAGGTCCTCATGAATAAAAGAAAAAAAACAGTTGTGTAAGTGAAGAGCCTGAAGCACTTTAACAAGTAAATCTCCTGTGCTTCAACCACTACGGATCTTTTTAATTTCTCAACATATGAAAACACAAACATACACGATGTAGACACACAAGAGTGACACCAATTCATCCTGATTTTCATCAGTACAAAGTTTCTTCAAAAGTTTTCTTTTCTCCGGCACTGAATCACAGTTTTATATAGCTTTACAGAATTTATGTTTATTTGAATTTCCTTTCAAATACAGGTTTACCTGCATGAATAGAATTACAATTCTGATGGCAGCTAATGACAGACACCTCAAAAATGGTTGCTATAACAGCACGTTCAAAACATAAACATACACAAACATATATTGTCAATTTTACAAAATAAGAGGCAGGAATATGTAGTTGTTGGTGATCCAAGGAGTCTATTTTCAAGTTTCCTATTGTTGCATAGCAACGGTCAATTGGCTGACTTGTCCTTGCTTGCTAAAAATGCATCTCCAGGATCCACAACCATAATATTAAATATATTTGCCCAAACAAATCAGGGCCAGAAAAAGAACAGGAGATGGGTCTGGAGAAGCCAATTGTCCCTGAGACAGTCATCACCAAACACTCCATCTGATGTTATGCATTTTGAACGCAGCCTTGTGCTCATCTGAAGGACTCTTACATTAGCAATGCATCACAAAAACTCAAGGAAATTGCTATGCAGATTCACAAGCCTCATCTGTCTGGACTGATGAGTAAACACTATCCATCCATAGCTCGACAGAAAGCGTTTGTTTTCCTTTAAGTGTGGTGTTTTCCTTTAAGTGTAGTAATTAAATATGACACATCACACTCAAAGGTAATATTTTTACAATAATCATTTCAATAATATTTTCAGTTCTCTAAGTACCCACTAAACGGGACCATGTGAATGAGGTTCTTTTTCCTTGGTTGTTCCTAAAGTTAACACATTCCAACATTAAATTTAATGCACATCCAAGCAACATGATTACTTTGCACTTTCTTTCTTGTCAACAATGACCAATATAGTCCTCTGGCTGCACTGTGCAGGTGGCTGTTACTGGTGTAACGGCTCAGCCCACAGTTTGGTCTAGATTGCTGTTTTTGTGTCACAGTATCTTCTACATCGCAGTTACTTTTGTTTATTAAGAAATCAAAATAAACAAACAAAAAACAGAAAATGACAGCAAAACACACACACACACACACACTAATGCACGAGTGACTGTTGTCTTCTCTGTGCTCAGCGAATGCAGGGCTGACAAGCAATCTATTGTGTATGCACTGGAGTGGATACATACAACCTAACATGACTTGTAGTTCATAACATTATCCAGGAGAAGTTAAATTGTTACAGTTTTGCGGTGATTCAAGTGGAATAAACTCTTCGAAATCACACCAAGGTTACATCCTGATGCTGATATGAACAAAACACAAATAAACGCCTTGTGTCATGTATTGGTCAGAAGAAAACCAGCAACAACTTTTTAAATTGCTTGTTTCCTGAATGGAGTTCTGCTTGATCCTAAGATGGAATACGTGGTTACAAAGTGAATTAAACTTACATTTCAGAACTGCACCAAGCAAGTGGTAGGCTCAATGTAAATACATTAAAAAAAAAAAACACGACGGAGAATGGAATCCATAATGTTTGCCGACGACAGCCCCATCAGTCTCACCGACAGTTTGTGTTCACTGCTTATACTGCCATGCTAACATGCTAAAATATACAGCCGATGCCATTGTGAGGATGCTAGCGTGTTGATATACGCATTTAGATGAAAGCGCTGCTCCTCCTCAGTAAAGCCTGAAGACTCTTTCTTCATGTCTTTCATAAATGTATTCAACATCTTCTATAAGCCTGACTTTTCATCTTCGTGGCTCACTGAGGCTTTGTAAAGAAGAGAGAATGTGAGAGATGTCCAAGGGTATTAAGTCTGTTGGAGGATCGCTAAGAAAACACCAAGGCGATGAAAACGAAAATCATTTAAACCGTGGGAGAATAATCTGGGAAGCATTTTGTAGGAGAATCAAACTATAAAGTCACAGGTACAATGAAGATACTCTGACTAAAAAAAAAAAAAAAACATTTTATTTTCAGAGCAATTCAAAAGTTCCCCTATAAATACTGCAAAAAATAAACTTTAAGACATCAAGCTCTTGCTGGATGAGAAAGAGGAATACATCCCTCGTCGCTGTGCTGTGCAGACATCTCATCCCAGTACTTGCATGTCAAGTAACAACAGTACTCTCCAGCCAGCTGTCACTGTTGCCTAAATATGTCATACACCTAATCAGTCCTGGTGAATGACAACAAGGGAACCTTCCTTCGAGGTTTGTTCTTCCTCTTTGCAGGATCAGCTCATTGTCCCAGTGCAGGGTTCAGAAGGGAATAGGAGAATGCCAACCCATCCTGTTTACGACACTTCAAACCCTAAATTACAATGACATTGCTTTGGCAGACACAAAGCTAAACAGTGTGCACAAGGCTGTAACAATGCCAGGGCTTTTACTTTGAAGACGGAGGAGATAACACACAATGTTTCCCTGTGAATGCGTTGCCCAGCAAAGGCGAGGCTTTCTCCCCTAAATTTAAAATCGTTATTCATATGAAAGGAGCTGACAAAGCTGTATCATCACAATTCTACCTTGGAACAACACAAAGTAGCCAGGATCAGTCCCTTTAAAAATCATACTTGTACAAAAACTACACAATATTGATGATTGATTGTGATCAATGCAAAACTGATTGATCCAAATCATCATCAACTATCATAGAGGTGCCTTTATTTTGAATTTCCCCATGGCACTCGCACCGCATTGAGTTTGATTTTTTGCTTTTTTAGAAAAATAGATTTTTATTCATTTCATTTTATGTTCATGATTTCATTGTCATGTTTTTTTCCCCCCCATGAGTTCAGGAATAAATTGTGATTCTTTTAGTTGCTTTGATGAATTGAGGATATAAATGTAATGTACCATCTCATTTCAAAGGCAGAGTCAAATAAAATTGAAATCATACTGTGGCAGACTTTGTGATATTGGCGTACTTTGTGTTGTTGTTCAAAGAATTATTATATTGTGATTTACAAACAGGTTGTAATATCAGTTTTAGCTGTATAATAGGTAACTGACGGCACTGACACGGTGCTCTTCTCAACATATACACACAATGAGGAAGGCATCAGAAGCCTCCAGGATCGCTGCACTGCTCAAGGACATCGACACTAATTGTATGTATGCCATGGCCTATTTCGTCGATTCAGCAACGACTTATAAATCAAGCCTTAAACAAGCTCTACACGCATTTAAGTCAGACCTTTGATAGGTGGGACCTTGTATGTTAATCCCACACTGCAGCTCTGTGAACCGGCTGTGTTTACCTTAATGCCAGTGAGTCTAAACCTCATTAGTGTGAGCTTAAGGTGAGAGAAGAAGTAGCATATTCACATTAAAGTGTGTTTGTATGTGTGTGTGTGTGTGTGTGGGGGGGGGGGGGCTTACAGACTAAAGGCTGTAATAATGGATATTAAAATGTAAAATTAATGGAGGATCGATGTAGAATTTCAAAGTAGGCCCACTGATTTTCAGTGAAATAATGCGGATAAACTTGGGCTGAAATTAAACCGATGTCCAGTGTGCTGTTCAAATCCAGTGCTCCATTTAATCTCACGCTTCAGCACATGTTCACCTCTGCATGGGCAGAAAACAGCACTTTTCCATGTACTACCACCATTACGTTTCTACTCGGCCACATCAGACTAAAAGAGGCCAGCCATAATCAGACATCTTCCTCCTGTCCTCCTCCCTCTCACTGCTGCCTTCATTCCCAACATGTAGGTCGCTTGTAGTAACTGCCACTTTAGCCAGAAGTTACAAAAAGTTGCAACAGTAAAAGATTATTGACAAACAAATCTGTTGGGAATTACGTGGATTGTAGAACTGCCCACTTAAAATTAAGGCTAGCCTTTTCTTCCACAACAGACTCCCTTAAGAGACCAGCACGGAACCAGAGATCTCAGCTTCGGTTGGACATCCTTGAACAATTTTAACTTGGACAGTCGAAGAACCTCTGTACTTTTGGACAGTCGAAAATCTCTGAAATGATCAAACATACATATGACAAGCACTGAGCTTGGAATGATAGTCAGACGTATCAAATCAAAACTGAAAGATGTTAGCATGTACATGCTAGCAGTAGCAAATTAGCATTAGTGAGCTACAGTTAGCATTAGCATCCTAGTGCTAGCGTTGGTTTTTACATTATTCGTGGGGCAATAGCGCTGCCTCATAAATGAACACAGCTGAAAACTGACTTAAAAACATTCAAACGAGGTACGAAGGTACGGGCCATGCAACAACAACGATAACATCAACTAACAGACTCATTCGGTTGTGATATCAGCTACAGGGAAATCAGTTTGGGTGTGGCGGAGAGCTGCAAAAAATCCAATATCATGCATCCCTTCAAGCAAAGCAATTTAAAAAAAAAAGATGATGATTTTGTTCCAAAAAATTACCCAAAAACAGGTTAATTTTGTTTCTGATTATTCCATGAAAGGGCTGACAGGATACTTGGTTAATGAAATAAATGTAACAGCTGGAGGCCCACTCTTTGAACCCCACAGTGCTCATCATTCATTACAGAGAGTGTAGACTGACTAAGTGACTCATTAGACCAGAGTCAACAAACACAAGGTTGGGAAAGTACAGAGGTTCCAATGTTAACCCAGGCTGCATCCAAAGCAGGGAGGAAGAGGAGACAGGTCCTAAAGATTCACAGAGACGGAGAACATAACCTCTGGTGGAAACTATTCTTTGCTTGTGTTACCCAAGATAACATCAACATAAGCTTGTGTTCTTTTTTTGGGAGATGCATCCACGTTTTCTCAGGCACTTTTGGCTGCGGAATAAAGCCCCGCTGAACAGCAGTCATAACTTGATATGAATGCTCCTTGAATATCTGGCAACTTATTCTTGAGGTATCATGTTTTAGAAAAATAAAATAGAACAAGCTGAAAGGGATCATTTCAAGCCAAGAGGGATGCATCATCCACTGTGACAAAAATGCAGGAACATTAGAAGGAAATTGTGTAATATCAACAAATTCAAATGTTGCAGCAGAACTCGTCAGTGCGTGATAAGTTGTTGTAACACTTTGATGACGTGTCAAGAAATCTCCCATAACAATCAAACCCAAGATTATTCAGTGTTGTGGAATCCAAACGAATCTCACCAACAGCTTCTCTCATGCAATGAGGATCTTTATAAATTCAGAACTTATTTGTTTGGTTGGTTTTAAATGGAATACTGTGACGCATTATAGATGCCCAGCCTAAACATCTTATTCTACACGCTGAGAATACGTGTCCTGAAAAAAAAAGAATAAATGAATCATCATTTCAATGGGTTTTTCAATGAAGATGATGAGGTAAAAATTCCCTCCAATATCAATCTTAATACAATTTTTTAAAATTAATCATATTATATATATGATTAGAGCAAGGATGTGGCAGCAAAAGGGTGAGTAGAGTCTTAAGAAATCTGTATCCTGAAGGCCTGAAGTGGTCTATCTAGTCATCGCCACAGATTTCCTTTTTCTTTTATCTGTTTTTTTAAGTACCACGTCACAACGGTACCAGAGAAATCAAGTCAAAACTGAGTATAAAGTCCAGAATTCGGTTTGTCTTTATTTTCTTTTAGCAAGTCAATATCTACGTCAATAACATCCACGAAACAGGAAGAGCAATTCACATTTTAATGGGCAGAGCAGAAAATTTAGTGCCGTTGTTTCTTTGTTTGAGTTGTTGTTTCTGCTGCTGTAACAGTGCCAATTTTCCCACTGAGGGATGAATAAAGTCTATCTTATCTTAACTAATCTCATCTTCAACAGTGTTGACACAGAGATATAAAATCAGGGTCCGATAAAGAGACGGCATATGATACCTCAAGGTGATAATTGGGCAGATTAATTATCAACTTGCGTCAAAAAATTTAAAAACACCCATAGTATACCGTGTGTTTGTCAGTATCTCGGTCTCGACCTCTCCTGCTGCCCTAAATGAGCAGTGCCAGGTTTCAACAGTCCAACATCGGGGATTTTTCAAGGTCAGCTTAGCTCAGTCAGCCATGAATTATTGAGTTTGAGCAAGCTCTGGGCCTGTTTACGCCACTTCGGACTGTCCTCCTTCCTTCAAGTTTGTTCAGTGTAACCCTGACAAAACTTAATATCCAAACATGCTAGTATGAGAATTTATAGATAAAATTTCTTCGCCATCCTCAAAAGAGAGTTCAGATCAGGAGAGGCACCAAATTCTTCTTCTGCCTTGCTGGCCACAGCTGACAGTCACGGGGGAGTTTGACATGCCTGTTTGCGGGTGGACATTCTTCATGGAACATACACACAATCACACTCTATCCAGACACTTTCCCTAGGTAGAGGGATTACCTCTTAATACCTGACCACTGTGAACCAGTCTGCTGTAATCTCCACCCCCCTGCCTCTGCATTGTAACAGGAACCAGCCACTCACCAGTAGAACAGGCTGTCTGCTCAGGAATAGAAGAAGGTTTATTAATAGCAAACTCCACACTGGAAAATGTCCTCTGTTGCCTGCTTTTCCATATGGAAAGATCACCGTGGCGTTAGGAAGATAGACATCCACCTAAGCGAGATGCCAGGACTATTTGGTGAGAACTGGCCATTGTTAGAAACAGAAGACAGGCCACCATCATCACGTTACTGTGCAAATCAATAGTGCTGCCGCGAGGACACACGGAGAGAGACACAGAAGACTTGGCCACACTAAATACATACAACAGGTATTCAGCCATAAGAGACTGAAAAAAGAGACAATAAAATAAAGAATGATGGGTGATTTATGTGGACAAAGTGGAGGAGAGAAAGAGTGAAAAATTGGCAACTCTTTCTTGCTCATCCTCTTCTCATCTCTCATAGGCCAGGATAGGGAAACTGAGGCGTACGCACATCCTGGGCTAAAATTAGCTCTGCTGCAGCTGCACGGCCAGACATGATGGGATGGGCCCGTGTTGCAACAGAGTGTATACACACAAAAACACACACACACACACACACACACACACACACACACACACACACACACACAAAACACAAACAGCACAGGTGAATACCAACAGCATCCTGCCTCTTTCCTCTCAGTCACACAAGCGTCACACAAATGCCGCAAATTTTGTGCACACATATCCACATACAGGATAAACACAAACACACACACTCAGGGGTTGTGCCTCATAGTAACCTTGCCTGCACATGTTCACATGTTTGCACAAGGATGAAGATGGAACCATCCGACTTAAAACAGCATATGGCATTTGTTAGATCTCAACAGTAACACTTTGCATTACGAGTGAGAGCTTGTGTACATCATAAAACCAACACCAAAATCTAGAAGCTGTGTTGACAAACTGAATTTAGCTGGAGTGTCTTGACAAGTGTGTGCTTTCCTTTATAATACAAAAAGATAATGTGTCATTGTACTCTATTATAGTGCTGGAACAATTTTTAAAGTGTAGTTATGCTAGATAAATATTTAAGGAGGAAATACACAATTAGCAGCTTATTAGTTACACCTGCACACTCTAATGTAATTTAACACTGTGCTGGAAACTAATCCCATCCTCAGTAATGTTTTAATATCCAGTTTCAAGAAGTCTTGATTTAACTCCAGTTATTTTCTAAGCCGTGATAGTAGTGGTGGTATTTTCTAATGAATATTATTATTCAAATGTATGGTTAATAGTTTTTAATCATTTCAAGGAGTAAAGAGGATCTTGAGGAATAAATATAGTGTTTTGTTTTTGTTTTTTTAAATGTTAGCCATTATGAGGAGCATCCGCTGAAACTAATTAGGCTTTTAATTTTATATCATCTTCTCTACCCGAGCGGTACATTCCTGTACAGATGGTGGAGGCTGACGTGCGGCCATAATTGAACCAGCAACCTTCTACATACTGGATAATGGGCCACTCTGCCTGCTAAGCCACGTCCCCTAACAGGCATGCTGCACAGGGTGCAAGATCGCTGTTGTAGCAGAACAGTTCCTTTATTATGAAGTGAAGGAGCAACAGTGAACACAAGAGGGGCGGACACGTGCACAGCAAATCCCTAACCTCTACGTGCAGCTACGCAGCCCTCCAACATGGAGAAAATGCCTGGTTTGCAGCCCACATGGAATTTAGGCAGAAACCTGCCAACATGGTGTACCATCTAAGCCTACGCCTGGTACATTTCTAGACCTACATCAAGGGGTCAGCCAGTAAATTTACCATTTCTGTTCACTCCCTATTGGACTCTGGTTCGAGAGAAGAATGTTGCTGGATGTCTGAGTAAGCAGCTTCTTGCTAAGACGATCACCGTATCAACTTCCAGTCAGCGTCAGTGTTCACCGCTTCCCTCAATGGGAAAGAAAACAAGCTGAATACTACATGCAAGTTTAATCTTACACTCCTACTCATATTCCATGGAAATTATGTATAATGGATGGAGGAATACCAGAGATTAATAAGCACTAAACAAAACAAAACCTAACAAGCACCACAAGATGTGCAAGAAGGCAAAACTGCATGTATATAGTAGGTCATAGTAGAGTTAAACCCTCAAGATGTTGGGGATTTTTGTGTGAAAGCTCCAGGTGGGCGGTCACAAGTTCAAGGACAGTTCACACTACAGACACATGACCACTAATTCCAGAGTATTTAGTCTTGCTGACGGTGTGTTCATAGTGTGGGGGAGTAGCTAAGCATTTTGCTTTAATCAAGGGTGGGGGACTGCTGCCACATAAGCTGCTCAGCAGTCTTCTAACAATGGTCCACCTTGAGCATTCATGATGTGCCAGGAGCGAAAGCCAGCCAACAGACCTGAAACCACAGCCTGGACGGCTGAGGGATAAGCGTGGGAGGAAACATAAGAGAGGGGGTGCATTAACACACTGGGATCCTGCAAAAACTGAGCCTGACAACTTAGAAAATCAAGCCAGAGAGCTTGGCCTCTCAGCATCCTCCCACCCAGAGACACATAAATTATAGTTCAAATTTTTTTCTGCAGTAATGCGTGAAGAACAATGACGATACGGGCTACTTTTGTCCCCCTGCACTGCGCTGCAACAGATGTACAGACAGACGAGCTGGATGGACAAGATTCAGCTCGCGACTGTAACCCAACTAAAAAGCATTAGCTGCCAAGCTCTCTCATTTTTTTCCACTGTCCTCTGTTTTATTCCAAAGTAAACAGTATCAAATAAAAGCGCTGGTGTTAACACCTGGACCTCACATTTGTGAACAGGTGCCTCATTCTCAAGTACTCATCTCTTACAGTGTGATTCATCAAAAGTCCCCCCCCCCCCCGGCCTTCAACATATTTTCCATCATATCACAACAACTAATAACTGGCGATAATCCAGAGGCTTCAGGAATCAACCAGGCTTTGGCAAATGTTCAACTTCTGGCAGGCAGTCGTGACCAGAGAGCTGAGCACGAGGGCAGAGAGCCGGGAGGTAAAGCCTTGCAGAGAACCGAGGATCGGAGAGGATGATGACCTATTATCTTGGCTTTAACGCTGACCACACCAGCATATTACATTGAGAATGATTTGCAAAACGACAGACATGACACACAGCACAGCAGGAGGACAGTGCCCTTTCACTGTCATATAAACAGAGGTTGTTTTTTTTTTTTTTTAAACAATGTGTAGATAAGTTGCAAAACAGGAAATGCATATTAGTTATGTTTCCATCAACTGCATTGGAGCTGGTAAAATAAGCTACCTAATGATGGATGGCAGTACAGGCAACACTAAACCTGGCTGTAACAAACAGTAGAAGAGCCATCTGTTAGCAAAAATTGCAGAGCTCTTGAGGAATTGCATTCAGTTAGACAAGTTGTAATTCTTAATTAAGTTGCACGCCTTCTAGTCACAAACACAAAGTTTAGGAATATCTGCAAAGACAACAACAGCTGGTCAGTCACATGAGTTAAATGCTCACTGTCACAGCTTATTAGAAAAAGGGAGTTTTATCTCCTGTTTTGCACGTTTGATTTTTTTTTGTGGAAAAGGCGGCCTAAACTTTGTCATTTTCTTTCAGCTTTTCAAATGCGATACTTCGAAATGTGTATTAAAATATGTTGCTGGAAAGCCAGCAAGTATGACTGTCACGGGGTCTATTTGAGGCGTTCTACTTCAACTGTTCTTAGTGCCACCGAATATTACATTGACCTACTGGCAGGCAACATGCGCAATATATTCCAAACAGCAGCCTCTGCTCGGCTACTGGGAGCAGCTTACAGCTCGGTAATATGGCTTTGCTGTAAAATAAAATAAAATAAAGAACGTTCTATAATCCCATCTGATGAGATTCGTGAAGTTGACATCTTTTGGCAGTGTTCTTCCACTTGGGATTTTCTTAGAGCAACAAGGGTTCTGCCAGAAGTCTGGTAGCCCACCGGGCCTGAGCAGCAGGGATTATAGTTTTATTTACCCAGTGCATTCATTTTAATTCAGCTCAATGATTCTTCGTTTCGCCCAGTCTTAACTTTCTCTCCTCAACGAGACTTTCACTGCAGCATAACTGACAACACCGTATTCTTGTATACACCAATACCCAATATTACTCTAATACACAAAATCTATCCATCATCATCGTCATCTTCCGCTTATTCCTACACATTAAGGGTCGTGGGGGGGCTGGAGCCTATCCCAGCGTCAACGGGCAGGTCGCCAGTCCATCGCAGGGCCAACATAGAGAGACGAACAACCATTCACACTCACATTCATACCTACGGTCAATTTAGAGTATCAATCAGCCTCGTCCCCAATTGCATGTTTTTGGACTGTGGGAGGAAGCTGGAGTACCAGAGAGAACCCACGCAGGCACGGGGAGAACATGCAAACTCCACACAGAAAGATCCTGAGTGCCCGAGCCGGGACTCGAACCCGGAACCTTCTTGCTGTGAGGCCACAGTGCTAACCACTGCACCACTGTGCAGCCCCCTACAAAATATATGTGTACATATAAATAATTATAAGTTAATGACTCTTAAAAGAATGGTAATAAGAAGTTGAACACAAACTTTAATATCGAAAAAGTCTCCCCTTTCAAAATAAAGCTTGAGGGGGAAAGAAGGCGTCTACCCATTCAGCAACTCGCTGCATTTTAAATTAACAACAAGCGTTAATCTGTCAAAACCAAAGATCCACCAACCACAAAATTCTGTTGCACAAAACCTTAAGTGTCCAAACCTGACAACAGCGATGAGGATGCTGGAAGCTCTGCCGACGATGACTCGAGGGTCAGGAAACACTTTTCTGTGTTGTTCTGAAGTGTAACAGGCAATGATGTGTTTTAGCAGTTGGTTAAATAACCACTTCATCTGACAAACAAAACAAAGAGTGGCAGGACTTCAAACATAGCACTCGACAACAAGAGTTCAAGGAGGTGGAAGCCTGGAGCACACTGACATCGAATGGTCATTGAAAATAACAATGACAAAGTCTGTCACTGTGGGAACAGGGAATTACTCCATTCATCTAAATGAAAACATTAGAAACATCAACAAACTTACAAGAGGTGAACACCAATAATGATGGCAGCACAGCTTAGCAGCACGGGTCCACTTTGGAAATATAATGGCAGACGGTTTAAAAAGTTTGCAACACAACTGCATTTTATTTCTGCATGAACAATGAGAACAACGGACCTATGGTCGTGTTCCTCTGCTATGTGTGGATGTCACTGTGACCTTGACCTTCAAATCTGTTTCAGCTCATCCTTGAGTCCCAATGGATGTTTGTTGCAAATTTGGAGAAGTTGTTTCAGGGCGTTCCAGATACAACATTTATGAGCTGACACGGACCTTGACCTTTGACAACCAAAATCCTTTAAATGCATCCTTGAGTCCAAGTGGACATTGGAGGCAAAGCTAAAGCAAAACTAAAGAAGTTCCCTCAAGGCTTTTCAGAGATATCATATTTACAGATGGGAACCCTGCGGCCTGCAGCTTTCCCCAGTGTGAAAGCATATCAACATTGATACGGAGTTTGACAAATAACAGTTATGGCAACTTGTCATGCTGATTTAATTTTCAAAGACTGGAAAGATTTACAGGATACTTGACAAATGTTTACCACTTCTTCCAACTTACTATTTTGTTCCTTCACAAATATCAAACATCCGTCAGCATGATGGGGTAAACGCTGCAGATAATCCTGAATGATAATACCATCATTAGCTTGGCTAATGAACTCTGTGATTCACAATCAGCTTTGAAATTCTTCATTCATTTACAAACAGAAGAGCTGACATTATGCTACTCCACCTCCTCAGAGCCCCCAGAGAAACAGTGTGAAGTCTTGTTTGTCTGACGAAGACATGAGGTGCTAAGTGTGCGTGTGTGTGTGAACGTCAGGAGGGTGGGGGGGCATATTGTACATGATGGAGACCGCCAACACAGAGACAGACCTCATACCTGGCAGGGCAGTGACTCAGCAGCACCACAGCTCTTTGAATGCCAACAACATCTGCACGCAACACGACTAGGACGACTCTATCGGCAGCTTATAAGCACAGCAAGAACCGATTTGGATGCTGAAAGACAACAAACAGGGGAAAATGTGATTCAATAAATGCTCTGCAGAATTGTGCAGTCTCTTGTTTGCAGGAAAACCAGAACAGACATGGAAATTCATATTATCTCCACTGGAACACGGCGAATGGCGGGGGGCAAGCTGCCTGTGTGATCCTCTGGCTCTGTGGGGGCGAGTACAGTGGAAAATAGTCCCCACTGCTAATCCATGCCAGGCTAATTACAGCTTTGATCCCTTGGGTGTGCGCATCACCATAGGTGGGAGGGAGGGAACACACTCTAGAGCTCAACACAGTTAGGGTTAGATTGTTTTGGTTCAATACTCTCTATAAACTCACAAACGTGTTAAAAACAATCACAAATTATGCATGAAGCAAAGCCAACGGGCAGGCTAAAGAGTTTTATGCCACGTGACCCCACAACTACTGTAAAATCAGTCATTCAGCAGTATTCTACAGTTGTTTTATAGCTTTGTATTTGTCAAAGAAGTTGGGCTAAATAAGTAACCATCTGTAGCACTGAGAAGAAACTACTGGAAACCGAGATAAAGTGGGTAAATGGAGTTTCTGTCTAAAATAGACTGTCGGTCTGATGATAGCCTAGTCCCAAACCACATGGAGGCCGCGGGCGGCAAAGACTTTGCAAGGGTGGAGGAGAGGAGGAGAGGAGGAGAGGAGGAGGAGGAGGAGGAGGATGAGTAGCAGATGGTATGGCATTGTCTGGATCTTCAGCTCTACAGCTTTGCCTATGATGACATCATTTGTGGAAACTGACTTTGCAGCACAAAAGGAAATGAATGTGTGGTAACTCTGTCAATTCATCCCTCTCTTATTCATAAAATGATTGAAAATATCAACTGCTATTTCCCATAAATCCAAAGTGTAATCTGGTTTTAACAGAGGCAAGATTAAGTCTGTGTGCAATCACTGTATAGAAACACAAATATTCATATTTTTGCTATATGCAGTGAATTTAAACATTACAACTCCTCAGAATAGCTGAAAAATAATCATACTGTGTAAATACTTGACCCGTCCTGGCAGCTCTTGTTTATACCCATGTAATACATATACAATTATCATGTTATACATATATAACTCTGGGGTTCATTTAAAAAACAAAAACAAAGGTGCTGAAGGAAATTTGGTAAGGATGATATGACGATGAATTACCCATGAAACATGTCCACAAAGGCCAGCTAGAAATATATTAAAAATACTATTTCCGAACAATAGCCCAATATCTAGACGTGATTAAGCTTCTTTACAGGCCCTCTTTCACAACACAAACCCCAACATTTACACCTTCTTCATGTTCAGCAACGTCTGGATGATATCCCTGGGTTTCAACAGTGTATATCAAGGTGAAAACCTACGACTTCCGCTACCTCTTTTCAAAATAAAACTAAATTTAAGACAACTAGCTGTGGCTTTTAGCGAGGTCGAGTTCAATTCTTACGTGCCGCGGTGGTAATACTGTATATAATTAATGGACGGATATAAACCGCCAATTTAGGAGCAACGTAGCTAGTTAGCATGGAGTCTGGACAGCTGAGTGCCGCTCTGCTTACCAGTGAGTTCCAATGCTAATAGCTAACGTTACTTACAGCACTGCCACGAAAGCTTGAACCCATACGGCGGTGTTAGCTACATTAGCTTGTGCTGCACGTCGTTAGCGCGTCTGTACAAGACAGGAGCTGGTGGACATCCTCATCCTCTGTCGTGACCAGGCCGAAACGCTGCCTGAATTCAACGTCGGGGCATCTTGATAGACAAGTTAGTCCCTTACTAAACACACTTTTGTTATGTGAGCCCGTTAGAACCTCCACACAGCAGGTATCCGTCACCAGCGCAGCACTGATGATGTTCCTAGTCAGTAGCTCCTGACTGCGACTACCTGGATGCTAATAAATCATGAAATACTCACCTGGAGTGAAGCTTGTTATGGCAATGTCATGCAGCGACTGTGTCACTGGAGTAGGGGTGGTGTTTGGCCACGGCGGTCACCCAGGTCGAGTAGCTCTCCACCTACAGAACCCTCTCTTTGCGAGCAGCACCTCCGTCTGATCCCTCCACACTGCAATGGTGCTGAGCCACAGCGCAACACGATTGGACGGACTGTGCGGCGGAAAGAACTCGGTGCATTTTGCTGAGCCGAAGCTCCACCGACCTGCAGGGGGGGGCAGGCGTGAGACGTTCCAGACTATAGGAAAACTCAGTATCATAATTAAGACGGGCCTAAGAAATGTACACAGGATGTGATTGAACAAAACGTACGTGGGATTGAAAAAAAGAAGAATTAAGCATGTAGCAAGAGCACAATAATACAAAGGTGCACATTGTCCTGATTGTTTACATACCTGGATAACATTGGACTTTTACTTGTAGGGGGAGTGTTTTCACAGTAGTACTCTCACTATGGTTAGTGATCCACATAAACACTGGTTCAAAGATGTTGTCATAAATAGAAGTTATTAAATGTCGATTAACAAGGTATCAATGGCTTATGGATAAATTATAATGAATTCCCAAGAATAATTCATGAGTACATCCTGTAATAAAAAGAAAGAAAGGACAAACCCTCTGTCTTGGGTGCATCCTGCTATTTGGGAAGAGGCTTCATTTCTAAATGTTGGTGGCGTTTCATTGGTTTCTCACTTTCTATTATAGAATCAAGTCTGAATTTACACATGATAATACATCATGAGGGAAAGATAAGTGACACGAACGGCCAACAAGTTATCAGATACAGGGTTTGGTCATCTGTAGCATGGAGAAAAAACTGCAAGATACAACACATCAGTTTTCACAACTTCATTTAAATTTGATTAAATAAATCGATGAATTATATATATCTATATATCTATATTTTCCCGCTTTTCACTTTTCTTTCTTATCCAAGCCCCGCCTCCTTGTTTAGTTTCCCTTTCACTTAGAAGATTGCAACTTGCTATGGCACTGTGTCTTTAACTATGAGAACCAACATGCATGAAAGACTTTTAGGTGAGGAAGTATTTCCCTATAAATCATCGGAATTTTAGATTCTTCCCTTTGACCTTTCAAAACTCTGACGCTGCCTGAGGTAGGTTTCTGACTTCCTGTCTTTACTGTTTGACGCCATAGTCGTCTCGAAAATATAGACCTCACGCCTAATCTGGTCGGTTTTCTAGGGTTTGTCGTCTCCCCTGCACCGATGTCTCTTCCAAATGAAAACCAGCTTCAATGTATTCATCAAATTTGTGAAGCTCTGAGCGGCGGTGAACGAAGGAACGTCTTCTATCTGTGTGAGAGCTCGAACACGGATAACAGTGTGGCCAGTGTGAAGGAATTGCTCCAGTCCAAAGTGTTTAATTGCAGAGACGGACACCTCTTCTTGGCAGAGCTCATGCTGCATTTGAGGCGGTATGACATCCTGAGGAAGGTGTTCAGAACCAGCAGAGACGAGGTGGAGACGACTCTGAGGTCCAGGCAGCTTCTGCCACGATTCAGGTGAGATGCACATGGATGAAAAGTCCCTCTCTTAGCGTTTTTTCTCCTCCACAGCCTTAAGGTGACATGAGAATTACATAGAAATAGAAAAATGTGAAAGAGACTCCTACATATCTTGTCCTGTTATTCTTCTGTTCGAGGCTGTGGACACTGTGTATTAGCAGATTCATGCACATACTGTGTGTGTGTGTGTGTGTGTATGTGTGTGTGTGTGTGTGTGTGGGAGAGAGAGAGAGACTCTTGGCTTGTTTTGTCTTTGATTAATTCCATGTGAGATGATTGACATTGGTGAACACACAAGGAAATAAAAATTAATTTATTCAATCAGAATTTTCAGTGTATTTAGCTATTTCACATCACATCCATTGATAACTTTTTTTTTTTTCAAATGTCATTTCAAGTTACTTGATTTATGACATCACAAATCTTTTTTGGAAGCCAATCATGAAAGTTCTTATTTTTTTAAGATTTTTTACTGAGGGAGAGGATGGCATTTTTTTCAGGGTTGTAATGTGGAGACTATAAATTCTGCAAGCACTGTGTCACTCACAAACATTGAAGTATTTATTTTCACCAGCACACATACGTGTTGGTAGGGATTATCACACACGTGAAATAACCATCATTGTTCTTCAGAGTGTTGATGACTAATATAAGTGAAGACATGGCAGGGGAAGATCTGGACAGCGCCAAATTCCTGTTAAGCTGCATGTTGACCCATGACAAGATTGAAAAAGCAAAGGTGAGTGTCTGGGGGGGGGGTTGCGGTTTCCCTTCACAGTTGTCAAGTGTCTGTGCTACACGCTGTCGTCATGTGAATTCCTGTGTGGGTGGGGAGTTTTGGTGTAGTTCCTCTTAAAATATTTAGCCCCTGCTCCAGTTTCACTTCAGTTTTAGGGCAGAATTCTCCTCTATGACAGAATTTCCTAGATCTCATCATTGAACTGGAGAAGCTGGATAAAGTTTCACCTGAAAGCGTTGACTTTGTAGAGGAATGCCTGAGAAATATCAGCAGGAATGACCTGGCCAAGAAAGTCAATCTGTACAAAATGTCAGGTGAGAAGAGAATTTCCTTGTATATATGTGAATATATACTTTATGTTAATGCTGGCAAAGTCTGTTTGGAGAAAAATGTGTTTGATAACTTCTGATGGAGGTACTCTAACACTACCCATTCACTGGGAAGTGTAACTACACTTCAGATTGCCATTTCCCTGACTGTATGTTGAACATGTGCGGTAGAGATTATTTTTTTCCCACATCTGAACAAATGCAAATACAGAAAGCACTCGTTCCTTTGCATGTCATTTGTTTCCTACCTGCAACCAGGTCGGAATGTGACCTCACTGCAGTCACACCACACTGCTTAACTTGGAAAGGGACCGAGACGGTGTCATTGAGGTGGCTTCTGGACCGGTCCCATCCACTACCAGTAATTGAGCTAAGCTAACTAGCGCTCAGTTGATCTCTGTGGCTCTCAGGTCACACAAACACAGAGGAGAGAAAGGTGTTCATGACTCTAGGGAGCATATAAAATAAGTGTATTTCCCAAGTAGAACTACTCAGAAGAATATTTAATTACCGCTATTTACTCGTCTTTCTCTACACAGTTGTGACATCCGAACAACATTCATCAACAATTCAACAGCAAAGGTTCAGTGCTCCTGTGGGTAATAGCACATCAATTCATGCTTATCCATTTTCTTTTTCTTTCATAAAATTAAATACTCATGAAAAAACATCTGTTATTTAGTCTCCATCCACCACCCCAAATAGTTCTCATTCTCGACAACAAAGAAGATCTTTTCCCTTTGGTAAGACTGGCTGGATTTTAGTCATCAAAACAACCCATTTCATTCATTTCCGGCAAATATTAACTTTTCACCTGTTTGATTTCAGAAAACTCAGCAGCGTTTGCATACCGGGAAAACGACTTTCAGGTTTGTCCTGTGATGGGTCCAGTATTTGTCACCATGCCAGTTCATTAAGTGCAATTACAAATTTCTCTGATTTCCCCTTTGTGTTACAGAGTCCATTAGAGTGGTACAAATTTAACACTGATCCCAGAGGAGTGTGTGTCATCATAGACTGCGTGGGTAATGATGGAGGTGAGATATAAAACACTTAGTAGAGACGGGTATGTTAACATTTGGCCTTTATCAAAGCGGTAAACAATGGTTGGTTGAATGTGTTGCCATGGTGTTTCACATTATATGACAGAGGATGGTTTTGGTGTCAAATTTTGTAAAGTGTAACTACACTTCAGATTGCCATTTCCCTGACTGTGTGTTGAATATGTGCGGTGGGGATTTTTTTTTTTTTTTCCACATCTGAACAGATGCAAAGCACTAAAAGCACATCTTCCTTTGAATGTTATTTGTTTCCTACCTGCAACCAGGTTGGAATGTGCCCTCACTGCAGTCACATCACACTGCTTGACTTGGAAGGGGAACAAGATAGCTTCATTGAGGTGGTTTCTGGACTGGTTGGTTTGGTTCACACCAGAGTACATTCACCGCTTTAACTTGCACCAAAATACACCACACAAGAGTTTGAATGAAAGCTACTATTTCCTGGGTTTTGTAAGCACCCTTAATCCCTTAATTCACAGAGTTTAGCACCCCATCCATCCATCAATCCATCCATTCATTTTCTGTACTGGTTATCAGTTAAGGGTCGGGGGGGGGGGGGGGGGCTGGAGCCTATCCCAGCTGACATTGGGCCAGAGGCGGGGTTCACCCTGGACCAGTCTGTCGCAAGGCCATCAGGAGCAATTAGGGGTTCAGTGTCTTGCTCAAGAATACTTTGACGTGGTCACCGGGGAAGTGATCCTTTTGGGTGCTAGATGGCCACTCTACCTCTGAGCCATGCCGTGTGAGTTTAGCACCCAATCCAAACAATTTGACCACACCTCTAAAGAATTATGTCTGATTTAAAATTATAGCCGAAACAACTATTCAAATAATGTAATCACAGAAAAGAATGAATAGGGAGCTCTTTGTCTTTTAAGGAATGTTTTAATGGGTTCATTTCATTGTCTTATGTGATCGTATGGCAAATCGAAGTCTTGGACTGACTGCTGAGTGATCGTTAAAAGCTGTTTTCCTCTTTCCTTACTCCCCCAGAGATGTTGGAACATACATTTAAAGCTCTCCATTTCAAGGTGGTCCTCCACAAGTGGCTGAGTCTGGATGAGACCCTTTCAACTCTCAGGGACATGTCTAGAAAGAGCCAGAACCATGAAGGTGATGGCTTTGTCTGTTGCATCATTAGTCGTGGCACAGACAGCCATCTCCTGGCCACAGACTCTTACAGTGAAGGTTTGCGTCTTGACAAGGTCAGGCGTCTTTTCACTGCTGATGCATGCCCTGTGCTGGCTGGCAAACCCAAACTATTCTTCATCCAAAGATACAGAGTCCCAGTGGTCCAGTTCCATGCCAGGATGAACCACCGGGATGAGAACCTTGAGACAGATGGGTGTGACTGGATGCCCAGGGGTGATTTTATCCCCACAGATGCAGACGTTCTGTGGAGTCACTGCTGGACTGATGAAGGGCAACTGCAGCAAGGACACCATCGCTCAGTTTACCTGAAGGCTTTGACAGACGCCTTGCACAAAGGCCAGAAGAGGTACAGGAATCTACAACGTCACCTTTTCATGCAGCTCCCATATGTCTTCTTTGTACAGGTCTAAACTGTTGTTTGTGTTCCGACAGGAAAACGCACCTGGTTGACATTCATGTCGAGGTGAATGGAACCGTCTATAAACATAACAGCAGGAGCCCTGCAGAGGAATACCACATCAACCTGAAACACACTTTAAGGAAGGAGCTTTACTTTTAGAGCGTTAGAACCATGTTGACATTTAACTACTATATGATGTGAGTACGGTGTGCTAACACAGTAGTACAGAATGCACTGTGTCTAAGAAGAACCCCTTTTTTTTATTGGGTGCACTATGACATCTACTGGTTGTATAAAATCCAAACAGTGAATAATAAGCTTTGTTTTAAACGAATGGAGCAACAAGATGCTACTCTAAAAATTGACTGTCTTCTTTTTAAGAATTCTGAAATTCTTTGATAAGATAATATCTTCAAATATAAATTTAAAATTGCATGTTGTCAGACCAGAAGTCTTTAGAGTGAATAGATAAATAGATAGAATAGATAAATAAAAGTTAATAAATAGGACAGTAGTTTCAAATTAAAAGATTTGAGCATAATTTAACCAACAAAAAAAAGCCATTTAGCTCCACAACATAAGTGAGGAATAATGCTGGATGAGATGTTCATTATCAGCTTTCATGGGCTACAAGTGAGCCCATGCATATAATACTTATTACATAGTGCACCCATGGAATAAAAAAATATATTAAAACTACATAAAAGACAACAGTTTTTTCTCACAAATATACAAACATATGGTCACATGTGGTTACCCTATGTGTTGTTTTATATACATAGGCTCTTGTGTCCATATTGCTAGTAATGTAATATACCTGGATTTTAATTAGTCCCACCTTCTTAACTTCTTTTTTACCACTTTGATAGTTTTGACTCGGTCTGTTTTTGTAACTTATTTGAAATATATTTAATATCATATACAGCTCGTTTAATGTCAACTAGCATTGCTCTCTTGAAATACAGTGCAGCTAAAATACGTTGATACACTCATATGTGTTTTTACTTTCATATGTACTTGTATGTGTTGCAATAACGAAATCATTTATTTGTACTTTTATTTGAGTGCGTATTGTTTTTTTTATGGATTTTGTTGGTTTTGTATGTATTTTGACAAGTGGCATTCATTAAAAAAACAATTAGAAGCATTGATATTAATATATGTAAAATTTCTACATGCAGCTTTTTTTTTTTAAACGAGGTATATAAACGTATGCAATGCAAAATAAAAAGGAAAAATTTGAATGTTTCTGCTCCTGATAGGGGAAAGTAGACATTAACTCCTGCTTTGGACTTTGAGAGCGCATGTGAGAGGGTTTGATAGTGTGTGTGACAGACTTTGATCGTGTGTGTGAAACAGTTTTATAGTGCATGTGAGAATATTGCTGTTATTTATGGTTCAGATGGTCTCACGTAGGGCGAGTGAGGCACTGGCAAAGTTGGCACCACAAATGTACCCATCGTTTACATGTATTGAATTTTTTTTTTCAGCCTGAGCTGGTATCTTTCTGACTAATGTTCCTTATTTCTTCTTTTAAAATGTACTTTACTGCTAACCTGGCGGTAGTTTGATCTACCTTGACAACCGTCTTTGTATAAAGCGCTTGTTTTAGGTAATGTGAGTGTCACAGATATGCCCATCACTGGTGTGTTTGCAGTTTTAGTTTTTTCAATGTGTCTGCTCGATTAGACTGGGCTGTCTTCCACCCTCAACCATGACAGCCTAACCTCCAAAATAGAGGGTAAGGAGATAAGATACAAGAGGCTGTAAAATTGCGTGAAAGCATGTAGTGTTTTTTTTCACAATAATTGAGTAAATCATTGCAAAATTGCAGTTGAATAAACAATCCAGCACAAGTAGGGCTGGTAAATCCACCTGTTACATATGCTTTTAACATACTTTTAAGCTTTTTTCCCCCTCAAAAAAACCAACATAAAATCCTGTTGTTTCTGTATTCCACTGATATTTGCAAATTCTTAAATGATGCATGCAGTTCTCCCCAGCATCATATTCAATATTTTTCTATGCAGGAGACTCGTTAGTCAAGCACCTTAACTGCCCTCCAAGCTTCATCTTGATCCCCCTTCAACCTCGCATAAATGCGTGCTGCGTATATCTCTGGTTGTGTCAGTAGGAGGCAGACATGTCACGTTTGGAATGTCTGCATGTAGCACACGAACGCGCACACAGACACGCCAGTAAAGCTCGCGGGCGCGCACGGCAGGAGCTGCCGTTGCTATGATGCAATGGCGACTGCGCCGTGGGAAACGAGCGATGAGTTGAATGAGTTCTCCCCACAGTTGAAGTGAAGCAGCAGCCGCCGTCATTCAGTACTCAGGCTGTGCCGCGGGACAGACAGCAGGCTCGGAGACCCCCCTGTCCTGCTACGCTACATGGAAACACACAGCCAGGTGTGTGTGCTAGCGGCAGAGCTAGCCGTGTCATGACGTTTGGGGAGATTTACACATCTGTACACCATTGCAGCGAGAAGCACCAACACCCTCTTTTATCCCTGTAGCCGAAACCAAGTGGAGAGGCGGTATTGTTGTTGTTTTTTTGTTTTTGTTTTTGTTTTTGTTTTTTTTTATTTTTCACGTTAGGGTGCGTTGTCCTTTTTAACCAGCGACCTAGTCGTGCTTTATACTGGACCAGGAATGGCAGAGAGAACCTCCAGCGGTCTGCTAACGATGATGTTGGAGCCCACGCCGGCTGTCGCTATGACGCTGCCGGCGGAGGTACGGGAGAAGCTGGCGGAGCTGGAGCTGGAGCTCTCTGAAGGTACGGTGACATGTTAGGAGTTACTGTGTCCCAGGCTTACCGCTTGTCCTGGAGAGGTGCTGGAAACCCTGGTTCATGTGGGGCTATGACAACTATCAGAACCACCGCCCTTTTACTGCTCATGCTTGAACACATGCCAGTATTATTATTGCATAGTTGTCATCGTTATAGAATAAACTTCTGGTGTGGTTTTCGTTCCTCGTCTTGGCAAATGCATCATTAGACGTGTCCGTGTTTTGTTTTCACGCGCAGGGAAGATTGACAGGCTTCAGGGAAGTTTTGAGTCCGCACGTCCATGAGTCCAAAATGTCATCAGAGCTGATCAGACGTCTGTCTTGTTCAGTGTCAACAGCTGGGCTGACACACCCATGCTGCTGTTCTGTGAGGCTCTTTACCTCACAGGCCTGTCTCCACAAAACAAACAAACAAACAAACTTACTAACTAAAACAACAAAGTTTAGAACTTAAATGAGCAATCTAAGTGATATCCTTCAGTATGGTAGGTCCACAAGTATTAATTTCATGAACCCAATTCAGTTTAAAAATAAAAGAGCTATTTTTTTTTTGTAACTGCTGGCCTTCAAAGGCTGTTATTTAGCGGATATTATACTTTCTTATTGAGCCATGAAATTGGAAAGTCAAAAGGAAAGTTGATATGGGGAAGAGTTTCTGGAATATTAGTTGATAGATTATAAGTGAACATGTAGTAGAGTTGTTCCTTACCATGTGCCAACTGGCAAATTCTGGGTAGATATTGTAAGTGATGTTAAAAATAATCATTTGAGTTGAAAAAAAGAGGATTTTTTTTTTCATTTGTTACTCTTGTGCCAGTGAACAAATCAATCGAGCAGAAAAAAAAAATTCAACTAAGTATGCATAGCAATACTGGCGCATCATTGGTATCGGCAGTTATTGGTCAAGCTTTTATTTGGCATCATTTGTGAGCTTTTCCAATTTTTTTTTATTTTGAAAAGTTACTTTTTCAGATTCACAAGGTTTACATGCACTTTGAGTATCTAAAAGATGTGAATATTATGAGGGTTTTTTTTTTTAAACAAAAAATGATAGCGTCAGTATCAAAATCTCAGTCGAAATCGGTTGCAAAAGATCTGAAAAAAGAATCCAGTGTAGTGCATCACTAAACTCTCAGTATGTTATCACACCGACTACAAACAAGGACAATTGGAACCTTACATTGTTCTGAACCTTTAATGCAACCTTTCACATCAGCAGTTGAACACTGGCCGCTGTCACCTGTGAATGTCAACCGATCGGCTGGTGGCAGTTAGATGGAGACCGAGATGTCTGCATCTATAAATATTTCCCTTCCAGATGCAACATCTTTACAGTTATTGCTTAGCTGCTCACTCACATGCAAATGTCCCAGAGGAAACATCTTTTTTTTTTTGGTCCAGCCTGCATCACATAAACATACCCAAGGACCCTTTTAACATCTGTATTTGATTTTGACAATTTTGTCACACACACACAGGTGAGCATTTGAGGATCAGCCCAGCCCTAAATGTATGTCCCCCCTGTCTAAAAAGAATCCACTCCTGAGAGAGCAGTTGGATCTAAATATAATCTTGATAGGCTCATACATGAGCCTGAACCGTATCAGAAATATGGATCAGGGATCTATGATCTCCAGATAAGTTGATTTTCCTGTGGTGAGACAAAGAAAAGAGGAAGTTTTAGCCGGAACCTTTTCCCTTAATCATACCAATAACCCAACACATGCCACACCACACTTGCTACACTTTATTTAGCACTAATGACCTATTTTATACAAAATGCTGCCATCATATTTAGGATATACAGCTGACAGGAGACAAAATGCATCCAAACATGCACCTGCTCAAAGCCCTGTACACTAAGAAAGAAAAGACTCATTTATTGATGTGTGATTTCTTTATTTGGTATTTGCCCTCAAGCGCAAAAGTCATTGTCACAAATCTGGATGTAACATATACCTGGATGTTCTCTGAACACCTTGAAATATTTTAGCCATCTGGACCCCCATGAAAAAAAACATGAAATGCACCTACGTGTAATTACTCCAAACCACTCATTCTGCTCGGGACCTTTGTTTTGACTATTCGAAATCAAGTTTTTCAAGACGTTATTGCAAATCCAACGTAGCCTGATTACAAGTCCACAAAGATGAGTTGAAGGAAGATTTATTTTGATGATGTTAACTTGCTCCAAATGTATCCCAGTCTGGCCCAATGATGTTTAAATTACAAAAGCTTCTGTTCCATCCAGTCTATCTGTAAGCAGATTTTTCCTCACAGTGCCTTCATTTCTAAAACATGTTTGTGACCACACAGCATCAGTAACTGTCCCCAAACCTGCCATTTATAGCTACTCCAACACGATGTAAAACACAAATCAGCTCTGTCATATGGGATCTATGATAGAGATGTAAATAAAGATAGAACCACACAACCAATACATACAATTGCAGCTTCGGTTACACAAATGAAACCTGAGTTATGAAGAGGGTGCTTGTCTTCCACAAAGCTTTTATTTTCCTGTTGGCTCAGTGAAGCACATTGAGTTTTCTTTAATCGGTTGTCGCACATGCTGAGTCGTGGTAAAGTCGTATTAGTCAGTTGTCTTCATCATTAGGTTTTACTGGGTTCTGACCTGAGGGTGTGACCCTTTGTTTAAAAGGTCAATGCTGTTGTCCTAAAAGTACAAGAAAACCCTCAGAACCACGCTGGATTCTGTGTCGAGTCAGGTTTCTAGCAGCACCATGCCAGGGATGGGGGAAAGATCCAAGGTGCACAGTTTGATAAGCTGCCACTGAAGCTGCTAATGGAATAGATGTGTTTTCCGAAGTGGCTACCATACCAATCTATATCTGTCCAGTTTCCTTTTCCTGCTCTCTGCATGTCACATCCTGCCATGTTGGAGCTCTGATAGCAGCATCTCTCTGACCCATTTGCCGCCTTCTTCTCTTCTGTCTGGATTCCCTGCTTGCTCATCTTGTTCCCACTGTCCTTCCTTTTCCTCCATCTCTCTCTACCTTCACACTTCCTGTCTTTTCTCTGTGATCAAAGAAGAAAATGTTATCCCTACACTAGAAAGGGGAAATCTGGCTCTTTTAGCACTATCAAGCCCTGTTCCTGTATGCTGCTGCAAACTTTTAACCTCATGATGTTGCCCTTTGTCTCTTCCTTGCACCCTGTCTCCGTATAGAATAGATATCTTTAATGGAAAATCCTGCATGTTTCCCATCCTCACTCAATGAGCTCCTCTCACAGGGAGTTAAAGTTTGACAGTCTGTGTCCCATAGGGGGTCACATCTTGGTTTTTAGTATGCACGAGTGTTCGGGAGCATTGTATTATTCATGAATTTGAATGAATATGTCATGTATGTTTTCTTAAGCAGTTTAGCAGCAGCAGCCTGTGGAATAACACAAATCTTTGACAGTCGAGCAGCTCCGCTAGATCTTCTTCCAGCGTCAGCAGATTAGGCTCACTGATGTGAGAAATAAACAATCTGTGCCCTCTTATTTGAGGTTAGGACAAATAGTGGGTCCTTCAGAGAGGCCCTTTTTTCAATTTCTCTTTCTGTGCTGTGTTGTTAGTGACCCCAGACTACCTCTATCTTCTTCTTCTATCTGCATCCTTAGATGCATTTTGTTCTGATTTGCACTCAGTTTTGGGAACCTCAAGGCCAACTTACTCTGTCTATAGCTGTCTGATTGTGTGTTCGTCTGCAGCTCTTGTGTCTAATGGACTCTCATTCAAATGGAATATGGGGTTTAATAATTAGAAAACACTTTTGTGTAGATGTTGACTCTGTTTGGTGTGCACAACAAAATAATTCAACTTCAACTCTTTTAAAGATCCTCTGCAGTATTAAAAACTAGGAATGACTCGGAGAGCTTACACCTCCACCGAGGCAAACCTTTGGTCTCTGGGACTTTGGTGCTTGGGCCCTGAGCAGTGATGAGTGGAAAATCGGAAAATCTGCCCCATAGTTTTGGCATAATCCTTAACAGACAAATATGCCAGCAAAAACGTGACCTCGTCAGCAGAGTTAACTATCTATCGACTATAGCATTCATTGTTTTTTAATCCTCGAATCAGCACACTTCTATTATGCAGTGTTTCTACTTTTTAGCACGTGCTGCTCTAGGTTTTCCCAGCGATTCTAGTAGAATAATGTCAGCTCATTCCAAAATCTACATGTAGCAAGAACCTGTGTTACCTATCAGCTGACGTGGACATGGATGAGTGGTCAAAAGATGGGGCGTAAAAGAGGGCAAGAAGACAGATGATCCCCATTATCTCCTGCCAGGCTGAAGGAGGGTTTGACCTGTCTGCTGTGTAATTCATAGGCTCCCTCTCCTGATGTCATTCCCTAGCTTTCCTCCCTCCTCCTCCTCCTCCTCTTCTGTTTGCTCTCTAAAGCTTCTGATTACAAAGTCTTTTTTAGTCTATTGCTGGTGTTTGCTGGGAAACTGCCAAACCCCTGGTTGGCCACTGTGCTTGTTTTGCCTGCTCCCATTCAGCAAACATTTACAGGTTTTTTTTGTTGTTTTAGAGCTGCCTGGCTGGTTTGTGTTCATTTGGAAAACAGTCGTCGTAGGTTGGAGGTATTTGGAGGCAGATCTGGCAGCAGAAATGGACTACTTTTGTATATATATTTATGTGTGTGTGTGCGTGTTTTACAAATCCATGGTGTTGTTTTTTGTTTTTTTTTAATCAATCAGATTATCCTGTCGGAACTTCTGCTGCTGCAACGACCAATTACCAATTGGAGATCATTAACATTCCACCATTTCCAACTCCTAAGATGAGGTGGAACTTCAGTTACCGTTGCCCTGTTAAAGACCAGGCCAAGTGCTCTCAAGTGTAGTAATAAGGTGGTGATGATTACATGCTTGTCGACCTCTGGCACTCACACAGGCTTGGTGAATGATGATGTAATGATGTGTGGTGTTTATCTTATAACTGTTAATGGATGTAACTCTGCTGTGAATCCAAATCATTTTTAAATTCTAGAGCTTTGAAGTAGGGCAGCAAAATCACTGGTTCAATGATAATTGAAAGACTCTATGCACTCATACAGGCTAAATGAAGTCTATGTTGCAGCCTCTACCTTATGCCATCATTCCTGACAAACTGGCACTTAAGGTGATTTAAGTTCTTAAAGGGGCCTACTATGCCCCTTTCCCAGTTTCATATTTTAATTTTGGCTGTGTATTTATCAACCTTAGCATGTATTTCTGGTCAAAAAGCTCCTAGCTACAGGTCTGCAGGCTATGAATCCAGACACTTGTGGAGTTCGCAGAAAGAAAGATCCAGGGATAGTTAAAATTTCGATGACCCCCCTTGTGATGCATTTAGGGGCAACAAATCTGAATGCCTCCTTGAATCACCAGGCTGCAGTGTAAACCAACCCACAATGTATGGCCCTTTTTAGATTATTTTCCAATGAAATATTCGTAAATACACATTTGTGACGCTACAATGTGTTTGTATTGCTGCTGACTTACGATATACCAGCTGTCCCAAATTTACAGCTAAAGCTTACCTGTCAACCTGCATGTATGCGCATTGACATTACAATATGGAGGTATGCTGCGTCTCAAAAGTATGCATAAAGCTGGTGATTACACAGACCAGCCTTTTGCCACCAGTACAGTTCATGACTAACAGGGATCTTGTCATTGTCTTGAGTGGATTCCCAAAGCTGGGGGGTCACAGATGGGATAGTTGTGAGATGATTTCCAGTAATCAAATAAAATTAAAACTTTAATTGACATGATAAACATGACTTGAAATGAAGGATCCAATTTTGATAACGAGGCTGAGACGGAGAAGAAGAGAAAGGTTAAAAAAAGACCTGGTTCTACTGCCACATCCTTACAGATCTCACCAGTGTGACAGCCAATCTGGGCCCACAGCAGCTGTGTACACGTGAAGGCTAAGAGTAGATAAGGGTGTAATTTTCACACTAATCTCATAACCATATTCCCTAAAGGCATGGGCAGTAATGGTATAACCTCCACAGATGTGAAGGAATATTTTTTCTAGAGTAGGATTTACATGGAACAGCAGCACCATCCACTGATTTAGTACAGTCAAACTGTTAAAGCTGAGGAAAGGTCATGAGCAGGTGAGGCAAAATAGAGAATTGTAGAACCCCCGCTGGGTTGACCATCATGGACCATTCATTCCAGGGTGAAACTGTGAGCTGGTCCTGACTCACTCCTCTCTGTGACCACTTGCTCTCACCGCCAAGTCATGAAGTAACATCCAGAATGTTCACCCAGGGATTTAAACCTATTGTTGAGCAAGAAGTATTTCATGAATGTACTTTAGATTCTACTGAGTTTTGTGAACATGTAGGATTTATGGTGATTATTACTGAAGGGACTTTGAACATGGCTGCTGGTTAGTCCCGTAATAGGATCCAAAAAAGAAAAGAATGTTGAGCCTTGGAGTGAGCTTGCTCCCTCGCCGCTGTAAAGTCCAGTTGGCAGATGCCACGGTGCCTCCCATAGTGGCGAATAGAACGTGGAGGCTCATACATATTTCAAGGGTGTGCCTCAGAGCACAGAGGAGCTTCAGATTCCTGTGCTGCTGCATTTGTATGCTTTTGTGTTTGAGTCTGTGCACATAAAAGTGTGTGCTTGTTTGGTTGTCAGTTCACTGTTTCTGTTCCTGTGTGTTTTCTCAGTGTTCTTTTGCATTGATAAAGCATGAATCACAGGCCTGATTGTCTTTAAACACAACAAACATCCAGAGTGCTAGTGATTGTTCTGATGATTCCTCCGCACTTTGGTGTTCTCCACCTCAGGCCATGCCTCTTCTGTTCTCCTCTTGATGTTTAATGTACTGTGGTACATCAGTACAATTTCTAAAAATAAATACTTTCTACCTTCTTTTACCATTTAACCTCCACTTTGGTCAATTTAGAGTTTTCCTCTTTCCTATGACCCTAAAGAGAGGCAAAGAGTAAACAAAAACATCAGTCCTGATTTCTAAGGTTACTTAAGTGCACTGATTTAAAAAAAAAAAAAAAAAAAATCAGTGTATCCCAATTTATTTGAAATGCTGTATTATCCCACAAGGAATATCAGATACTGTATGTTTCCCTCTGTAACACAGTTGTTGTTATAACAACAACTGTTGAACATTTCCAGGTACTTTGTCTCTCCTTGAGGACTTGTTTTCAGAGGGGTTTTCCCTCTGAGAAGAAGTTTGTTCTAATTCAAGATGCAAGAGAAAGTTTTTTTTTTCCACTCTCTGCAAACATACCCGCAAGACTTTTCATTCCTCTTAATTACATTCTAGCATGATGTGACCTTAACACACTGGTGCTATTTCAGAAGCTTTATCTGTAGTACGATTGCTGAGGTTACTGACGGTGGCACACGTCGGCAGCGTAGAATATTATGACATTGTCTATAGAAAATGAAAAAAATAGAAAAGCGTAGCAAATGTCATGATTCTGGTCAAATCCTTATTAGCTGAAATTTTATGATCAATTCCAGAAAGCACACACTCTGGAACAAGTGCCTCCACTGAAACTAGAGCACCTGGGATGACTTTCCGATTCTGTCTGTTGACAGCTCGATGTGAAGAATATCAGTTTGGAACCCTTCATAGACGAATACGGAGAAAGTAAAAGCCCGTTGTTTGGTTCACTTGTAGCTTTTTTAGCTTGTTTTTGCTAGCACACTGTCCATGGTCTAGCTAGCGTTCACAGCTAAACTATTTCTCCCAGTAAATACAGGACGATTTATAAACTGAAGGAGGAGCTTCGCTAAATTGTGAGAGATCACTAGAGAGTTTTCCATAGAACATAAATGGGCTTCAAGTTTATGACACATATTAATGGACTCCATACGGCGATGTTGAAACACAGGGTTCAGCACTGTAGCTTTGCAGTTGCCTTTGGTTATAACGGGTGTGGCCCTCAACAAAACTGCAGCTATTGTGGCTTTGTAAATGCCACAAATTTCAATGAATCTGTGTATCCGTCCGTAAACGTTCATGTGACCCTTTGATGCACACAACCGCAAAGTTTTGCCCTTAAAAAGCCACGTGTGACTTGGCCCTTTTAGCTCAAACAACAGTAGAAAGGTGGTGCCAGCTTCCAGCCAGGTCACTATCATGTCCTTCCTGTCACAGAAACACCACAGAGCTCTGCAGTTGCCAGAAGGTGTTTGGTAACACTCCACCCAGGAACATTTTCAAATAGGCAAATGATGATTTGCACCACTTTGCAGTCCTCAGCTTTAGAATTATTCTTTTTTTTAAATTAATGTGGGCGCCAGGTACTGTGCCTGCAGTGCTGGTGATGACGCTGAGCGTGTCCTTGCTGTGAGCAGGACAATGCAGCGGGCACCTGTGCCAGGGAGATCTGCTGACCTACCTGAAGTCATACTTGAAGGACACATTGCAGAATTCACTTTTTGTCTATCTGGTGTAAATTCTTAGCAGCCCACTTTCATACCTTTGTGTTCATCTTTGAAAACCTTCCCTCCCCCAGCCTGTGCCCATCTGGTAGAGTCAGGGGCTTATCGTGAGAGTTGGATGGCATCTATGAACCCCCCTCCATGGACACCACAGCTCAATCTGGCCTCTCCCTTCTCCAGTCACAGCAATAGTGCAAATCACAGTCTTGCTCCGATATCTTAGTTCCTGCTGAATGTGTTGAATTACAGCTCTAGGATGTAATGAGGTGCCTCTAAGAGCATGTTTTCATTTCTCTTCCCAACAATAGTACTGCAGTATTTTCAAGGTGCAGAGTGAATTGCTTTTTGACTATAACGGGCGGGTCCTGAGCTGAGGTCAGCCTTTATAATCAAGGTGTCCTCCCGCTTGGTCTCTTTACTGTGCTTCATTTTCTTAGTTGATCTTGATTGTATCTCCAAAATATTCTGTATTCATAAGTGGACAGTGCTTGATATCTGACCTCTGCTGACAACACAACTGCAGTAAATGTCCTTTCACACACCAGCAGCATGAATAAAACTCACGTGTCTTTCACTTTTGTCCGTCAAGGAAAGAACTGTTAAGCTGACCATAAACTGCCACGCCACCACTTCTAATGTCTCTTTAATAGCTTAACTCAACATCTTCATAAAAATATAGTCTAATGTGATGATGCACACACATATCGTATTTAGAACAATTCACATTCAAAATTATTCTGACTATGGTTGTGCTGTGCCATTGATGGATTCATAATCAAGCCTGAGCAGTTCTGACCACAAAAAACAACCGCAACATAGTTACTATTTTGAATTATTCTTTACTTTTGATTGTAATAAAATATTTTTAGTATAAAAACGGTATTGCCCAAATCTCCCTTTTTAATGTTATATGATCATTTGTTTTTATGTTTGAATTGAGAAATATGCAGTGTAAATGATCAGTAATTTGTGTGCATTTTTGTTATTTTTTTGAACAATTTAGTGTGTGAGTTTAGTGTGCAATAACTTTTTCTCAATAACTGGTAAACACCCAATACCATTTGTTTCATATATTTCAGTGGAAATGCAGCACACAATAATTGCAATATGACTTTTTCAACTCATCATACATGAAAAATGATTATCTCAACATCCCAGTGTTCACTTTTGTCCATTTAACGGTCCACACCCCAAAACTCTTAATTTCCTCTCCTTGTGTCTGGAACCAACAAAAGTTTGACATTTTTTCTGGTGGATTTATTGTTGCAGCTCTCACTATTATTGGTCACCAATCTATGGAACAACCAAAAATATAAACTTATACTACTTTAAAATGTGTAGAAGTGTTATTGAGATCATTAAATAGCTGCCTTGGTTGCTATCTTCTTTTGTCAGTCTTTACATACTATAAGTAGTACTTCAACTAAAGAATCAGACACTCTGAAATAATCTCACATAAGCCCCCATAAACCACTTCATTCCCTCACGGGTACAACAAAATTCTGTTAAACTATAGATGTGATATTTCCAATTCACAGAGTTATAGTGGAACTTCAGTGACAACATCACATCTTTGGCCTGGCTTTGGCTCCCTATTCACAAGTGAGTCTTAAAGAGATCCAGTCATCTGCTGTATATTATCTGAGAGTTTATTATAGTGCTGCTCTGAAGCCCATTTCAATGAGCACATAATGACGAGTTTCCAATAAAACATAATTAATTCCAGAAAGGGGGCATGATTATATAATAGTCGGTTTGCCTTATTAGCTCTTCTTGACCTTCTCTTACCCGTAGGTAGCAGAGGTCAGTCTGCAGAGCATGTCAGGCACCCGGTTCTGTCAGCAGCTCCTCAGGAAGGAGAACGCTCTACAAAGGGCAGCTTTTGTCAGGAATTATTGATACTGTGTTGCCAAGAGGGAAGCCGATTATCTGTATACTGAAGCATCACTACAAAACGTGTCGACATTCTCTTTGGCTTTGAAGTTCAGAAAAAAACCCAGCAACAAACGCCGAGCACTGAGACTAAAGGGATGGCTCGGTAAATATACACAGCTTCGTACGATTTTTGGTTCAGTCAGTCAAAGTCTTGGCCTACTCAGGTGTGATGCGCAGATCAAAGCCTAGCAGGGCCTCTTCTAGCCTCAGCAGGCTGCATTGTGAGCCGTCCTGGTGGAAAACAAACAGACAGAAAATGTCTGGAATGTGCTGTGACCTATCAACTTAACCGTGAGGAGAGGGGTGTTCTCAGATCCCCCTCACCACCGCTGCAAGGCACAACTACACACAACAAACAGACAGATAGTGTAGCAGGCTGTCCCAGCTTTGTTGAAAGAACAAGGCCAAGTTACCCCCTCCCCATCCCTTAGGTGTCCCAGTAGAAGGGGAAGAATAGTGCAGAACTGACTAAGATTCTTTTTTTTAACCATCGGGCTAAAACCAGGCCTTTTTCAGATGTAGAGCTTAACTTGGCAGACTTAGCTCACATACCAGAAAATGTGTTTTCAGCCTGTGTCCTTGGAGCAAGAAGACTTTTTTAAAGTAATTTTTTTAGGTGAATTCTGCTGCTGATTGTCTTTCGAGACTTTTTAAAATAGCTTATTCAAAAGGTTCCTGTATAGCCAGAAAGGAAGGGGAGATGCAAAGCAAGGGCAAGTAAGGACAGCCATGAATTGTCTAAGGTATTACTGATGTAACAATTTCTGGCTAATTCCGGCTCCTCTCGGTGCTACATTTTTACATTAAATGAAAAATGTACCTTTCCAATGGGCTCAGTCAGTACAGGAAGAAGGAGGTGAGAGTAGAACTTAGGTAAATGGTATTAACCCTTGAACAGGACGTTTGATTACACAGCCAACACCGTTTTAAAAAGGTGGATAGTTGGGTTCTAGAAATACTGCTTGGTGGGCCAGAAGTATGTGACAGTTTACAGTCCAACTTGGCATCCACCCACCATTGTTTTATACTCTATGCATTTACTGACCAAATGGAAGATTTGGGGTGTGATTTTTTTTTTTTTGAGTTTTAGAGGATGTTTACAACCTACCCCGATTATGCCGCTCATATTTTTTTGTATCGTCAGACTTTGCCATAACCATTGTGCCACTTGAACAGATCCAGTTCAGTTAGTACCAGTGAGAGGGCGAGAAAGAGATGTAAGTGCTCCGTCTGAGCGCATGTGTAATTCAAAAGAATCTGAACTTATTTTGTACAACACTCAACACTTGTCAATTATGACAATTCGAAACACTACACGGTTAAAGTTGCTTTTTTGGATTAATGTGTTTTGTGCTGCAAACACGACAAACATCTACAGACAGTTTTTGGTGTCTTGTTTGTTTTTTTGTTTTTTTCCTCCAAATTTTCCTACCCACTTTTAGCAGCAAAACCTGAGAGATTGTCAAGCAATCCATGTTATTCCATTCCATTTGGCCTCTGAATTGTAGACTTTCTTCTTTTATTTCTCTCAAACCAGACAACTAAATCTACTTTCATATACTTTTGTCACGCTTTCAGTCCCCCCCTTTCATAGACAGGAAAGAGGTTGCATCCAATCTGCATTCCTGTGTAATAGTGTGTGAATGTGCTTGCTCATAACTGTGTATGTTCAGAGTGCTGCCACTTCTACCAGCACAGGTCTCGCTGATAAGCGGTTCAGAGAGAAGTGAGAGGTTGTCAAGGTCTTTAACTCGATGAGAGCAGGTGAAGAACATTTCCTGTAACAGTATTTGACTCCGTTTACCTTTAACCTACTCAATGCTGGCAGCCAGTTTTTAATCTCACTTGTCTATGTTGAGGTGATATCCACTGTGTGCCTTTCCAGATACTTGAAAGAAATGCACACTTTGTCACTGGATGCTGCTTCTACCCACCACGAGATGTCGAATAACCTTTTTAAAGACGGTTACTTGTGGAATCTGCAGCACTCTGTATGAACAATGACAAAGATGCATCTTTAAACTGACCTGTAATCTAATATAACACACACGCACATGCATGTCTGAGTGGTCTGACTCTGGACATTCTTGACATAGAGGTCTCAGGCCTCTACGGACTGCGGTTGATGTTCATGGCTGTGGTCCCATAACGTCTGTGTGTGTCTCATCCTGTCACGGCAGTTGGAGTTCAGTTGTTGAATCTCAGAAGTCCGCTGTCCTCATTCCTTGCATCCTTTCTTCACATGCCCTCGTGCCAGAAACTCATTTGACCAAGTAAAAGACCAATGCCTGACACTAACTCAACAGATTTCTCTCTGCTGTTCTATATGTGTGTTTGGGTTTTTCTGTTTATATGTTCAGGTTTTCTTTGCAATTTTTTTATCAGTTCTAGTAACATCATAGTCTCACCGAGCCCAACATCAGAACCCATCAGCTATGTCTATGGACTTGGTCTCTGGGAAGAGGGGCTGGTATTCCAGGTTTCCGGTGTAGCCAGTGGACATCTGGTTCAAGACTTCCTCGTTCTTGACTGAAATACTCCCTCAATGGAAATCTTGGCAAGCCAGTAAGCTAGACTATCAATATTGTAAAACATACACCCTTTAATAGTTCCACATTAGCAATTTTCCATTCCTGTTTGCATTGCACCTATGGATGGACATAGAACTATCACTGGATTGAGTTGATTTTAAGGAGGAACCTAAAAATTAGATGATTCTTTGGAGAGTTCCAGAAACAATTTCATTTCAGTGAATGTCAAATAAAAAAGCCAGAAAACAGATAGGCAGCAGCTTCTGAAATAGAAAAATATGCTGCAGTTTATTTTTGGCATGATTATGAATGGATTCAGTCAACAACGAGACATGACAACATAACTGGGCTTCTGCAAATTGTGACTGGCATTTTCCCAGTTTCCTTTATTAATTGAGAAAATAACAATCAGATTTATCCGGAATGAAAACTGCTTGTTGCAGCTTGACTCTCAGCCATTTATTAATGAGTACATAAGCTTTTCAGCTTCCCCGGATATACAACACAAACCTCCACCCTGTCTGTCATAGAGAAGTGTGAAATGCCAACAAGTGGTAGAAAGCTGCTGGCAAGCTTTTCTAGTGTGACACACAGTGACATGCACACATACACACACACTCACTCACACTGGGGCGCAAACTATCCCCAGAGGCTTACAACTGAGGCTCAGGTCTTGTTTTAATTGGGCCTTGTGTGGAGGGTATATGTGAGTAAGGAAGCCATATGATCTGAAGTGCTTCTTTGCCCCTTTGTTGTTATCTAATTTGACACGAAAAGCTGAATTTGATCTTACTGTTGTCCTAGATAAGGCCAGGCTTATATTTAGTGTAGAGAGTGGTAAATCGCAGTGCTATAACAACCAGGTAACTTTTCTTAATTCAGAGAGAGGGGAGTAGTTCTCTTGCAAACGAGACATAGTTATGCAACAAATAAATGCAACCAACACACGCACGCACGCGTACGCTCACATTCACAGACGATATTAGAGAATCCTGAACGTTACTCTTAGCTGGTGCGTTTCCTCTTTTACGAATGAATATTGTCAGTGCCTGAGAAAACATTCCATTTTTCTTCTTCTGTATTTTTCAAGAAGCGGTCCATATTTATTTGCAGTTGAATTCATGTCACACTGATCAAACTAAGCCATTATTAAAACTTGAACGAGTCATTTGGGGTAACCAGCCTGTTTGTTTTTAATCATGACATGCCTTTTGAATCCACCCTGGGCCTGTAGTTTGATCTGTTTTTCTGAGGTTAAAGTCAGTCATTCCAAGTCAAATTCATAAAAAGAGTTGTTTTTACATGCCTGTGTCCAAAAGGTCAGCTACAGAAGGAACAAAAAAAGGCGAGGAGACAGAATCTTGAGGCCTGAAGTTGGCTTCAAATTTACTCTTTCAGAGAAACAGCTGGGGTTTTTCAGACCTTTTAGGGAATGAGCATTTCAGAAACTTTTATCTAAACAATTACTCCCTTTTGATCGGTTGATGCAGTTTATACCTCAGTGTTAAGCTGTAACCGTGGATTAACTAACACAAAGAGTAAATGCTAAGAAACTGGCTCCATTTATGGTGTTCTCACTCATGTCAAAATGTATGTGTTTATGTTGCATTTTAAAATTTACTTTGTTTTTAGTAACTTTATATTGATCTAGCCTTGCTGGGTAGTAAAGTGCTTCTAGCTTGGTATGGTATCATGGTAATGGTAGGGCTGACACTTCCTAATATCCCAGTGAGACTATTGAAAATGATATTCATAAAAGTGCTAGCTATTTACTGGTTTTCATGGAAGTGCACATATAGTAACACAAATGAAAGGCAGTTACTTTTGTTAGCCTGTTTTGGAAGAGAGAAGTGTCAATTGTGCTGGACCCCTCTGCCCTTTTGCCCTCTGGAAAAGTGGAGAAGGTGAAGTGTGTACAGATCTCAGCAGGGTCTTTCTCAAAGCCTCAAGGCTTTTACCTGCACAGGCAAATGCAGGGATTCCGCAGGGTAGCTATCAATCTGTACTTCTCGTCAGGCCAAAAGAAATCGGTCGCTGGCTGGAGACCATGTACAAATGTCTCTGTCTGCTTAAACCATCATCTGGGACCCTTGATTCTGCTCAGTTTTGTGCTTTACCGCAAGCCGCCTTCACACATGTATGTGTGCGCTCATAGATACACACACTTGTGCACAACCCCCCTCCTTGAGTTAGGCCGTGGCTTCTGGTCCCTGGATCACATATGTGTGAGGATAAGTGCAAAAGCAGATCCTGTGCTGGCCGTCCTTTCAGGCTCTCAGAGGAACTGACCATTTGATCTTGTTCTCATTGGTGGAGGGTCTAGAGTAGTGATGGCCTCGCTCATGGGAAATTGCTATTATAAGACCTGCTAGAGTTTACTGATTTATTGAAGTTGGCTCCCCACTTTTTTGCAATCCTTTCACTGGTTGTGCTTCTGCTAGTGATTGATGTATTAATTGCATTAATTTCTATTCTATTCTCTTAATTTTAAACATCACGTCATAGACCTGTATTTTCATTTCTTACTGTGCATTTAGGAAGTTTGTTCAAAAACTCTTGAGCTTCGAGAATGGCCAATAAATCCTCAGGTTTAGATCTGATAATCACTCACACCAAGTGTTACTTAATTGACTCTGAAATAGCTAAGTTTACAGCACCGATTATGTATTGATACACAGCTTTCTCTTCCTATCTCTCCCTCCAAACCGGATGAAGCTAATGCCAAAAATTATTTGCAAAGGTTTCTCAGGTCTGTTTATATGCAAAGGGTTTGAAATGCTTTTAATTTCCCTGGTGACACCAAGGCTTTTTCCACATTAGCTAATAGAGGCGATCAGCCTGCAGTGGTTTTGACTTTATCTGCTCTTACTGAGAAAGAGCTTTGTGAGTATTATCACCACATACGACTCTTTTGGGCTTATCTTCCACATGTCTTGGAAGAAAACTCTGCTGATGCCTGGCGCAAAGGCTCTGAATTGTGGGTGCAAGTGGAATGTGGGTCTCGGAAAACTCTGAGACATTTTAATCAAGCATATGATTTAGTTGTTCTCCCCATTTATGGGCAGGCATGCATGGCAGGCAGAGTTGTGGTTGGTTGCCATTATTCTGTCTGTTTGTTTGCATGCTTTACCACCTATTATACCAGATATTTAATGGAGACTTTACCCGCAAAAGTTTAAATGTCTGACTTTGGGAGTAATATATTTGTCAGAAGCCAGGTTAACATGCAGCTGTGCTGCAGGACATGTTGGAGCTCCCAGAGGAACATTCCTGCTTGGTTTTGTAACACAGATGTTCTGGAGCTGTCAGGGGTCAGTCCATGTCTTTTTTTCCATCTTCCTCATAAGCACACTTTTAAGAGCAAGAGGCTAAGCCCTCCTCACCTCTTAGCTACTGTATATTTCCTCTTTGAGAGGCTCACTCAGGGCTTTGACCACTTACAATAATGCTTGAGATTTTTAGTGAAGAGGATATTGATTGTGGGGGTGGGGGAGGGGGGCTGAATGAAGAGGAAGGTGAAAAAAGAAGTCATATCAGGTAACGTGAGGAAGGATGAAGCAAATAGGAAACAGTCAGGAGTAGAAGGAAGATAAGTGTGTAAGAATAGCAGTAGGGAAATAGCATATATGCAGCTATTGTATCAATCATTTCTCAGCAGGAGTATCTTTTCCTTTAAAGAAGAGCAGCAAATACACAGAAGACTTTTACCCAATGAAGATGTTTCCCATATTCCCAACTGGTTGAAGTTAGCCTGTGATCACTGCTGATAAATAGTTAATCTAATCACCTGCCAAGTATTTTTGAATGTGCCTGCCTGCCGTTTTCATATTCCAAGACGCAAACCATCTGGCCTGTCAGGTTGCAACTTCTGAGGACCGGGAGAGACTCTCAAGAATGGTCTTGATCCCATTGTGTAAATGCCTTTGTACCTCATCAGCAGTCTTTACATTGTGTGTTATAAAGAGGTGTATTGTTTTACAGAGTGCATACTTTCAGCTATAGGATGGGCTTGTCAATGTCATTTGAATGAAGATATGATGAAAAAGAAGAGGAGTAATGCTGAGAAGCTAGGAATCATCTCAGGCTTTAAAAAAAATCTCTCAGAAGGATGGTTGTATTACCTAAGCTAGTGTCAGTTTGTTCGTGACAGATCTCAGGTTCTTTTGTTATCATCAGAATAACTGGCTGTTACTGATACTCCACTCTTTGAGCGTTAAGTTTCGTGGTTAGCATCAAATCATACATGTACTGTATAAGTTGGAGATGGAAAATGTTTGTCTACGTCATCCCCACTGTAGACTGGTGACCTGTTCAGGGTGTGTCATTTGTTCTCTCTTGAATTTTCACCAATCACCATAAAGGACAACTAAACATCAGTCTAAGTCAGCCAAGTTTTGATGGTTGGTTGGTTGGTGGCAGGAAAAGGACAAGACATGGATGATGCTCAGACCACTTCTGTGCATGCAGAGCAGAATGGTGCACAATGCCCTGATGCTCTACATTAGTATATGATTTTGACCATTTTAAAAAGTAAAAAATAAACCAGTGTATGGAAACTCAACATATACAGCATTTTTAAACAAAATTGTCAGCCAGAAACAACTTGGTCCAATTGCACAGCCTTTTGCAAAATATAATGAGCCCCCAGGTCACCGGGGACCACTGAAGCACTTTGCTTTCACTGATTTACTGGATGTTTGAGCCATTTGTCTGCTCTCTGTCTCCAGATAAGGCCTTAAAGTGTCTTTCTCCTCATGCAAGGATGTGTGACTGAGGAGCCAAGCATTTATTCTGCCCATGTTGCTCATGAGCTATTTAAAGTTTATACGGATGTGACCATGCAGAGAGGTGACAATTTACAGGAAAAACCAACAAAGTCTTAGTTATGTCACCACAAGGCACCAGAATCGCTTCAGTTTGGCTCAGCATAAATTGTCTTGAGCTCTCCTGGAGAGCTGGAACATCTATCACCAAACATCAATGAGAGATTGTGTTTTTATGCTGATGGTGTCCAACATGTCAGTCCAAATCACCCTAGGTCAGGGTTTAGCATCAAGGTTTGCTTTCGCTTGCCCCATTAGGGACCCGGACTCAAATTTTACTTGCTCCTCACAGTTTGACTTATTCATTAGTGGTTATCAAATAACAAAAACGAAAAATGACATGTTGAATTCGTTGGTAAATGAATCTGAACAAGAACCACAAAACATCCTTGGAAATTTGAAATGGTATGACTAGCCCCCTTCCTTTTCCTCAGAAATGGCCTCGATGAGTGACTGAGTTCAGCTGGATTAAACTTTTCTGAGTCAAACTATTCAAAACCACAGTTTGATTATTTTTACAGTGTTTTTTTTGAGGTCATATCATCCAGGCCTGTGTATTTATGCTCATTAGTTCAGGTTTTTCTTTTAATTTGTCTCTCAGTATTTGAGCTTGCTCAAGCAAATGTGAAACTGGATGACGTGTGTGTCCTGTGATTGCAGATTGGAATGTATTTTGCATTTCAACGCGAGGCACAGTCATGCATCAGCAAGTGCCTCAGTCAGTCACACATTTCCTCTCAGAGTCACTTTACTCATTAAAGGATGTTTTCTTCTCTCACGTAGAGGAAACAGATTTTCCTCCCTTTCTTGCACTGGATCTCTCAAATTCCTCAGCTCTACTTCTGTTGAGGATTAAATATAATACATTTTCGAGTTAAGACATATTTGCTATAGGTCTCTCTCTCTCTCTCTCTCTCTCTCTCTCTCTCCCCCCTCTTGAAAGCTATCTGAGACTTACAGCAACTTACACTTCCAATACAACTCTGAGGATCACATCTTCACCTGGACTGTGGCTAGACTGAAGGGATTGCACTTCCCCTAAAACCCCTGGGCCTGGAATATGTGAGAGTTTATTGAACATCTCTATCCTGCAAAACTGAAGTGACAAGGGGTGAGAAAAATCTCTTATTGGTGAGTGATTTAGGTCAATGGTAAAACAGTGATGTTATTTCAGTAGAAATACATGCAAATTAATCAAGATGTGACCAATCAGAACATTGCATGGTGAATTATTGGTACTCACTGGCACATACTGTACATGCTTGTACAATGAGTTGTACAGTGTACAGGTGAATGCAAAATGAAAGTGTGCGTCAACTGCCCCTAATTAGCATAGTTAAATACCTCATCAATCTCTGTGGAAGAGCACAAGACTGCCGGGTCATGTGCACACATAGAAATCAAAACAACAACAAAAAAAGGACATATGACATGAGAAGACGGTGGGCCACAGACAGATACTCTCCGGTAGAGGGAAAGCTCCTGAAACTTAGTGAGCTCACACTAAGTAGCATCAGTAGTAGATATGATAAATTAATACCAGACACATACGTATGTGTTTAATTAACCACTAGATTGTGGTTGTTTTGTAGGGGGCAACCACAATCACAGGGGCAACCCCAAGGACCTTCAGAATACAGGCCGACGTAAACAACCAGCCTATCTTTGCCTTTATCACCTCCATAAAGGAGTTTATGTGATTGGTTTGGTTTCTTCGTCTGCAGGATTGCTTACAAAGTTAAATATGGATTGTCAGAAAAACTTAACCCCTCCTCCTGGCCCGGGGAAAAAAAACCCACCTCATTTTGACAGCCATCCGGATCAGGATACCAGAATGCATTGATGGATTCTTTGAGTATTGTAACTCACGCTATTGTATGAGAAGTAAAAACTAATATTTTGCATAATTATGATAATCAATTTCATTTATTTGTTAATTTCTTTGGAAATATTACATGTGAAATGTTATTTTGCATGCTTTTGGAAAGGTTTCACGCCATAAAGAATAGTGTCTTTTGTGGAATTACATATAATAGTGTGGGCTTTCGGCCTTGGTAGAGATCTGCACTCTCCAAGTGCATCTCTTTTTGGAAAGACAGCAATCTGGGTGTGTGATCAGCTTAGGGTTTGTCATGCTGGCACTCAAATGTACACGAGTGTGCTCTTGAGCGTTTATGGGTTCAGAATCATTGTAGAAACTGTGTAAGTGAGTGTTAAGAAAAAATATCTTCTTTAGATTGGTTGGTGAATGAGACCCAAAGTTCTGTCCTATACTGTTGAAAGGAAAGAGTCTCAAGGCCAAACACACTCTGCCTTTGCCAAACGAAATTCTACCTCCAGAATTGGTTTTCTAGGAGCATGTAAGTAAAACATATTGTTAAACTCAGTGCACTTTGAAACCCAGCTTCACTCTCCCTTGAGGTATTGCGCTGAAATTAACCCAGACTCTTCTGTAACTGAAGCTGTCATATTACATTCTTTTTTTGCCTGTGTGGATGTTTGGTGGAGCAGTAAAGTCTTATTGAATGAGGGATTTGCAGTGAGGTAACCAGTGTAAACAGTCTTATCAGGCAGACTGCAGGAGGACATGTCACTCATCTCCTAAGTGATCAAACCTTCTGTGTTGTGCTGGTATTTCCGACTAGCGATGCTGCTCCTTTCTTGAAGCTTGGATATTTGAGAGGTTGTGTACTGATGAGTACTACACATGCTTCATTGTTTTGGTTTTTGGGCAGAACTGAGAGGAGAATATTTTATTACAGTTTAGTTTTATTTGTTGTCCCTTTAACATTGAACTGGCTTTAATTATGTTTTAATCGTAATATCCTTCTGTAGCCAGTTTACCTTTGAACCCCTGAGTCAGATGGCCAGTTTGGGTTCAGATGTTCTCTATCTCTGATGGGTCTGACCACATGCTAAGGTCATACGTGACACAGCAGAGCTGCAGGGCTATTTAGCTCAGTCAGGGGCCATCAGCTTCAAAAGAGGAGGTGGCCAGAGGCTGACCTTTTTATGCTTCGCCTACACAATTATACCCCTTAGCTGCAAGCTGCGTTCGTCTGTGTCCCTTCATAACGGGTAAGCTAAAGGCCACTGTAGCTGCCATAGATGAGCCATGGCAGCTTTGCAGTGTCACGAAATTAAGCAAAGGTCAACAAGGTCCCACCTGTCAGGCACCCTGGCTCCATGACATATTCAAGCATCATTTATAGCCAATTTTGACAGCCCTAGCGTGCCTGAGGCTGAAATAGAGAGTGAGAGAGAGAGAGAGACGATCTAGGATTAGCGTGGGGGATATGAATGGAACAGTGCTTTAATTACGACTAAGCATAAATCTGCATTATTGTCTCCTCTGAGAGGAGAGAGAGAGGACTTCACTCACCACATGCATGGAAGGAAATACTCCAATATTAGCCCAAATAAGACAATACCCTGAAGAAGAAACTGCCCTGTAAAGAACTTTTTCTCATGGCCTTCACCCGAATGAAGTCATAGTCTGGAAAATATTCTCATCATTTCAGAGGGAAAGTTCGATGTGGGAGTATGAGTAAGGACTTAATGTGGACATGCTTCTTCAGTCATCAGTCAGACTCATTCTGTAGCATGTAAACTGGAACACGAATTCTTTGTACAACTCCTACAAACACCCCAGCGCAAACATTGTTCTACTTCGAATAAGGTCAATAGATCATTGAACCCTGTGTGGCTGTTGTCAGTGTATGTAATATATGTCTTCTATAGTTGCTTTTTTCATGAGTCATGTAACCTCACATGTAGCTCAAGGAGGGTTGGAATTCTGAAAGATGAGACGAAGCAACAAAATTCCCTTCAGGACAACAGGAACAAAGACCTTCATTTTTCACAGCTTTGTCTGAGAAACAAGTCAAATGTAGGCATGAAGACAAATGGGAAAGGCAAAGAAACACAAGAAGACAGGCAGAAAGAAAGAAAGGACAGAGTGAAATAGGGAGAAAGACAAGAAATAAATCCTTGTTCCTCCTCCGTAGTATGGAGTAAGATGTGGCACATCTCCAGCCTGCTTTTACCCTGATGTCATCTAAAATATCTCTGACCTCAGCTGTTGTCCTGCCTCGCAGGGTAACGCCAAACGATATGGCAACCAGATGACTGATTTTTAAAAGTATTCAGTGATGTAGTCTTATTTTGTGTGGAACCTCCGTACATGGTCACTGTAATTTCTTTGGTGCCCATTGTTAGTTGCAGGAACTAATGATCTTTGTGAGTAAAATGTGGATTTGTTGTCTTTTTTTTATCCTGAGGAAAAGCCCAATTCACCTAACAGCAGAGCAACAACAAACAAAAAAAAGATTAAAAAAAAATCTTGTTCAAATTTGTAAATTTGTGTTTTTATGCACACAGGGGCGGTTACTGTTGAGAGTCTGAAGATGTACGCAGACAGCGTGGAACTTTGGAACTTGTCTGTTCTGTAATGTAAACAAGAATGCTCTAAGTGGCAGCTACCTGTTTTGTGTGGTACACATGAGCACTTATGGTCAAGTTGCGAATATTTTGTCTTTGTGGGTATTGTTAATGAGGGGAAAGATTATGAGTGTAGTAGACTGGCCGTGACTAGGTTTCCTGTTAGAGGATGTAACACACACATATTCCACTCCACTTCCACTGCTGTAATCTCTGAGCATTGTCTTCTGTGTCTTACCAGTGTGGGTTGTTAAAGTAAAACTTTAAAAGACAGGACTGACCAAAAGTAATGCCTCTCAAGTACTCACTAATGTGTGTCTTCAGCTGACTTTTTTTCTTTCCTAGATTACGTTGTTGTGTTTCCAGAATGCAGGAAGAGCCAGCCATGTATGTTTAGCTTGAAGCTAATGGTTATTTATGGCTAACAGGAGCTACAGCAACAAATAGCAGTAAAAACTACCCAAACATATCAGTTTATAAAATCTCATTTACATCCAGTTTGGTGCTATGTGAACTAGCTTCGGTGAGCGTGAGCAGGTTGCTTCAACTGAATGCGCCAGCTGGTCACACCCAGCGCTACCGTGCAGGAGCACTGCAATGAAAGGTTGTAGTTAAACGTTTTTAGTTCAAATCGATGTGTTTGTGCATTGCTGGGCGTATGGCTCAATAAAGAAGATGTGGAGTATGAGTTTGTAATCAAAAAATTTTGGACTGTTTAGCTATTGTTTTGTTGCTGTAGCTGTTGTTAGCCATCAGTCGCCATTAGCTTCAAGCAAAGTAAACGTGACTGGCTCTTTCTGCATTCTGGGGTCGTAACGGGATGCAGTAGTGGCAGAACGTCTTCATGAGCTTAAGACACATTTAGAGTACACGAAATGCAAAGTAAACTTTTTGGGTGGAGAATTAATTTAAATTGTCATTGTTTTTTGTTATTCTCTCTTGTTTCCTACCTTCTCTCGTGCAATCTTTCACTACCATATCATCTTTCGTGCTTCTCACACATTCCTCCTCCTGCTTAAAGTTTTTCCTCCCATTGTTGTCCACACCCTTCATTCTTCCTCTCTGCTCTCTGTCCACTTCATGCAAATGTTCTGTTGTACTCGATGAAAGGCTCTCCAGTCTTTCTTTACAGAGACTGTATCACTGAATCACCAGTCCGTTGGTCCTTTTATGGTAATGATCCAAAGAGCTCCTGCTTCATCAGACAGATGTTTAGCTGGTGATTTATTGTACCTCCTCCTTATCTCAGCCCTTGGGTTTCACTTGGCCAGCGCATTGCACACCTTCTCAACTGGAGTCAGCATCTGTGTTTACAGACTGTTGTGAGTGATGTGGGCCCAGATGAACCAGTTATCACACACAGGCAATCTTTGTAGAACTGGGAAATGCAGACCTTTTCCAGTTACCCCTACACCCGATGAAACCAGCTTGACAGTAGGACTTGGAGGATATAGAAAGATGAAAATCTGAGTCAGGACATGGTCTGACTACATGTTTACATTGATAATCCTTCCAGCACAATGGATGAGTGTGTGTTATGGGTGTCTCTCATTAGACCTGGACAGTGTGGTGGAGAGGAGATAATACCAGCTGAGTGGCAGCAACTCAGGTTTTTAAAGGATCTATGTGGTAAACCACACGCTATTTAGGTTATGTATAATCTGTAGAATCTGGGTGGATTAGGAATTAGGATTAAACTCTTGTATGTCTTTATTATAGGTGTGTCTGGTGTATTTATTGAAAGTGTTGTAAACAAAAAAATGAAAGCTGCTGTGGGTGCATGCGGGAGCATTGCATGTTTGCGTGTCGGTATGATGCGTGTTGCTGGAGGCCGTGTAAGAGCATCGACATTAATTTGACAGCGTGTAATCGTGATTTCACTTTTCTGGTTTCGGTCTCTTTGCCATAACCAGAGATATGAGGACTCCAGGACACAAAAACAAACACAACCTACATTGATATCTGGGGTCAACCAACGGCTGCCAGGAGGGGCTTAGAAGAAAAAGGCACTTCACACAAACACACACATACAAGGACTTACAGTATAGAAACCGGGAACCGGTTAATGATTAAAAGCTGTACATTAGGATCAGTGAATCCATATAGGAAACAAAGGATTAGAGCCTTTTTTACAGATATGGATATATGGATATACTAAGACATCCTTTAGTGGAGTCTGTCCCATCCAGTGTGGAGTTTTGTGCAGATGTGATTAGGGAGCGTGAGATGGATTCTCCTGTTACTTCTGTAACTCAAAAGATTAGAGCATGTGTTATATGTCAGTTTAAAAAAATGTGCTAACAGGCTGGAGGCTTTGCCTGCGTATACATACACCAATTTTGTATGTGTGTGAGAGACAGAGTCAGTGGAGCAGGTGTCAGGTGGAGTGACAGGAGGCAGCTGGGAAATTAGAGGATTTCCTCTTTGTAGCAACGGCCCGATGAACTTCCACTTCCTACACGCTCTCTCAGACAATATAGATTTCAATTCTGGGACGAATAATAAATCTTGCCATCATACATGTATTTTGCAAAAGCTGAGTGAGTGTCTGACTGCCATCAAATGCTGCAACAGAAACGATGCACGCAACAAGTGGCCCAAGCTTTCCCAGAATGCATTTCATATCAGCAGCAACAGCAAAATCTCAACTATCTTGCCCCATAGTATTTTAATATTTTAGCAGATGATAAAATAAACATTTAGATTTCAAATATGTGGTCAGTTCATCTAAGTAAAAGCTGTTGCAATGTTTTTGCATGAGACAGGCAAGCCAACCCTTTACATCGACAGGAGTGATGTACAATGCAATATTTCTCTGCAGTCCGTTGATAGTTTCTCACTTGTCTTCTTTCCATCAGTGTATTTTAATGCACATTATGGCACCAAATTTTTTTGCCTTTTTGAAGGAAGAAAGATTCTACAAAATGGAAGATAGAAACCCCTCTGAAGCAAATCTTAACTCAATTGACTGAGTTAAAACCGAGCTGTCTCTGTTGCCGGTGTTCTTCTAGATATTTCCAAACTTTTCCAGAGTTCGTTTGAAATTCACTTTACAATTATATGGAAACACTTGCCAACATCATGTCAGCTGAGTGGGTAACTGAAGTGACTCAATCCCTTCATCACCAAACTAATGCAGTTCTGTCCTCTATCTGTTTCTACACTTGCTGGGGGAACTGGAACCCCAAATGAAACATAAAGGACGTTGTTTTCTCACCACAGCACAGAATTTCTTCCGTCAATTCAGTCGCAAAGAAAAGCCCAGGCACTGTGCCCGGGTTTTATAATAGCAGGGAAAACACTGGATGGGCAATGAAAGAGAGGGATAATGGAGGGTTAAAATAAGCATATAAAGAGAGGGAGGGAAGGTAATAGCACTGTTTGTTTTCCACATCAGTCCTGTCAGAGTGGATTGCCCCAATGGGAAACCAGTCCCATATCGTCAAACAGCAGTGTGTACAATTACCACTCTGTCTGTGATTTTATACTTCTTCTGTCTATCAGTGCAGTTGCTCGTTTTTCTTGATGCATTTTCTCTCCTGCTGTGCTATTGCGTTTACACAAAGCTTGTCATTCTTCTAGTCATCTGTTCTTTATGAGTGATGTCACACACCCACACACACAAACACACATGTGCTCTTTCCCTTTCTTCTCAGCTTATGTTGATCTGGAGTCAGTCAGGGTCACTTGACCTCCTGTGTCCTGCTCAGATTAGTTGCCATTATTATCACACTCCATTAAACTTCCATGGAGGGTTGAGATGGCAGGAAGTCAAGGACCCAGCTGTCACCTCTGTAGTCTCATCTATAGATCCCAAAGCATTAGGCTTCAGGTCAATACAGACTGACACACTTACAAACAGACACGTGCACGGGGCTTGTGTGCGATACTACTCTTGATAAAAATGACTAGAGCATGGAGCTTTTCAGGGAAGGCTCAGAGGCTCATCTTGTTTGTTTTCTCTCCTTTACTATTTACTTTGAGGGAGGACATGGCCGGGCTGGATGTGCGTTTACAGCCTCTGGTTTCGGTGCAGGGATGGACACATGGCTGGTAGTCAGATCCAATGTACTTATCCTCTCTGGCATCAGTGGGCTGACGCACGTGTTATTAGTTTAAGGAAGAAAGGCCTCGCAACAGCCTTAAATCATTATCTTGTAAGTAGTGATGCCTGGAACTGAGGAAGTCACCGCTATATCAAATATATCAGGAATGGCGCACAGTTTCTGTGTGTCATGATGATTTTTTTTCTAAGTGTCCACATCATGTTGAGATCGCCGGATTTTAGGAACTAGACAACGCAACACCTTTGGGTCAAAAAGTTCAGAGCTAAGACTTCCTTGTTTCTTGCTCTGTGTCCTTTGTTGTTCCATCGCTCTTCCGAAATGTGACAGATCCTTGAACACATACTGACACCTGACAGCCCAGCTGCAGGTGTCCTCCCATGCCTCGTTGCACCCTCTCTCTCTCTCTCTCTCTCTCTCTGTCTCATTTCATGTTATTTCCTTCTGCAATGATGATCTTATGCAGACAAACACTCATTCTTGTCTTGCTTTGCTAGTCTTGTGAAACCTGGGCCTGACCGGAGGATGCCAGACCGTCAATACACTGCTCTCCTTAAATCAAGGAGAATCAAATCAATTTACGACAGCTGCTCTGACAGTCAACCCCCCCCCCCCCCCCGCCGCCATTCTCGTCTCTTCCTTTCGCTGTTCTCTAACCTGTCTGTCCTGCGTAGCTAGTTTCTCCGGGTGTTGCTTGAGGCATGTGGATTTTTTTTTACCCCCCCCCCCCCCGCTCTGTTTTCTAAACAGAACTGTAGAAAGCGATGTCAGAAAGACTCAATAGAAATTTGAATGTGACGAATCATAACAAAAACAGTTAAGTTTTCTGTAAATTGCAGTCTGTGACACTGAGAGGAAATTATATCCCTTAAAATTGAAACCAAAATTGCCCAAAACATTTCCTGAATTGAAAGTGGGTCACTGCAGCAGTGAAAATATGAGAAGAATGCATGAAGTGGAATGAAAGGGGCACCAGCTCAAAAACAAGGTAATGCACCAAATGAATCATTAAAAAAAAAAAAAAAATCAGTTTAGAGCTTCGATATCTTTGTTTGGTTTGCAATGAGGTCTCATTTTGCTGATTCACCGATCCACACATTTACAATGCGCATGTGCCATGAACAAGATTGTGGAGAAGGAACGAATGGTGTGCATATATGTTCATGGCATATTAACGCAGGATCTCACAGAGGAGAACTTCTTCTCTGAGTTGAGATTTAAATTTTACTGTTATGTTAGAATAATAATGCACCGAATTAAAACTGTGGGCAGCATTAGACACAGGCAAAGCGTTAAGCTGTCATCCTGTTGATTCGGTAGAGCAACACAGTTTTGAACCCTCAACACATCTGGACTCTGTGTGACGCATCAGACTGCTCTATGTGGAGGAACGATACATGACAGGGCTGTGCAGTTAATTGAAATGTAATCAAAATCACATGCTGCAGGAAGGCACTGTACTTGTTCAAGGTTCATTTGTGTGTCGAAACACTGTTTGAAATTATCCATTGTTATGCTGCAGGGAAATATTCTACAGAATAAACTCAAAAAAATCTGTATCAAAATAAACTCTTTTGATACAGAATCACGCAAAAACACCTTTTAATTATTTTTCAATAAAAATGAGAAGAAATAGATAGAATTAACAAGCAAAATAATCTTTATTTTCAAAATTGTGCAGCTATAAAGTCAGTTAGGCCCTGCCCAGACTGTACAGGAACACAGTTCATGTATCGTGTAAAGCTAAGAACTGGAAAATGCCTAAAAGCTGCTGGGTGGTGAGATGCCCTACCTACAGCTTAAAGAACCCAGAACAAGGTTGTTTTTTTTTAAATTGCTTATCTAAGGAAAAAAACTGAGCCTTTAAGGGGAGGAAAGTGGTTACAGGTGTCAGTCTGCCAACATTTTGTCACTCCTAAACCAAATATAAGAATGCCAGTTTCAGGCAGCTACATTTGTCTTAGTTAAACAAAAGAATTTTGACAGGATACTGTACAACTTGTGTCAGAGGGGAATGTGGATACTCCAGAAAACTGCTGTATTGTTATTATGTTTTCGAGCACCTTAGCCAGCTACAGTTGCTTGTTAGCATGCAAACCATGAGTGCTGACAGTCTAGCATTTTCTATGGCAGCAGGCCATTTAGGTCTCCAACAGCTAACAACCTCATAGTATATGTTGTAGCTTGATAAAGGCATTATTATCTTAAAGTTATCAGTACATACGCCCTTGGTTACATTTACAAGCGCTGATTATTTGCCTCCTCTTACATCAGAGTATGACATGTTGCACTATGGACGAGATGCTATAGCACAGAGCTAATGTAAAAGAAGAAGTAATTCTAACAGCGGCCCTCTGGTAGACTGTTCAGAGAATTTGAACGATGTCACATGTAATAAATCCCACCTTCTCTTTTCCATCAGCCATGCAGGGCAGCTTTAATGAGAGGATGGATGGGATGTTTCATTCCAAAAAGAGCTCTGTGTTAGCAGCAGAGGCCATTAATGTGGGCGTGAATCAATATAGAGGAGTAAATAGAGTTGGCTGACATGACATATGTTGTTGCTGAGAGTCTGCCAGTGATGATTTATTCTGCACTCTGAAATTAAAGTTATTCATTATCCAGGGTCATATCAAATGAGATAAGATGTTTTGCATATGTCCACATTAAATATGATGGATCGGATATATCACACCATCTTTGCTTCGACAGCATGAAGCCTATTCCTATTTGGTAGCCTCATGCTGCGTTGTATTTTAAGTCCAACCTTGTGTGAGTGTAATTTTTTTAAAGTCCTCGTCTCTACCAAGAGCTCCTTCCTGGTAACTCACTAACACGTCCCTCCCTCTCCGTATCCACACACATTCTTCCCTTAACAGGAAGGAGAAAGGAAACAAAGAGACTACTTCCTGTACATGTAGCCAGCATTCTACACAATAGAGCAGGAAGTGACTGGCAACTGTAAGAGAGGCCACGGAGTGTGAAGGAAAGATAAAGTAGTCTGTCCATCCTATAAACTGCACTCTTTCCCAGCTCTCCACTTCTACTCCCTGTCATTTTCCATCACCCCATCTGTCACTACTCGACCTGCGTTTGTTTGTTTTTGCTTCACTCTCTTTTCAGAGAGGTTTCGGGCGCATCCCTTTAAACCTAAAGTCACAGACTAACCACGTTTCTCAGTGGCTCGTGGTTCTCTTACCTGCTTTAGACAATTTTTAGAGTCTAGTGATGCAGAGTGGAATATGTTAGGGATGGGAAGTGAAGTATAGGATTCATTGTGACTGACTGTGACTTTCATAGATTTTTTTTTTTTTAGGTGTCCATACTTACAGTAACTTACTATTTACATTTTACAGGTACTGTCCACATTGATTTTAACACAAATATCCACATTTTCTTCTCTTCCTTATCTGTTAAAAACAGCTTTTTTATTTTAGTTTTGACACAGAAAAGCTCAAAAAACTAAATAAAAGTTGTCATAAGAGAAATGCAATTTAGTTTCAGGGGGCAGAAAACTTGTTTACATGCGTGTATATCGAAACATATAAATGAAGAAGATATTAGCCATATTGACTTGTCAGAAAGACGAACTGAGATGAGCCAGGGACACTCAGGTGTGCAGACAGTGTTTGAAAATCAGTGAAGAAAGTGTAAAAACAAACTTTTTACTTCATCTATTTTGGTACATTTTATAGGTTGAGCCAGTACTTTTGCTTTTATTTTTCTTCTTTTTTTTCTTTTTTTTTTTACACAAGTATCAGTACTTACCGATGTGTACTTTTGCTACATCTGCAGCATACAAATAAACTTGTGACTCTGTGATTTCTGTTATTTTAGTCCATGGTTCTATGATCTGTGAATGCTGGAAAAATCATTCATTTTCAGTACATTTACTCCACGTCGAGCGCTGTCACCCTGGTGACCTTTACTTTGGTATGGATTTTTGGATGGCAAGTTACTCAGGGTTGGTGCTTTAAAAGCTTGAAGTTTTGCTTTGATTGCGCAGCCAAAAGTAAAAAACGGCATGGAGAAAGCAGTCTGAATGCAGTTCATCAAAGATGAAGGTTGGAGGTGTTTGCATGCTGGGTGTACTTGCAGGCTTCATGTCATTTGATAGAGAAAAGTTACAGCAGGGAGAGATAGAGAGAGATATATGGAAACTAAGACAAGCCTACCACCTCCTGACATGATTCATCATCTTTTCCCTCCAACTTGTCCACTCTGTATGATTTCAGGGCCCCAAACCTCCCTAGACATTTCTCTTGGGAGGCAGATCTTGGGAGGCAGATCTTTACTCAGCTCATAACTTCAAACTGCAACCCCCCCCCCGCTGCGCCTTTCCTCTTCTTCCTGTCAGCCTCCTCAATCCTCTTCCCTTATTTGTATGGTCTCATTTACTTTGTCCAATCAATATATTTTCCCTCTCTCTTCCCATCTGCACTCTATCTCTCAGCAGCTCCTCTCTTTCCTGCCCCCTCCCTACTAATTTGTTCTCACCCCTCCACCTCTCTTTCAATGAGTCCCACCAGTCCAGAGACTTCAAAGCTCCCCATTGCAGCAGCCGTTCACCCAGGCGAGCCAGCAGGCTGGTTTCATGCCAAGGCCAGGTATCCTCAGGGGAGAATCCATAGCTGCATGGAAACACTGCACCTTATCTGACTAAGGGAGTGTGGAAAAGTTAACAAGAGAGAAAGAATGAAGAAAGTAAACCTCTGTTTGAGATAGGCTATAATCTAGAGTGACTAAGCGTTCTTTTTTTGGAGACATCTTTCTCAAAGTCTCCATCCTTCCCATCTATTTTTAGAAGAGCTTCCTATTTTCAAGGAAACACCATAAAACCAGTTCTGAAAAGACAACACAATATGTGCAAGCCAGTCAGCACTGAATGGCATCTAATTTAATAGCCACTGAACTACCGCATAATATCTCCCTTCAGTCAAGATTGTATGGCCGATTTAACCATGGGTCTCTGCAATGACATGCTTTCATGATCAGATTTCCTGTTCTGCTTCCTTCTACGCTCTGTCAAGTTCCTAAGCACTTTAAAAATAGAAGAAAAGCATAGTTTTAAAGCTAAAATATGTCCTACTTTTGCCAACTTGCTTGTTTAACTTCATCTTCTATTTAAAGTTAAGTTTAACCCATCTCAGTCTGCACATATTATGGCAGTTTTTGAATACTTTTACTCACAAAAATGATGTTGCTGCTTAATAAAAAAGAGATCCGCTCCATTTTACATTGTCTTTTATTCATTTTATGCCTTCGCAAACAGTTGGTGGAGCTGCAGGTCAGGGCAGTACCGCTCTCTGCTCAACAGCACATTTAGAGGATAGCGCTAAATGAAAGAAATGCACAAACACAAAAATATGGAGACCCATTATCAACCCTGCTCAGTAACGCCAGCAGGTCTGTCAGTGTGCACCCCTGTTCACTCCGAGGTGACCTTCAATCAGAGGGTGCAAGGCAAGCATGCAGCGTGCTACACAGATTAGTTCAGCCTGAGAAGGGCCATGCTGTTGTATTAGCATTGTAAATGTCTCGGAGGAGAGGTCATTCTCTTGCTGCCTTCACTGTCATGTAGGCACAAGGAAGAGCAAAAACCTGTCACTCACCTTCCATCCCCATCCCCCTGTGTCACTTCCACCCTTCCCACTTCCAGTCTGCACACTCAGCAGCAGCATTAAAGGATATGTCTCGTATCTGGGGGAGTGCTAATGTCTTGCTTTAATGCCATGAGCACACTAGAATTTCATTCTGGGATTTTCATGCTTTGAAAAGTGTTTGGATGTAGAGTGAAGTGGCAAAAACTGCTTAAAATTGTAACTGCATTCATTTCATGGTAAATCTTGCAAGTGAACAGTAAATGACACATGAAAGTGGTCTACATCAACTGAAAGCTGGGACTCAGATTTTAAAAGTGACCTTAGATACAGTTCAGTACTGTTTGCCATGTCTTTTTAGTCACAAATCTGTAAAACACATTGGGTGCTTGGCACATTTTAGTGCATGTACAGTAAATGATGTTCATCACCATGGGTAAAACTACCCAAATTTTGATTTGGTGCAAAATATAACTTGAGAATTGATCAAAAAAAGAAGGTCAGACATCCCTCCAAATTAATGCATCGAGACACCAGGAGCTTGAGGGAAAAATCACAATTTTTTTTTTTGTTAAACCCCAGGGATAAAGTGTTGGAAAAGCTTGAAAATGTACCTTAAGAATACAATAAAGTTCTTAAATTTGAGTGAAGAAAAGGACACTTTCAGCATTTACATCCTTTTGAGCCACAGCAGGAACATCAATGAGAAAGTCCACCTAGATACACATTAAAATTTCTAAATATTTTATGTTATTGCTGTTAAAAATTTAGAGGATTGTGAAGGTTTGATGGAGGTGTCTGCTTTCTGAGAGTTTTCAAAATGTATTCAGAATGCCTGAAATAAATGTGATTACTAGATCATACATTAGATAATAAATGAGATTATCATCTCAGTTCTCAAAGTGTAAATACAGTGGGGTTGATGATGATATTTATGGCTACCATTTGGCTCGATAGGTGAAGAGCCTGCTATGTTTGTCAGCCATTGCTCTTGGCTCGTGCTGCTGAGGTAAAGTGATTGCTTTTTTATAGCTTGGCCTTTGTTAAGAGAGCTGAGCATAGACTTGAGCCTCATTAAGCGCCCACTCATTAGGAAACACTCACATAAAAAAAAAAACACTGTGATACATGACTACAGGCATGCTAGTGCTTCTGATGAAGACACACAAACACACACACACACACACACACACACACACACACACACACACAGAGTATATAACACAAAAAATTTCACTCAACATGACAGCTGATTCGGAGACACAATCACTTCAGTACACTGGAATGATTCTGTTAACAGCCAGAAATCTGGACCTCATTGGTTATTCATCAAATGATTCTTAGATTTCATACAGTCGACTGGAAAATAGAATAGAGGGACACCAGCACATACATAATGAAGGTATACATCTTTTTTTTTGTGTCAAGGGGGGGGGGGGGTGATCAGTACAGTGGAGGGCCTTGAGAAACAGTACTGGAGAGGCTACACATTGTTGTAGCACCCTCTGATGGACAGATTCAACAAAAGCCCACCATTGCTCAACCCTTTGCATGCTTGTGTGTGAGAAGGTGCTGTGTTGTGCCATTATAACCTTGGCGGAGTCTTATTGTCTCTATCACAGTTAGTCCAACAGCTAATATGAGTCCATTACAGCGACATGGATGTGGTCGTTGCTCGAGCTCTCATCCCACCTCAGGGCCCTTTTTCTGTGAATATGTATGACTTGGATGTGTTTTAAAATGTGTTTGTGTGTGTGTGTGTGTGGGGGGGGGGGGGGTAGCAGTTGTGGTTGCAGCGCCACTGACTAATGGACTCATTAGATCAGGAGCTGTGCACATATGCTCCAGCTGGACTGTTTCCTCATACTACCTCTGCTCTTGTTAATGCTCTGCACTGCTTACTGTGTGCGTGCGTGCATGCATGCATGTGTGTGTGTTTGTGTGCATGTGTAGGGAGTGGATCTTTGTCACACGTATACAAATCAGTCCAAGTGATAACAAAAGTAAGTAGGCCAAGTCAGAAGAACCAGTATAAATGCGATTAAACTGTAAAAGAACTCCACTCACCTGGATGTGTACACACACACACACACACACACACACACACACACACTAAATAGAGATTTTGTTTGTTCTTCTCCTCTAGTAAATGTTTGTCTGAAGCAGAGCAGGTGTTGCTGCCAGACCAGGCCTTGTTAACATGCGCCAGGTCAGCGCTGAACTGTGTTAAAATTTAAAAGGCTTACGTCCTGCACTGCGAGAGCTATCACTACTCTACTTAATTGCAAGAGTGCTACAGAGGAACATAGTTCAGCTGGTTGTGTGGCTGAGAAAGTGAAAGCACAGCACTGCTGAATCATAGATGAGCAATCATGTGCATACGAGAAAGATCCCCATGAGGGCAAATGAGGTTGTGTAGATAGGTTCCTAAAGATAGCTTCAACAACCCTTTCTAATTTAAGTTTTCCTGTCAAAATGAATTTACTTTAGTAGGCCTTCAAATATATGTCTATTAGTTCCTTATCCAGACTCCACTTACATATGAGGGGGGGGGGGGGGGGTGTCACCACTGTATGGATAGACAATGACATAGAGATAAATTTAGCAGTGTCATAAGGACAAAGATGAACCAGGTCTGGGCAGAGGGAGGGGAGGCGTTGTTAGAGTTGTGTGGAAGAAGATTTGAAAGGCAAGCAGAGACATCGCGGTTTGCTGTTGAAGACTTCCGGGGGAGATCATGTTTATTGCAGTGAGGTTAATGTTGAGGTTTATTTCACGCACGAGTCTTCTCTCTCTCTCTCTCTGTCTCTCTCAATCACCCTATCTCTCTCTCTCTTTCTGTCTCGTAACAAAAACCCAAGGTTACTTTTACTTTTGCTCTCTGTCGCTATGCAGATGTATTGACTTTGCTTATCAACTACACTTTGTATCACTCAGCTTCAACTTAAGACATTTAAGTGCTCATGAGAACAGCTCAGGGCTCCTGTCCAAAATGAGGGAAACACACACTAACAATAGGTACTCATAGAAATTATAAGCTGCAAGTAAAATCTTAAAGTTAAGTTTAATCTTCTTAGAATTTCCAGTTGTACTATAGTGTCCTTCTATGATAAATGAGTGATACGACTTCTAAACGTGATTTTATTTTCTTTAACATTATTTCATTTACCACTACTATTTTAATTGTTATTATGATATATTTATACATGGTAATTCTCTCGTACTGTCACTAATGTAAATATGCCAAAAAAAACGGAAGACACATAAATTAACTGTAAATGTCTGTTTACAGAATATTTCAAGCAATTGAAATCATATCACACATCATTTGAAATGAGAATGTCCTCTGGGGGAAAAAAAAATCCAAATTAAAAGCAACTTCCCTAAAAAAAAAAAAAATAGTGGATCATAATGTGTTTCTTGCAAACAAAACCTCCTTTTTCCAATAATGCCATGAGAATGGCAGTTAATGAACATGCGCGCAGGGACAGTATTAATCTTATTAATTGATATGAACAACATTAAATCAGATCATTATTTATGTAGCAGGTGAAGACCAACACATTACCTATAGTCTGCTAGCATGGATATAAAACTAGTGAGTGAGACACTCACGCTCTCTCTCTCTCTCGCTCTCTCTCTCTCTCTCTCTGTAAAAGCAATGTAAATCTGGACAACTTCACATCAGCACTAATGACAAGAAATATCGCACCTACAGTATGTTCCACTGTTGAAAAAGCCTTCACACAGACACACAGTAATACTTTTATGTGATCAAACACTGATGTGGGCTGCCCTCCAAGGCCTGGTCATGAGTCACAGGCGACGAACAAAAGGTAGCGCAGCTTGTTAGATGTGGAATAGTGCTAGTTAACTCTTGCGTCTGACATATAGATTCACTAACAAAAGCACAGTTGGGGGTGATAGCCTGCATCTCTAATACCACTAAGTGTATCTGTTTGTGCACTCTGTAACTGGATTGCCACGGTGTCCATGTGTAGATGTTTAGCTGTTTTGTGTTTTCATGCTAAAACAAGCCCATCTCTCTCCCACCCTGCTATCCCTCACTATAGCAAAAGTGTTTATGTGTGTATATGCAAGGAGCTTAATGGCTAAGCTGCTGAAAACATGGTCATTCATATGGTAATCACTAGGCAAAGAAGAAGACAATAAATCTCTCCACATCCTCAGAGACCATACAGAATTGAGCAAAACCCACAGGATTGGGGGGGGTTCAGATGGGGGCACCATCCCACTCGTATCTCAAACACACTACCTCAGTGAGTCTGGAGGTCTCACCATGAGGGTACATTTAATGCTGCCTGAGCTGCCATGTAGATGTGAGCTACAGCCAGGAGCATAAGTTGTGTTTAACAGCTCCCTGAAGCAATGCGGAGCAGTTGGTCTGCATCCAGCCAGTGCGTCTAAGCGCACTGAATAGCATCTGGACAATAGCAGCAGATTCCCATCAGGGTAGGCTGTTCTGTGTTTACTATTTTTGAATGGAGACAAATTAGATTGCTAGGTTTGAGAATAGAGCTGTGATGCTCTGAATGGAGGCCACTACTGCCGCTTGAAATTGTGAATGAAGAACGAAACTATCCGGTACACGGTGCGTTTAACAGTGGGATAGGTTGGAATATTGCGAAGGTTACTCATTCGCAGCTAGTTAGCAATTCTGCCTCTTTGTTACTTGGATGTATTAACCAGTTGACAGATTGCTGTGGCTCCAGAAATCATTTATAGGCATACCATCAACTCTGCAGCATAAGGAAAGGTCAACCCTCCTCTGTTAAATATGTAAATATCACAAGTAGTGCATCGCAGAAGCTGGAGAAGAGACAGAGTGGTGTGTAATGGTTGCAAACACACTGATACATGTCACTCAGTCTTAACTGTAAGGCTCTGCAGTGGTCACACCTGTCACACAGATGTCCAGCTCTGGTGACACACTCAGGAAAAAATGTGATGGGCTCTTGCATCTTTAGACCTTGCTGCCACTTATTTTTCTCATCAGTGTGTTGATTCGATGCTAGATTAATATGGGAAAACCAGTTGAATCCACGGTGAATCAAATTGTGTATTCATGAGGGGTTTTTTTTTTCTTCCTTCAGGAGCATAGCTTTTGGTTTTGAAAACTTTTTTTTTTTTAAAAACAGCTGACGTTAAAACTTAAAAAAAAAAAAAAAAAGTGCCTGGAAAATGTAATGGAGTTTCCAAAGAAACAAAGATTCAAGTGCGAACATAAAAAAAGAAGTGCTGAAGTACAGTTAGTAAATGTACTTTGCTACTGTCCGCTGTGTTTAACGAGTGAACGTCAGGCTGAGAGAGTGGGGGTGGTTCAAAACAGACGGTAGGTTTGGTGTTATTACTATCAGTAAGTAATGAACGTCATTAGTACAACTTGGTTACTCAGCTTTTATGAAGTCAATTTAATTTATGGAGCACCTTATCTTTGCAAAAGGCCACCCAGAGTCCTTCACGGAAAAATGCAACAAGAGAAGTAAGAACACAAGCAGTAGAAAGAATAATAGGCAGAATACAGTGAAGAGTGAGAAACGGGAAAAGAGTGGAAATATAAAGCAGTTGTAATAAAATAAAATGATTTGAAAGAGATTGTGACGAGAATGCAGTTTGACAAAAATAAAAAAAACATTGCAATGACACAAATGACCTTTTTCCAAATTTGTTTTTTTCTCAGTTGTTAATTGCTTTGGATAGCTGCTATAGGTGGATAGGCTAATGATACTGTTAGCTGGTGTTAGCAACCACAGAACAAACCTTTAGTTTTTAGTTTAACATCTTTGTGACTGTTACAGTAGGTGCCAATAATTTCTTGGCTCTGTTGCCATGCTGGTGCCAAAAAGTTGTCGAGTGCAACTTTAATTTCATTTGAGGACTGTGGTTACTTCAGACGTTCGACTCCTGGTCTCCGAAGTGTCTCTCCGCCAGATGCAAAATAAACATTAACGTGCAAGGGAAGTTGACCTTGCTAGAAAGAGTCTGTAGAGATCTGATCTGATCAGGTTGGTGAGATGACAGATTATAAACCCAGTGTTTTTGTCTTTTTTGCCATTAGTTTGAGTGGTCGTGATTTTGTCACCGTGGGTGAGAAGAAATGTTTGCACATCATGAGTTGTTGGATGAGAGCCTGAACAGCAGCACATGACTCCGTTTGAATGAAACAGAGATGAATACCTTTGGACTGGAGCCAGACCCATCGCTCTCACACTCACACAAACACATACAAACTGTTTATTTGCAAGAACCCTATTGACACAGCTACTGCCCCCTGACGCTTACATCACAAGTATATTCTAAAACTTCACCTACTCTTAAAGTCAAACGTACAGCCCAGTGTGGCTCACAAAAATGTCCTCGACTTTTAAAAATACCATCACTCCAGGGTTCATGTGTACAGATGGACTTCAATTAAATCTACATCCCACCTCAGTCAGACTCCATACTTTCACCTTTCACCCAACCAGTGACCTCAGGGTGTGAAGGTTGTGTGTTTATACATGCCAGCCCACTCTCGAGTTGATGTGTATCTATAACTGGTGCAAGTAGCTCTCTCTCTCTCTCTCTCTCTCTCTCACTCACACTCTCTCTCTCTCTCTCTCTCTCTCTCTCTCTCTCTCTCTCTCTCACACACACACACAGACTCCTTTGATGTATGTGCATACAGTATCAGTGTTTATTAGTGACTGTTAATTACGGCCCCCCTCTTGTCTGCTCTGCAAATCAGTGCACAGCTGCAGGGTCCTGTGAGTATGCCGGCACTGCATCTAATGTCTTATTATTCTGGCTGTCTGTCTGCTCACCAGCCATACAGAGCCCCGGGGATGGAGGGGGATTTTGGGCTGTGTGTGTGTGTGTGTGTGTGTGTGTGTGTGTGTGTGTGTGTGTGTGTGTGTGTGTGTGTGTGTGTGTGCGTGCGCCGATGTGATGAGTGTGTGATGGATTAGCAGAGTGGGAATGGAGGGTTCGTTCAGTCTCCTAATTCGTTGGCACTACTTAATTAAAAGTGATGCGACACTGTGATTTGAACCATTGATGGATGGAGACAGAGAGACACCCAGACACTTTCGTATCAGGGAGACCCGTGTGTGTGTGTGTGTGTGTGTGTGTGTGTGTGTGTGTGTGTGTGTGTGTGTGTGTGTGTGTGTGTGTGTGTGTGCGTATGTGCGTGTGTGTAAGTGAAAAGAAAAGGAAGTCATTACCTTTTAATCATATCCGCTGTTATTATTGCATCTTTTTTTCCAACACCCCCCCCCCCCCCACCCCACCTTTTAATTCTCCCTAAAGCCTCCATCTCCTCCAGTCGGACCCCCTCCGTTTCTCCAGCTGGCTCTCAGTGTCAAGCTCCTTGTCATCTTCAATCAACCCGTCTTTCCTGCAACACTTACCCTTTCCCTCCCATCCCCGACTGTCTTTAACCTTCCAGTAGGACGTGTGTCACGTTGACGATCCTCCATTGCACATTCATATCATTCATTGTGACTCAAGCTGTGCAAAAAAAAAAAAAAAGAAATCTCCATTCACATATTTGTTGTTGCCTTGAGGTTATACAACATTTCTTTGGCGGTTTGAAATGCAGTGCACTGCTTTGTTCATCTGGGAGCTGCATTCACTATGTTACGATCTATGGCGGAAACAAGTCTAAAACAAGAGCCGTGCTTTTTTACTCTGAAAAGGCACACAGTTTTTGAGACAAATGTTTTGTTAAAAATCTCATAATCAAAAAGTGACCAGTACAAGGAGGAACGCAACTGCTATTTAAATTTTTGATTTCCATACTTAGTTGATTGCTCGGTCTTAATTAATGCTTGAAAAAAGAGGGCCGAGAATATTAAAGCATTACTAGAACTCAGCAATATGTACATTGATATACAGATATTACTGTGTGACTCATGTTTTTATTGAATCACTTCATTTCTTCTTTGCTGGGCTTTGTACCAAACCAGCACGCTCCCTTACATCTGGAGAATGTGATTAGTATGCAGGGGCATCTGGCACTACAATGCTTCATTAATAATGTTGTGACATTTTATCTCAATAAGTAAACACTGCAACGCCTGCAATCTGGATATTGTACTTGGCCATGTCAAAATTCCAACAATTGTTGGATTTATTGTCCAGTCCCTTACATAATAAACTTGTGAAATATGTTTTGATCATTTGAATGATTGCTTGTTAACAGTCAGTATTAAAGGGATACGTCAGATTTATTGAAAAGGTGTCGTATGAGGTAATCATAGTAATCGTCTCACCTCCAGTAGATGTGTGGGTTCTCTGCAGAGATGCTGAGAACTGCTGAGAGATATTGCAAAAAAAAAAAAAAAAAAAAAGTTTTGTTCTCCATACAAACAACGACATGAAAAATTAAAAATCTTTCAACTGTAGAACTTCCCTGTTTCTTTTTATGCCCTGCACTTATGCTCTGCTTTCTTACTTTAAAACATCAGTGTCAAATGGACACAGAACTCTATATAATACCCGATGATGTAGCTTGACTTGCTCTTCTCTGGAAATGTAACGACATGATACGACGCAGCAGCCGTTGCTGGTCTGGCCGGTAACATAACATTTCCTTCTACATGTGCTTCACGTGCTCATTTCTGCTTGTCTCCTCTTCTGCTCTGAACTCTTTTTGGCATCATATTTTATCTCAGTTCATTGATTATTAGCTCAAACTCCCCAAAAGCATTTGCTCAGTTTTAGCTGGCATTGTTCAAAGTACACCAAGAAACTCAATTCAGCATCAGAAGCCCGGCTGCCAACCAGCGTTTCCACTGTGTAATTGCAGCTCAACCCAGTCAGACCACTACAAAAGAACCACTGCAACATCAGAACTGCTGCTCTCAGCACAGAAGAGACGCTGACCCACATCTAGTGAAGCTAAGACTCTAGTGGATGAGTACATCATACAACCGCGCATGAATACATCTAAAATATGCCTTTAACCTTCTAATAATGGTCAAAGTTTAATGCTGGACTTTTCTATTGAACCTCATTTCATCACACTGGACTTTATTTTTGTTCATGTGTACAGTGTTAAACACGGGGATAACTCGTGATGGGCTTAAACCGACATGTAGAAGGAGACTGACCCATTAGTCCACCAGCATGACGCGTAGTTCCTCTCTGTCCGTACAGATGAGATGATCTGTGGTGTGTGAGTGTGCACTGTTGTGTTTCTGCAAGTCCATTAGCGTGTGTGTGTGTGTGTGTGTGTGTGTGTGTGTGTGTGTGTGTGTGTGTGTGTGTGCAAGCTTGCAATAATTGAGCCTAATTATATTCAGCTATTCATTGAAACTTACTGCCATAGGGTGAATAGGTCTTTAATTTCAGACAGGAAATACAAGCACACACACACACACACACACACACACACACACACACACACACACACACACTAAGGGTGACAAACCAGCTGGGACTGCTGTAGAACTCAATCCCCAGCCAGTCTAAACACAGGGTAGTGTTTTCCCTCTACATCAAAGCACAATAAGCCTAATCTTAGCTTCTCCTTCACCCTTGAATAGGCTATAAATTTTTCATTCAGCGACATGAAGATGGAATATCTGCAGAATTCTAAATGTTCAAGGTTATTAAGGGAGGTTTTAGCTAGCTGTCCATAAGGTTGTGTCTTTACTGTACAATCGTTACTGGACATGGTTGGGATCCTGCATCAGGAGTCTGCAGAAACTTCCTCTAGACAGTGGAAAGAGATTTGCATCAACTGTGACTTGATGAACATGTTTTAACAGGCTAAGGAAGCCTCTTCATAGTTCCTGTACAGTTGTGTGTGAGACTGGTATGTGGGAAGGTGGGGCGGGGGTCTGCTTTGACACCCTAATCCTTGAGCCTAGCTCGGCTTTGTGTGGAGACCTTTAGCTGGGAGGACTGAGAGTGAGGGATAGAGGGATGGAAAGAGAGAGGGAGGGAGGGAAGGGGGTCGATTGAAGAGAGGGGGGAAATGGGGTGCGCAGCATTCGAGAGAGGGAGGGGAACGATGGGAAGAGAGAATGAGGGAGAAGGGGTTCATTCACTCTCCTGCTCTCACTATGAAATGGAACAAAGGATGCTGAAGGGCCTGACTTATGACAGCAGGACTTCTTAGACTTTGTCTGATAGCTGGGTAGCCTAAGCTGACCTTCTTCTTGTGCTGCTGCTTCCTCTGTCTCTATAACCGTGAATCTCTCTCTGTCTCTGTGTGTGCTGAAGACATTTCACCGCTCCTCTGCCTGCTCTCCTGGCTCCTAAATGTGAGTGACTCTGCCTGCGTTTGTGTCTGTAAAAACAATTTAGTAGCACATGTGGTCGTTACACACTACTGTTCATAGTCTTTTTCCTGCTGCTTGGTGAGTGTTTTTGTCATGTGGACAGCCTAATAAGCCAGACGTGTGGTTGAAGCTTTGGTGTGGATCTGCTCTTTCTCTCACTTCCAGCGGGTATGTTTTCTCCATCTGTTAGACTGCATATATGTGGAGATGGGTGAAGTACAGGTATGTGGTCATTTCATCTCAGCTAGACATTGGAATAACTTGCCGAGCTGAGTGCGCACACCTGAAATAGGTCACTCCCTCTCTCAAATAAAGTGTCCAAGGCATGTATGCACTGAAAAAATACAAACATTTCTGCACTAAAGCTTAATCCAAATGTGCAAAATCAACCTTTTATGATAACGTTAATGCTAAATGACAGATGGCCACATCTGCTTTTGTTGAAATCAACACATAAGCAGAGAAAGCAAATGCTGTCCTGTCTAAATATTAAGCAGTGGTTTGAAGAACAGACTGCTCTCTCGCTGTCTTGGCAGCACTGTTGGCACATCATGGGTCAGTCTGGCTCAGGAACTGACAGGAAGGGTGGGTGGGGGCTGCATCTTTGGACGTCTATCACTAGGAGTAGTGCTACAGACACGACAGGTTTTTATTACACGGTAGAGTTTTTGTTTTTTTTGCTGTCACAGAGGAGTTGGAAAATGGATGGATTTAGAGATGCATGGCATTCAGATAATTTCCAATTTCCAAAAACAACTACCAATCCAAAGATATTCACGGTGATATAAAGTAAGCAGTAAGTCTGCAGATTTTAATTATCATGAGGTAGTGAATGTTGAAATTTTATTATGTTTAAAAAAATTTTTTTTTTGAAGTCCAGATGAAACAACATTTCTAGAGTGTAACTCCCTTATTGTGCCTTGTTTCCAAGTGAAAGGATTAAAAAAAAGACAGTGGTAAGTAATCTTTGGAGGAATTTGATTGGACTACTGAAAATTGGGCGTATCCAGAGCATTTCATAGTGTAATGTTAGGTGAGGCTCCGAGGGTATTCAAGTGTCCATCATCTGTCACATATCTTTCCTCAACATGAATAAATTGAGTCAGTGGGCCTGTAACCAGGGTTCTTTGAGGCATTCCATTTTTGCTAGCGAGGTAATTAATGTACATCACATGTACTCATATACAAGTTTCTAAAAGCTGAAGATTGTTTGACAGGAAATATCACGATGTTATTGGTTAAAACTGAAAGAAAAACTGATTATTGATATATTGTTGAAAAGGTGACAAATGTGATCAAGCATCATTTCAGCTTGACTCGACCATTGTTTCCCTTTGTTGTTATTTTATCACATCGTTGTTCACCCTGCATCATCACAGACTTTGGTAAAATTACACATCCCATCCACATGTATCCAGGTAGCTATTGAACAGTTGACATCTCCTTCTCGACTGCTGCGTCTCAAGGAAAAGTTCAAATGTGTTTACGATTGTGGATTCCGTCGGTGTGAAGTCAGTCGTTCCATCTGAAGCTTCAGCATCTTCCCTGTTTTGTGCTGGCTTGCAGAGGAATGTGCTGTTTTTCAGTATTTTCCTGCTTGTTTAAGCGCTTCATCTGGGCAGATTCTTGGTAATTCTCTGACAGGCCTCATTGGAGAGCCATCCTCCACCCGGTGGTCATCAATCAGCTGTATTCAATAGCCATCATTCAATTAAACTCAATATGTCAAAGCAGAGGACAGCGGCACTCTTGCTGTCACTCTTTTACCAGATTGACTGTTTGTCTTTGCAAATTGGATTCAAGGCCGAGTGAGATGGGAACAACACTGGGAGCCGATATGCTTGTAGTGCCTGGGAAATAACAATTTTGTTACTTAAGATTTAGAAACCAAACCAAGCACAACCCCCCCCCCCCCCCCCGCCTCCATCCATGAAGATATGGACATTGCATAGGGATCCCACTGTTATTGCTGTTATTTTCCTCCCCTCACAAGGAACTGCTGCAGGTTATTGAAAAAAGTGTCTGGGGGTCAGAAGATTACTGACATGTTTACTGTGTGTGGATGTGGAGCCCTCAGGGGTGGAGATGAAGGTGAAGAGGTTACAGTGGAGCGATAGAGAGGGAACAAAGGAGTGGGATGTTGATGAAGGTGGATGTTGGCTGAGGAAAGAAAAAAAACAGTCTTCCAGCTGAGCCCCTGATGATGATTTTCTAAACAGCATGACATGAGAACCCCCCCAACTACCACCGTCTTTGCTTCCGTTCATCTCCAACACCACCTTTACCACCACCTCTACTCTCAAGAGCTTATTGAAGATTTACTCGTTTTTTCACTGCTCAATTACATTACAAATCCTGTAGTCAGCATGGAGGGGTGAAGGAGGTCAAATGAAGGTTTTGCCACTGTGCTGGAGACATACTGTAAGCTACATTTGTCCCTTGTGACGTAGGCACTAATCCGTCTCTATCTATCCTGTTTCTCTCTTTTCCCGTTCCCCCTCTTTTTTCCCCAAGCAGCAGGCCACATATTGACCATCGAATCCCCCATTTTTTTCCTCTTATAGAGGCACTCACAGCTCAAACAGATCATGGGCAGCAGTCTTTGTCCACTACACACAGACACTACACAGTTATACACGCAAGCATATGCAAACATACTTATTTACACAACACTGAAGCTATCAGTGCTGCTGCTCTGTTACAGCCCAGGTTTCCCTGTTGCTGCCTCGTAGCGTTTGCCTGCCTGATATTTTGTTTATTTATACTTGGCTACTGATGGTGTTTGAATGGTACCACATGATGATGGCTGTTAAATTTATACTCAAACAGAAAGTATGGCATCTCTGATTTCTGTTGTTGTACTTTTAGATTCAGGTTAAAGGCAACCATTAAGCATGTAATTGTTGAGTCCATTCCTCCATATTTAATGACTTTTCAGATCAAAAGACTAGTGCCATTAAGATGTAACTTGATGGACCAGTGGACACTTGGGGCTTCTTGGCCACTGAGGCTGCTCACCAGAATTTGGAGTCACCGCAGAGAATAGCCCCCTATTGTTTGGTTGTCAGGCTGTTTGGCTGCTGTGATGCACACGCTCAGACACCCTGGTATGCACACAGACATATAGTGATGAACACACACGCACACACACAAATAGAGACACTTATCACCAGTAAAGAGTCAGTGTCAGGTCAGCAGGCGCGGCCTGTGGACAGCTCTGTATTGTTGTAAGCCTCCAGCCCTGCTGGACTTTTAACAGTGCCGGCATTCAACTGTTACTGGTGACTCAGGACCAGCGGGCAGCGCGGCAACCAGTGTGACCAACAACACCTGCCCTCACACTACCACATTGTTTTGTTTAAGAGGCTTGAAGAGCACAGCACAGTGAATAATTTGGAAAAATACATAATCAGTCAACTAATATAACTACCGGCTGTTGAGTGCAAGATATTTGTGCAGAAAGTGAACAAACAATGCCTAAGATCTTTAAGATCTCAAGTTAAATGTTCTTTCCTCTAAATGATAAATTGTAAAAACTGTACCAGGATTAGAGCTGACTGTGAGTGAACACCAAAAAACGTAGTCGTATAGTGATGTACATAACAGCTTGCATCACATGATGAAGTAGCTGGTGGAATAACTCCATCCAAAACACGTGGTGATTTCTAGCCATATTGGTGGCATGCCTCTTGGGAGTGAAACCATCTGTCAGTTTGTCAGGTGGTTCACAACTTGGTTCCAGACTGTAAATCTCTACAGCAACCAGACGGATAGCTATGAAATTCATATTTCTGACCCACTGAAGATCTACTGGTAAAGTACTGACTTGTCTATGAGCAACATCTCGAGGAGGAAATTACAGGCCTTAATAGGTCCATAAATTCATACCCAAACCCACAAAGGCCTGGGTTACCACCTGCTCCAAGAGACCAAAGGGCCTGACCACACAGAACTGAGAAATGTGTCACCTGAATCCAACCAGGATTTCGGTGTCTTGTCTCATGTAACTACCCTTCTACTGCTACTACTATACAGCAAGGCCATTCACCGTGCGATTTCAGCTCAGAAGTCCACTTTCCATCTCAGTGAGAGGAGACAAACTTTGCTCATTTAGAATCAGCTTTGTTGTATCCAGCACAATAAAGGTAACTTTGACTGTTGGCCTTCACGCTAATATTAACTATAATTTTAATTTGCTAAACAAGTTGAGATGATAGGAGTTACGTTTTTTGAGAAATACACCAGCGGTTGAAGAGTGTCACTCACATTTGTGTGTCACTCTGTGAAAACTAAGTAGTTAGCATCATGACTGCAGGTGGGCCCACCCAGGTAACTCAGATCGGCAGATAGGATTTCTTTGATGACAAACATTTGATTGACATTTCTTGTCAATCCAACAGTTGTTTTATTTGAACTCATGCTGTTGTTTAAGCCAAGGAGGTTATGTTTTCGTGGCATTTGTCACTTTGTTTGTCCTTCAACAGGGTAATGCTGAAACTGTGATGCGGATTCTCACCAAACTTGCTGAATGAGAGTAGAATGAGCTGAGGAAAAATCCATTGAATTTTGGTGCAGATTAATCATAGCACCACCTGGTGGCATGTTATTTTAGGTTGATCACACGTGTCATTGACTGTGAAGCCTGTGAGTTTTTCCGCAAATGGCGTTACTATGGCATGGTGGACCATTTCAATATAGTGCCATAGAACAGGAAATGGTTGTGTGGTGGATGCGGTGACAGAGTTGAGCTATATTCCTTGCTGCTGCTACAGAGCTGCAGTACCACTCAGCCCCATACCTCTCTGTGCATGTGTTTGCATCCCCTGTTATCTCCATTTGTTTCCTCAGAATAGATTCCAATCCTGTACAGTAATATTCCTCTCAAGCAAGGCTATTAAATTAACAGGCACCCAGATTTTATTTAACAAACCTGCTTTTTAATTATGCGAGGGAAGACTACTGAGGCGCATTCACTTTCTGGTGACATCAGTATAATCAGCATCAGTATTTTTATTTTCGGCTAAAAATAGTGGGAGGAAAAATGTTCCCGACACAGCAGACAAATGATCTTTTAAATGCCTCTTGCTCCGCTGATGTTATCATTCAAAAATTTAATGGAAATTCTCCATGCTGGTACATCTATCAAGTGTGTTTTTTGTGCTGGTGTGGGTGATCGCCATGTTACTTCCTGCGTGTGTGTGTGTGTGTGTGTGTGTGTGTGTGTGTGTGTGTGTGTGTGTGTGTGTGTGTGTGTGTGGTGCCCTGTGGTGCCAGTGTAACCATCCTGGCAGTCTGTTCTAGACACACACACACACACACACACACACACACACACACACACACACACACACACACACACACACACATATCAGAGCACGTCTAAGCTAATGACTCATCTCTCTCTGCCCCCCCCATCCCCTCTGTCTGTCTCTGTATTTCTGTCTCTGTCTCTGTACAGGGGACATCACTCAGAAGGGCTATGAGAAGAAAAGAGGCAAGCTGTTGGCGCCGTACATCCCACAGATACAAGGTAAGGCACAGAGGCCTGCAGACAATTAACTCTTCAGATCAGCTTTACAGTCTGCTGGTTAGCATAGCAGTTTGCATGCGTATGCAAATAGACAAAGAAAAAGAATGCTATTAATTCTAATTATAGTAGAAGATCTATTTAAATACTGCTTGACAATGTCTTTTTTTCCATTTCCATTACAACAGATGTCATTAAAGCTACAGAAAAGAGAGGCAAAACCTCACAAACAAATTCCAAACAAAGATTTATGATGTGGAGCAGTTGCCTTCAGATACTACCTTTTTAAATCGAGAAATAGATCATTTGTCGAGATTCAAGCATCAGATTTATGTGTGTCTCGATGGTCTTGATTTTCCAATTACGAATGTGGTCTTGACTCACTCAAATGGAATTTGCTATTTACTCATTCTGATTGAGCACATGTGGAATTAATTTTATTTTTAAAAATGATGTGTGTGACTCAAGTGTACATCTTGATAGTAGTCATCATCAGCCGAGCTTATCAGTCGCTCGCTGATTCTTTGTAAACAGTGGGATGCTGCTGCACGTGTCATCAGCTGCCACACTCATCAGACAGGTGCTAAAACTTCTTCCGTTTGTTGTAAGCCAATAAAATCATCTGCTGTGCAAGAGCATGGCTGTGATAGGCTCAATCTGGTGTGTGTCTACGAAGTGTGTTCTGCCCAGCAACCGGGTCTGGTGTCCTGGCTTGTTTTATAGACCTGTTTCCTCTGGGAGCTGGAGGAAGGCCGGGGTGTGACTGGGATGTCAGAGTGATATAATGGACCGGCATGTATTAACGTGCACATCCATGTTCACATGTTTAAATGTGCATGTGTCCTGAAATGTCCTCCAATCAATTCAACTTAATGTAATATTTGAAACAGAAATCACTTAGTAGAGTTTGCCATTGTGGCTATTGCTCAGCATTGCACTGTGTGTGTGTGTGTGTGTGTGTGTGTGTGTGTGTGTGTCTGTGTCTGTGTCTGTGTGTTATATTGCTGTCTGAGAGTTGCTGACAGCGTGGAGCTCACTGATCCCCACTAAGCTGCCACTGAAAAGGCGGACGGGGTGATGGCTGGCTGGGTGGCCAGCCACTTTGTCAGACAGGTGTTGGATACAGTTGGCTGAATGTAGCATAGTATAGATAAATGCTGTTTTCTAATGGATTTTTTTTCTCAAGGGCAGTCGGGCTATGTGGTTCATCAGGTCACAGGTCAGAATTTTCTGCATCATAATTAACCTCATATCTGCCCAGTCAGCTCAGGCTTTTGATTTTAGCACCCGTTGGTGGATTTGAGACCCTCTATTGTCATATGCCTTTTGGTTGGTCACTGGTCCATTGCAGGGCCATCAGGAGCAATTAGGGGTTCGGTATCTTGCTCAAGGATACTTAGACATGGTGGGGGGAAGTGAGGATCGAACCAGCACTTCATTTGCCAGACGGCCACTCTACCTCTGAGTCATGCTGCCTCCAATCTCCTTGTTACCTCATATTTATTTTATTTTAGCATCCAAGCAATCTTAGCAGATACACCCACATTCTGTGAGCCTGATGTCAGCATTGTTGTGTTTAGCTTTAAATGCTGTTTGCTATTCTACATCCTTGTAAGTATAGAACATGCAGTGTTTAGGTATCAGAACTTAGAAATGTGGCTCCAGTTAGCATATTTCTATCATGTTTCACCAGGATATTTTATTTTGTAGGTGGTGTTGCCTTCATCACTTCCTGTTACTTTGAATGCCACGTAATGTCCACTTAAAATATCTTGTGGAGGACGTGCATTTGTATAAATGTTTTTTTTTTCCCACATAGATTTACTATGTATGTTTGCATGCAGGGATATAAACATACTGCAACTTAAATGGGCAGCAGGTCTGCCTGGTTACCTTGAGTTGGACTGGAGTTGCATCGTGGTGTTTTCTTCATAGAGAACGAATTGGACAAAGACGATATGGATCATCGATGATGTGGTTTGAGAACCCCTCTATGTTGAACTGATAACCTCATTGGCCACAGCACAGAATAATGTCTACAGCACTCAGCAGAGGTGGTTTTGACCTGTCAAGAACTGCATCCCCCCTTTTTTGTTTTGTCACCAAAGTGAAAGTAGAGACGTTTAAGTGTTCCGATTTTACAACGGAACAGTCGATCAAGTGTTATAGAGATTAACAACAACAACAACAAAAATTACACACTATAAATGTAATACTCCAATGCTGTTCGTAGTAATGATTAAACTGACAATCATACACTTGAACAATTCTTTCAAAACTCTCAGAGATCTCTCAAAATTTGCAGAAGAGCATTTTCTACAGAGGAAATTACATTATTGACAACTCCTCCTGTGACATGTTGGCCATTTATTCAACCACTGCCAGCACACTGTCCAGCCATGGACTAAGCTGACAAAGTCTTGATGGTCAGGAAACCCTGCTTTTAAGGAAGGTTTCTTCTTCTTGTCTCATCTTATCTTGTTCAAATGATCATTATTAAGAAGCCCCAGCTCCAACTTCAGTGTGTCCCTGTCAACTAAGTAAAAACTATGAAAACATCCCAAACTTTGGTGTCATTTTATCCCCTGTGCCACAATTTGGAACTGTGCAAACGCACACCATGGTGATTTTTTTTTTTTTTAACGCTCTCTGTGCTCGACGTTTCCCCAGACGTCGCTCTGTAACTGATGTTTACACTTTTGCCTTACTGCAACAACTCTCCTCCTGTGAGATGTCAAAGCTGACTTGTCTTCAGATGCAGATCTATCTCTGGAGGGATCATTTACATAATGTTGTCAGACACAATATATGAAAATAAACTAAGCCTGTCAGTCGCAAAGACAAGGTCTGTTTACTTCATTGTGGTCAAATGCCCTGCTGCACCAGTTTCACAGTTGCCTGTAATCATGTCCTTGTCTCATAATCATCGTCCCCAGTAATCGGTTAGACGTCAAAACATGGGCCCCGGTTTAATAATACCAGAATTATCCTTTAATCACCTCCTTTCTGTGACAATTGTGTAATTTGCATTTACTTTCCTTGAAAAGCTGGAAAGCAGCTGGAAATCTGCGAGAGGCAGGATTAATTGAAGTGAATACTTTTCTTCTGAATTAGAATAAAGCAGCCTAAAAAGGGATTAACATTAAGCTTGTGGATACTTGATCTGGTCGAGCAATGTTCTGCTGCAGTGCTCTTTGTCCAACACCCTCTGCAAAGAGTTTATTATTGATAGTATTCCTGAAACATTTGAGGAAGATACCCTGACTGTGTTCCCTCTGTTCTGGCCTTGTCTCTTTCTCCCTATGCAGGTGTAGATCCATCTCTTCAGATTGACAATCGGATCCAGGCCTCGTCCCAGGCTGTTCTTCCAGGTTCTAAACACAACAAGTCTCGTGCTGCCAACACCAGGGATGAACGCTTCAGATCTGGTAATCAAGTGGACATTCAGTCTGAGGGTTTTAAATACCTGGTGCCCCCCCCCCTTTTTTTTAAATGCTGTAGCTTAAGTGTATTATTATGTTTCTTTAGATCTGCACACAGAAGCCGTCCAAGCAGCTCTGGCAAAGTACAAAGAGAGGAAGATGCCCATGCCCTCCAAGAGACGATCTGTGCTAGTTCAGTCTTCTGTTGAGGCATGTACCCCACCAGGTGAGACCTCTGATCCTGTAAATGATCCTGTGATCAAGTACACATTCTGTACATCTGGACATATTATAGGCTGTGTGTTCCCATCAGCACTGGCGTGTAGGATGCTGACACCGTTTTATCCCCTCACTGTGTTCCAAGATGATGTTGCCAAACATTTGCAAATGGAAAGAAATATGCAGTTTGATGAATGTGTCTATTCTCTGTGACTATAAAGGAGTCCGTTCTCACCAGCGTGTTCCCAGGCTGACCTTCCCACATGTGTTGCATAATGGATACATAATCAGATTTTTAACATAGTCTCGAAATGCCGACCTTTCACCTGGTTTTATAACAGTTTGTATTGTGTGGGCTGCTTTAGTAGAATTAGCTGCAGTTTACAACATTCTGCAGCTTGTTTTTTTTTTGGGGGGGGGGTATCAAGGCTCCCAAAGCCCCTTTTGTTGTTGGTTTTTCCACAGTCCTACAGCAAAAAAAGTAGTCAGGAAGATACCTCTGTAAGATTTGATGACATACAAGTGAGGCAGTGGCTTTGTCATCTGAGGGTTAGAGTTAATTAGTAGGGGGTCTGAGAGTCCCGTGTCCTTGCTGAAGAGGCACAACACAGTCATGGAGTGAATAAACGGATTAAGAGCTCAGACACTGAGGTTTTAATAGGAAAAGGAGGGGGTCTTCTCATGTTTTTTTGGGTTACTGTAAGTGATCTACTGGGACAGTACATAGGTATCACTGACAAATATATAGTGAATATGTGTGATACTTTAAGGCTATTTTACTGCAAGTGTTGCAACACAGTTGTGTTCCTTTTTTCAACTTTGAGATAATTAAGTGAAGAAGTTACATTTAGACCTTTTTGGAGTTTTTAGCCGATGATGCAGCAAGCATGATCAACTTTCTTTGTTTTCCTTCACAGCCTTATATTTTGCTCATTTATAGTGGCTACAGTGCTGATGTCCAGCCATACTACATGCCTGACTATTCCTTGTCAGATTCTTAAGAAGCAGCAGTAATGTGAAAGAAAATGGAATTTCTGTACATTCAGACTTGTCATTCAAGGCAGTATAGCATGAAAAGCCTTCTTCAAACAGGGTAAACATAGCCATTGATTGCACACACACTCCAAGTTAGTGGAGCAAACGGATTTAAGGCATGCAAAAAGTACGCTCATGAATCCTTGGCATTAAATTCCTTGTTTGTTTTCTGATATTCATTGACTCCTTTCTATAAATTAAACATAAAAGGCCAATTATCGTACATAGAGGACAGATTAATCGGATCGAACCATTCATGCGTGAAGGATTCAGTACTATCATTGCCATGATTTCTTCAGATACCAACATTTGTGATGATTTTGCTTTAAGACATTTTCTCTTTGTATAGAAAAAGTGAGTGGACGTTTGTCCTAAAGTGCTGAGGCTTTACTCATAAATTACCGTACTCTTTGTTTGCTTGAACTCTGAAATTCACTGGAACAAAAGAACAATGGTCTCTTCTTAGGTTTTGTCACTTTTATATCCTGCCCTCCCTCTAAATCTTCAATCACTCCCTGTCTCGTCGTCACTATCCGTCCTCGTTTTTGTCTCGCAGTATTGTATATTGTTCTTGTTCAGTTTCTTTACTCCTCTCTATTTTTGATTTGCATTGGTTCTCTGACCCTCTCTCTCTGGTTGAATTTGTCATGGTTACTGAGATATTGGAGACAGGCAGAGAATAACAATCAGAATCATAAATGTGAAATAACCTCCATGAGACTGCTGGTTGTCAAACTTTAGCTTGTTGTAGTTAAACCTCCAGCCTGTCTCCAAGGCCATGAGAAAGCTTGAGTGAAGTGACCGTGATTTCACGAGGTGGCTTTTATTTGCAACAACATTCTGTGAGTGATACATGGGCAGATAAGTCAAATTATTTTCTGTTTGTAGAATTCATTTACTATTGTTACGCTTCCTTACTTAAGGTCTGCCCAGAAACTTTCATATAGTAGTTCTGAGATGCACTTCATTCTGGTGCTCCTGGGCCAGCACTGCTTATTCCTATGATAATATTGAACATCCGTTATAGTGTGGCCTTTATTGATGATTGTGATGGCTGTAACCAGAGCTTTTCTAAACCCCGATGCCAAAGTCCTTTTAGCTCATTCATTGCACTCAGTGTGCAGAATGCAAATCTCAGGCTGGCCTGATCTTGTCTAACATCAATGATCCTGTTCAACATTTCCGGGAGCTTTGCAGATGAAGTGTGGTGGTTTATTTAGGACGATCTTTACCTGGTTTTGAAGTTTTAGCTATTGATGCTGTGACCAAATGCTCACAGTTGCGTCAAGGAAGTGACAGTAAAATCATCAGTGGCTTGTTTTTAGGCTTAGCCACAGTAGCTTGAGCATTCACTACAGCAGGTACAGTTTTCATGCACACCGCTGTCATGTATTGGTGATACTGTATACATCTTGGCGTCAAGCAGATATTTTACTATTTGATAGGTTCTATGTAAATGCACAGCAGTGCTGAAAGCATATGCAATGTTGTCATTACTTTGTCTTTAGATAATGATAGTGATTCTGTACAGATTTTGCTCTTATCATAATGTAGCTTTCGTTCTTTTTTCAGTGTATAGAAGGACGCCAGCTCCAACTCTTGTTTTCCCACAGCACCTAATTTATTCTCACTCTTCTCCCTCTCTATAAAAATGAAACTCTCTGGTCTGTCTAGTTCTATTATAGTAGCAGTGAGTTGTATTTTTGCCTGCGTGCCTCTTTGTTAGTGTGTCTAATCCTGAAGGCAGTCAAATATCAAAGACATATTCAACCAGTGAAGCTACATAACACATTCAAAACAAGCCTCTCTCAGCCAAACAGTTTCCATCTCCATGGACTCATCAAACCATCCCACCAGCTTATATGTACTTGTACCAGTATATATAAGTATAACAATGTGTCATCAGCATATCATCTTATCCTATTAGTTGAGCCGTGATCTACCCATTCTTTTCGTACCCGGTGACACCACACACAGCCCCATGTTGTTGTCCACTATTATGACGCTACCCTATTTTGACCTGTCAAACACAGACACCTCCTCAGCGTCGGAAGACGAGGGCTCGCTGCGCCGACAGGGACGTCTGGCCACCTCCACGCCCTACCAGGGCCACGGCCACCCAGCCGTTGAGCACTGGTTTAACCGTGTCATCCAGGGTTCGTCCACCTCATCCTCCGCGTCATCCACCTCATCCCACCCAGGAGGGAGATCTATCACCACCACCAACAGCACTGCCCACGCAGCCCTCAACGCCAACACCACAGCTACTGCGCTGGCCGACCTCATGGCACACACCCACCTAGGTCAGTGTTGACACACACTCAGTATCACAAACCATCACAGATGCTTGGCCCATCAATATTTTCTTTTTATTGATGCTGCACTTCAGTTCGGGCCGCGGGTGAATAATGATTGTAAGCTTTTCGACATTTTTAGCAGGCCTGGTGCGGCTATGAGTTGTATTTGAACATTTGATAAGGAACCCCCATGTAGAACCTCCTCCAGCTTTGAATCACTTCATCTAAGTATATAAAAACATCACTTAAAGAGTCTGGACACTGATTTCCCTCATCATTTTCTATTGTCGTGCATTTGCTGATTTCAGGAGACATTTGGAGCATGCTATTGTTGTCAGCCAATGCAAGTCTTTGTCATTTAAACCTGTATTATGTCACTTAGACAGTTTTTCAAAGAGCTCAATTCCAGATGCACACTGCTACACCTGAGACCTTATCTCCCTCCAGATACACTGAAGCATTTAATGAGGCATGAGAAAGACAAGTGACACAGTCTTAATTCGCATCCCTCTAATTAGTCGTCTTTGTCTGGCATCTCACTGTCATCCCATCATGTGTAGGGGTCCATTTCACTGTCAAAAGCTTTCCACATCTCCATGCAAGAGTCACAGGTTTAATTCAGCCAATGTATCCCCCACCTGCCTCTCAGCAGCAGCAGCAGCAGCAGCAGCAGCAAAGCGAGATCTTGCTTGTTGTGTTTCATGTGTTTGTGTTGCTGGCTTTCCTATTAGAATGGAGGTGTCTGATTGTTGCTTTTTTTTTTTTGCCCAGGCTCATTTCCACTCAAGGTTGCGGTCATAAACTAGCAGCAATGACTGGTGCTGAAAGGAGCTTTAAATAAATCTCCTGTATAACCCTGTTCCTTTACCCCTTGGACTCCTCCCCTCAGACTCATACAACATCATACGTGGTCAACATTTTTATGTAGTGGGGACAATGATGTCACAGAAACTTCAGAAAGACACTTTAAAGTCACAGAGTTGCTGTGTAAACGATTGATAAGTTGTTAGGTGCTTGGAAGAGGAACCTTAGTGGTCTCTTATGTTGCCTACTGACACGGTGGTCGCCAGGTTGATTCCTCACGCAAGGTGTTACCTCTAGCATGGCTGGGCGTCTCTACAGTCACAATTGACCATGTCGTTGAATGGTAAGCTGCGTGGTTCCTGTGCTGTGCCTCCCATGGTCTGTTGGGGTCTTGCTTTGGGAGGAGGTGAACTGGGGGAATAACACGATCCCTTCATGTGCTAGGTACCCCTGGTGTAACCCCACATGTAACAGAGGAAGCAGGTTTTAATCTCACCCTCTCTCTCTTTTGGTAGAAAGAGGAGCAAAACCGAGGCAAAAAAAGAACATTCAATCCCAGAATGCAGCTTCGGCCGTAGCGTATTAGCTGTACTAAGTTTACATTTGAAATAACACTCACCCCTGATACAGCTGTGGTTTATTCCATATATGTTTGATTTACCTTCAATAGCTCTTACCTATTTTGAAATATTTAGCCCATGTAGCATTGCCTGATGTTTTAGTTTCTGTGTGTGAAAGCAATCATGGTATTCTCCTCTCCTCTCTTTATATGTGTAACTTCACTCCGAGGTGAGCACTCAAAGAGAGAACACGAGGCTGTCATAAATGTCCTCGGATCTGCCCGATAATCATATTTCAGAGGCATCTTGTTCTGTGTTGATACATTACTCTCTGAGGGGAATGTATCTGCTGAATATAAGCTATCATTCATCTTCAGACGAGGTAGCCAAAATAAATATGGAGTCACTGTTAAGATCCAATATAAAAATATAATTATAAAATGTTTTTCAATCCATCCTTAATTTACCACATCAATTTGTTTGCTTACTTAAAATAATACGTCACACAAGAAGTATTCTTTGCCTCTCTAGTGCTCACAAATAGATGCCTTTAACTAACAACGATACTTTTGAACGCTGTGTCAATTCTTTCCGACTAAAGAATGCAGAAAGAGCTCCCCACATATATTTGGTTTCCAGCTTATGTTGCCACGAACTACAAACAGCGGCATAACTGCCAAAAAAATGTCTGTTTACAAACTCTTGAGTTCTTCACATCTGGATACATAAAGCAGGATAAAGAAGTGGATTGTTCAGAATTGTGTGAAGTAACATTTTTGGCCAGTATTACTGTTGTTTGTAATGTAGTTGGTGGCAATTAACTTCAAGCTAAATGTGGTTGGACGTGGTTGGCTCTTTCTGACTTCAGAAGTCGCAGCAGTAGAAAAAAAAACTTAAGTTATATGAGAGTACTTCAAAGGCAAATACACTTTTTGGGTGAGGTAACACTGAAATAAATAGAGTTGTAATTTTGTAGCAGTAGCCCTTTTGTAGGTATTGCGTTTGACCTTTTAACCCCCGACACCCCACCCACCACAGATAACCACACAGCTCCCCCTGACGTGACGGGGCTTTCAGAGCGCTCCTCACTTCATGCGGAGCAGCCCCCGGTTGCCTCGGGGCGAGGCGTCTCTCGTGGCTACAACCATCAACCCAGCGTCATGGAGACCGCAGATGGTGAGTTTCCTGCACACGTAGATCTGTACACACAGAAACACCGTCATTCCCAGTGTTCCTCTCTCCCCTGCTGCCTATCCCTCTGCCTTCTCCTTAGTCAGTCTGCCTATCAGACAGGCACAAGCTGCCGACTGACCCTCTTGTGTTGCCATGGTAACACTGAACCTCTCCTCTGCCCATAGAAAGACTCCCAAACCACCATGTCTCTAGTTTAATATTTGTATGCTAATAGAGTATATAAATAGTCAAAATGAATAGAAATGCAGATAGTAATGCTCTTGAAAAGTAACAGAAACACCTCAGCCATCGGTCGAGAGCAAAATTATTGTCAGTTCCTCTTGACTTGTTTTTTTTTAAATAAACATCCTCCAAACACCAATCCTCCATTCAGAAGTGCAGTCTTGTCTGACCCCACCACTGCCGTCACAGACACTGATAATTGGTCCACAAGGACAGTGTCAAAAAAGAGTTTAATTACCAGAGATATCAACAATATGTTAACTGGCTGAAGGTAAATGTTTGAGGTGCCACTTTAAATCACTGTACCCGGCAGTTTTGTTAGAAAAGTAGTTCAAACTATGAATGTAATTCTAAAATTGTAATGTCTCATAATATTGTTTGTGGTTTTTTTTTCCTCAATAAATGCAATAAACTCACAACCTGAGTTATAATAATGGAGGCAAAGCACGTTTAATGACTTCAGTAGTGCAATCCTAATCTACCCCTCCACTACCGTTCAGCGACCTTAGTCCTATCTCCAATGTGTTAATAATCTAGCACTCTCAAAACTCTGCTCCCCTCACTTTACTGCCATCCTTCCTCTTTCAAGGAGAATGTAAGAATTATCTGTTTCACTGCTTAATAAATGCTAAGGCAGCCCACGCAGCTGACACATTAAAGAGGAAGGACTTTTTAAGATGTGTCAGTGCTAAAAATAACCGTAAACAACAAACAAATCATAAACCCACTCTGGCTTAACGTCTGGTTGTCGGTAGATTATTCTACCACACATCAGCTCACAACCACGTTCAGAAGAAATTCAATTGACTTAAATTCCTTCCCTTCCTTAAGCCTAACAATAGCTTGCTGGATCCGAACTCTAACCTTACAATCACCTTACACCTCTTCACCCTAAAATTTAACAACTTACATTAAGGAATGTTTGCATCTCTGCAACCGATTTATGTCCCCACAAAAGAAATAGCTGTATACACACAGAGGATTGTGTTCATTGACATACTGATGTGTCTCTCCTCCAGGCTGTGAGTGGAAAGGTGAAGGATCCCTCAGTTTAATGGATGGTATTTATAACTGTTCCTTCAACTCTATATTTGTGCAGCCTGCCGCCTGTGCATTTGTGTCTCTGCCTTCGTCTCCACTGCCGCGTCTAGCAAATTGTATATTCCTAAATTGTATTCAAAGATAGGATCCCTATGTGTGACTCTGTGTGTGTGCGTGTGTGTATGCATTTGTGTAGCTGATTATCTTGCAAATAGCATCTTGAAGCAATATCTAACCTTCACGTTCCCTGAATTGAACATGTTGAAGTGTGAAGAGGCTTCTCTGTGACATGTGTCACTGTTCGTTTGAGGCTGTGAATAATCAGCATGGTGTCATACTGTTTTTTGCTTCTTCTTTTTAAAATATTGACAGATTCTTGCATGGAGAGATGCTACAAAGTCCCTTGGGTGTAGTAAGATGATGATGCTGTGTGTTTGTGATAAAGAGTGCACCCCGTGGGGCCTAAATAACGATGGTTGATGCAAAGTTTAGGAACATTGGTTAAGCACTGTTATACTCAAAGGTTAGTCTTCGCTCATAAAGATTGAGCTTTTGTTGCTAAAAGTGAATGAAAATTGTAGTTTCAAAAAAACCTTTCACTGCATAACCAAGTCAAAATGTTTAGGATGAAAGGTTTAGCGCCTGTAAATACTCAGCTACCAGTAGCATGTACATCATAGGATGCTCCAGTTGCAGTCTTCACCCATGTGTGGTGAAACCTCCATCAATTAAAAACACTGGTTTATTAGGACGTTAATCATCTGGCCAGCTGCTCTACTGCTCTCTCCTATACGAGCATCTTTTCCAGTGAGGCATGTCCTTGACTTCTTCTAAGGGTAGTGGGTTTGTTAGCTAAGCAACTACCTGGTGTTCAGATATCCCCTTACTTTGACAGGCGAGGATCTCAAATCTCTGACACTGCAAGACAAGTAAATGGAGTGTGTTAATACAGCACCTTTCTACCTCAGCGGCAATTATCAGGAGCAATTAGGTTCACTATCATGCTCAAGGACACCGACATGGTTTCCAGGCTAAGTGAGGATTAAGCCAGCAAGCCTTTGGTTACCACACAGCAGCTCTGTCTCCTATCTAACGTAATTTATGGGAATGATTAAGCCACGTGTGTTGGTTCCAGTCATCAGACTCTTGATCTGCTCTGATGTTATTGATCATGGCTCATGAGTAGATGGGGTTCAGGACCCTCAGATGTTGTCATCTGTGTCAGGGGCTTTCTAATTGGCCCATCAGGTGTTGCGCGACCCCTGCACATGCACCTCTACACGAGGAGACGGCGGCTGCTTGAGCCTGACTTATTATAGAAAGACACATCAGGCGAGCTGCGTGCAGCTGTGGCCTTCGTCTCTTGTGGCTGTCTGGAATGTCTGACACAGCTCATACTCCCTCACCCTCAAACCCCCCCATCCCCCCACCCCCACTTCCAAACTAAGTATGAATTCATATGGAGGAAATGTAGTGTTATTCTTATTTTAGACATCTGGCTTAACATCAGCTCTCCTCTCTCGCTCTAATGCTCTCGCTGTTGTTCCCTCTGTTTTTCCTGTCCTGGTCCGTTGTATTCTTTTGTCATGACAAAAATCCTATGATATCGCCTTCTGACTATATTCTTTTGATCAGAAAAGTGAATCAAATAGAGTTTATTACCTAATTCAACATATGTGTCAGTTGACATACATAATTCTTCTTGAGTGGAGTGTAGGTGTTTTTTATTCTAGCCCTCTTACAAACATGAATAGTGAGCAGAGCACATGTGCAGCGAGCATACATACGAGACACCTCGTGAATCACTTGCTGGTGAGGCGACGTCTTTGTTGCTAGGCAGCAGGCGGCTCCTGGTTTTCTGATTTATTTAGTCTATAAGGTTTATCGGTGTATTTGCCAACTGAGAGGCTAACCTTTGACCTCCAGTTGACTCGGGAGGTCTGCTGTTTTGTTGTCTTGCCACAGAGTGAATGACAGCTGGTTGTCCTCTTGAAGACTGTACTGACATTTTCTCTTTTCTTGTCTCATCCCTGTTCCCTTCACTCCTCCCTTCTCTTTACTTCATTCATTTCTCAATCAATCCATCTGCATCTCTACACGCCTCCACCCTCTTCATTCATCCATTACATTCACTCTCTGTCTGGATTTCTTTCCATATCTTTGTCTTGTCATGTTTATTTCCCACCCTTTTTTCCCTCTTTTTATCCCCTCCGATCTTATGGTCCAGGTGTTCCAGTCAACAGTCGCGTCTCTTCCAAAATCCAGCAGCTGCTCAACACGCTGAAAAGACCAAAAAGGCCGCCATTGCGGGAGTTCTTCGTTGACGACTTTGAGGAGCTTTTGGATGGTAAGCTTGCTTGACATTAATTTAATTTAAGTTTTTTTTCTTGTTATAAATAAATCATGAAAAAGAATCCCTTCTCACAAACACTGCTCCTTTATGAATATGAAAGGCAGAGAAGCTTTATTTTTTATATTTCTGCAGCTTTTAGTGGAATTTTCAAGCTTCGGAGTTCTGGTTATTTATGAAATTCTTGCTACACTGTTAAATTGGCCCACTGAAACTCGCCACGCCTCACAAATAAACAGTCGAGCTATACTTTTAGATCGCTGATTGTTTTTTTATCTTTGTGGAGCCGAGACCACCAGGTGTATGAAGGGAGTGGTTAAAGGGAACTGGAAACACACACACACACACACACACACACACACACACACACACACACAAACACACACACACACACACAGAGTGGACCAACCCTTTCTAACCATTTCCTCCATTCCAACCAGCCCATGGTGGGGTTCTGGGTGGTACGCTGTCAGGCTAAATAAACACTGTGCAAATGAAAAAAGCAGCAGGAATAGTAACACATCAGCAGGTTATTGTAAAGCCGTCCTGACTTTGGCAAAGCATATGTGACATGGCAAGCTTCTCATGGCTGTGTGGTGTGAGCAGAAAAACCCAGTGGTGAAATGGGAGCAGGTGGAACACTGTCTGCTCCTGTTTGAGGTGTTTCATTTGGCGGGAACTTGTGTTACCACCTCTGTTAAACCATTCAGAGTTCCACTTATTTTCTGGTCGAAGAGGGAGGGCTGTGCAAAGAGGAGAAAAGAGATGGATGTCAAATCAAAGTGTGACTAAGGTGGATGAAGGAAAGAGGGAAGCCTGTGCCTTTTAATGAGCGGTAGCTGGGAGTTTCTCAGGGACAGGTATCTTAGGCAACTAAGACTTCGAAGTACAGAATACGACTTACCTTTAATCCTCTAACTTCTCCTTCATCACCACCATCTCATTCTCCTGCGATCCCCTCTCCCTTTTATTTCTGATCCTCCCGCTAAGAGACTGTATAATAAATATAGCATGGCCATGTAAATCACTCAGGCAAAAGACGCACTGAGGTTTGGGATGGTGTAAGCATACCAGGAGCCATTAGGGGTGTTGCAGTTGCTCACCCGCTCACTTGTGTATTGTATCAGTGCAAGCAGTGCAAGATTTCCTGGGGGTTTTCTCTAATATTCTCTAGTGTCCTTGGATATTTTATCTGTATTGATCTGGAGGATGTTTACCATCACAGTCAGACAGCTTGATGAGAATAATCACAAAATTTGCAACAGGGTACGGCCATATCATATCTTATCACTTATCAGGTAAATTTGAAGCATGTCAGACATCATGTGCAGTTTAATGTGCTTCTTATTAAAGAAAGATTAAAAAGAAGACTAAAAGGAGGAGAAAATACATTCGGAATACATAGACAGCAAGTCAGATCTCTCGATGCAGCACCAAATCCCAACAAACTTCAGCTCCTAACACTTTACAAATAAGGCCTAGAATCACACTCTTTGAATTAATGTGGTTATAATGAATAGAATAAAACCCAGTTATTCCCCGTGAGTAAGCACTTTTATGAAATATGCGATGGCAACTTGCCTTTTGACGGGCAGAAACGTTGAGAACTTGATGTGGGCGGCCATCTGCCTTTACAGGTTTGGGTGAAGAGAGCGAGTATTCACTTGACATCCATCGCTTCTGTTTTGTCCATTTGTGTGTCCAGTTTCTGTTTTTTGTATCTCTTCCTCCTCATCTATATTCTACACAGTATATTATGTGTGAATTTTTGTTATGTAATATTTTGAATGTTTAGTTATTTATTATGTTCTATATTTTTTTCTTGTCTTGATTTGATGATGTCAGTATTGGTGTTTGCATTTTCACTGGAATTTTCATATCCGATGATGGTCAGAAATGTGTTCTGTGTCTGTGTTTTCACTTTTCTCAAAACTGGTGGGACTTGTGTCCAAAAATATTTATTTTCAAAAAGTTTTATGGGGCTAATACATCCATCCATATCTTATCATATATTATCTGGTAAGGGTTGCAGGGGGGGGCTTGAGCCTATCCCAGCTGACATTGGGTGAGAGGCGGGGTTCACTCTAGATGGTTCGCCAATCCGTCGCAGGGCCATCAGGAGCAATTAGAGGCTCACTATCTTGCTCAAGGACACTTCAGCATGGTTACTGGGGGAAGTGAGGATAGAGCCAGCGACCATTCGGTTACTAGACGACCACTCTACCTCTGAGCCATGCTGCCCCTGATGCTAATATAAAGAAATTTAAGAAAAAAAAAATAAATATGTAGTATAGATTTGATTTTAAATCAAGACCCAACCTTTAGTTTGCAGTTATCAGCAGAAATTGAAAAGTGTGGCACTGTCATAAATCCTGATTTGCATTTGCATACCCTGCTGTTTACATATTGGCCAAATGCCCTCACCCTCCAGTAGAAATGTGATCCAGTAGCTAGTCCAGGTTCTGCCTCACACACCCCTCCCCCTGAATCAACCTCAGACTGACAGTCCTGTTTTCTCATTCAGTCCAGCAGCCAGATCCCAACCAGCCAAGGCCAGAAGGTCAGCCCATGAGTCCCCTTGAGGGAGAGTCTCTGGGGGTGGTCACCAACTGGCCTCCCTCCTTGCCAGCAGCTTTACAACGATGGGGCACCACCCAGCCCAAGAGCCCCTGTCTGACAGCACTAGATAATGCCGGCAAGCCTGTCTACACCCTCACCTATGGTAGGTAGCAGCCAGCCCGTGATTCACCAAACATTATCATTCATACTTTGTGGTTTTTTCCCAACAAATTCTGGCCTGTCTGTCTCCTGTAGTCTATAATTCACCATCACCTCAAGTGCGTTGGTTTTTTTTTTTTTTTTGGGTGTGTGTTTTGTTTGTTGATCACTATGAAATATCTGTGTGAATATATGTTATATGTGTGTTCACCACTGTAGGTAAACTATGGACCCGCAGTCAGAAATTGGCCTACACTCTTCTTAACAAGCTGAGCACCAGAAATGAGCCTTTGCTTATGCCTGGAGATAGAGTAAGTCATGAAACAGCTGTGTTCACTAGCAGTCAGTTCTCTGTTACATTCCTTGTTTCATTTGAAGATATTTGATAGATTCTCTTGTAAGCCAAATCCAGTTTAATCAAAACGTGTATTAGATATAAACAACAGCACAATAAAGCCAAGATTAGAGCCATAGCACCAAGGCTATGTCTCTGAAGTTAAGAGTTTTAAAAACGAATCGGGTGAAGCAGTCAACCTACTTTTAAATCTTAATGTTTGTGATTGCTCCTTTACTAAAGGCTTATTTTTAGTGCCTTATCCTCAGTGTATTTTTGTTTGGTTATTTTTTTTGCAAATACAATATCATTACCATTGCACTGTCTCAACTGAGACTCGAGTGTCCATCACCATGACCACGTTGTCTTTGATACATGTGTAGGTTGCGCTTGTTTTCCCCAACAACGATCCAGTCATGTTCATGGTGGCCTTCTACGGCTGTCTCCTGGCAGAGCTGGTGCCAGTGCCCATTGAAGTGCCGCTAACCAAAAAGGTAAATCTCCAGGTTTTGAGTGACAGTACTTCATCACGAGTGAGGAGTAGGAGTGACCTCTACTGGACATTTAACCCATAAAAGTCTGTTGAACTCACTCTATTATCAATGAATGTCCAGTTTATGGTCATCAACTAGTTTAGAATTTGTTGCATGAATTCAGCTACAGTGACTTTATCACTTACATGCTGTAATTCCCTGAGCATTAAATCCCAGCACATCCATCAGCTTAAACTGAGCCAAATTCACCCACATAAATTACACAAGCAGAATTTTAATGCCTGTTCTTGATTGCCCTTTAAAAGCATGCTGTTAGAGGACGCTGGGATGTAATTGATGAGATTTGAGTGAAGCGAAATGACGTGTGTTTCCTGTCGAAGTACTAGTTCACAGGCAAACTGTTCTTTGGACTGACGCGCCAACTTTCTTTTCTATGGTTTCTTTTCTGACAGTTTTCTTTCCTCTCCTTCCAGTTTTCTTTTTCCTTCCACCTTGTATCCCCTATTCTTTATTTTATTTTCTGCACAACATGTTTTGCTCAGTCAATCTGTAAGCTGATTTGCACAGCCAATTAAACATGAGCGTGTCTGTGCACGCGCATGCATGCGTGTGCATGTGCATGTGAGAGAGAGAGAGAGAGAGAGATCTGGGGTTTTATTCCTATGATGATCAGGCATTGATGCTCAGCAGTAGACATTCTGATGGTGATTAGCCATCACTCTGCTCTCTTAACTGCTGCTGCTTTGATCTGTGCTACTCCGAGGCTTCTTCTGTCTGTTCCCTCAGTCCCACTGTGCATCTCTCCCTCAAAGCTTTTATGTTTGGAATTTTATGCTTCCTAATTGTTGATCATTGTGTGGTTGAAGTGTTTGTTTGCTTCTTCATCAACCCTTCAGGATGCAGGAAGTCAACAGATCGGCTTTCTGCTGGGCAGCTGTGGGGTCACGTTGGCTCTTACCACCGATGCTTGTCAGAAGGGTTTGCCCAAAGCACAAACAGGGGAGGTAGCCACTTTCAAAGGTGCAGACTCTATTTTATTATCGCTATGAGCGTCTACCTGTATAGTTTGATTCCTCCTGGACTGATTTCATGTCAGTGTCTCTGCAGGATGGCCACGATTGCTGTGGTTCGTGACAGATGGAAAGCATGTTGTGAAGCCTCCTAAAGATTGGCACCCTCCAATACGGGAAGCCAGTAATGACATCGCCTACATAGAGGTGAGAGCAGCTGGAAGGATGGAGTTGCTGGTGATGATGGTTGATAGTGTATTTCACCTTTGTTTTACACTGATCAGCCAAAACATTAATACTACTAACAGGTGTTTGAGTACAATACAACTGCCCTGAAATAAAACAACCCTCCTTCATGAGGATTTGTTCCGTTTTTGCTCCGGAGCTGCATACTGACACTAACTTATTCTGGGATCTTTTCCTGATATTTTGTCAACTTAATTTACATGAATGAGATGGACAAAATAAAGATGCACATGAGTAAAACCCGGTATAGTTCGACCATCTCCAAAATGACAGATAAAATAATTAACAATTCTTCTCATGATTGTGTGATTTTTACTGCAGGGATGTTGTATTACACTCATGTAGCCCTCCGTGGTTGTACGGTCTGTGCTGATTGGTGTATGTAGTGGTGTATATTTCACTAAATAGTTGTTAGGACCTCTTCTGTAGAAACAAACTCCTGATGCAGGTAGCGTGTTGCTATAGCATCAGTCATGTCAGAAGAGTAGAAGAGGAAAGAACCCCCCCCATTTATCCCCATGGAAAAGATGTTTTTTGCTCTTCTACCGACTGGCATCAGCTTGTGTGTGTGTGTGTGTGTGTGTGTGTGTGTCTGTGTGTGTCTGTGTGTGTCTGTGTGTGTCTGTGCCTGTATGTGTGTTTTCCACCCAGTATAAAACCAGCAAGGAGGGAAGCACCATGGGGATCACAGTGTGCCATTCAGCCATGCTGGCTCACTGTCATGCCCTCACACAGGCATGCGGCTACACTGAAGGTGAGCAAATCACTCAAGTACTCATCTGAGAGTTTGCTTTCGTTGTTCTGTCCTTTGTTCATTCTTCTGTCACAGAGAAAAGCATCAAGTTACTTTGATTAACACAGCACATACACACATGTTCATCTCCGTAACCTGGTTTCTGATCTGTACCATTACTGATGATAGCGTCGTTGCTATCAAGTTTGAAATGCTGCTTGTGGTTATTTGCATCAGACCTGTGATTTTTTTTTTTTTTTTTTTTTATACAAGGAAGTAGAACATAAGGCACCTCCTCTCCTCCGGTGTCCCAGTTTCACTCTAAATAACTCCTAACTGCATCAGCAGCCCCAGGAGACACTCCAAGTCTGTGTCTAAACCTTAGTTTGTTACTTCACCAAATCATTACTCCTCCAGTAATGATGTACTATATTACAAAAGAATTTTTGTGTTAAAAGCAGAGGAATGATATGTTTTTTTTCCCCAGCAAAGAAAAGTATGTGTCAACCACCCCCACCCTTCTCTACCCTTGGTTACATCTCCTTTGTGATTTGCAGCTGAGACCATCACCAATGTCCTGGACTTCAAGAGAGAAGCAGGATTATGGCATGGTGTTCTCACTGTGAGTGGTTTTAACCCCTCTGCTAAAGCTAGTCATAGCTGTCTGTAATGAGAAATACAAGAGATTGATGAACTGTATACATTCATCCATTATTTTCCTTTTCTCTTCCCCATCAGGCCTATATCAGAATGTAAATTAATTCCTGTGAGCAGAGTCCTGATGCGCAGAAAAGCACCTCTTGTAATTCCACAAGTTTTAGAAAAGCAAAAGCATAACATCTCACTCTGCAGGGCTCCAACTCATTTATTATACCACTGGGATGTTTGAAGTCCAACTTACAAGCTTGTAAAATAAATCCTAACTATGTCTTCTGACTCTCACGTAGCCTTGTTTTTATGAACAGGTTGTAAACATGCGTTGGAATTTACATGCAGTTTTTACATGATCCACTGTTTGACTTCTAAAACTGATACAGCTGCAGCACAAAGCTTATTTTATAAGATAAAATCTTGTCATAACACGCAGCTTATTTACAGTGACAGCACGTAGTTGTAACGTACTCGTGATGTATTTTGGTTCTTATCCTGATGCTTGTCTGCTCTCGTTGTAGAGTGTCATGAATCGGATGCATGTGATCAGCATCCCCTACTCCTTGATGAAAGTCAACCCCCTCTCCTGGATACAGAAGGTTCACACATACAAAGGTGAGGGTCAATATTATGTTTGTAACAGTTTGCTAAAGCTCTGTCATATGAAGAGGGATTAAATGCAGGTGGATTTTTAGTTGCAATTATCGTAAAATGCAGTAGCAGTCATTATAGTGTGAGGAATATTGATAGTTTAGCACACATGAAGTGTTATCAGGATAATTCAGGTACACATGCTATTTTCAGCAAATGTGATCAAGGAAGGATTTGTTGCATAGGAGAATAGAAATGACCTTTTTGGGACTATTTGGGATTTGAACTGCAAACGACCTCGATGAAATTCTTCTTTGTTCCAACATCACCAATCTGCTGGAGCATTTGAGGATGCGTCATGCTGCTGAACTCGTTGGTGAGGCGGCGTGAGACTGGCATGCCAACCAGACAGACTTTGCTTTAACTGTTTTGATTCTCTCTGTGCATTTGAATCGGTTGGATGGTTAAAGCAACAGTTGAAATCATTGATTTCCAGCTCAATTGTATTAGCCGGCAGAGGTCAAGGACAGCAGGCCTGCTGGTGTTGAATAAAATTCACTTGAGTGCTGCTGAGTCACCTGTTGGCAACTGAGTCAGTTATTTGCTGTCAGGGTTTATGATCCCTTACTGGCTATCAAAATGGATGACAGAGGTGCTGTTTGCATGACACCTGTCTCTTTGACTCTGCCTAACACAGTTGATTGCGTGTCGTCTGTACAGCACGGGTAGCAGTGGTGAAGTCAAGGGACATGCACTGGTCTCTGCTGGCACAAAGAGACCAGCGAGACATCAGCCTGAGTTCATTGCGCATGCTGATCGTAGCTGATGGAGCCAACCCTTGTGAGTCAAACTGTAAAATATCATGAGGCCATCAATTCCTCAAAGTAACAAGAGCTTTTTTTGTGTGTGTGTGTGTTTTCATATATATCTGCTGACTGGCGTGTGTGTGTGTGTGCGTGTGCGTGTGCGTGCGCGCTACTACAGGGTCGATATCCTCCTGCGATGCCTTTCTCAACGTTTTCCAGGCACGTGGGCTCCGACCTGAGGTGATCTGTCCATGTGCCAGCTCTTCAGAAGCCATGACTGTTGCCATCCGCAGGTGAGCTTCTGTTACTGCACCTGCCTTTGCCTCATAGCAGGCAACCTCTCACCATGGTTAAATTTACATCCTGTTATATCACAGTGTGTTTGCAACATCTGCTGGATCCCACAGGGAGGTTTGTGCTTCTTTAACACAGAGTTGTTGAATTTTACAAATCTGTACCTCTGACAAAGCTTAGTTATAGAGTCAGATTATTATGACAAATAGGCAAAGACATAAACCAATAATAAAGCCACATAAACTCTTTCTCACAGATGCACACCATGACCATTTTCCCCATTACTTCTAAAATAAACAAAAAGGATCTCTCTGCTATTACAGATAATTTTTTAACTTGCATAGGAACTATGAAGTCTGCAGCTACACAAACAATGTTGTAACTAAAAATTTGGACTGTTTGTCTTTCTAATAGTTTGTTGGATTGTATCAATGTCCTGCAGACCTCCAGAAATGGGCGTTCCTCCTCCAGGGAAGGCAGTGCTGTCCATGGGTGGGCTGAGCCACAGCGTGATCCGTGTGGACACAGAGGAGAAACTCTCCGTCCTCACGGTGCAGGATGTGGGCCAGGTCATGCCTGGAGGTACAGTACACAGTTGGTCATTAACGCTGTGCTGAAGTTCATGAGTTACATGCCAATGATAGCAAAGGGGGATATTTGTATTCACTGTGATCAGATGACAATATATGCATCTAATCAGCAACCCAGTTGAAAAAAATATATATAATTCAAGCTTCCCACATAATGGAAGTGTTTAGCTGGGATGCTGTAGTTGACTCATGGGTGCCTTTTTTGGTTATAAAAGCACAGGAGGAACTAAAGAGTCTCCTAATTTTCACAACGAAAATATAATACCAAGAACTTTTTTGACAATAATTGGAGTAAAATATTGGTATATTGGTTTTAGTATAGAAAAAAGTATAAGAATAAAGAAATAGTCAGATAATTCTGTAATTATTTATTGAAATAATCTGTTATTTCACAACCCTAATATAGAAACATTGTATTAAAACATACATATTTATGGGAAAAATAAAGAAGATGAAATGTGCGTAACTGTCGTGCTGCCTGTGCATTTACAGCACTGGTTTGTGTGGTGCGAGTCGACGGGACGCCCTACCTCTGCCAGACAGATGAGGTGGGAGAGATCTGCGTGAGCTCAGGTTGCACCAGCGTTGCTTATTACGGCCTCCCTGGTATGACCAAGAACATTTTTGAGGTTTGTGCATCTTTCTTCCTTTTCAAGAATGCTATTCATTGATCTGACAGTAAACACAGCACTGGTGTACTGGGATAGCACAAGTGTAGCTAATGAAGTGGCTCCTGAAAGTGCGTACATGTGTGTTGTTGCAGACCATCCCAGTAACATCGTCTGGGATTCCCATCAGTAACAGACCCTTCACCAGGACCTCACTGCTTGGCTTTGTGGGACCAGTAAGTTCAGCTTGATGAATCACATTTCTGTCCATCTTGCAGCTCAGAGGTACTTCTGTCGGGTTCTTCCCGGGAAGATATAAAGAGAGCAGGGATGCTTGTATGTAATGCAAATATCATGTTATTGTTTGTAATTTGACAACAATAAATGAGATACAACATCAGAGAGCAATGTAACACTAATATAATTGTTTGCATAAGTGAACTCTGAATGCAGTGCACTTCTAAAATATCAACTACATAAATGTTTGTAAATGTTAGTCCATTACTTCTCTGCAAATGGACGCATGAGGGAGAAAAACTAGAGGGCACCCAGAGTGAGTGTACATCTGCCTAGGCGATATGATGTCATTAGATCTGGATACAGTTCCAAAATCAAATCGATTGTTGCCCAAAGACCTTTCATTGTTCAAATGTAATAAAAATCCTTCCCGGTCTTTCTGAGTTATCCTGCAAACAGAGAATGACAGAGTGAAGGCAATCCAATAGAAAACAGTTTTCAAGAAATATGGGGAAATATACATAATTCAGGAGAAGAACTGGGTTGCTTCAGTTTAGAATTAGTGAAGAGGAGAATCGTCTTTCTACTCCAATGACATCTGTCACATTGCTCCTGGACCAGGCTACAGGTCAATCAGTCAGTGGAAGTAGAGTTTACCATTCGCCCGGAAATACATAAATGAAGAAACTTTTTTTTTTAATGCAGACTTTTATAAGGTGCCTACAATAAACCTGTCCAGATCCACTTGTCTAACAGGCTGCTCTGTGTTTCCCATCAGGACAGCCTCGTGTTTGTTGTGGGGAAGATGGATGGTCTGATGGTGGTCAGTGGGCGGAGACACAACGCAGATGATGTGGTTGCCACGGCACTGGCAGTGGAGCCTATGAAGTTTGTGTACAGGGGGAGGTAAAAGAGACAGCAAACACTCTGCTCCTCTCTGACTGTATGAATAACAGCTGTATCCACCAGACGTAAACCGCTGCGTTTGACATTGTGTGTTGCAGGATAGCTGTGTTTTCTGTATCAGTGCTGCACGATGAGAGGATTGTTGTTGTGGCAGAGCAGAGACCAGACGCCTCGGAGGAAGACAGCTTCCAGTGGATGAGCCGCGTCCTTCAGGTGCTGACTGTGCTGTCTTGAGCACAACTTACTTCTGTGAGATGAATATTATGGGGATTTTGCATGTTTTATGCTGTCAATTTTGTAAATCGCTTGCAGTATATGATTCCTACTTTCAGGAAATAATTGGTTTCACAAGTCAGTTTGATTCAAAACAGCTTAGATACTCTGTCATCGTTGTTTATGATTATTGTCACAACGCAACCAGTGGTTGGCTTTTTTAAATCAAGGCTCAAGACTTCCATCGAAGACTTCGGGCAAATGATTGTCAGCTAAAGGTGTGATATTTATGAGCATCACAAGCGAATGCAGCACAGTCAGATGGCATTAGTACTGAGCCTTGGATTATTTATTTATTGTAAAAGTATGTGTTTGAAAAAAGAAAACTGAACCAAACCAATGTGACATTTTCACCCATGGATGATTTGTTGAATTTCAAGTTATAGTTGTACTGTATGGTATCAACCATGATTAAACGTGATAGATTCTCCCATGTGATCAAAATATTACCTAATGTAAATATTGCCCTGTTAAATATATTTGTTTATTTGATTTTTCTTTATTTAACCAGGTAAAATCAATCAGGAACCAACAAGAAAAACTATTTTTACAAAAGTAGCACTGGTGTTGTTCAGTGGTATGATTAAATGTACACACAGCTTTCAAGAGTGTATAATTGTTACATCACCGTCTATATTACTACCATGACAAATACCAGTATAATATTGTGGTACACTTTTAAATCCACGTCACCTTCGTTTTTATTTCAGGTTGCAACTAAAGTGCTAAAAAGCTAAACCTGTTAAACCTAAATAGCAAGTCTGTTATTCCTGATTTATCCAACACTCATGTTCAGTCCTGCGCTGGTTTGTTGTCTCCAGGCCATAGACAGCATCCACCAGGTTGGAGTGTATTGCTTGGCGCTGGTGCCTGCTAACACACTTCCCAAGGCTCCCCTGGGTGGTATCCATATATCTGAGACCAAACAGCGCTTCCTGGAGGGCGCTTTGCATCCCTGCAATGTCCTCATGTGCCCTCACACGTGCGTTACCAATCTGCCCAAGCCTAGACAAAAACAGCCAGGTAGGTCACCTGACATTTTGGCAAGAAAAACAATTAAAATTACAGCTGAGTTGATTTTGACGATGATAAAATATGAAATGGTTAATGTGTGGCCTGGTTGTGCTGGACAGAGGTTGGTCCTGCTTCTATGATAGTGGGCAACCTAGTGGCAGGCAAGAGGATAGCACAGGCCTGCGGGAGGGACGTGGCCCAGCTGGAGGACAATGACCAGGCACGTAAGGTCCTCACACATTGCCTCCACTAACAGCCTCTACAGGGAGATTAGGGTTTGACTTTCTGCTGCACACGCACAGGTCTAATACGATTCAGACTCGGTCTTTCATCAACTGTACACAATATCCTCCATTCTTTTACTAAAAATGTTCTTGTGACATAATTTCTGGACATTAATTACTTATGTGTTGCTTTATTTTCTCTGTAGTTGAACTTGCCTCTCTGTTACAGTTCCTCTACATCCAGGACGTTCTGCAGTGGAGAGCGCAGGCCACTCCAGACCATCCTCTCTTCCTTGTGCTAAATGCTAAGGTACTACCTACATGTTCACTAATGGCCTCATTTTAAGGTTAAACGTGCCTCATACATTTTTTTGTTATTGTGATATAATACATTTCCTTGAAATTCTCATCAAGAATAAGGAATGAAAATATTAATGTAGATTATTATTCTCCAAAGAAGCTGTTACTCATCATCGCCTAAAGCATTTTGGTCTTTATGGTGCCATTTTATTGTTTAATTGCAAGTCAAATAAACTGTGTGATGGTAAATGTGAGAAAGAGAATAAAAGGGTTTTGTTTCTGTGTCCAAATGTTAATGTTTTGGATTCCCTTGAATACATTTTTAATCACAAATGTACTTAGTTTCCACAAACATCCATTTTGATTGCCAGTGGTTTTGCTTAAATGTATTTTCTTTAATCACATGATAATAATGGTACAAAATTAACTCCATTTATGCTTAGTTTGGATTACTAACAGCCAGTTGAAGACTATTCCTAATCCTTGTAGCAACAGAGCTATTAAGTTAAGAACGTTTTCTCATGTTTTGCTGGTCAGGGCACGGTGGCGAGTACAGCTTCCTGTTTGCAGCTACACAAGCGTGCAGAGCGAGTGGCCGCAGCGCTGATGGGACGCCTCAACACTGGAGACCACGTAGCACTCGTCTACCCGCCAGGTACAATGTGCTTCTGTTCCATCTGTTCTGTCCTTTCGGGGCACGCCTGTGTGCCTCTCATCAGCTCTGTCAGTCTTACCAACAGAGACCCAAGCTTCACAATCACAAAGAGCTTATTTTGAGGGTTTTTTTGTTTTGTTTTGTTTTTTGTTTTTTTTTACAGTTACAATCTATAATGTAGACGTATAAACATGTATGTGCAGGAATCGACCTGATTGCCACCTTCTATGGCTGCCTGTACGCTGGCTGTGTCCCGGTGACTGTCAGACCGCCGCACCCACAGAACCTGGCAACCACCCTGCCCACCGTCAAGATGATTGTTGAGGTAACACAAACACGCTGACCTAGGTTATTCTAATGAACTAAAACTAATTCAATAATGAGAACTAGGATTAAAAAAAAGTTGTTGTTATGTAAAATGAAACAAAAACGTACTTACAACTAACTACAATTAATATGTCCTGTGCTTTTGTCTCCAAAAAAGTAATGTGTGGCTCATTAATGCATTTATGTTTTTTGATTTTTATTAGTGTGTCTTTAGTTTATGTTTTTTTTCCTTTTTTTTTTCCCAGCACACTTTCTGCATCTAACCTAAGAGGGAGAACTGTTCACATTTTGCACTTAAAGAGATAGTTAGGATAGAAAGATGCCACTGATGGAAGGTCTGGTGAAGATTTTTTAGTCCACAAAATTCATCCTGTCTCCAGCAAAAACAGAAATAAGAAACTAATCTAAAACTAAGCATTAAAAAAAACTAAACCTGCAAACCAGATTTTAAAACTATTGAAAGCTAAACCGAATGAAATAAAAAGTAAAAAAAAAAAAATGCAAAACTACTATAACCTTGGCACATGAAAATCCAAATATCTAGATATATAATGTAGTAATCCTGCAGCATGTGTGTGTGTTTAAGGTCAGCAAGTCGGTGTGTATCCTGACCACTCAAGCAATAATGAAGTTGCTGAGATCCAAAGAGGCAGCTGCAGCTGTGGACATCAAGAGCTGGCCCATGGTCCTGGACACAGGTGAGCCGCTGGGACCTCACCTTGACATCATGGAGGAGACTCTTAACACATGGTTTTTGATCTCCTCCTCTCTTCTTCTCTCTCTGTTCACTCTCCAGATGACCTCCCCAGGAAGAAGAGTGCCCAAATGTACAAGCCCCCAACCCCAGAGATGTTAGCTTACCTGGACTTCAGTGTTTCCACCACAGGAATCCTGGCAGGTGTTAAGGTGTGTGGCGTTTGTATGCAGCCGTACAGCAGATACACCAGGGATGCTACCTGTTGTTGGCCATCCCATTTTCTCTGTGTCGCTGCCGTCTGGTGAAACATTACACAGCACAACCTCATTGATGCTAATGTCAGATTCATCCGAATTCCACCTGATCAACAGCATTAATCACTGATTAAGCAGGCAGCGTAGATTGTATAACCAGACAGCAGACGAGATCTGACCACATTGTTAAAGAGTGTGTCGTTTCCTCCCCTCCAGATGTCTCACGCTGCCACCAGTGCCTTGTGTCGCTCCATCAAACTACAGTGTGAGCTCTACCCTTCCCGACAGATCGCAATCTGTCTGGACCCCTACTGTGGGTTGGGCTTTGCTCTCTGGTGCTTGTGCAGGTGAAATACCATCAATCTCAAAGACTGTACACTCATGGCTATTTGCAGATATTTTTGAGTGTGTGTCTTCCCGCTCAGCCTCTCGCTCTCTTTTTTTTTTAATGTTCCTGGTTTCAGTGTGTACTCGGGTCACCAGTCAATCCTCGTTCCCCCTCTGGAGCTGGAGAGCAACCCGTCTTTGTGGCTGGCGGCGGTCAGTCAGTACAAAGTGCGTGTGACCTTCTGCTCTTATTCAGTCATGGAGATGTGCACCAAGGGCCTGGGGTCTCAGACGGAAGCACTACGGGTCAGTTTGTCTTGTTACCACACACTGGCTTCCCTTCATTCAGGATTTATGCCCCTGGTTTAATGATCAGAGTTGATGTAATAATTCAGTTCTTCTAGAAATAGAGCCATCAAACTTCATCATCAGAAAATTCATAATTCATAAAGATTGTTATATTATTGGCACCATGGCTGGGTATTATCAAAAATGTTCGATACAACTGCGTTTATTGATAACTTCAGTTTGATATTGGTTCACTGACAAGACTTTATTTCAGCACTGATTGAAATCTATCTGGACAAAAGGGAAATAACACATGGATACTTTATATTACAAATCGTATTTTTGGGGGGGGGGGGGGGGGATTTTCATCACTTTTACATGAAAATATAAAACAGTTCACCAAAATGGACTTTAACTTAATTGTTATTTAATTTTCCCACTCAAAGCAGTTTTACAACCCAAAATTGAATGCAATGTTTGAGATCATAAATTAGGTGTTGAATGATACTTAGCTGTACTGAAGCCATGAAAGTGTTGAATACCCAGCAGCCCTGCAGTAGTTACCTTAACTGCAGTGCTTCCACACGTTCCATTGTGCGATGCTGATCCAGAGCTTCTCTCTCATCCACAGCTGCGAAATGTGAACCTTTCTTGTGTGCGTACGTGCATGGTGGTAGCAGAGGAGAGGCCTCGCATCGCACTAACTCAGTCCTTCTCCAAGATCTTCAAGGATTTGGGGCTCTCGCCTCGCGCTGTCAGCACCACCTTTGGCTGCAGGGTTAATGTAGCCATCTGTTTGCAGGTGAGCATCTCTCAGTAGAAAGTTCACGGCGGTCGCTGTTTCAGGGATAAACGTGCTGTGATTGTGTCTGATAAATCCTTTGAAATGCAGCATTACTTACTTTTTCTTTTTTTTAACTTTATGTCTTGTTTTAAAATTTTTCAGTCCAGTGTTTAATTTGGGAAAAAAAAATCCTATCACATGGATGATTAAGAATGAATCTTTGAGTGAAAAGCATAAAGCAATGAATTTAACATTAATTAAATTATTCAACTAATCCTGTGCGTCCCTCTACACACGTTTATCCACTGTATTTGACCTCTGACCTTTCATATCCTCCATCCCCCGTAAGCCAGTTCATTGCAATTGTTCATGGATGTAATGATTTGCACTTTTTATTTTTATTTCTCCGTTTTATTGGGCTCCACTGATTATAGATGGAATGTTTTTGAATATCGCACATACGCCCTCATATGTTGAGTCTTTGTGATGGTTTTATTACATTTTTGGGAAGTTTGTGTTGTCTTGGTGAACATGATTTTTCTTTTCCCCTGAGTGTTTTATTTGTTTCTCCAGTGATTTTTGTGTTTTTTTCCTTGTGTGTGCATGTGTGTCCACGTACAAAAAAATATACACATATATCTATGTATATATATATATAAATATATATGTATATGTATGTTTTTATCTATCTGTCCCGTCAGCCCAACAGGTTAGGGAAACTGGCTGAGCAGGTACTGTAGGATAAGAGTGGCTGTGTGCTCACTGGGCTGCTGCTGGGTCTATGTGTTTATGTGTGTGTTTCTTTCTGTTTGTGTGTGTGTGTGTGTGTGTGTGTGTGTGTGTGTGTGTGTGTGTGTGTGTGTCGTTTCTTGCTGCTTGATATTCGAACATGCTTCTAATTGACTGATTTGTCTTGAAGCGGCTGCAGCGGCTGGTTCTCCACTGTGGCTTTACAGTGCGCCAATTTCCATGATACCATGAACTAAGCAGCATGATATGTTCAGGAACATTTCTAATAACACCATCACCATATCTTAACTTGCTGTGTAGCCCGCTATGTTTAGACTGATCTAGAGGTCATTTATGTTTCAGTACTTAAACTTCCATTTACCTCACCTAGTTTTTGTTCTTACATCAGCACACAGGTTGTCTAAAATTATTTTGTCTTCTATTTTGTTGTGAGTTTTTTGATGTCTCATTTTGTGAGTGTGGATGTTATTCAGGTTCAAGAAGACACACCAGAGTGAAATGTCAAGTCAAAAACCAGGGGTTCACCCAACAGTTGACACATGCCCACAAACACTTTTGTATTCCTAAACGGTCATTAAAATTGATCATCAGTAGCGTGATTTTATCATTTTCTCCATAGATGATTTACAGGTTTAGTAACTTGATCAGTGGTGAGACAGGTGTATGTGACGTAGCAATGGCGGCGCTAATCAGACTGTTGGCATTGAATGATGGCAAAGACTCAGCTGTGGATGGAGCCTGGTGATATTTCCCAGGATCCTCTGCTTGGCTCAGACTCCACCTCTGTGTGTGTGTGTGTGAGCGTGCGTATGTGTGCGTGTGTGTGTGTTAAGCTTTTACCTTACAGGTGACCATACAGCGACTCATGGCTAGCTTGTGCTCTGGCTAAACACTGGCAAAAGGCTGATCGTGAATAGTGCGGTGATGATAAGTAATCGATATCTAACAACTGGACCTGAGAAATGGTTCATTTAGCTGCATGGCTGAGCTGTTTCCGTTTAATCAATGCAAATGATGCTTTTTTTTGGGGGGGTTTCCAAAAAAACTTTTAAATGAATTAAAATGGCATCATTTGTAGTTCGTTTATGGTTTTGTGTACTAAGTCATGTAACCTGGCAGCATCAGACCAGGTGACGTGAACTCTGCAGGTATTTGGTTGCGTTCTGCTAAACTAACTTCTGGAGGCTGGCTGGTTGGCTTCTGGCTGGCCCTCTGCTTTGTCAACCCTTGTGTCATTAGCAGCTTCCAGCACCCTCCACTCAGGCGGGGCGCAGCACGCATTCACTCACTTATCAACCTCAAGAGCTTGAACTCTGTTTTTTCTTGCAATTCTTGCAGGGCACAGCCGGACCAGACCCCACCACTGTTTACGTAGACATGAGAGCTCTACGACATGACAGGTGGGTGGGGTGTTGGGGAGGGGGGATTAATGGTAATTATTTAACAACTCCTTATTATAATGGAATTAAATGAATACATTGAAATCAACAATTCCTTACAGTCTGGCTACATTACAGCTCAACAATTGAGGATGGATTCTACAGAATTAGTCATTTGTTTAGATTTTTTTTATGAATGATATGGTTTTAAAATCTATTTTGCATCCTTTTTTAACACGGATATTCTACTAAAATAGAATTTCCCTCAAGTGAGTTTCCCCTCATAAAGATTCCACAGGCCACTTGAGGGCGCTCATGGCTCAGCCAGTGGTTTAGAAACACATGAAATAAAAAGGTTCTAATGTCTTTCTTTGCATGCATCCTCTTCAGGGTCCGCCTGGTCGAGAGGGGGTCACCACACAGCTTACCACTGATGGAGTCTGGGAAGGTACCACGTGGTGGAAACGTGCACCAGTAAACTATTAGCTGTGATTTCGTGCTCGATCCTGTGTTGATTTGACCGTCTGCTGTAACCGTAGATCCTCCCAGGAGTGAAGGTGATTATCGCCAACACAGAAACCAAAGGGCCTTTGGGAGACTCCCATCTAGGAGAGGTGAGTCATCCCCACATGACCTTTCACGTTAACTTCCTCAAACACGTTAAAGCAGACCAGCGCGAGATTCTGCATATATTCAAATCGTGATGTTTAAAAACTCTGACACATGGCGAAAGTGATGGAACTTGAAAATGTTACCATAGTACGTTTACCAGAGTAAACTGGTTCCGTGGTTGCATGTCCACATACTAACTGAGAAACGACTCTCTTAATCCGTGTGTGTGTGTGACACAGATCTGGGTGAGCAGTCCTCACAACGCCACTGGCTACTACACCGTTTATGGTGAGGAGGCTCTTCATGCAGACCACTTCAACACCAAGCTCAGCTTCGGTGACACTCATACAGTCTGGGCCAGGACAGGTTACCTGGGCTTCCTGCGGCGCACAGAGCTGACTGATGCCAGCGGAGGTGAGAAGCACCGGCGCCGACTGGCGTTCACTTCCATCTGTCCCTTCAAACGCAACCTTAAAGCTGTTGTGAATCATATTTACATGTAAATGAAGGTTCCTTAAATTCACATTGAAGAGTTCACACGATCCATACAGCTACTTCAGGGCAGCCCTCTTTAATATGGGTAAGTAATCTAATTGTGTGGCAATTTTCTAGACTTTCCAAATATTGTCAGACCACATTAATCAAACCCTGATAGTGAAATGAGTCATTTACAGGGGTTGTGTGATGCTCAAAACAATGATCCACCGTTTAACAGTTGCATCAGTAACCCCAAGGACCTTGTGTGCTACAGTGGAGTATCTGATGTAAAAACTGCCCAAGCCAGATGATGGAGACAACTGTTCCACTGTAACCATAGTAACCAGGAGTACCTTGCACCTCATCGTTATCAAAATACTAAGATTGCTACATTTTTAAATGAGAGGAATATCTGATCTATGTGACCGCTGCAATGGCAAACATCCAAGTCATATCGGTTTCTGTCCCCATGATGGAGCTGATGAATCTGATCCCATGGGCCTTTTTTTCCCTGTTTACACTGTCATGTCACATTTGTGCAACACGTGAGCAAAAGATCTGATGTGAAGACAGCAGCGTAACACAGGACTAACTCTCTGTGTGTTCGTCTCAGAGCGCCATGACGCCCTCTACGTGGTGGGCTCTCTAGATGAAACTCTGGAGCTGAGGGGAATGAGGTATCACCCAATCGACATCGAGACCTCCGTCATCCGTTCTCACAAGAGTATAGCTGAATGGTGAGTAAATGCTGTTACATCTTCGGTCACGTGGAAGGTTAATATCATCTGATCACCTCTTTGTCTGCTCTTTCTGCCCACTCCCCTGGTCGCCTCGCACCAGTGCCGTGTTCACTTGGACCAACCTGCTGGTGGTGGTGGTGGAGCTGGAGGGCTCAGAGCAGGAGGCGCTGGACCTTGTGGCCTTGGTCACGAACGTTGTCCTGGAGGAGCACTACCTCATTGTAGGAGTGGTGGTGGTGGTCGACCCCGGTGTCATCCCCATCAACTCCAGAGGAGAAAAGCAGCGCATGCACCTCAGAGACGGATTCCTGGCTGACCAACTAGACCCAATTTATGTGGCTTACAACATGTGAGAGCTCGGCTGCAGGAGGCTACCACCTCCATATGTGGCTTTATCACACAGCGGGACTGTAAATAAGGAGCTCGTAATGGCCAGCAGACCCCATCAGTACGGCTGCAGCAGAGAGAGAGAGAGAGAGAGAGCGGAGCTTCCCGCTTCATGCAGAGAGGAAATATTTCTCCAGCAGCATGGAGATCCATTTCCTGAGGGATTCCCTCTGTGTCGTCTTTCCTCAACAAAGAGTTTTCTATGTCTGGCCTCTTAATCCCAGGGCCCCCCCACAGCAGTAGAGCAGGTAGTGAATATGTCACACCACACTGCGCCATTCCTAGTTTTCCCAGTCACCGTATATATTGGCTCTAAATCAAGACTGACTGACTCAAACCAGCTCTAACAAGTTCATGGAGCCTCCTGTTGTTTGCTTTCTCATGTTTATACCACAAAGATCATGCTGATTTTTGTGCTGCGGCCTGGTTGATTAAAACAGAGGAGGCGTCGGAGGACAGGCAGGCAGTGTCAGTTGTTGCTCTTTAGTTTGTAGTTGTGGTTCGACTCAAATCCTTTCTTCATATAAATGTGTAATGTTGTTTTAGCTGAACAAAATGCAATATGATGGATGTGACAGATTGTTGCTTTGAATGACTGCAGATGCTTGACAGTCACGACATGGTGAGGAATGAGCAGCGTGCCAAATGATAAAGATTTAAGCCTTAAGTGTTTCTCAGACGCCTGCTTCTTCTATCCCAGCTCTTCTTTTTAAGTGTGTGAAGTGTTGGGTAGGCAGGGAATATGCAGAAGGACGTTATTGCACCCAAAGTTGTTGTTGTTTTTGGTTTTTGGTTTTTTTTTCAAGCAAACAAGAATATACTTGACCTTAACATCAGCCATTACAAATGCACCAACACTCCTTGAATATTGCTAATAATGTTTCTCCTTCTTGCCAGTTGTGTTGAATGTGTTTCAGACTGGAAACGGTTCCATGCAGAATGTCCCAGCCTCATTTCCAGTGCCATAAGGTTGAATGTGTGTCAGAAAAAGTTGCATGCGCCCCTAAGATCCCTGTCTTATCCACATCACTGTACGTGGCTTTGCTCCTCTATGTGCACATCCCCTCAGAAACAGGCCTCCAGCATGCTGTAAGTATGTACAGGTTTTATGTAAATTATTAATAGGCGGAGGAGACGTCTGGATGCGTAGACTGAATCTGCTAAAATCTATGAACCTCACAAACAATCTGAAATGGATTGGAACGCGTGAACAGAAGGGGAGGAGACACGTGACGCCTTGGTAAACATTTTTATATGGAATGAATGAAACCGTGAGGCCCAGGCTGCTTCCTGAACGAGACAAAAGCACACTCCACACTCCGAGCACGAGCAGAGGACGGTTCTTCCTGTTTTATTGTTAACATATGGAAAGATACATTTGTCTGAAATACGGTTAGTTGTCATTATTTTCATAACATGATTTCTTAATGAATAAAAAAAGCTTTTAACTTGAAATCTTTGTTTTCATTCACAACTGAACACCCCACTCTCAGAAAAAGAATGTTCGACACAAAGTCTGATTGTTTTTCTTTTCTTCGCTCTGGAAGGGCTGAAAATGTGTCGATTCAAATGAATCAAAGTCTGTATATTTTCTTTTGTTAACTTTTCAATTTACAGTTTATCTCGAGAATCCTAGCACAGCTGGAAAGGTATCAAAATCACACTATGGGCTTGTATAATGATCAAATAACAGGAGGTGCAATACTAGAACACAAAATGTGCGTCAGAATATTCTAAATGAAGTATTGTGGTGCCGCAGACATATCACAGCAAATCAAATTGCGTTCTACTAAAATATGAATAATGACACAAGAAAAATTGCCCCTAATGTTATAAATCGTATCACAAATTCATCATCAGTCAGAAATGATCACGGTTACATAATTTTTCAAAACCGTTCAGCTCTAAGTTGAACTCCTTTATGAGAGTCACAGCAAATCCCAGCTGCTCTTATGTCAACTTGGTCCCCTAAAACATCTCTATATGAAGAAATAAATGGATAAAATAAATAAGCGGAAAAATCCTCTCTCATTTTCTTTTGCTGAAAAAGTGGAAAGGTGCATTTGTTGGCAACCTCATATTCAACAGTTAGATTTATCCAGAAACACAAGTCTACCAAACAGCGTTTCCACCACGTGTTCCTAAAAAGACTTTAGGATGTAAGGAACTGTTTTATAAACCCAGGTCATCCTAAATCATAGGGGGTGCATTAATTAACAGCAAGGCGTTATCATCATTTTTCAACAGTAGAGGGCGACATTGCCTTGACACACGACAACATAACAGCTCAGTGTTTACCTGGAATTTATTTAAAATTGTTAAACATTAAAAATGATTGGACAGAATACTGGCAACGTGAACAGGTGATTTAGATATACGACAATATATTTTGCTGCCTGAAGATGTAATACATCACCGGCAACACAGTAAAACAGTACACATCAAAGCCCACATGAGAGTAATGGTTAAATTGATCCAAGTATGCTGCTGTATACACAGTAATGCAAAGATGTACAGTGATTGGTCCAGTATAAGTAACCGCTTTCATCATCAGTACTGAGTGACTCATAAAACAAACCTGCAGAGACTCTTTAAAATGTTTCATGTCGGGGTGCCCCCAGCTGGTGACCCTGCCGTTCCATTAAGACCACAGTATGGTGAGAAATTAAAATACGAGCTTATGGAAGAAAGAAAAAAGTCTTCTTGGGGGGAAAAATGGACACAAAGAAAAGATGACTCTGCTAACATGTTGGTCTTCAATTCACATAATTTTGTACTCGACTCAGAAGCTCAGCCGCTTCAGCCATTGCTTGCCTTGCATTTTCTAGAGTGAAGGTGTCATTGGGGATGTAGGGGGACGCACAACTGGTTGGGTATTGAGTCTTTTTGGCATCCACTCCCAGCTGCCTCAGAGAGGCCACAATCTTAGGCAGTCCTCTCAGTTGGAGGCTGTAGATGGAAACTTTGTCAGCCATGGTTGTAATTGAGCTGTTGGCTTGGTAGTGACCCCTTTTTTTATACTCAGCAGCGATGAGAGATTTTTCTACAGCTTGATGGACTTTGAAGAGACACCACTCTGTGCTGCCCCCGTCGGCGTCTTTGCACGCTGCATTCAGATCACAGCGAGCCTGCCTGCACCAGCGCTGCGCCTCCTTCTTGTTCGGCCTTGGGACGTCTTCATAATGGTTCCAAAAGTTGTAGGATTGGTGGCGTTCGTAGAACCGTTCTCGACTTTGTCTGTGATGTGAGGCCTCGTCATCCCACTGCTGGTAGAAGTCTCTGAAATTGGATTTTCCCTTTGGATGGGATGAGCCATTAGATTCCCCTGTGTTTAGCTTGTCAACTCTTTTCTGCAAGTACTGGCATACTGCAGTGGCAAGAGAGGGGCGGTCAAGGTTTTTGTCAGGGTGCCATCGAAGGTACAGTCGCTTGATGGCTTTCTTCCTCTCCACCTCAGAAAGATGCCAGATCTCTGCCAAACATTCGTCAATTTCTTGTTTAGCCTCTTCAAGAGATGCTGGTGAGGATCTCATCGATGGTTGGGAAGAATCCGACTGGGCTCCGACTAGTAGCTCCAGCTCCATGCAAGCAGGTTCAAAAGGGGTGTCCTGCTGAGATTTTTGCTTCTTGTCACATCTTATCTGATACAGGTCAAGACAACTGACTTCAATTTCCTCATCTTCTCTCACTTGTATTTTATATCTCTGTGAATACAGTCCAGAGATCCCAGGTAGTTTCTCAACAATAATTGCATAAATGTACTTGTCATCAGTGCTGTAGCCAACATATTCTCCCTCTTCAAAGTTATTGAGGACATTCATGTCCAAGGAATCAAGCCAGTCATCTTGGACATCTGTCCCAGGGGCTGGTGGACCAAAGGAGATGGTGTCATCTTCAGCATTGTCATGGATGTTGTTCTTGGCCAGAATTCTTTGAACGCCACAGAGGTCCTTACACATGAGAAGTTGTCCAAGGATTGGAAGGTGTGTTGATTCAAATCTGTTCTCTAAAAGTCCATTAATCTCTTTTGTTAATGTCAAATTGACTTCATTTAGCACTTCATAATCCTTGTCGCTGTTGTGTTTTAAGTAAAAGACACAACCTCTTTGCCCCCGTTTGACATAAACATCCGTTTCGGCAGCAGTATCGTTCAGAGGCTGTTTATCCAGCCATAGCTCCGTTGCCAGGCTTTCGCAGCAGACAATCTGAATCCTGCCAAAAGTCTTTGCACACATGTCGCTGGCATCTTCAAGTGTTACTTTACCCCCAGACTGCGCTCTAATAAGACATATCAGTCCATGTCTAAATGCTCTTGAGGACAGACGTTTTTCAAACCATCCGCTAAAGTTGCAGTCAGTCCCAAACTCACAAGGCTGCATTTGAGACTCCACGACTTTCTCCTCAGTGACCTGAGATAACATTTTGGGCTGCAATTTCGGAGGCAGCATTTGCAGCAATCGATGATGCACATATTTGTCGTAGCCTAAATAGCATTCACTGAGTTTCCCAAGCAACAGGATGTTTTCTGGCAATGCCACTTCAAACCTTTTAGTCTCAAATGTAGTGTCGTTGTAGTAGAGCGCGCACGATGCGTTTAATTTCCCATTTATGGCAGGAAGATACAGAGTCGTTACATCATCCAAAAGGGGCTTCTTCTTCTGACTTTTAATTGACAGGAAAAAATGCAGAACAGCACATTTGACAGTTTTAAGTTGGTTGGGGTTCAGTTCTCCTTTATCACAGGAATCGGCATGTACCGCTGCCAGGGCGTTACACAACTGCACAGCACTTGGTTCCTCCTTCACACCAAGTTTCTTGAAGAACTCTTCAAAAATAGCAATTTTCGGAGGGATTTTGTACAAATATGGCCTGAACTCAAGGTGATCTGGGAGTGAGACACATACAACATCACTACGCACAAGTTTTTTGTTATCTTCTACCAACACAACTGGGAGACCATTCAGTGTTTGGCTGTCAAACTCATTTGACTGCAAGAAGTCGTAGGCACGTCGGAACACATTAGCACGGGTTCTGATCTGTGTCTCAGACTGACAAGGTGACTGACAGATGTTCCTCATGTTCATGGTTACAGACTGCGGAAGTGGTTTCTCCAGAGCACCTGCATCTTTAAGTATGTTCAGAAACTTCTCAGGCTTACTACCTGGCAGATGGATAATTGGCACTGAAGACCAAACCAGTTCTTGATGTTGAGGGTCGCTTTCAATCAGAGACCCTCTGATCTTAATAGCAGTTGTCTTGCTGGCAAAAGGTTGGTGGTAATCACACAGTTCTCTTTTAATGTCCACAGGAAAAATGAACTCAATGTTTGCTATGTTCCTCAACCAATGGACTTGTGTTTTGTCGTTGTGTGCTGCAGTCAAAGCTGCTTTGAAAACTATTTTTGATTTTTGCTTCATCTCTTTCAGTGGACAGTTCCTTTTTGCTTCGGATTCTATCTGCTTGGCGAACTGTACTATTTCATCTTTTGTCACATCGTGCTTCATTCCAAGTGCTAAGAGCAAGTTTTTTAATTCCAATCTTTTGAAAACATCTTCTCCACACAGCTCTGTCAGCAATTTGTTCGACACAAACTTTTCTTTGGGCAACATCACCGTGTAAAGCTCAACACTGTCATCGAAGTAGTAAGATGCTGTCTCAAAACTGCCTTCAGAATTGCAGAACAATTTCGCAGGCTTCAGTGCATGAATGATGTTGTCCTTATGCTTCAGGTAGTTGTCATGATGCTGCAGTGACAGAAGCAGTTTGATGCAGTGAAGCTTCTGTTTCTCTGTGAGTCCTTGTACTGCGGGCAGAATGAACTTGATGAAGTACTCCAAATCAGTTAAGACTGGAATGCTCAGTATTTGCGACACTCCGCAGTTCTCATGATTGTTTTTGAGAAAAATGCTGTTGCTGTTGGGCAGGGTGAACAAATCTGGAAAGGCTGCCAGTGATTTTGCACTCACGTTGAGGATAACGACCTCTTCGAGTCCATCAATCCTCACCCTCTCACTGTGAATTGTTTCAAACAGTGGTAAGGATTTGAGCTTCCTCTGATAGTCATGATTGGTGCTGAAATTCGGAACTCCAGATTGCAGGAATGTTTGAAGGTTTCTCATGTCCTCCTCAGAAAGGAGAAGGGAAAAATCTGAGTTGTTTCTGGTGAAGAGTTGGTCCAACACAGCGCATTTGTCGTTTGTATCCATGAGTTCCGGTTGGAAGTGTAATTGTATCTGTCTGTCCATGTCAAGGAAGAAAGCACCGTCGAGCTTCATGAAACCAAGTTTAAACAGGATGCTTGATGTTTCTGTGGTAAACTGAATCACGCTTGACATTTCTTCCATTTTTCGTAGGAAGTGCTTGTTCTCTAATTTGGGACAAAGAGTGGGTAAAATGCAGCAATCACTGAAGAGCTGCCTCACAACACTTAATGTCAGATTTTGTTGATCATCAGCTGATGTTGTAAGTCTCATTTCACTGATTAAAAACCTCCAAAGTGACTTCAACCATGTCAACATTTGGTCACTGGGGACGTGGAAGCCTTGGTGTGGGTCAAGGTCACAGCTTTGAAGATGATGCTGAATTAATGGCTTCAGAAACTTGACAGAAGTAGGAACTGTTAAATTTTGGACAAGCTGGAAAGTCCGTAGCTCAATGATGTGTTCGAAGTTGGTACAATATTCTGCAAACTCTTCCTCAAAGCCAGAGAACAGACTGCTATATTTTGATATCAGCTTTGGAGATGAGGTATCAAAGACTCTCAACACCTGGTCTGTTGTGAGAAGAAGTGGAAGGCCGTTGAGCACACCGGAATCATCCTTGGTGATCTTGTCCACCTTTATATCTTTTAAGCAGAATCTCAGGAGCTGTGAACATCTCATTTGATCTCTGATGAGCGTGTCAGCTATGGGCACGGGTAGGTTCTCGTTTGTTTTCATGGGATCATTCAGAGGTTTTTCCCTGAGGAAAGCTCGTACCGTTGAAGGAGTCACATCTTTCACTTTGATGTCAGCAGATTTGAAACCTTGCCATACTTGGTGCATTTTCCTGGAAAAGGGAACCAATTTCATTCCAATGTCTTCCAAGATGTGCCAAATCGAGTCCATAGAGTCTAGCAGGTAGGGTGTCTCTGTCTGATTTGTTTCTTTGATGTCACACCAGTCAAACGAGTATTCTTTCAGTTGCACTTCTGCTGTTACGGCTACTGAGGTCCTCAGAACTGGAATCACAGTCAGGCCTCTCTGGTTGATTGATCTGTATACCTCCTGTATCATGGCATGCCAATCCTGACTGACGGCTTCAGACACAGTAGGCCAAAAACATAAATACCGTTCATTCAAGAATGACTCAATGTGTGAATAACGGATTTTCTTTTTTGGAATGTTTTGGCTGAGGTAATGAAGGAAATCAGCATACAGTGGAGCTAGGACATCCTGTTTCAAATATTCATTCCACTGAGACTTCTGACTTGTGCCATCTTGCCTCCATAGGTTTCTCCTGGCGGAATCTACTTCAAAGTTTCCATTGACGTGCACTGGCAGTCCGGTGTTGCCTGGTAGAGGAAGTGAACAAAAGGCTTCTCCATTGAAACTACTGTGGTCTAAAAGTTTTGGAGCGGGCTCTGACATCACACGTGCAGCTATTGCTGCTTGAGGAAGTTTGTCTGATTTGTTTGCCTTGTCACCACTGTTTGTGCATGCGCCGAACTGCTCTAGAATGACCCATCTGCTTTGTTGCTGGTCTGAAGTTGTGATGGTGGCTCCATAAATGGCCTTGTGCGGGGTGACTGGTTTGTCAGTTTGTAGAGCATTTTGTAGAAGCTTTTCAAAACTTGCTTTTTCTTCCCTGCTTGTCGGAGGTGTACTCTTTTCAACAGCAAAGATACTTTCAAGTTCCCCAGAGTGTTCACTGATTTCATGGATTTCAATTTTGCAGATGTTTTTCAGAAACAGAATGAGCCCTTCAGGATCTTCAGAGAGGACAGAGCACAGTTCTTTCATGTCATGTGCAGTGACTTCCTGTTGTGATATTTTGGAACTCTCAGCCATGGTACCTGTCCTTAGAGGTAATCTAAACATGGTACCCTCTTTAAGTGGAAATTTGTCTGGAAGAAAGGATTTATAGACATCCATGTACATCTCCTTCAAAGTGTCAGCTAGGTTATAACCAATGCCATTTGGACGTTCGTCCGAATTGCTTTCGATGTAATTTTGATTGGGATCTGAAACACAGAGTTTGTCATCTCCAGTGAGGATTGAGGGGCAGTCAGTCAGATGGTAAACGGAGTTGAATCCGACTCCGTATTTTCCGATCTTCCCTGGAGCATTGTGCTTTCCTCCTTCTCCAAGCTGCTGAATGCCATTCAGATCAGCATCAGAAAACACTTTATTGTTGAACACACACAGAGCCGGACCTTGCAGACTTTTCCATTTCTCCCCAAATATTTTTTCATTGCCGTGCTGACGTTTGTCCCAAACAAAGTGGATTTCAGTTGCCTCTGCATCGTCAGCATTCTGGATGAGCTCTTTAAGGATATCCTTCTTTGAGGGATAAGCAGAAATGATGCCTCTGATTCGAACAGGCAGTTGCTCCTGTTGTCCAAAGTGGAAGGCAAATGGTGAGATGTTCTCAGCAACATGGCTTTGCAGGGTATGATGCCTGGTTGTTTTGATCCCAAAATGAAGAGCCATGACACGTGGGATATTCTCATGGCATAATGTGTTACCTGAGGTGACTGGCATCCATGGGCTGTCATCAAAAAAAAGCTGGCTTGCTGGTTGCAAAACACCACGATCATTTGGTATGAGACAGTCGCTTGTTTTCTCTCCAGCATAAAACAGGCCTCTGGTTAAAATTGTGAGGCAGATTGCAAGATCGCTCTTCGGCAGGGGCTGGTCTTTATGTTTCAAGTGCAGCTCCTGGAGCACAGTGAGATACTGAGTGACAGTAAAGTGCTTTTCAACACCTATACTTTCCCAGAGGTTTTTGAAATTAGCAAAGGCAGAGGGAAGTACATGGAGATAGGGTTTCACTTCAAATTGCTCATTTACAGCCACATGGTTCACATTTACAAATGCACTGCCGACAAGAATGAATGGGAATAAGTTTGCCTCCTGTGAAATGAAGGTGGAATCCACTGAATCTCTGAGCCACTGATCCAGACACCTGTAGCATTCAAGTGCTATTTTTTGAAGGACAGATTTGTCAATGGATTGAGATTGCTGCTGTGCTTTCTGCAGCTGCTGGAGCACCATCTCAGGCCCTGGATTGTCACGTACCCCCAGTTTTTGAAGAAGTGGATCAGTGCTGTGTATTTTCAGACTCGACTGATCCAGCACAGGTTGTGTCATGTTAACAAGCAGGGAGCATTTGTCTTTAAAAACATCAGTCGGTCTTCTCAGTGTTACCTGCCTTTCCATTTTCGTATCACCGGGGGGAAATGCTGGAAGAAATTCAGTAATCTTCAGAGTTTCCCAGAGAACATCTTGGTTGTGCATGTGATTCCTCATGAGCTCAAGAAGGCACCTCAAATGCACATATGCTTTAGTTTTGTCAGTGCTCCAGGTGCTGCTGATTGTCGATGCCTTTTTTGCAATGTCTTCCAGTGGAAGCGAGTCACCATTCATTCCAAGCTCCAATAAGCGTTGAATCCTTTTGAGGGAGCAAAAGTCATGCTTGGTACCTCCCAGCAATCGTCCCTCCTCTTTGTCAAACAGACAGGCCACCTTCCCTGATGGACTTACAAGTTTATTGATATATTGGAGCTGTCCGTCTGTCGTGGGGATGCATGGGTACTGGACCAATAAATTGTCAAGTTCTTTCTTATTAAGGTCAATGGCATGCAGCAAAAGAGCATCTCGGCTTGTGTGATCCATGGTGGCAAGGTTGTTGAACACTGCTTCTTGATAAAACTTTTCCCAGTTCCATGTTCTGTCCTGTAGAACCCTTTCAAGGCCAGCCTGCTTGAAGCTATTTCTCAACCACAGTGGAAGAGGAACAACAAGGTTGGGCTCTTTTGTGTACTTTCGACAAACCTCCATTGCAAGCTTGTTGATTTTATCTTTCTCAATGCTCTCGTGCAAGAATATGGCATTGTTCATTGAGCACCAGTGTTTGCCATCACTGCAGAGCTCTGGAGCATTGGTGTTCTCGGCAATGGTTGAATAAAATTTATCAACCACTGGTTTGAAAGTATCACTAACTTTCTCCCTATCAGGCCAAAATGTGTGATAACAGTAACTTTCCAACTGCTCCTTTTCAGACATTTTCTTTAGAGTTGAGAGCGCAGTAACATACGCTGTCACGACTGGATCCTGAAGAAGAGCTTTGTTCCACTCATGTTTCACTCCACTTTCCCACAGACCTTTACGGTTACTTGTAACAGCAAAGGTTCCATTTACATTGACTGGGAGGCCTGTTTGAATGGAAAGAGGCAGGAAGCAAAATGCATGTCCAGACAGTTTAGTTTCTGATGCAGCCAATTTCTCAGATTTGGGATTTTTCTGCAAAGGCACAGCAATCCCCCCAATGGGCAAGGAGAATTGGGCTTGCTTGCTGTCTTTAAGAGCCATTTTCAAAGACTGATCTGTCCCAAAGCAGTTGTATAGGAGCCAGGACTGAACCTGTGTTTCACCAGACTGCAGACTGGTTACTTGAACAATGCTGACTGTGTTGCAGTCAATGACATCTTTGCATTTTCCATCTATTTTCATCAACAATTTCTCAGCACGTCTCTGCTGTGACACACAGGTGTCATCAGGAAGTCCCATTGTGCTCAAAGTGGTTTTGGAAGCAGTGAAGACGTTTTGTATTTCTCCACTTCTTGGTGGAGTTTGTACAGTACTTGGAATCTTTTGAAGCGATAGTGTGTTGATGTTTTTCAAAAATAGAAGGTGAGTTTGTGAACTGTCAGTCAAGTGGTTTTGAAAAGAGACAATACTGTGTTTGTCATACACTTTGTTGCTTATTTCTGACAGCAGAGCTTCTTCTTCAGTTCGGAAAGGTAGTTTGATCAGAGTCCCCTGATAAGGGCCCGAGGGGCCTTGTTGGGTAAAATTGCAATCACAAATGCATTCATATGGCCTAAACTGTCCAGGGAAGCAATGAAAAAGATGCTTTTTGGAGAGGTCCAGCTTGATTCCAGGATCTGTGGTGTGCTTGATGTGCTTCTTCAGGTGAGTCACATTTGGATCAAGTATGAGAAGACTGTTCCCACTGAGGACAGATGGAATATCTGTCACATGATACACGGTATTGAATCCAAGTCCAAACTTTCCAATTTTCTCCACCTGGTTTTCCTTTGAAGCAGAGCCAACCCTGACAATATTTTTCCAGTCTCTATCTGTGAACTGTTCGTTATTAAACGCCCAAAGGCAGGGTCCCTGACAAAGGGCCATGTCAGGGTCAATGAGACTATCAGGGGCGTCTTTGTGTACTCTGAAATCCACCAAGAATTTACAGACCTCTGCCCCGGCGTCCTCTGCATTTTGAATGAGCTCTTTGAAGATGTCGCTTTCTTCATCATACTCTTTGAGAATGTTTTTAATCCTCATTGTTATCGGTTCAGATTGTCCACACTGCTCAATTCCCACAAATTCTGGCTCGAGGATGTGGGTACTCAGGAGTGGGACGTTGAGCCATTCGGCTGTTGCTTTGGGGATTTCCTCGTGTATGATGTGGATTTCCTCTTTGTTTTTAAGCTCTTCCAAACCCATTTTGTTAACGTCACAGAAGATTGCTGCTGACAGTGGTTTGAGGGTGTAGTGACCATCTTTTATGATGACCGGCACTGGAATGTCATCCTGAACGGTCTTCTTCTCTCGCCACAGCCAGATAAGAATTTCTATTGAGACTTTTATCTCAGTGGAATTTGCAAATGACTGCTTTCTTTCTTCAATGTTTTTTTTGATGGAATGAAGAATGCCAACAATTTCTTCATCTGAAAGTGACATTCTCAGGCCAAACTCTCTGAACAACTTTTTGTATGGTAGAAATTCCTTTGGCACCTTCCCGATGTAGGCGCTCAGATCCAGATTTGGTGGGTAGTCTAGAATCAGATCCTGTGGTGAAACAAACTGATTGTGGTTCCAAAGAAAACATGTGTCCTTTTTCATCTTTGTTGAGAATGCAGAGATGTTATCTTGCATGTGTTTGTAAATGCTTTGCAACTTCCTTTTGAAATCCGCATTGGTCTCAGGATCAGCCATTTTCTGTGCTTTTGATTTTAGGACTGACAAATTCTCAATCACTTTTTCAGGAGGGGGCAGGCCCATTAGGCCGAGTTTTTTGCTTACTTTGTCACTGAGCTTTCCCATTAGAGGCATTACATCCCCCACAATGTCCTCGTACGTGGAATGTCTTATTTCATCTGGGCAGAAGAAATTGCTCTGTGGTTTTTCATTACCTTGTCTCTTGGCATGACCAGGCTTCGTACATGGGATCCACTTCAGTGTTTTGAGGCCATTGAGTTGCTCTTGGGAAAACTTTGACAAAAGATCATGAGAAACCAACAACTTTATGAGCACCTGTGCTCTTTTGAGAGACTCGTTTTTTGAGGCAACGTGCTGTCTGTCGATCAGTGTGGCAGCATGCAGCAGGTGCTCAGGTGACATATCTGCTGCTTTATTAAGCAATCCAAGAAGTGTTAGGCTTTCAAGCATCTGCGAGGTACTCGAGTATAAAGATGGGGGGAAGTAATCTGACTCAAACAGAACTTTGAAAGTTTCAATTCTCGGATCAAAAAAGCTTGAGGTCTTTTTCAGACCTCCACCCACGTCGATGTATCTCAAGTCCTTGCATTTGTCTTTCAAGGTCGGATTTTGAGAGAAAAGGATGTTACCGTGTTGTAAAACCCAAGTCATGATCTTTTTACAGTCACCTTGGCTGCACGTTCCCTTCTCAATACTGTCGATGAGGCGAATGGCTGCTTGAGCTGTGTCCAAGAGCTGAATTTGTAGCAACTGTAATAGTCTGCGATCAGCTTCAGAAGCACACTGTACAACTGAGTCAGGCATGGGCAGCTCTGCTGGTATTGTTAGACCATTCGATCCTACCACCACAGCCTGCTTTGACAAGGCTGTAACATGGGACCCTTTGAAGTTCTGAAACAGAGGCGCCTGTGAGAGTAAATTCTTCTCATTGACTGAGAGGGAATCAAGACGGGAGAGGTAATCTTTCAGTTCCTCGCGTTCGCTGTGAGAGGCAGATTCAAGTTTTCTAATGACATGCTGACCCTCCATGTTCATGAAGATTTTCACGACACTCCTTGGAGATGGACCCAGCACATAGGAGTCTAGGTCTTCATGCTTGAGCCACTCATTCCCTCTCACCACCGTGCCATTAATCTTGTTGATCAACTGAGCTACTTGCTCTGGCAATCTAACCTGCTTACTGCTCTGAAAAATGAGGGTTGGGTTCTGTTGAACTGTTGCTAGTAACACAGGCTGACTGACAGACTCACAGACAGACAGGGGGCTCACCGGTATCAAAGGCAAATTAAGAAATCGGCTTAACTCTGTGAAGTGTGTGTTGAGAAATTTCCAGAACTCCTGGAGCCAGACTAAAGGTGGATGTTGAGTGTTCCTGATGTCCCAGGTGACATGCCCAGCCTCCATCTGCTTCCAATCCTCTGGCAAGTATCTCTTTACATATTCCACCACCTGATCCGCATCAAGGTCGATAACCTTGAACAATTCTGTCGAAAGAAATTCGAAAAAAATTGTACAATGTATTGAGACAAACAGAAGACAGATAAAAATCACACTCAAACAGCTGTTGTGAATGGAAAGCATTCCTACTTTTTCTGGACAGGTTTTTCAGGTGGGTACTGCAGGCCGGATTAAGGTCATCAGGGATGAAGAGGTGTTGGCAACCAGGCAGCAGAACCCTGTTCATAAAAAAGGACATTTGTACATCACATAACAAACTTTTTTTTTTCGAGATGAAATCAAGAAAGTGTGATGCCTGACTAAGAAAAAGAAATCTTGCATTTTCCCATATTTATGAAAAATTACTCCATGAAAACAAAAATACAGTTAAAGGGAAATTATGCTGGTTGTCTCTATTTCTATCATGTATACAGTATATACATACAAGAGGTCCAGCTTATGAATAATATCTGATATTGAGTGACGGACTACTGTCATGTCATGAGGTCTGCTGGAGAAAAACTATTTTCAGTAAATATTCATTGAAAATCCAGGAAGGCTGTTAAATTCAATACAAAAAGGCGAGGCTTATTTGATAAATAGAATAATAAGTTTAATGTAAAACTAGTTTTTGCTTTTAAATTTTAATTTCCTTCTCACGAGCACTAGGAGAATTTAAAATAAAGAAATAGATACAACTTTTGTTGCGCACGGCACCCCTACCTTGGAAATTCTTTGCTGTCAATCAAAGCCGTGTCCTCTTCTCTGTCTGTGAAAGATCTGAAGGAGCCGTCACTGAGTGGTAGCAGCTGGAGACCCTGCAGTTCTGTGTATTGGCCATCACTCAGTAAGTACTCCAGCAGACAGAGTTTGTCGTTTTTCGAGATGTTTTTCACGCCAACGCGTCGGAGAACATCCCTGAGGAAAGCTGGAGTGACTTGTTTTAAGGCACTGAGGTCTGGATAGGCCTTGTTTATAGCTCTTGCTACATTGCTTGGTAAAGTGACAAGATTTTCTCCACAGGCCACCAAAGTTCTTTCAATGGCAGCCAGTATTTCCAGGCTTGTGGGTCCATTACAGGGAAGAACAGCTTCTTTTAGAGGGATGAACTTTCTCTCATCCTCGACAAGTGACAGGATGGCCATGTTGTCTTTAAAAAGGTGAAGTAGCACATCTCGAGCAATGTCAAACCATTTCTCTTTGTGTTGTATCTGAGCAACATCCGGCCACAGGTCATAGATGGAGCAGACAGGCAGAATGGCCCTTTGAGCAAGTCTGACAGCATCTTGAATCATCGTTAGGTAAGCCTGTGGCAGCACCTCCCTCATCAGCAACTCATTCCACATGGCATGTTCGTCATGTTTCTGGTCTTCCTCTTGCCACTTGATGTGTCTCCTGTTGTCTGTCAGGCCGAAGCAGGCGTTGACACAAACAGGAAGTCCTGTCTTGTTGGCTTCATTGTTTGGGAGGGGCAGGAAACAGCTCAGCCTGCTCTCGCTGCAGTCTGGCTTCTCACCACAAGGGAATGCCAGATCAACTTGAGGGAAAAAGCTCAACTTTTTGGCAAGTGAATCAAGTGTTTCCACATTTCCCTCTTTCATGGTGCATGTTGTCACAAGCCACTTTGTTTCTCTGCGTTTGTCTGAGTTGAGGGTTATCTGTTTGAATCTGGTGGCGCTCTCAACCATCGACTCGTCTTCTGACTTTAAAATGACATCTGTGGAGACTGAGGATCTCACTTCAAGTCTGGTGTTAACCGAGCCATGTGCATCGATGTGTATCAAGGTCACTGTAGTCACGTTTTTCATGAACAGGAGGCTCATCTCTGCATCAACAATGAAGCTATCAAAAAGCTGAACCACCCTGTTGGCGTTGTAAAGATTATCTGAGATGTCTGATGCCTCATTACGCAAAGGGAATCTGAAAATCGTCCCTTCGAAGCGCTGATCCTCCATGATGATTTTTGACCACTCTCGTTCACTTACAAGTGAAACAATGTCTCGAAAGGGTTGGAACTGATCGTGCATGTTTGTAAGGGCTTCTTGGTGTTCTTCATCATCCAGAGACCACAGAAAACCTCCGTTTCTTTCCCCAAATATTTTTTCTTGGGGGTCCAACAGACCAAGGTGCCCTGAACTGAAGATACTCGGCACATCTGTTAATAAGAGCGAAAATAGTGTTCCATGAATAAACTTAGCAGTGGTTGCTAACCACTAAGTGTTAACCAGAGGCTGTTCTGCATGTGTGTGGTAAATTTGCACGGGCTCACCTGTTATGTGGTAAATAGAGTTGAAGCCGATCCCGAACCTCCCGACTTTGTTTGGGTCATTGCGCTTCACACTGCGCCCTGCAGCCTGAATTCCTCCCCAGTCGTCATCAGTAAATTCTGCATTGTTGTAGGCATATAGAGCAGGACCTTTGAGAGAAAACAAAAGGTTTTTCATTCAAGTGTTTTTAATATTCGGAAATGTTGCCTTAAAATGTCTAATAATATGAGAATTCAATGCCATCTTGATCATGTGTTGGGCCCTGTTATTGATAGGGTCTACCCAGTTAAAGATTGCAGGCCTACGGTTGCATTTATTTATTAATTTATTATTCAAATGGGTGGCACGGTGGTGCAGTGGTCAGCACTGTCTCCTCACAGCAAGAAGGTTCTGGGTTCGAGTCCCGGCTCCAGCACGGGGTCTTTCTGTATGAGTCTGCATGTTCTCCCTGTTCCTGTGTGGGTTCTCTCTGGTCCTCCAGCTTCCTCCCACAGTCCAAAGACATCAAGAGGGGACGAGGCTGATTGATTCTCTAAATTGACTGTAGGTGTGACTGTGAGTGTGAATGGTTGTCTGTCTATATGTGTTTGTCCTGTGATGGACTGGTGACCTGTCCAGGGTGAACCCTGCCTCTCGCCCATAGCCGCTGGGATAGGCTCCAGCCCCCCCATGACCCTTAACAGGATAAGTAGAAGAAAATGGATGGATGGATGGATGGAATATTCAAATGCATATTTTGGGAAATATCAAAATGGTTTGGGTTGGAAGCCTGAAAAAGGAAGGCATGCTAGGCTGTATTACCCAGAAATACAACACTGCAATGTGTTCACAGCAAAGACAATTGACACAATTCAATTACATAAACGTGAAAAAAATCCAATTTTTGTCAAGAATTCACTTTATATAGTGCTGCAAAAGCCTCTCATGCTCGAGATTCTCCTGGCATTAACTTTGTTTCAGGAATGGAGAGGAAAGTAGACGCGGCCTGGAGCTGTATGACAGTACAAAGTAGATGTACAGAGAATGAAGAGGGATTTATTACCTGGTAAGTTCAGTAAATATGAGTCAGACACTTTGTTCCATTCTCTTCCCCTACCTCTCTGTCTTTATCTCTGTCCCACTCTTTCCTTCTGCATATCTGTCTTCCTCCATTATCTGTCTTTGTCTCTGCCCCACTGTCCTGCTCTCTTTCCCCCCAACCGGTCAAAGCAGAAGGCCGTCCCCACTGATCCTGGGTCTGCTCCAAGTTCCTGCCTGTTCAAAGGAAGGTTTTCGTCGCCGCTGTTGCAGGATGTGCTTGCTTGTTGGGTGTAGATTCATTGAAGGAGTGTGGTGCTGGACCTGCTCTACTTGTGAAGTGTCATGAGAGAACTTTTGTTGTGATTTGGCACTGATAAAAAAAATTGACCTGAGTTGAATTGACTTGATTGGCAGAACTTTACTAAGAGCCAAGATAGGATGAATTATTGTTATCTAAACAAAATGGATGGGCTGTGTTTACTTGAAGTGAAAACCTGAATTATCCTGCAGTCAAATCTGCTGATGCGTTAATTGTGTTGGGTTATTTTTGAAAGGAAACCCCACGTGGATTAAAAGTTCAAAACTCCACGCTGAGGGACAAGAGCCCTGCACCATCTCGCTGAGGTCACCGTGAACGCTGTCTTCTTTATGTGGAACACAGACTTTTTCAAGAACATCACACATACCTTGGTATTTTCTCAACTCTTCTGTCCAAAGGCTCTCTGTCCTGTAGCCTCTCTCATCGTGGATGAACATCACCTTTGTGGCTTGAGCGTCATCTGCATTTTGAATCAGCTCCTGTTGACGTATAAAAACAGTGACATCAGCTCCTCTACAGTGTGGGTCTGAGCTATAAAAACAAAACAAAACAAAAAAATCAGTCCAATCTAAAATGTTCTGTTTCAGTCGATCTAATATCTACTATCTAATGATCACTAATGTTTTGTTAAGATCAGGAAAAATACATACAATCTTACATTATTGGTTAGATTCAAAGAAAGTACCACACTGGGAAGCTCGCCTTCCCTTTTTTAGCTCATCATATATCTTCATCTGCACTTATTTTGTAGCATTTCTTGAGTATATGTATACCACAACAGAGCACTTAAAAATAAAATGGTGAAGGAGCAAAATTGTGAGCAAAAACGTGTTTTAAATGGCTCATGTTCAGGATTCACTCATCACTTCTGATGCGAGGCGAGAGAACCAACACCGAACAAAAGAAATGACCCACCTTCAAAATCTGTCCGCCATCTGGATATCGACGTAGGATATCTTTCAAGTAGTCGATGAAGGGCGGTGCTGTAGCCCCGAAGGACGTTCTGAAAACAAATAAAACAGCAGAACCAAAATTCAAGTTGGTGCAGAAAAATCCGGGTTAGGTGAATTAAGCTGAGGACAAACATACAGTATATACAACTACAATATTTTACTCAAATGTCACAATCCCAATTTATTCAGGGTTAGAAAACAAAGAGTGAATCTTACAGCATTAATTCAATCTTGACTAATTGAAAAAAGAATAAACAGAACTGATTCTCTCAAAAGGAAGAAACCAAAATTTCTGTGGAAACTGCTGAGACACGAGGAAATCAAATTGGCTGATCTCATAAAACCACCATGTTTAACCTGTTGAACAATGTTGATGAAAAAAAATTCATATATACATACATATATATATACATATTTTTTTTTTCCATCAACTTTGGTTGGTTGAAACAATAACCACATATACTATATTTTCTACAAACATTTCCCTGAATAATCAAAATAACATTAACCCTGGCACATTAACAAAAAAAAGTTTTTTTTTAGAAAATACTGGACTCAATTTTAAATATTGTCTGTCTTTTTTATGGATGATGTTCTTGATTTGTTGTGTTCGAAGCCACTTCAAAAGGAGTTTAAATAGAAGGGGGGGGGCAGAGTATAAGGACACCGACTGGTTCAACCCAAATAAAAGGGAATAATTACAGACTATTGACTCATTACCAATCTAAACAAAATAAACAACATACTGAAAAAAATGAACACCGATGTCACTCCAGCTAGTTCATCGGTTTACATTCAGTGCCTGTAGATGAACTAACATTCTGATTAAATGCACCAGGTCATTTTATATTAGAGCGCTCTATTGGTGTAGAAACAAGGGAGGTAAAAGTAAAAAGTTTTCATACAAAATGGCTACTCAGAGAGCAGGAATAAACTTCCCACCTCTGCTAAAAACACAATGTTTTCCCATGCAGTTTTGATATTGAACACAGGGTGGCGCCTGCCTGATGGAGGCTGACTGCTGACAGGATGAGCCGCAGGAAGATGACCGTACATGCATGGAGGAATCCAGGATCAGTGACTCAGATCATGGCTTCGGTGCACAATTTGTGTCAAAACTGTCTGCTGTTTCAATACCCACAAATAAGCCTTAAAGGAAAAACAAACAAAACAAAAAAAAACACAGGATGGTTTAACTTACCGACTTTTTTTCTTTTTCAGACTCATCCTTCCTGGGATGGATGCTGTAAGAGAGTCAGAGTTTTAATAAATCAGATGGACTGAAAATGTGGTTTCAAGGCTGTAAACATACGTATTACATGTACATGAACAGTACATGTTCTTGTTTCCGGTAATGGGTTTTCTATTGCGAAATCACATTCAGTACATTGATAGCAAAAGGAGAGAGAGCGTGATGTCCCGACTTTGATGAACCTGCATTACATTTGCTCGCTGTACTTACTGGGTGTGGACCCATCTCTATCTCTCTCTCTCTCTCTCTCTCTCTCTCTCTCTCTCTCACACACACACACTCTCTCTCTCTCTCTCTCTCGCTCGCTCACTCTCTCTCTCTCACACACACACTCTCTCTCTCGCTCGCTCACTCTCTCTCTCTCTCTCACACACACTCTCTCTCTCGCTCTCTCTCTCACACACACACACACACACTCTCTCTCTCTCGCTCGCTCACTCTCTCTCTCACACGCACTCTCTCTCGCTCGCTCACTCTCTCTCTCTCTCACACACACTCTCTCTCTCGCTCTCTCTCTCACACACACACACACACACTCTCTCTCTCGCTTGCTCACTCTCTCTCTCTCTCTCTCTCTCACACACACACACACACACTCTCTCTCTCGCTCGCTTGCTCTCTCTCTCTCTCTCTCTCTCTCTCTCACACACACACACACACACACACCTCAAAGTTTTATGTCCTGGTTACTTTCGATCCTTGTTTCTATCAGTGACATTTTCAAAGATAAGAAGTATTTCAGCAAATTAGTTAACTGAACTTTCAACTTCCACCTGTTCCTTCTTTGGTCAAGATTTCCCAATGGCTCTGTAATTTAATCAATCTACTTAGGAAGTTTACAAGTGAAAAAGTGAAAAGTCTTGATTTTACTCAACTTCAGCGGCTCCTGCCAAGACAGCTGGAGCACATCAACTTTCATTGAACAGATCTACGCTGAATACACGACTTTGCAACAAGTTTTAACAGAGCACTACTTTATCCCACACTCATCCCGGATACCGCTTCAGTTTTGTAGAGGACATGTGGACTTGTCCAAAAAAAAAAAAAAAAATGAATACAAATAATTTACGCTGTAAACTCACAAGCTTCTCTGATACTAAAATTTAAATAACCTGGTTCACATAGAAGCAAATATGAATAATTAGAAATTTTCATAGCAGCTATTTTGATGACAAAAGGAATTATGACATTCTAACTGGACAGGAAGATACCCCCCCCCCCCCCCCCAGTTAAATGGAACCGGGCCAAAATGCTCTTTCGCATCAAACATGAACGGCAGCTGTAAAAATGTTTTTTCAACTGTTTCACCATTTCCAAAATGTCACTGTTAGAACACATCACATCGATATTTCTAGCTACTAAATTTAAATCAGTTTAGCGTATGAGGAAAACAACACGGAAATAGAAAAAATACATGAAAAATCCAGGTAACTGTGACATCAAACTCTAACAAATCGAACAAAAAAAATAGTAGGGAAAAGACGAAAATACATTAAATTAAAAGATAGATCCGTATATTGTTATTTACGTGGATTAAAACTGATCATTTCAAGTATTTACTTTGTTGTAGAGCGCTGACACCATTACAACTGCTTCCTACTTATTTATAGCGCGGGTGAGGACGGCATCCACGGTACCTGAGTCGCGTCCGTCGGTATCGGGCTCGGGTGTGAGGCGGTCCCAGACGCACCGCAGTTTAAAAGCCTGCTGTCTCCCACCCGTCACCGTCTCACACCCGCCCGTTGCTTTCGTTTTCTTCCGTCCGTCGTTAAACGAAACTTTAGCTGTCACAACTTGTCAGAATCGTTTCGTCCGCCCTTCCAGAAGAAACGAAACTTTGCAGCTTAGAAAAAGAAAAGGAGGAGAGGAAGAAGAAGAGCTTGATTCCCCCTGCTGTCGAGGGTAACACGTACAACCGTAAGCACCACATGTAAGATGTTTAATGGAATCTGTCGGAAATGATAACATAGGTTTGCTGTGTCTCATCTAATAAGAGTTACTCCGCCACTCGCTAGATGCTGCTGCAGTCTCTTTCCCATGAAACCCCCGAACAGCTTCCCGACCAGCAGGAAAACACGGCACAGACCCCAAACATCTCCCCGTTGGGATGTGATGCTGAACGGATGCTTGCAAGATGGCACTTTTAACATATTTCCCTATAAAACGATGATGACGGTGCGTAAAAATCAGCTTTAGCCGCTATACTCGTATAAGCTAGCAGTAAGCTAGGTGTTTTGTCGGTAGGTTGCTATGCTAGCTTGTCACCATTTCATCAACCCTCCGTGAGAGTGAACATTCACGCATAGACCGTGGAGATGTGCAGTAATGGAGATGTAATAAGCATACGAGTATAACAGTAACATTCCTGACTGAAACATGTGTGTGTCATAACAGATGTGTGTATCCCTTCCAGGGGTGACACTGACATGAAAGCCTCATCCACTATGGTGGCTGACAGCACCATGCAGGAAGAAAGCGGTCATCCAGGACAGCAGCCGGGGCTCTGCTCTGACTGTGGGTGCAGTTTCAGCCCACTTCAGCTTGACCCAACAGACACCAAACAGCAGAGCGAGCCCACGACAGACAGTCCCTCCAAGTGTCCATCCTGCCAGGCTGGGGGCAGCCTCCTGAATGGCCGACGGCCGTACCGGCGCCTCCGCCTTGAGCCTCACAGCTGCTCCCTGTGCAGTAAGACCTTCATCTCATCAGCCCACCTGACCCTTCACCTGGCTTCACACAACAAGGAGCGGAAGTTCAGATGTAGCACATGTGGGAAGTACTTCCACCAGTCCTCCCACTTGATGGCGCATAAGGTCATCCATAGCGGGGACAGGCCATTTAAATGCCCGGACTGTGGTAAGACCTTCGGCCGCTCATCACATCTCAAGACTCACCGCCGGCTTCACACAGGTGAGAAGCCATTCAAGTGTAGCCACTGTGACAAGTCGTTCACACAGAAGGCCGGGCTCCTGTCGCATGTTCGCCTGCACACAGGCGAGCGGCTGTACAAGTGTGAGCAGTGTGGTGAGGCTTTCCGCTCCTTGTCACTTCTGCTCTGTCACAAGACTGCAGAGTTGTCTGGTCAGGACAAGCACCAAGCAGTGTCAGCACCAGAGCTCCCCCAACCCTACAATACTCAAAGTATTCAGAAAAATGACCTCAGTGCTCAAAGTAGCTCAGAGGATCTGAAGTGTGGCGTCTGCTGCCGCACCTTTGTACGCTCCTCATACATCAGGTTGCACATACGCCTCAAAAAGGGACTGCGGCCGTACCACTGCAGAGTGTGTAACAAGACCTTTGTCAAGCTGGATACGTTTGTAAATCACTGTGATAAACACTTGAGGCAGAAAAGGGAAAAAAATGGTGAGACCGAAGAGAAAGTGGTTAAACCGCCGCTGTTCATCCCACTCTCCAGGCCACCGTCTCCCGAGTCCTCACCTGCTCAACCTTTCTCCTCGGAGGTCCCCGTGCGCTCGAAAACCAAACCCAAGATTAAGACTGAGCCATGATCAAGAAGCTTGCGTCCATGTTACAAAAATGACCTTGACATTATTTCTTCTTTAAGTGTCATATTACATATGAAAAACTTTCAAAGACAGGTGGCTGTGTGGTACCCAGACAATGAAAAAGTTGATTGTTTTAGTGAACAACGGTGTGGATCATTCATTAGATATAACACCAGTTTGCTGACTGTACAGGTACTTTATTAAGAATAATTAATTATCTTTGTAATCACAATTATATTTTGAATGAATTTGAGGCTGTAAATCTAACATTGGCCTGTTCACTCTGGTCACTGAGAACAGAAGCAGTGAAGTCTCTTGATCTTGAATGGTTTATCTGTTGTTTTATTGTATCAAAGCAAGCCTACTGGCATGCAGAGCACTCATACAAATCACAAACTATGTAAATTAAATGGCTGTTGTGCAACAAAACGCGGTGAGTGACGTCAGCTTGTAAAGAGTCATTCGTTTCTTCTGTTGCACCTTGAGAGTCCCCCTTCATCGTGAAGCATCTCGCCGCTGAGCGTCACAGTTCACTGCGTTGTAACATCTCTGCGGCGTCACCTGGGCATTGTAGTCCTCGGGCTGCTGACCTGCCACACGAGGCTCCTGTAACTGTTGAAGACAGCTAATCTCTCGCTGACCCTTTACTCAGCAGGTGATGTACTGGATGAGTTTTCTGTGGACTTCCACCATGGATGGAGAAGGTTGATCAGCTGTCACCTCCACATGGGGAAACACTTTGTTCCAGCCTATGGACAAAGAAAGAAGAAGGTGAAAGCTAATGAGTTAAGTATGTTGCCATACACTGACAGGGACATGGATTTGGAGGACTTGTTGGCTCAGGTTTCTATGGCAATATTCATAAAACAAGCCTTATAAATTACAATTACAAATATACCGCACACCCTTAACGGTCATTCTCATTACATATGTTTTCACCGGAGTGTGTACCTCTGCCAAGGCCAACTCAGCAAAACTCAATGTCGTAGAAAATATCATTTGTGTCTGTGTTAAACAGATCTGGCCTGAAATAGAACTGGTTTTCTCAGCAAAGAACAAGTGCAGATACTGACTGTGGTTAAGATGACACTTAATAACTGAGAACCCAAGCATTATTAAAACCATAAAAAAAATTTCAAGCCACAGTGAAGAACACATCAAGGTACACCTTCAACTACGACTGAAACAAGACGTCATTTGTGTCTATACAGCTGATGGTAAGAGGAATGAGCAGGGATAGGAGGGGCAGCAGAGAAATCTACAACCCACTTAAAGTCTCCCTCTAACACTCTGAGCTGGCCGTGACTGCCGCACTTTCAGGCCACTCCCAGCGCTTCAGATGAAGGCTCAAAACAGGATGCTTGCCTTGCAGTTATCTGCTTCATCTGAGCTGCTGTCGATGCTCCAGTGCAGGGTAACAGTCATGTGGCGTCTCCAGACAGGGTTCCTGCACAGAAGAATGGTTCCTCTGACTAAGTCTCCAGCAGACACACCGACTGGCCTGTCAAGCATGAACAGAGTCTGCTTCCAGTGTGTCGACCTGAAGAGAGAGCAGAAAACTTAATATTGATTGGTTTTGCAACCTAAGGAGTTATGTTATAACTGTGCGGTGGTGGAAAGAGTGTGGGGATGGTGAGGGAGATCGGGTTTGTTTTTTTTACTCAGAGTTGGGTCCGGTGCTCAGCTCCACCGCGGCACCTCCTGCCTCCAGGCTCTCAAAGCAAACAGAGAACCAGGCAGTGAACCCATGAAGAACACCAGACTTTTCCATACAAAACTGAAACTGGCCCTTGATTTCCTGAGAAATTACACAGCATTGTACTGATCAGCTGGGGAAACCTGTTAGTCAACTAACCATGGGTTTGAGTTCAACTTACACAATACCTCCAGGTCTTTGACTTGCAGAGTGTGCATGTCCAAGCTAATCACGTGGCAGGGAGTAGCGAGGCAGTCAGCACGCTGGATAAGGTGGCTGAACTTGGGCTTAGTGAAGAACTCCCGCTGAGCCAAAGGCCTGTGGGGATGATATACGGATCATGATAGTATGATGTATTAGTGAAGCAGGAGAGGGGCCTATGCCGTGGAAACACACATAAGATAAAAATAACAGGAAATATGATGCGCATTTATGCGTTTTAATGTGTTTATGCCATTCATTTTCCAGTGTTTTTCAACCACGGGTGGGCCATGAGCGCCCTCTAATGGGCTGTGAAATGTTTTCAAGTTGAGGCTGGCTTTTTGTAAAGGAATAGACTGATAACTGTTCATGTTTCACAAAGACTGCAGCAAAGATGGATGGAGAAACTGAGGTAGGTTGGGTGAATTATTACTAAACAGATACACATTCCTCACTTTAAAATGACAAAAAACAACATTAATAAATGGTTTATTATGTTTAAGTAATGCTTACTCAGCACGCTCCGATAACTTTGCATTTATTAGTATATCATGACTGTAAAATGTTACCAAATTGTTTTTTAAAAAGTAGACTACTTAACTAAAAATGATGGAGAGCATTTGTTAAAAATCATATGGGTTTAACATTTACTTTCCATGACTAAAAGACATAAGATAAAGTAAAGTAAAGAATACTTTTACTACACTGCAGCTGCAGTAAACCTGTCAACATTTACTCATAAAAACTGGACTCTAATGTTGTGTCTGTAAGTTGTAGAGAATGTTTCAGTTCAGAAATGTGAGGAAGACGAGCGAGTGAGGACTCAGGAGTAGCCTGACTAATGTCTCTTACTGAAGAGGGGTGAAGTCCAGGCCATAGGGCTGCTCCCAAAAGGCCATTTTCTCTTCGTAGTCGCTGTCAGCCTGACAAGGCACCAAGGTGAGGGTGGCAGAGGAAGGCCACATCACGCCACCTTCTTTTAGCCAGCGGTCCCTGGCTCGCAGGACAGACTCCACCATGAACTCAAACTAGACCAGAGAGGAAGCAGACAGAAACCTTTTATTCAAACCTACATGGGACAGAACGTGGAAGAGCATGATGCAGTCCAGAGATTTTATTACCAGCAGGCAGTTGCCCATCCACTCAGACACCAAGACATCCACCTGCTGAGGTAGCTCCACCTCCTCAGCTCGCCCCTGTAGCACAGTGACCACCTCCTCATATCCGTTCTGCGTCACAATCTGTCGAGTGTACTCGGCTATGGAGCTCGCTTCCACAGCATACACCTGCAACAGTGCAGGTGAATGTTTACACTGCTCAGCCCAGATGTTTCACCCCTGCCATCAATAACTCTTTGTACAGCCGATGGCAGCAGAGGTACACTCACATTCAACATTGAGTAAAAGAAAACTGAAGCTACACAGACTGTGAGGACCCTCTCTGACCTGATGCTCTCCATGATACCCTGGGGCTGACATTTTAAAACCAGTTTGCAGCTAAGCCCTTCCTCACATCTACATGCTGCACCCTGAGTGTGTGTGTGTGTGTGTGTGTGTGTGTGTGTGTGTGAGAGAGTGAGAGAGGATGTTAAGGCCTTCTGTTGGCTTTACCGCTGAGGGCTGTGCCAGCTGGGCGCAGAACAGGCTTATGATACCGGTCCCACAGCCAAGGTCCATCACCACCTTGCTCCTCAGAGAAGCACTGTTGCTGAGAATCACCTGCCGGTACGCCTCAGTCCGACTCCTGTCTGACAGCATCTCCAAATGAAGCCTCTGAATAGTAAAATGAATGAGTGATAAGATCAATGCAGAGCAGTACATCAGGTTGTATATCAGTGTATATGTGTGTGTGTGTGTGTGTGTGTGTGTGTGTGTAGTGAAGGTAGAGGGTAGTCACCTCACCCTGATCCTGAACCATGGGAAACCAAACAGGCTCATGTCAGTAAGCCTGTTTGGCTCCCCGACTGACTCTACCTTTGCTATGCATGGCATCCGATGTGGGCTGATTTATGATGAGGCCATCAGAGGTGTGAGCCTACAAGGGACCCCCAGGTGAGAGTGAATGACCCCACCGATTTACGAAGCACGAATGTGTGGGGGCACTTGATGTTGGAGAAGTGCAGGGGCACGTAAAGCCCAGCCTGGGTCTTTGGTGTTGTATTCAGGGACTATGTTTGATAACCTGTCGATGTCGGATCAAGACCACCCTCTACCTTTTCTACAATAACGCAAATCCGCTGGGTCCTTCTGTGTCAGTGCTATTCATTTATCTAATATAATATCTTCATTTGCTATGTGCTTTGGTAATGTTTCGATATCAGTAACTAACGGTAAAGTTCAACACGTTCATATGTGTAACTCAGTAGCTGAAGCACGTAAACAACTCACCAGTGTCCCATAACTGCTGAAGTACTCCTCATCCTGCCACGGATCCTCCAGGGAGCTGTCATCCTCCTCCCCGGCAGCTCCCATCTGCAGGTGGTTGGCAGGGACATAACCTTTGACCCCCCTCACCTCCGCCCACCACCACTCAGAAGAGGGTTTGGCATGAACAAGTAGCCGGTCTCCTCTGCTGAAGCTAAGCTGCGGGACAGAAGCGAAACTCAGACGCTACTTTCATTGTTCTTGGTGCTTAGTTGACCGTTAGTCGTGTCAGGGTCGCTGACCTGGTCGCCGCCGCTTCCGGAGAAATGACACAGAGCAACATACTCCTCCGGAGCCGCCTCGTCCTCCTTATCCTCCGCCTGCATGTCTGACGCTGCTCGGTTAATATGATCAGCACGTTTTTCTTTGCCTAATTAGTGAGAAGACTTTCGACCACGACTACGAATAAGGCGGCAAAAGCAATTCGCAGGGCTCTACATCGCACTTCCTGTTTTAACGTCAGCTTCACTTAGGGCGCATTTAGGGCTGTCGTAAATATTACAATCGTACGAATGAACAAAGCAAAGTGAGGCGACGCTTATGTATAATAAGAAGGTCGCGTTTTGTCTTGCAAGAGTTTCTTTAAAGTAAAATTTATATTTGCGATTTTATTACCTTTTTCCGGTAAAACCAATCCGTTTCATGGTTTTAGCGCTGTTAGTATTGAGCTTCATGGACGCTCAATCTGAGACAGGTTGACTTCATGCTGGAAATCTCGCAGGAACATTTGAAGGCAACACAAAACTCTGAAGGTATGAACTCAGCATATTTTCTGAATTATCCTCTCTTCTGTATGTCCACAATGTGTGTGTTGCATTAGCATATCCATGTCACATGCTAAACAATTAGTATGGTAAATCAGTAATACACTTGTCAAATATGCTTTAAGTGGCATTTTCATTTAAAAAAAAAGCACATAAAACAAACAATAATATTTATTCATTCAGAAAACGTATTCAGCTGTAAAGATCTGAATCACATAATACAAGTAAAAAACATGACTCCAAGAGTTCACTTCATCTTGAGAAGTACTCATTCTCAGTCTTGTGCATCTTGTGTGCTTCCATGCTGCTCAATGTGACGACCTTCTTTCTGCAGGAAGTCACACAGATTTAGTTTCAACTGTCCTTTGTCTTTGACTTCAGGAAGGGTTTGTGAAGTACATCATACAGTCGTCTTGCCTGCAACAAAAACATGTATACATTGTTATTCATTTTTTTAAAAAAAGCTTCTTTCTGTGTATTCATATTGTTTGCATGCATTTTTTTCTCCTCACCTTTTGTGGTCCAAGGCCTGGACAGAGAACTAGGTCCTCTATGGGGGCACTGATGATTCCTTCTATTGACTATTGAAACACACACACACACACACACACACACACACACACACACACACACACACACACACACACACACACACCTTAATTTCAGCTGAAAACACACCGCATTTTTAGGAAACACATTTGCAATCCTCCCCAGAGCCAGACAAGAAGATAGATACCCTTCTTACTTCTGTGTGTGACCCACAGAGAACAATTGAGGCTAGTTAGCTTACCGCAATGAATGGTGGTGGATGGGCTTGTTAGCAAAACTCAGACACAAAATCAACCTTTGCCTGCACTGATAGATTTAGGGGTGTGCATTGAATTACCTCTGAACAAACTATGACCTGAGCCAGAAGTCTCGCAATACACTCCCAAATACACACCCAGAGAGGAGAGGGGTAATCAGCATCTTGTTTGGCTCTGGGGAAGACAGCAAATAAACGCATTTCCCAAAAACAATTGGCATGCTCCTTTAATGGATGCACTACCCCCGGAAAATCAAATCAGAGCACACCATTAGAACACAGCATCCATCTGAGGATGTTTTTATTCAGCTAATAGACTGGAGACGTGTCCTGTTTTAGGGTACTCACTGAGAAGGTTGACAGCAACGTCAAAGAGTCAGTCTTGTTGATAGACTTGACAGTGGTCAGGCAGTCTGTAACCTTCAGAACACACAATGAGATCCATCCAGAGACATTACAATGGTCAAGAAAGGACAAAACAAAACTTGAATAAAACATTTAGAGAACTTAAATGTGTGTACGTCTGCGTCACACTCAAGTGAAATAGCTACCAGACTTATTACAGAATCCACGAGAAATGTTTACAAACCTTTGACAAATGGTCTTTTTCTACTTGTTCCTTCAGGAGATCTGCTGGTTTCTTCTCGTACGACTTGTATGTTTCGAGGTAACGGCCAGCCTCTTCTGGGCTGTCAGTTCATGAAGTAAGAGAGTATTATGGTGTTTATTTGACTCTATCAGTAGGGGCAGTGCTTTTTGAGCAACCAGTAAATAAACATGATTAAAGTCACCCAAAATTACCTTAGAATGCAGCTTTGAGAAAAGATATTTGGTATAAATACATTACTTTTGTAAAGTGGACATCAACCATGGTCTGCATTGATACTTGTAGTGACAAATGATTAACTTTATCTTCTGAAAACACACTTAAAGGTGACAAGACCTGGATTGCTTGCAATTGATGAAGTTCTTGTGTTTCCCTGGTGATGTTCATACACACATCCGTACATGGAATTTTATCATACTTCTTAGCAAACAGCCACAGGTCTTACCTCCAAGCCAAAATGAGCGTACAGTCAGCCATGATGCAAATGCTAGCCAGCTCCTTCAATGCATGATGGGGATCTTTCTGTGACGAAATACCAAACGGGAACTTCAGATTTCTAATTTTAAAAGAAAATGTGCTGAAATATTGTTTATAACTGTAGTATCGTTGATGGTAGCGCCAGGTGTTTACGGTGTGTTTTTACTTTTTTCTGCTCAGATTTAAAGAACGGAACGGAAGAGGGATCTTTTGTCAGAAACAGAATATTCCCGTTTTTGTTGTCATCATTGTGTATCATCATCTGAAAGTATGAATTGTGTTTCTAGAATCTTAGAATGAGCCCTTCATAACTGTATCAGGAGTGGGTTGCCCACCGTTCTGCATCGGTACTTCCATCAGTGCAGTGGTTAAAATTTAAAAAAAGAAGAAGACTGGAATAGCAGCATCTGTGAGTTGCTGAAAAAAAAAATTGAAAGCTGTAACAAGCAGATACTTTAAAAAGTAGAACAGGCTGAAGGGAGATGAAAGGAAGCATAAATGTCCTTAAAGAGGTGAAGATTTTAATATTTTATAGCTTTGTGTAGCTGTAAGTCCACAGAGGAACTGTGCATTATTTTCAAAGAGATTCCAGAAGCAGGGCTGAAAATCAATAGTTTGAATGAAGAATTAAAAGGAGAGAAGGAGGTGAGGAGAGGTAGAAAGGGAATGCAGAGGGGGAGTTTGAAGGAGGAGGACAGGGAGGAAAGAAAGATAAGCTGTCAGAGCTGCTCGGGCTTTGTATTTCTAATTAAATAGACTAATTTATTTCAAAATTACTATTTAGCTTTAGCAAAATTATATTTGTAAGTCGGACAGTTTTACCCTGTCAATGAACACACTAAATGTATCATTTCTCAAATTCAAAAACTAAAATTTGTGATAAAATCATATCCATTGCAATATCATACTGGATAGATTGAATTATTGAAAAAGTATTTCTTAAATATTTCTGCATTCACGTTCATGTAAAATGATATGGCTAAACGAGTTTGGTGAAAACGAACAACCAGGAAAGGACTAACGAGCTAAACCACTACTGTTCACAAAGCAGGGCACACCAAGCTGTTCGTATGACTGGTCAGTGATTTGCGCGGCGCTTTGACTTACCACATCTACTTGAACTAGTAACACACGGAGGGTGAAACTCTGTCCAAGTTGTTTGAGGCGGTCATGAATATAGCTTGGATTGAGGTTGTGATACCTCAGACTAAAAGCAAAAAACAACACCAACATCAAGAGAAGATAAAAGAGACAGGAAAAAAGCAAAGTTTGTTCATCAATTACCAGAGCAAACACGCACCTGAGAAAGAGAGCGCAAGTTGTTTGACCCAAGACATAGTCTGGCACAACATCTCCAAACTCCCAAGGGACACTCCTCACAAACTTCAGAACAGGATTTCCCCTCTGGATGAGTAAGACGTGATTACTTTCATCATGCATTTTGAATAAAAGTCTAATAACACCACCATTTTAACAAATAATAAGAGAAAGTGAGGACCTGCCTGAATGAAATAAAGAATGGATGGATAGAAACAGGGTTTCCCTGCTGCTGCCAGTCAACCAACACATACACCTGGATGATACCTACCTGCCGTGGACTGACAATGATGGAGCTCCCAGACCCCACTGGTTTGGGACCCACATTGAGGCTTGGATCTGACTTACAGCTGCTCTCCTCTCTTTGGTCAGTCACCTGCGTGTCCTTGCTCTTCTTACCATCGTGTGGAACACATGTCTGTAATGTTTCACGTCTTATTGCTGCAGAAGGAGCTGATTCAGGTTCGCTTGGCTTCCCATTGGTAGTTCCATTACCCCCTGGCTTGAGAAGTGTGGAGGTGCTCTGAGGATGTGCAGTCAGATGGCTTTTATTTCCTACGACATAGTCTGCATATGTCAAGGGCTGGTCCACAGGAGCTGTGGTTGTAGACGATTTGTTGCTATCCGCTTTCGACGAGGGCTGAAATTGCTGCTTTGGCTGGAAAGCAAATGCATTAAATTTCCGTAAGAGAGTGAAAATGCACGTATTTGCAAGCTAAAACTGATTTTGAATGTCCAAGTTTGTTCTCCTCAAAGTAACGTAAAATAAAATCGTGTTTAGCTGAAATAGGAAAGCTAGCTAGCCAAACTCTTAACGAAGTGTCTGGCATGCCGATTACTAAAAATATACGGACCGGTATTCGTTCTTTGGTGAAAGCAGAGTCGTCTAGGTTGATGTTGAACCGTTTCTTCATGTCTCACAACTCGTCAAGACCTTACCAGCAGATGCCTGGAACTATGACGGCAAGCACAGCAGCATTAGCAACTAATCATTGTTATTTCCGCCCTGTGCCCATTCAAAATAAAAGCATCATTTCAAAAAACGTTCACCACAAACGTGGTCCAAAAAAATGTGTTTTGATTGTAACCTTTAAGTACGATCCAGATTACAAATACAATCATGATTTATACTCTATTTATTACGATTTCATTAAAGTATAGGTTAAACCTCAGGTTTATCGCACAATAATTACTTTTTTTTTAACTGTGAGTAGGACATTGAAGCTGTAAATAAAAGCTGTTAACTAGAAACAAAGTTGAAACAAAATAAAATTAATAGACTTTGGAGTTGCCTAGGAGACAGTGATGCTGCTGTTCAACCCGCGCAGCATGGCATGCTGGGATAGCCTTCTCCCATTATGGCGGATCAGTTAGTTAGCTAACATTGTCGGCGAGCATATTCAACGATTGTTTGCTTTCGTACATTTCAGGACAGCTGCCATTTTCTACGGAAGGACTATAGCCACCGATTAAAAGCTGGGTAAATATGTTTTGTATTATCTATCGCAGGGGTTGAACGAACCAACACACGTTGATGATGCGAGTAGCAGCTAGCTTAAATGTATTAGCAAACTATGTGATTGAAGAACTACGTGCTATCTAAGCTAACGGTGATGTCCTAGCTGGATGCGTTGTGAGTGAATGGCCGCTGAGGCCGCGGCGTGCTGGCAGCATGTTTGTTTTGAATCCTTTTTTTCTGCTGGCAAGTGAGATTATCGATTTCCATTACATTAAATACACGACGCCCCACGTCATATTCTTCTTAACAGTGACTTTAGCTAGCTATCGTCAGCTGAGGCCGTTGGTGAATGAAGGCAAGCTATCGCAGTGCAGGCCCGACGGCGATAGTTGCTTAGCATGTGTTTGAACACTTTGTTGCTGCTCCAAACTTTCCTCAGCTGTAACTTTCCATTACTCGTGAGTGCATTTAGCTGACGTACAAAGAAATACTCCGTGTTGATATAAGAAGATAAGAAGAGCTTACTTAGCAACATTTAATCCACAACAGTTAATGCACATTTGTTAGCTTTTGCAATAAGCGAAGCGCTAAGGCACACTAGCTTAGCTAGCTCCACATAAACGGAATCGAGGTAATATAATATTGTTTGTTTGGTTTTTTTAGGGAATCGTGTTCCTTAATCTAAACACATTTTTAAACATTGCTTGTGGCTTCTCGTTACCGATTGTTATAAACAGAAGAAGGGTAGGGTAACGTTACTTCTCATGTAATGGCCACACGATACGGTAACGTTTGCGAAGTTAAGGTAGTGCAGACTTTAGTGATGCGATGGTAGAACAACTACTGTCGTCAATCCAGCTCGGGTTTTGTATGCATTATTTGATTTAAAAAAAAACGTTCGTTTTCTGGATGCTCGTAGTATGTTTGATATAAGCAAGGTACACATTTAAATCAGGAAGTCTCTTTACAGGTAACTCTGATTTGAGCATATGTAGACAGCGTCTTTCAACATTGTGCATTAAGTTACATGTAGATATTCACTACCTAGTTTGTATAGAGCATTTTTTTTGTTTGAGTGGGATCAAGTTATTCTGTTCTTGATGGTCTTAATTGAATTATCTCACTTCAACTGCAAGGTTTGAGAGCCTTTAGACTGGGGCTAGGCAATTAATCATTTGGTAATCATGATTAACAGCTTATGGCAATGGGGCTGAACAACTAATCATAATTTGATTGTAATCAGTATATATCCTTTGCTGTACAAATAAAGTTTTGCGGTGCTGCAGAAATACTCCGGCCTGCAAATCATATGCAGTAGATCAATAGGTGTTTCCATTGGAATGTGAATAGTGATACAAGAATGGTGATTCGTACTAAACATGTGAGTCAACTGGAGTGTCAATAAACAATCAAAATTTTTTATGAGATTATTCAACTCTAAATGAAAATTGATTTGATGTTATACTCCTGAACCCTATTATACACCACTTTTCTGCGACACCTAACTACTCTAGACTCTGGTGATAGGCTTTGTTTCATGTTTCTCAAATTACTGGAAGCATGGTGCATTGAGGGTGTTTGTTATAAAGAAACTCTTTGTCAATCATAACCTAAGTTTAAACAGGAATATTGTGCTGGGCTTGTGGGATAACTGTACACTGAACACCACTACTCGGTAGTTTTTGATAAGATCCAGGTGGTAGTGCATTATTCTTACATGGTGTTATCACTGCTGTGTAATCCAGCACACCTGTCACTGTAGCTGGTGAATTCCAAAATCTACCAGGTAGCTTTTCAGTCTTTGCAAGCGTCTCGTATAATCACTCGTGTGTTTCTGCAACTGAAAAAAGATAAGGTACTCAGTCTTAAAGCATTATTATTTAGGTTGCTATACTATTTTATCTTGTATGGTAACTTTTAAGGAATATAGTGGCATTCTCAGTGGTTTAACAGCACGCAGAATTAAAAAAAGAAAAAAGAGAGACATTTAAAAAAGAATGTTCAAGTAACGGTGTGTGAATTTCTTCCCCAGTGTTGAGTGAACAAAGTGTCCACGACTGACATTAAGGGGACCTTTCAACAAGAGCAGGTGCACCAGCAAATATGGAGTGTGCAGTGGATATCCCCTCAGGTGAGTACAGGACTAAAAAATATTTCTTTTTACGTTTTGATTTTAGTGATTCTGGGTAAGTTCATTGTTGGCCAGAAACTACATAGAAGAAATAAGGTTGGATGTGAGTAACATGGTCTTTTGTTTTTGCTAAACAACTTTACGGCTGTATTTTTGATCTCTCAGAGAAGCGTCGAGTCCTTTTGCATACATTTGGATGCTATTAATGCTGATAATAACAAAGAAAACATAATTTAAATCCATTGGATTTGTTGCTCATTACATGGTTCAGTCTGAGTATTCCATCTAAAAGCAGCTCTATTTTGGATGCCGAACTGTTTAAGAGAAAAGCTCACAAATGCCAGCTCTTTGTATCATAGCCATACATCACGTAACTTTTTTACTCTGTTAAATGATGTATGGATTTTGCAAAGTGCTGTCTAATGTGAGGTATTTGTTGCCCTGTGCAGGTGAGGATGAGGCACCTGAGAAAGATGACTTAAATGCCAAGGAAGGAAATGAGCCTTCCCATAAGAAAAACAAAAAGCACAGAAAACACAAAAGCAAAAAGAAGAAGAGAAAGAGGAAGGGAGAAAAAGACAGCAGCTCAGAATCTGGTGCTGAATCGGATGTAGAGCCACCACCTCCTCCCAAACCTGTCCGAATGACAAGAGCCAGGTGAGAAGAATTTAATTCTACTGACTCTCTCAGGTACCCGCAGACTAACTGGAAGTTGTTTGTTTCTATGTTTGTTTTGCTGTCGTTGCAATTTTTCACAACTTCTGTCTATCATTTTTTTCATTTTGATTCAATTTGATTAGTTTCCTTTTCAGTTAGTACTTATGTATTTATTAATGGTAAGGCCATTGCATTACAGAATATATTTTTACTTGGTGGGTTTTAGGGTGATTCATTTACAACCAAATATACTGACATAAGTTGCATTGTGACGTATAAGAGGCTCAGTGTAATTGGCTGCAATGATGGGGTGACCTACTTGGGTTTTTCTTATCTTTCTTTTTTTTTAAGTGCAAGGCTGGCAGCAGCTGCAAAAGCTGGAGACCATGTTGGCCAGAAGGAGGAGGGTAAAAATGATGTAATTACAGGTAGGTAATGTTCACACACAAACACAATTCATATTTCCACTTTAAAGGTATATTTCCAAGATGTTAAAAAAACAACAACAACAACCTTTTCCTCTCAGATTCTGTTGACACAGAGGTAGATGCAAAATCCAAAAAACACAAACGACATGCTGCCAAGAAGAAGAAAAAGAAGAGAAAGAAAGATGAAAAGCAGGAAAAGAAATCCCCATCTCACTCTGCATCTGACAGCAGCTCAGCTTCAGGTTCTGAGTCTGAAGGTGAAGGAGGTAAAGGGATGGGTGATGGCAAATTCTCTCCAGCTGCAGCATCAGACCTGCAAGACCAAGTATCAAAAATGGTACCAAAAAGCAAGCGAGGGGATGAAAAGGGGGTTCCCAGCCTCCTGCAGAGCCCTGAAGTGCTTGGAGTGAAGAAAGAAGACATTTCTGATATGGATTTGTCCCCCAATGGAGGGAAGAGCAGTAATACCAATGGATCAGACAAAGATATCAGGTTAACCTTGCCAGACCAGGAGGAGACGACACAGATGACAACTGTAAAGGTTAAGACAGAAGGTGGTCTTGGAGTTGGTGCCTTTAGCCATTCTCAAGAGCTCCCCGATATTATCCCTAAACAGGAAGGTACAACACCAAGAGATGATCCCATCCTGAAAGATAAGTCCAGTTCAATCAAAGGGGCAAATGTGAAGGAGCGCATTTCATCAAGGTCTCCCTCCCCCTCCAGGGGCCCAGATATCAAGAGGTCAGGGTCAAGTCATCGTATGTCCCCACCGCCAAGTCCCAGTCATCAGCAATCTGATGATCCACCAGAGGCCACAATGAAAGAACAGTCAAGATCTAACTCCAGGTCAACCTCAAAGGCAAAACGGTCCACAACTCCTCTGGAAAGTCATCAGTCTCGCTCTCAGTCCCCTCCATCTAGCAAGAAGTCTCTTCCCCCATCTCCTAAGTCTCCTAAGAGAAGGAGCCGTCGGTCACAGTCCACTTCTCGTTCTCTTAGCCCCAAAAAGAAAGTGGTAAAGTCTCCAAGGAAGTCCAAGACTCCTAAACGCTACAGAAGCTCCTTGTCTGTGTCCCCAAAACGACACAGAAGCCCCCCATCTCCTAAAAGAAAGACATCAAGATCACCCAGACGCAGTGGACGCAGATCACCCTCATTGTCTCGATCTCCAAGGAGAAGTCGAAGGTCAGAGTCACGTTCCCGTGGAGGCCCAAGGCGCTCCCGGACCCGCTCACCACGGCGTGGAGGTGGCAGACGTTCTCGGTCTCGCTCTGTTAAAAGAGTACATCGCTCTCGCTCAAGATCCAGACGCCCTCTTCGGCGGTCACGGTCACGTTCCCCAGCAAGGCGTACAACTGGTAGGCGCTCCAGGAGTCGGTCTTTGTCCCGACATAGAAGATCGCCACCACCCAGATCCCGCCGGTCCCGCTCTAGGTCTGTCCGCAGGAGCAGGCGGACTCGATCACGTTCTGTTGTCATCCCCAAGCGTAATCGGCGTTCTAGATCCAGGACTCCCCACAAAAGGACCAAATCCAGAACTCCTCCCTCCCGTTGGCGGTCTAAATCTAGGTCTCCAATCAGAAGGCGTTCTAGGTCTCCTGTGAGGAGAAACCGTTCCCCGCTGAGGTCTGGCAAACGCTCCAAATCCCGCTCTTTGTCTCGAAGGCACCGATCAAAATCACACTCGCCACGACCTGCCAAAAAGAGGTCCAAATCTCCCAAGAAGAGTGGTAGAAGGTCTAAGTCAAAATCTGTCTCTGCTGGCTTGAACAGATCTAAGTCTAGGTCCGAGTCAAGTGATAGGCAGTCTGATAGCTCGTCCCCAGCCAGATCTACTTCATCCTCACCTCTTAAAGAGAAGGTGTTGTCCCCTCCAAATGAAGAGCAAGCACCTTGTGGAAAGCCAGCGGAAGAAAGCGGAGCAGTTTCAACTACAACAGGTGACAACAGCTTTCTTCTTTGCTCATGTTGTATATGCCAAGTGTTCAAGTGTCATGGTTCTTCTTTTGAATGTCACTCTGTAAATGGAGTAGAGATGTATTACACGGTCACGGCAGTGACATTAAAACTACTCTCTACCCATCTTCTTATTGAATTGATAAGTCAGTTATCCTCACTAGTCACTCTTTAGAATTATTCATTACTATCCTGCTCCTCATGTGATCTTCTCAGTAGTACTTCAAGAGTACTGTGTTATGTTCTCGTATAACTGAATAATATACTGTATCCTATTCTAACACGTACCCTGTAGGTGGATGGAGGCCCGTGCCCTCAGTAGATGCTTCCAGCCCCCAAGCTGGCAGCTCCATGGATATATTGCCAGAGCAGACTCAAGCCCCTGATCCCATTATCCACAACAAAGACCAGGTAGAGCCTGTCAGCACATCCCATGAAAGAGATGTTTCTAGGTCCAGGTCTGGTTCCAGGGAGCCCGGCACTGGTGCAAATGGTTCTGAATGTTCTGAAGGCTCTGAAAATGAAGAAGAAGAAGGTTCTTCCTCTCTAGTTAAATTAGCATCCAAAAGCCAGAGAAGTTCCTCACGCTCAGCATCTCCAGTAGTACAGAAGAAGCAGATGTCACGCTCACCCACAGATCGCAAGAAACCTTCCCGCTCAACATCTTCACCTCGACGAAGGTTTGTGTTGTATGAACCCATACTGCATTGTGAATCCAAATTTGTGTTCCTAAAAGAACCTTGCATAAGAATCATTAAAAGATGTACTAAATATGCTTCTCTTTGCCAGAAAGTACCAAACACAACATGTGAAGCGGTCAGAAATGTGAATGTGTTCCTGCCTTTCTGCTTGTTCTACTCAGGTCCAAGACTCCAGTGAGGAAGAGGGATTCTCTTTCTCCATCTGAAAGGAAGAAGCGGAGGTCAAAAACTCGGAGTCCTGCCCGTCGGAGAAAGTCCAGTCCCTCTCGCTCTAGCACAAGGCGTAAGCGCTCACGCTCCAAATCACGAGCCAGGACACGCAGATCGAAGACCCGCTCTCCTACCCGCAAGAGACGGTCCCGTTCTCCCAACACCCGGGGCAGGAGACGATCGAAGTCTACAGACAGGAGCAAGCGGTCCAAGAGCCGCTCCACAGGCCGGAAGAAGAGGTCCAGGTCAGGAGACAGAAGCAGGCGATCCAGGTCTCGTTCCTCTGATCGTAGACGCAGATCTAGGTCAAGAGGTCGAGGGAGGCGCCCAGTATTTCGCAGTCGTTCATTTGACAGACGGGACAGGTGGAAGAGGGAACCAAGCCACTCTCCAGTTCTCATTCTCCGCAAACAGCGGCGCTCAGGGTCCCGGACACGACGCAGCACCAGCAAGACTCCTCCACGGCTCACTGAGCTGGGTAAAACCCTCTTTTATAGTGCCACCACCAGTTGTTGTATCACTTGTGTTTGGATGTGTGATCTGTTTTTAGATTTTCCTTTAATGCGCTATATATTGATTTCATTGTTTTCTTCCTTCTCTAACTACTCTTTTTATACTGTGCTGTTGAGTCACCCCTCCCTGTCTCTCTTCTTTCTCAGATAAGGACCAGTTACTGGAGATAGCCAAGGCTAATGCAGCTGCCATGTGTGCCAAGGCTGGGGTGCCAATTCCTGAGAGTCTTCGGCCAAAAGCAATCCTCCAGCTTCCTCTGCCCACTCCATCCCCTGCCCCCCTCTCCCTTCCCCTACCTTTGCCTCTCCCGATGGGCATGGGGATGCCCAACATGCCGAATATGCCCAACATGGGTCCAATGGGATTACCCACTATTCCAGGAATGCCCAGCATGTCAAACATCACCATGAGCGCTGCTATGGCCAGTATGACGGCAGCTACGATGACGGCTGCTTTGACCAACATGGGTGCCCTGGCGGCCATGCCTCCCCTAGCCCCTCTTCCAACGATCACTAACAAGCCTCCCCCATGTCTTGCCCCACCAACTCCAACCCTGAATCTGGACCACATTGAAGAAGCAAAAAGGAAGGTCACTCAGCAAGCTAACATACACACCATTAAGGAGCTTACTGAGGTAATCAGTGTCAACAGGGATGACTGTGTTTGTGTGTGAGTGTGTTCATAACTGCGTCAGACGAATTAAGTAACGTGTTTTTCTGTTTTGTTTTTTAGAAATGTAAGATGATCGCAAACAGTAAGGAGGAGATGTCCATCGCTAAACCCCACGTTTCAGATGATGAATTCTAAGTCTCCAGGGTAAAACTGACCATTCTTTATTACTCTGCCGTGTCTCTGACAGCCTGTGTCTAAATTTCACCTCATTCAGTTACCGGTATAGTGTTTGTTAACTCATAAATACTAAACACATTTGGTAAACCATAGTTGTTTCTTCCAAACTCATCAATGTTTGAGTATTAATTATTTAGCAACCCCATTACATGTGTCTTTTCACATCTACACACTCAATTTATCTGTGCTGACAACGTAGTAACTAAAAATCTGCCTAAGTACCTTCAGCATCGAGGAATAGTTAATCCCTCCCTCGTTCTCTTGCTGTTCTGTTTAACGCGCTCACATATGAAATATTCAGTACGGCCTGTTACAGTGTTATGACTGCTGTACATTTCATCCATTCTTCCAGTATCTGTCATGATATTTAAGGCTCCAAGCAGCAAAGCCTCACTCTTATGCTGTTTTTGCCGTCCAATTATCTTTAATCATCACAGCCACAAAGTCTAGAAAGGCTGTTACTCTCACCCACAACTGTGACCAAAATAATATCACACCAGATGGTGGCACTGTAACATAGAACTCCACATTTTTTGTCGACAGCTTTTGAACGTCATTCTCAATACTGACGGTACACAATGGGTCCACAAACCCATCAGTATAAGCCATGTCTGTTTGCATTAAAGGGAGATTTTTCCACCAGTTATGAACGTCCTTCAAGTCAGTTTGAATGTTCAAAGGTCAAACCTGCTTGTAAATGTGGATGCTGGGTTGCACCTAACAAAAAAAAAAAAAGGGATTCACGTTTTTGCCTGGATCCCCCTACATTTTGGCAAAAATGCTTAACTTTACCTACTTCTATCCTGGCATCCAAGACAATTCATCGTTTCTACTTCCAGAAAAGAAAATCATTTCCATTCAGATGCGTCACAAGCTCCCAGTCTAGTTGGACACTGTTAATCACTGCTTGGAATTCAGCCACTTTTGTTTCATTGACTGAGGTTTAAATTGAAGCCAGTGACACAGACAGTGGCACCTTTTTTTGTTGTTGTTTTTTTGCCCATTTCTAACAGTTATATCCCTTGTTTCATGTGTGCAGTCCAGTCCCTCCGCTTATTACACAGATTCGGTGTAATTCTCATGAAAGTTAACGCTCTCTGCAGGCATTCACTGATACTGTGGCCAGTAATTTACAGAGGCTAATTAGACAAAATGTTTGAACTCACTTAATCTGTACAAATCAACTCATTGGAATGTGAAAATGCTTCTCAGGAGGATGTACCTTCCTGCAGTTCCTGTTTGAAGCCAGATGACGTGACTGAGCCTGAGGACGAAGAGAACCCTTGTTGTCGGGTTTAAAATATAGAGTAGCGGCACCAACCCCCCCACCTCCCCCATCACCTTTGCGCAGCTCCCCAGTGTGCTTCTGTCTGTGTGAGAGAGTGAGAGACTAGTTAACTGTCACCTATGAGACCACTGAGAAAACTGGGCACGCTGACTTGTGTGCTCAGTTGTGTGACTGTAAAGTGTGTGTGTGTGTGTGTATATAGTGACTTTCACCTCCAACCCCTCAGTGCTGCTGGTCATTCAAGCAGGTCACTGTTGTAAAAACTCAAGAGGAAACAAACCAAACTAACTAGTAAGTGTTTTGTAAAAGATTAGATTGTCTAAATTTGTTTTACTTTTATGCTTTCTTAAAGAATTGTGTTAAGTGGACACTGCTTCCTTGTTCTGCTGTATTCCCTTGGTTATATTTAGTTCCTTCCTAGTTTTTTAAACAAATAATACAGATTAAGTTTTGGTCAATGTGCGAAGGAGACCACTTGTTATGAATCTTGGAATGGGGTGTCTGATCAGTATGATTAAATTTTAATTGGTTGAGTTTTGGCGATGATAAACAACAACAAAAAAAACAACCAAAAAAAAAGCATCATCTCTCCTCACAAAACTTGGATGTTCAGTTAGCACTGCCCTGGCTGTGATTACCATTCCCTCTATGTTAAATGGCATCTAAAGACATCTGAACCTGGACTTAAATTACGGCTTCTATCCAAAAAGGGTGGTTTTAAAATGAACTGTACATTTTATCTACCACAGCTTTAGCACCACTACTTGATGATCCATTGTTGTGTCTTGCGAGAAATTAGCGTGTAATATGCACAGACAGCGAAGGATGAATATGTGCTGGGAAATAACTGATGGTGAAGTGCAAAGTGTTGACAATTCTATCAAAACAAAACGGTTGAGGTTTTTTTTTTTGAAAATCTTGGCCGCAAATTGAAATGAGGCGCTTTTTTTTTTTTTTTTTTTTTCCCAAAGGCACAAGTGGAGGGGAAAAAATGGATGCAAAGCTGTTTGTAGTGGTGATAGAGGTGAGCGCTTTCTAGCTTGTCGCATTTGTGTATCGGACAATCAGGTTCACGTCAAGGATGCTTTTCTTTTGAACAGCACTCTGTCACATCTCTCGCCAAAACATCATTCAGAATGCGTTGTAAGGTATTTCAGTTGAGCTACATCGGGGTAAGAATTACCCTCATTCGGCCCATTTGACTGGGAAACATTCTGGGAACCCCCCCCCCCCCCCCCCCCCCAAACACACACCCAGGGCTGTTTACTATGGAAGGTAATGGGTGAGGGAGTGTAACTATACTGATTCGCTACCCAAATTGTTTGAACGTGGAATTCCCTGAGGTAATCTTTAGCTATTTTAACAACAGAAGAAAAAAAAAAATTAAGAAATCGCATTTTATGATTCATTTTTTTGGTCATCTGAATATGACATTGCTTGCTTTGTACATAAATGTGTTGATGATTATTAAAAACCTCAATGATCTGTTTATATTTGTGTCCCCGTGTGCTGTGCGATCTTTAATTAAACCTTTGTACGACTACACAGTGATGATGGTATGTGGCTCTTTAGTTATATTTCTATCTTTTTATTGCAATTGAATAGATTTACAATGAGTGTTTTGTTTTGTTTTTATTGACTATTTTTTCAGATTTATTCCATTTAAAGTCTAATATTTTGGTTGCAGCGCTCATTCTTCGGCTCTGAGCTCAGTCATTTCAAAGATACACCTCACGCCATACCTTTGGAAACATAAGCACGTTTAAGAACTATTCAATTATATTTTCTCAGGGTTTTTTCATCGAATCTCAAGTTTTCTACAATAATACCGGAGGGTTTATAACCTGGAAAACACATCCCAAATTGTTCTTTAAAAAAATGAAAGGAATGTTTGGTACGCCAGTAAAAAGAACGCACTAAAGGTGCGACCTTCAACGGGAGATAAATCTAACCTATCGTGGCTCGGCTATTAGCAGGAAAGCTAACGTTATGCGTGGAAGAATCAAAGTTGATGACAATAACTGTAACTTGAGACCGTATTAAATAGGATGTATAATTTAAGACGGCATCCCCAAATAAGCATTGAGATTTTCACATTAAATGATTGTCAAGACAGTTCTTGAGGTAGGAGGAATTTGAGTGGCGACAGCACAAATAGTGCAATATAGTACTTTGTATTTTGTGTTGATCGAGGTGGGAGCGAAGGCAAATTCTGCTCCAGTTCTTTTTTCTTTTTTTCTTCTCGTCTACACTTCAGAGTTACTGACTGCTACACATATAGTAGCTATTGATAATAGTGTTGCTCTTTGTTTCTGCTCACGCTCCCCATTTGTTGTGGTTTCTGGGGCAGCCGGATCTTCTCGTATCTATTATCTTTTATTTAGTGTAGAAATTTGGAGTCCCATCAGTTTCATTTCAAGCAATGATTTGATTTGTAGGTGAATGTGTGCATATATTATTCTAATTAAAGTAAAAGCATCAAACTGTAAAATGGGGGGGGGGGGGTGAAACTAAATATCAAGTCAGTTCGCTTTTGTTTCTAATGTGGGTTTTCATCTCTCGACTTCAGACGACTGTTTACATCTTCTGAACCACACACAGGTTTTAATTTGTGGACAATACTTACATTAACCAGTAATTACAGTGACACGCCTTCCTGTCAGTGTCTATATATGGACTTGTTTGCACACACAGCAGTCACGTTTCCATGTATGTGGGTTGCAACTTGCATACCGAGCAGCTTGTGAGTCATTGGAATTCGCAGATCGATGGCCGTTGGTCGATGGATGGCTGAGTGCTTTGCAACGACCACTCAATCCAAGCACTCTGCCCACTCTGTTGTGGCCAGGAAAGGAGGTCACGCACACAAATTCCTTCTCAGTTCTCGTTGCTTTCCATTTCGCTTTCCCATCACCCGTCCACATCCACATGCGCATGCACACAAACACACACACGATGATGGAACTGGTTTCATGTGAGACAGACTAATGAAGACAACTGTGACAGAACAGAAAGAAAGAAAATGAGGATTTGAGGGAAATGAGGGCCTCAAACGGATAAAAGCTGACGAGAACAAAAGATGCCTAATTTTGCTGAGAGGGATTGGGAACACCGCTTACAAAACCAAGGGTACTGTGTGTGTAAGCGAGTGGGTCCATGTATTGGTCAGAGGACTTAAATAAAGGCTTTGACTTTGACTGTACTTGTCGGTTCATTGTACTATCAAAACCATGTGTGTGCACATTTCGCTTCAAATATGTGTCAAAGTCCTCGACAGGACAAAATCATACAAACCACACAAAAGCAAGACAGTGCTGCAGCAATGAGCCGGGGTATTTACATCATGTATGACACACGTGATTGAAAATGCTCACTTTGCATAATTACCTCATCAGAGCGCTGCGTGAGAAACTGATCTATGTGGGTAACAATAACTCTTTACGTCCTTCTTATGTTCAGTTTGATCATGCGGCAGAGTGAAGACTTGGATATGCCGTAGTTATTTTGTCTAAATATACTGGAATGCTGGGAAGTAATTCCTGAATCAATCATCTGTTATTTGAAAATATTGTAAAACGAGGGGTTGCCAGTTTGTCAGTGCAATTAAGTTCAGCCCTGTGCTCCTTGATGCCATACGTTTGTAAATGGAGAGCTGTGAATAACCAGTAGAGGACAATGAAACACGATGGTCAGCTGGAAATTCAAAGTACAACCAGATTTGAACCTCTAAAATGTATACGCGATTAATCTAGAGTCATTACAAATCATGGGATTAATTCTTTGCGTTTCTTCAAATCAGTTGACGGCTCTATTAAACCTAAGTTGATTTTCTGTTGGTTTTTTTTAAATGCACAAAGTCACACAGAGGTGGCGAAGAAGTCAACAGTTGTTGTTGCAGAGGTGACCTCATGGAGATGGATGCTTGCTGACTGCAGACTGTAGTAGTGTAGATAGTACACGTGTAGAGAGATAGTACAGCTTGGCGTGTGTGTGTGTGTGTGTGTGTGTGTGTCTGGCTGGCTGCGTGGATGTGGGACCAGTGATTTATTTCTATGAGGGGAGAATGTTGTTTTTTTTGCTCAGATATCATAAAGGGTGTTGAGCAGTGGCAAGGTTGTGTGCATGTACGTATGCACGTGCCCCATTTGTCTCTTTCCCTGTGTGTGTGTGTTTCGTGTGTATGAGGCAGCTGCAGGAATGTGTATGTTAGTTCCAGTCCATTGCTCGTGAATGAGAGCTGAGGTCGTGTTTAAGTTATGTGTGTGTGTGAGTGTGTGTGTGTGTGTGTGTGTGTGTGTGTGTGTGTGTGTGTGTGTTTGCTGTCTTTCACAGGGACAGAGGGGGAACCCATAACGACATCCACAATCAAGGTAGATCAAGTTAGATCAAGGTTAATATGTGTCTGTGTGTGTGTGTGTGGGTGTGTGTTGGCTGCAGGGAAGAAGAGTTCCTCCTGCTGTCAACACTGATGTGTTTCAGCATCAAAGGTGAGACTTGGGCCTCCCAGCTAGCATATAACTACCTAACTCAGGATGATGGGCAGCATAATGTCATTCTCCAAATATATTTTACCCTTAAACTTTTCAGCACACTCAGATTTTAAAATAAATGTCCTAATCACTCTGGAGCCATCATCCTTTCCACATTGTGTGTGTGTGTGTGTGTGTGTGTGTGTGTGTGTGTGTGTGTTTGTGTATGAGGTGTGTATATCAGCTGCAGGAGGTTTCAGTCCAGTGCCCAAACCTAAGCCCCCAACTCGACTGTTGAGATGTTTGTATTATAGAGTCACGGATGTTCCAGTCCATCGCCCACGCTCGGGCTCACGGTGAGAATTTAAAAGAGCAGGCCACAGTGACAAAACGATGTACGGTCATGATACAACAAGGCAGTGCAGTGTTGCTGTGTAAGTGTGAGTTCGTGTGTATGTGCTTGTCACTAGCACAGATTTAGCTCAGTGCTCTTGCTGAAATGCACACTAAAAGTTGGATGGGTGTTAGCGTTTGTTTGAGTCCATGATCATCCGTGTGTGTCAGCATCAGCAAATCCACAGTCCAAGCATAGATGGAGATGCAGTCATGTCCATAAAACCATCAATCTATTAGTTTGTGTGTGTTTTTTCTCCTCCTTTTCATAATATTTTGGTAAATCATCGATTCAAAGAGGGAGCCACAGGAATATTGATCAGTTCAGTCACACTAGGGCCACTCCAAGTTTCACTTCCTGCCCACCTGCAACAGGCTAATCAAATATTGAAATCTGCAACTGCTTGATAAAATATTCATATTTGCCACAGGGCTTTAAAGTACTCAACATTAGTAAGTGGAGGGGCTCTCCCTGGCTGAGAGTTCACCAGATCTATTCCAGGAAAAACACAAAAGTAATTCAATTATAAACATTCACTCCTCACCATGGGAAGGAAATTGTATTTATTTTAAAATTGTTGTTTTGATTTTCTTCACAAGATAGATTTCTTGGCTGAAATGTAATTTCAGCTCAATTTAATTACTGATTTAGTTGAAAGCCTCTTTTGTGTAGCTCTGTGTCATTATTCATCAGGGGGAAACAACAAAAATGGGTAAGTCACAGGATTATGGGAGGAATGTAGTTAGGTGATGGGAAACCATCTAATTTTTTGATTTATACCATTTAAAAAAAATAACACAAAAACAGCTAAAATTGTACAAACTTTTTTTAACTCGTTTAAATATTCGACTTTTTTTTTACTGCTGAAATGTCACACAGTGACATTAATATTAATTGATTTTATATATATATATATATATATATAAAGACCAATGGTGGCAAAATAAATATTAAGACTGACTAATATCGAATTTGTCTTCAGTTGCTAAGAGTACTATCTGTATTAATTCCCAGGTCACAAATATTTACCAGCTCCAGGCAGGCATTGATGGTAACATGACAGCTGGTAACATAACACCTTGCCTGCATTCAAACACCATAAACAAACACAGTCAGCTACCCGGCATGGTGTTGTTAGACCTGAGACCCTGCAGGCTACTCACATCCAAGCTAGGCTACATCTGAGCTAGACTACTCACATCTAAGACAGACTACACACATCTGAGCTAGACTACACACATCCAAGCGAGGCTACATCTGAGCTAGACTACTCACATCCAAGCGAGGCTACATCTGAGCTAGACTACTCACATCCAAGCGAGGCTACATCTGAGCTAGACTACACACATCCAAGCGAGGCTACATCTGAGCTAGACTACTCACATCTAAGACAGACTACACACATCTGAGCTAGACTACTCACATCGAAGCGAGGCTACATCTGAGCTAGACTACTCACATCTAAGACAGACTACACACATCTGAGCTAGACTACTCACATCCAAGCGAGGCTACATCTGAGCTAGACTACTCACATCCAAGCGAGGCTACATCTGAGCTAGACTACTCACATCAAAGCGAGGCTACATCTGAGCTAGACTACTCACATCTAAGCTAGACTACACACATTTGAGTGAGACTACTCACATCCAAGCAAGGCTACATCTGAGCTAGACTACTCACATCTAAGCTAGACTACACACATTTGAGTGAGACTACTCACATCCAAGCAAGGCTACATCTGAGCTAGACTACTCACATCTAAGATAGACTACACACATCTGAGCGAGACTACTCACATCTAAGACAGACTACACACATCTGAGCTAGACTACTCACATCGAAGCGAGGCTACATCTGAGCTAGACTACTCACATCTAAGATAGACTACACACACCTGAGCTAGACTACTCACATCCGAGATAGACTACACACACCTGAGCTAGACTACTCACATCCAAGATAGACTATGCACATCTGAGCTAGACTACTCACATCCAAGCTAGGCCACATCTGAGCTAGACTACTCATATCTAAACTAGGCTACTCACATCTGAGCTAGACTACTCACATCCAAGCTAGGCAACATATGAGCTAGACTACTCATATCTAAACTAGGCTACATCTGAGCTAGACTACTCACATCCAAGCTAGGCTACATCTGAGCTAGACTACTCACATCTAAGATAGACTACTCACATCTAAGCTAGACTACTCATATCTAAACTAGGCTACTCACATCTGAGCTAGACTACTCACATCCAAGCTAGGCAACATCTGAGCTAGACTACTCACATCCAAGCTAGGCTACATCTGAGCTAGACTACTCACATCCAAGCTAGGCTACATCTGAGCTAGACTACTCACATCTAAGATAGACTACTCACATCTAAGCTAGGCTACATAAGAGTGAGAGTAAGAGTGAGCAGATAAATTTCAAATCAAACACTTAACATCTCACAGATAATAATCATTTAAGTACTTTAATAACTTTATCATTACAATAAAGTTAAGGTATTAACGACAAGCCTTCATCTCAACAACAGGTTTTAACGATTAACTTGAAATGTTAACGTCAGCATGAGTCTGACGATCCCAAACTTTCGGGACGTCTCTTTACAGCGGTGTCAAACTGATCCAGTAAAGGGCCGTGTGGCTGCAGGTTTTCATTCCAACCAAGCAAAAGCAACACCTGATTCAACAAATGAGCTGTGTGGACACAGATTAGTTGATTTAAGTAGATTCAGGTGTTGCTTTTGCTTGGTTGGAATGAAAACCTGCAGCCATACGGCCCTTTCCTGGATCAGTTTGACACCCCTGCTCTAAAGTATCCAACCCATAGTTCTGCTGTAATATACCCAACTGTATAGAACACAGTAAGCACTGAGTAGCCAGCTAAATAGGTATGTTTTATTTTTTGCTTTGTAGGAATCCAGTCACACACATTTCTGGGGGAATGTTTTTCAGGCCCAATTCTGTCTCATCCATCAAATCTGTCTCATCAAAAATTACTTAATAGGGTCTCATGCAGTTTCATATCACAAAAGTAATTTTTTAGTGGGTCGTGGAAAGGCCAGTCCATAAACTAACAACAAGAAATGTGAGTTAACCAATAAAAGATTTAACTTTCAGAGTATGTTACAGGTACATGTTGAGGTACATGCACCTCAAAGGGTTTTAAAATGTTGTTTGTACTTCTTTTATGCAATTGACGATCAAATCAGAGACCCCAGCCGTCACTCAGAGGTCTGGAATCTATCGTCAACTGTGGCACCATAATATACCTCATAATTTGTTAATTGATTGATTAACTGACTGACTGAGCTGCTTGATTGGTGCCTTGTGTAATGTGTGTGTTTGGGTGTCACATGCGCTCTAAATCTGTTCCGCATGATCGTCGACTTGTCGCGATGCCTTTCTGAAATTTTTGGACGAATTCTTTCACTCCTACTATCTACTGCATTATATGTACATGTCTATAATAATATGACTAAAATTCTCCCCTGAAATATTGCAAGAACTGCTGCCCATTTAAATCCACAGAGCCTGAAATTGATGTCCGTGTACTGTGGCCCCAAACGGGACTTCCTGCTGTCATCTCAGATCCAATACAAATAGGAAGCACTTGTCGCTCAGGGACATGAGCTTCTCCATTTCAATATATATATATATATTTATATATATGTGTGTGTGTGTGTGTGTGTCTGTGCATCCAAAAATGTGTGTGAGGTAAGGTTTTGGTCTTCCTACAAAAAAACAACCCTACACAGGACTTTAGTTGTGTGTGTTCGTGCACTTGTGTCTCTCTCCTCTTTATCTGTGTCAAGAGATTTATTGCCCAAGGTACCTCTGAGCTACAAATAGCCTCTGCACTGGCCCCTGAATTGATATGGCAGCAGTTCAATCAGCTATAGGCACTGCTCAGCGACAAACCCTCCTGGAGTGCCAGTGAAATCTTGTTGCTTAACTTGAAGACCCCCACCCCCTCCCCCTCTCCCCGTAACACCCTCCATCCCTCTGTTTCTCTATTGCCTGTCTGTTTCACTTTTCAGCCTGTTTTTGTGTTGTGACTGTGCATGAGCTTCTGTCTGAGTTCCCTGTGAAGAAAACGGCACATCAAGTCCAATTTGTCAAATCAGTATGAATGTATGCAGGAGCTGCACACCTCCCCTCTGTGCTTACCCAAGCAGTGTATCAACAGAATTACTGTCATAATTCTGATACTTGTTGAAGTGAGAGCTTTTAGCAGTGTGAGTGAGTACGTGTGTGCGTGTGCGTGTGTGTGTACGTGTGTACGTGTGTGTGTGTGTGCTCTATTTCTCCAGTGGTAGACCTGTAATTGACACCCTGTTGAATTGTTGGAAATAGTGTACCAAAAAAACCAAACCTCACTGATTAGTTCTTTTCATCATCTAATCAATGTCATTGTGGCATAACTTGAATAGCCAGAAAAGAGAGCAGAGTCGAGGATGAGGAAGTCGTCTTCGAGATCTCTAGAAAACCAATCACTGGTTTAACTGGAGATTCAATGGAGTTCAGGAACGTTCTGGAAAGGGCAGAACAAGTGATTGATGCTGCTGTCTGGTTTGCTTTGTTCGTTTATGTGTGTGACAGTGTTACTGCCAACAGTGGTGCATCAGATGTTATCACTGCCGTTATTTAGCTCCAGATGAGGCAGTCTGCACCGTCGGTAGGCCAGAAGGTGCATATCATCCATTGTTATCATTGATAAACAGTCAGTAAACCAGATCCACTCCCACCACTGGATTTACAAGCTGATTTAGAAGGAGGTGGTGGTCCAGAACAAAATAATGAAAACAAAGGGTTCTGGTTTTACTGAGGCTGACGTACTCCACTTCAGACTCTTACATGGATAACTGTGACCCAACTGTTGTGATACCTCTGTTGGTACCTTTGCTCACTCTGAGGCCGGTGGATAGAAGATCACACAGCCTCTTGCACACAGGTTTCCCAGTAAAGTGCTGGAAATATCTGCACCACCAGTGATTTGCAGACATGAAGCTCCTTTCCAGAACACACGTTTGTGACAGTGCTGATTGGGTTGGGTGAAATGTCAGGGCAGTAACAGGACCTTCTTCCTGCTTCCATTCGCACCGAAGTCTTCCCCGTATATTCCCTGTTACCAGCTGGGTTAGGGTTAGGGGTTAACTGCATATGCAGATTTCCCAGAAAAATCAGCTCTGGCTCTTATTCCCACTTGACCCTTTCCAAGGAAAAATCCCAGAAAAGTTGAATAAAGCGCCAAACCACTACAAAATTTAGCTCATGTCATTTAATAAATAGAGCATGTCTTGAACTGTACAATTAATTTAATTCAATGTAACTGAATTTAATTAAACCCAACATTTAAAACGGTGTGAATGGTCAGAACTGGTTACTGACTGGTGACCTGTCAGGTGGGCGCCGCCTCTCGCCTCATGTCAGCTCAGATTGACTTTAGCTCCGTGTATAGAAGAAGCTGCATCAGTAATGAATTGGTGCATATATTAAGTCATTAATAAATGCATTTTTCATCACAGTGGCCTTGTGCAAGACTGTAAATAACAGAGGGGGAAATTTTCATCTTGCATAAATGCTGATGCGTATATCCTAGCATTGGCTTTGGTATTTGCAGGTATCGAGTAAGGATCCTCTCTACAGTTTTCTACATGCCCGTTTTCCTCCTTTGTTTTGTCATATTCCCATTTAAGCATGTAAATGTACATCATTTAATGAGGAATAGCAGAACTGTTTTGCCTCCAAACTCCACTCCTGATGACAGCTGATAACAATCGTTTAATGGGCTGATACCATCTGAAGCGGGTGGGCTCGTAGGCCCTTTGTTATCTCCAGTGAGACCCTGAGTACTGCATCTATCACACCCTCGGATCGTATGATGTTTCTACGGCAACCATCACTCCCATCTGAGGCCCACCTTCCTTTACACATACACACACACACACACACGCACACACACACACACACACACACACACACACACACACACACACACACACACACACACACACATATACAAACCAGATTTAAACTATGCAGTATGTATGTGGATGTGTGAAATGCTTCTTCTGATGTTACTGTTCTACTCTTCTGTAGACTCGTGGAACAAAAACATCAATGCCATGGAGACAAATGTTATCTTTTAGTCTCAGGAAAATTGCAGAGACCAGACAAAAGAGTTTGTAAATGACTGATGTGTAGCTGTATACCTGCAGCGCGGCAGCTTTCAGCACAGTACATCCTTTCAGGTTCTCACATTTTATGTTTTTTATAGACTAACCACTTCATCCTTTCACTTGTTGCCTTGGTCACCAAGGACACAAGGGTTAGACCTTCAACCGGTTTTCATTAGTCTCGTGGCGTGACTCCCTCCATGTGATGTGATTATGAGAGACAGGTCATGGATGTACATGTATGACTTCTGCATGTGAGCATGAAGCAAAATCTGTGCTTGTCTGACCTGCTACCAAGCTCTGTTTATCAAGAAAGTTTCTGGTTGGTGAATAAATAAATCATCAACAGCCACTGCAAAAATATAATAATGAAAAATTACAGAAAAAAAAGCTGACATGCATCAAAGGGAAGTGAACTTTCAGATGGTCCATAAATCTAAAGCCAATCGGACTCCCAGCAACATGGCAGGCTAATTGAAAAGCCACTCCGGCCATTCTGTTATTTCCCTCGATAGATTAAGTCACTGACCCAAGAGAACGATGAAAGGCCCGAGGAAGCTCCAGGCGATGCACATACGTGGTCTTGCTACAGATGTGTGCACACGTGTGTTCAGAGAGAGAGAGATGCAGACCACATGATGAACAGCGATTAAAGAGAGAAATACAAAATGAGAGTCTGTGGGGTCCTATGAAACCTGCAGAGACCATTTGTCATCGATTGTGTGTCAGCTGGTTAATAAACGCAACAGTTTAGGGGCAGGAGAGGTCCAACCACTTCTCTCTCACTCACGCACACGCGTGCGCACACACACACAAACACACACACACACACACACGCACATATGATCTTTAAAAATGTCACAACTAGAGATGTCTTTGCGTTAAAAAACAAAATAAAAAAACAAGAACCCATCATGGACTAATATATGAGCTACCTGTGCACTTGCTGGTACTTCTGGATAAAACCATAATACAAGAGCCAGCAGGATTACAGTCCTCAGGGGTCCTTTGACTGGCAAAGGTGCTGATTAATTTAATTGTCATTTTGGAGGCTGTAATTAGCAGTGCTGCTGAAGTGTCTTCTTATTCAGGTGTCCCTGATAAATTGACAAAAAAATGTGCAACGTCTTGTCAAGCGTCTTTGTCTATTTTCTAGTAAAAAAAGAAGAAGAAGAAGAAGAAGAAGAAGCAGGATTTCCCCATCAAGATTTCTCTGAAATTAGATCACGTTTTCTTAAAGTCGTTGTGCAGTTCTTCGTCTCGGTCTTCTGGCAGAGACAGTTACTGTATTATTGAACAAGTAAAATTATGGGTTCTGACTGTGGTTTCGGCTGTAAAATACCCTGATGAATTGCTTTGAGTGTCACACAACGCCTGAGGAGAGTTCTGTTTCATGATCAGTTTGGTCTGATAACATTTGGAAAGTCTAAAAGATTTACACAAATGCATCCTTTATCCACTTTCAAGTTAACAGGCGGCTAATCGGAACTCGCAAGCCCAGCTGGTGCTGCAACTTGTCAGGTGATTCTGTCTTATGTTAAGAGTAGCGAGATTTTTTTGGACTGAATATTGATGGCAAGAGTCTAAGATCCAATTTGATCAACTCCTGCTAAAAAGGTTAAAAACAGCGTGTCGTCTTCAGACCCCTCATTGGTTCGTGATTAAGAATCTCTTCTAGTAAAAGATCCTGAAAAAAACCTAAGAGCAGAACTCAGTACCTTTGAAAATACAGGCCAGTTTTCTTGTGAGCATTCAAAGGAGGCAAACACTGGAAGACAAGCTGAAAGACAGTCCTTTGTGTTCTCAATGTCAAACATGCCCTACAGAGAGAACAGAAAAACAAACAAAACAACAACGCATCAGACTTCCTGTCTTCACTAATACAACACAATATGGCTGAAAACAGAGCAAGACTTCACTTTTTTTTCTTTTAATACAACTTTTTCCTATGTTGGATCTTTTGGATCTTGGTTAATACCTCTTTTGTTGGGCCCCGTTGTTTCTCACTCATTGCAAGCCTCAGTTTCCCCTTGTTTACAATAATAAATACCCGCGCCTGCTTGTCCAGCTTGTCTACATTTAGGTCTTGTTTCCTCGTTTGCTCACCCAAATGTGACACAGGGCACCTTGTTCACAAAAAAAGGGAAAAAAAAAGAAAAGAAAAAGAAAAAGCATTGTGTCAAATTGCCAGGTTTTCTTTTCATGGGTTTTTGGAGCAGAGTGGGAGGCAGAGGCACTCAATGAAGTTGCAGATCTAATCTATTTTGCATGGCAGCTATAATTAATGCATGCAGAAGCAGGCAAAAACATACATTTCTTGGCTGTCAGGGAACTGCGAGTTAACTCTGAAGGAGCTGTCAGGTATAAAAACACGTACTACCGCATTCAGAGGTAAAAGTATGAGGACGGCAGCAAAGTGAAAATGTTGTTTGCTGTTGGTGAAAGTGAGTCAGTGTTAAACACCTTGCATGACTCAAATGTGCAAAGTGCAGTCAGATGAAGGAATCTGAAGAGACATTTATAATTTCTGTTGAACACAGAAAACATCTCAGTGCTTTTGCCAGCTAAATTCTTCCGTGCGTCTGTATTGGTGTCTCGTTCCAGGTCTCCGCCGTGAGAGCAGGTTGTGTGGCTCTGGTCCAGCGTGTTTGGCGACTCCTGGAAGTTGCTTGATCTCCACGCAGGTCCCTGCCCCATCTATCTATGCTTGATATTCATTATATTGATCCACATTTCTTTATTTTAGTTCTCCAGCTGTTCACTGTTATTAACGTCTAATTTCTAGTCAAAATCTGCTAAAATAATATAACAAAATAAAATTGTTGCTTGTGATGAATAAGATCAACTGCCTGTGCAGTTGTGCAGTAAGAAAAAATGTGTCTCCCCACGATCCGACCTAAGTAATTCTGTCTTTTATTACATGAAATGAAACTTTCTTTAACCAAACAAATATATTTGAGGAGGATTTGGTATTTGCAGTGTACTTTTACAAGCAATTACACTTTCCTATGCAGCAAAAAACAAAGTGTTGCCAGGTAGTAGAGGTAGAACAACGGCTGTAAGTAATGCTATATTTATGAAACGTACTAAGAATATTTTGTAATTTTTACTTTTGATAATTAAATGATCAGCAATTAAAGAACCTCGGTTCAAACGGAAGCGTAGTACCACTGCAAATAAAAGTTGAAACGAGCAAACATAAAACATAAACGTAACAGGGTCTTCGCCCGAAGTACCTTCAGGCTCAGGCCCTAATAAATTAAACTAAAAGAAGTTACCATTTCTACGGCAGCCTTCTTTGTGCTGCAAGACCGTCGACGCCTTTTTGAGCTCCACGTCTCCTCGTCTGTATTCCATAGTTGTTTTTGCAGGACCAGCCAGGATTTTTCAGTGCATGGAGCCGTTTCTCAACTTTGCCTTCCTCATGATATTTAGCTTTTGCCTGCTCTTGAACGTTGTTAGAAAAATTCAGTTTGGCTGCGACATTTTTCCTGCGCTCCATCACAGGGTGCATATAAACATTTAAAGCATTTTATGTCCTAACAAAAGCCTGGTCCTGTTCCTCTGGACTCCTCACTTTGTACTTGTGACATTCATTGGCGGAGCAGACAAAGCAGGAAGGGATCACGACCTTCCAACCGCTTGCAGTGATTGGCCAGCTGCAGGCAACGTCACTGGTGGTGCGTGGTGGAGGAGCAGCCGGCTGACTGGCAGGTGCTGGTCATGGATGGAGGTACCTGCCTGAATGTTCCTGATAACTGGATAAAGACACTGATAAACCAGCCGGCCGTCTCAAGAGCAAGAGCCTGTGTTTTGTCTGAGTCAGCGTTGAAAGCGTCCAACCAGTATCCAGCAGGATCTGGAGCCTGAGGGTTGAACCTCATTACTCTTCTTGTCTCTTTGTTCACATGCAAACATATAGATGAAATTCCGGTGCAACCACTGTAATTAAAATCAATTATCAAGTCAGAATTTTAGCTGCTTGGTAGACTTCACCAACTGCTCCAGTTGCTTTGCAGTGTGACGCTAGTATTAAATTACACTAATTAAATCGCAGCATTATTAAACCATACTATCCCCTCCTTTGCCAATTTCATACACCCACACTTGCAGCATAAGATTCCTTCGATAGATATTTTTTTTGTTTTTCAGGATCTTGATTTATTATTTTGATTATGACAAGAGAAAAACACCCTGTCGAGATTTTTTTCCCAATAATCTTCCAATGCAGACAGGCAAAATTACATTAGATATTCTCTTTAATACTGTCTTTTATCAAGTTTACTGAGATCCCTCCTCCTGTACCAGGGATCCCTCCACTGTTGCTCTTCTCTGTTTTCTATTTTTCACCGAACTTTTTGGAGTACATTTTTTCCCTTTTGAGTAGAGGGATTAAGAGCGGGTTTGCCAATTAGCCTCTGCTTACTTTATGTATGACACAGAATTGTTTTCTTCACTGTTGGTCCCGTGAAAAATCAATTTCTACATTGACGTCTGCTGCTTTTTATTGGCTCTAATCTCTGCCGAAACTAGTCCACAGAGAACTAGCAATTGCAGGGCTTTTATTTTTCACACCGCACAAGTATGGCACCAACATTTCAATTCTCTCGCTGCCTCTGGGCCTGCTGACACCCGGAGGCCGTGAATCAATACTCATCTTCACCTGTGTAATATCCACATCCCTTGAACTGTGATCACAGTAGATACAAACAGCTCTCGTAAAATATCCTAAAACAACCCTCTCTGTAACAACTTGTTTCCTATCTTCGCACCCTGCTAACCTCTCCTAATTGCTTTTCTTCACACCCTCCCTCCCCTCTATTAGTCGTCCTCCCCTCCCTCTTTTACCATCGCTCCACCATCTTCGGATGTCTCCCACCTTCAGCAACAATATTCCTCCTCCAATCCTTCCTATTCTCTCTTTCTGGTTTTTGAATATTTGTCCTTTCCACTTTGCTCTGCTTGCATCTCACCGCTATGTGCTTGTTTCCCCCTCTTGCCTCCATCTGTCCTTTACCTCCCAATCTCTATATCCGTGCCCCCCTCCCCCAATGTTCTCCTTCCCCCACTGATGTTGTGAGAAATACCAATAAGGACTGCTGCTGTTTGCAGGAGCGTGTGCTCCCAAAACACCATGTGTCTATTAGTCAGTGCTACCTGCACCGCCGCTTCGCACCCTCCTGCATCTACTGCAGCAAACGCTGCTGAGCTGGATTGCACAGAAATGTACTCGCGTACAATTCTGCATGTGTGTGGGTGACACTTCTAAATAGCCGATTCTTTAGAGAATAAAAACGTGGCTTATTCACACCTAAAAATAGGTGTTAAAGTAGAAACTTTTGTTACAGGGAGCAACGGGGTTTTTTTTGTCTGTTTGTTTTTGCTCCCAGCTCATGATCTGTGATGCCCTGTAAGGTCATATTTACTGTCGTGTCGTGCCAATACGCAATTAAAAACCTGCGACAGTTCAACACCTCTAAAAATCAGAGCTGATGCTGCAGAACCACGGCTAATCCAAACAGATGCACAATTCAAGTACCACTGGCGAATTTATGACCGCTTAATTTTAGCATTCCATTCATTACAGACCCTTCAATAACAATTACAGCCGGTTTGATGTTATTGTAACTTGGAGGTACCATTTACCATGAACACATAATCCATTGCATCAAATAACACAGTTCACAGAGTTGAAATACCTGATGTGACACACTCATTTACGGCATTATTGGCTTAATGTCATTCTATTTCTAGCCATTTGTTATTGTTCAGCACACGTGACTAAACTGGTTCAATGTAGCGGAGAAGGTGGAGAAAAGGTCTGAAATGGAAAAACACATCAGTACATAGCTCTTCCCAAAGTTCTAATGTTGTAAAAATCCATTGTTCCTTCTCCTGTTTTCTAACTCTCTGTGTTTTTAAGTGCAGTTGTTTCCGTTCAAATGATGCAGGTCTCTATGTCAGTCCTCCCCTCAGCTCGAGAGCACACACACACCCATGCACACCGGCCCTTATTGTCTCTGCAGCTTCTTAGTTTTGCATGTTCTAGAGTGCTGAAGCCATGTATGTTTAGCTTGAAGCTAAGAGGTGACTGCCGCCTCTGCTAGCAAGAGCAAAACTGTCCAAAAATGTCAAACTCTGAAGTACCAACAAGTTGGCTCTACTCAACATGCCAGCTGCGCATGTTTGTTCCCAGCTTAATAAAGACGGCCTGGATTATTCCGTACGTGCTTGAGAGTTTGTTAACTGACATTTTTGAACAGTTTTTCTGTTGTGAGCCATCAGTCACTATTAGCTCAAAGCTCAATGTCTGCTGTTGGCTCTTTCTGACCTCTGGAGTCACAAAGAAGCGATGTAAGAGGGGAGGGAAGCTTTGTGTGAGCTCAAAGCACCTAATTGAGAGTACTTGAAGCTTGAGTAGGCCACCTCTGCCATTTGTCATTACTTTTTGCTGCAAAGAAAGAAAAGGCGCAAACAAGACATGCAGTCTTTGTGATGTCAAAATAAAAGATGGTGGACTGACCACATCAAACTTCATCAGGCACCTGACAAACCGTCCAAACTTGATTTGACTTGTTTTAATCCAAGTTAACACTGGAGTTAGCATACATGTTCAGCGTTAGCTCAGCTGCATTGGCTACGTGTAAGCTTGCTCTTAGTTTGTGGCACTTGATAAGACTTGGATTCGGACGCTTGAGAACAGAGTTTGGTAACTCCACATTTATCAAAATAGACGTAGTAGTCTACACCCTTCCCAGACTGACAAGAGGGTACAAGAACTCACATGGGGAATCAGGGTAATTACTAAATTTAGAGAAGCATTAAAAAAAAAAAAAAAGAACAAGAGACTTGAGACTTGACTTGGACTTGTAAGAAACGACTTGAGTGCATCACTGTGTACTTGCATCCTCCAACCCTTATTTTAATATCTGTTGGTTTGCCCTTTGTTTTCTTTGAAGCACACAGTGACAAATAATTTTGTGACAAGTGCTTTATAAATAACTCTGATGTGATTTGACTGCTCAGCCATGTCCACTGAACCATGGTCAGGGAAATGGGCAGCTCTTATTAGGCAGCGTTGTGCAGGTTGGCTGAAATTTACTCAGCCCACTAATGACCTAAATGAGATCTCATGTCAAGAGGCGACGCGGGGAAAGCAGGGACTTGCGGCTTTTATCTCAACCGTTGAAAGAGAGAAGAGATAAATAACTAATGAAGTTGGTGTAATATGTGTGTCAAGATGGATTTTTTTCAGCACCAGCAACAGTAAACAGGCTCGAAAGTAGCTATTTTCTGACATGAAGCATCAGGGTGAGCAGTCCAACCGGAGTGGACGCATTTTGAAAAATGTGACCTTTCAAATTCAGGCATTCATTTCTTTTTCACTGTTTTTCACGTGCACTATCTCAAGTATTGTCAGCTTCTTCTGCAGCACGCTGTTGTTGAGGTTGTGGCATGATCAGAGCTGCACAAAACATTTTGTTTTGCTAATTTTAGTACAACACATAATCACATAAAAGCCATGGTGTTAGGACCTGAAAAAAAAAGAAGAAAAAAAAGATGACTGCTGTAAAAATCCCATAAATGACACTAAAGCACCAAACTTGCATTGGTACAGTACCACTAAAATGATAAATTGTGTGAAGACATATTCTCAGAATGATTTCCTCGCTACTTGGTGTATGTCTTCAGTATGAAGAGAGCAGTGAAAGAGTTAAGGAGGTGTGTGTCCAACAGACATAAAAAGTGTTTAAGACATCAATGAATATTTTAAGAGAGAGCGGGAGCCGTGGGAGGGATGGGCGAACTGAGAGAGAGTTGGGCTGCTGAGAGACAGAGTGATAATTTAATAGACGGACAGAGCAAATGCTTTGGGGGAGAGACAGAGAAAACTGAGAGATTAATGGATGGTGGACTAATCTGGACTTAGAGATGGAGAAAAGAACAGACATTAATTTAATAAGATGAATGGATGGATAGAAAGATGCATTGTGCAATGTTAAAAAAAATACATCTGGACAGCATTTTGACTGACACAAAGTGTGTTTGTGTGTGTGTGTGTGTGTGTGTGTGTGTGTGTGTGTGTGTGTGCGTGCGCACGCGTGTGTGTTTGAGTGCCAGAGAAAGCGAGTGTGTATGTGTGTTTGTCATTAAACCAAATTCAATGGCACAGAAAAAGCACTACAAAGAAAGAGACTTAAAATAGGACTTTCAAAGAAGGTTTTAGCCTGGTGAGGTCTGGAGGGTTAAAGAGAGAAAAAAAAAGAGTAGTGGGATGCAGAACAAAAAAAAAATACCATTAAAAAATGTAAGCAAGATGAGCCTCCAATAACTGATTTCTGTGACAATAATGAAATTAGAGGGGTTTGGCTCCGTGTCCTTCTGCTCGCTGTAGGTCATTCAGATGCCCCTCTGGTAACATTGAGAGCCAAAATTAAAAGAGCGGTATCATTTTGACCAGTGAAAGAGTTAATCAGTCCTATTTTGAGTATTAAAGAAAGGAGAACGAACAAAAATAATACCTCCAATGGTATTAAAATGTACACTCTTTTCTCAAGCGGCTTTAAAATGCATCTCATCTGGTTGCGATGTGACAGAAATGGCTCCTACGAGTTAAAAACAATAAAATGGACTCCAACCTCTTTACCACTGACTCCACTACATCAGATAGGTGTGATGATACCCAGAATCCATTTGTTGGTGCCTCCTGCTGTATGCCCCTCTACCTCCACAGATGGTGCTGGCAGCTCCGGTGGCTAAGCTAGCACAGCTGACATTAACGCTGTGAGACGTGGCACTGGAAGCGTCGGAGCAGGAGATATTGAGAACTTTCATCCATTTATACATATTTGAGCAATTGGGTGCTAAAGGGCCTTATTTTGTCTGACCCAGGAGGAACTGGACATACTGGATCTGCATCCACCAGAAGACCCACCACGCTGTACTCTGACTCTGATCATGTGGAGCGAGATGGTTCAGAGTCAGACTCCATCAGAGGAAGAGACAGAGTAGGTCTTTGCAGAATGTGGGAGAGGAAAATGTAACACTGATTTATTTTAGGAGGAATTTTAGAGGATACTACAGATTTTTTGGCGTCCCCCCTGACATAAATGTGGGTTTCCCCAGGGGTAAACTTAACCCAGTTTGGGAATCATGGATCTACTTGAATCACTGGAATCAGTTGAAATGCTGGATTTAAATAAGCAACAACTCCTTTTGAAAGACATTGATGGAATGTTTTTGTACATGTGGATTCCTTCAGTGTGCAGCTTTGACCTGAAAATCTAACCACTTAAAAATAAAAAAAATTATAATTTTAATATCAAACATATCCATGAGCTTCACACGTAAATATTTTTATCGTCCAAATCCTGTGCCAAAAGCAAATTCAAAATTAATTCCAGCTCTAAATGTGAACATGTAAACACAGACATCAACAAATATACACTGCAAAACTCACCAAATGAAATCTTATTAGTGTTTCAAGATAACCCTCGGACATGTTTTAATGAACTACTTATGAGTCACTCTGGTCTTGAATGATAATTACTGTCAGGTTTTGGTTTTTTTTTCTCTGTACAAAATTAGCTAATTTTAGCCACTCATATTACATACCTGGATGCTTACAAATCCAGAATCTGGGAATATCTTTCCTGGTTTCTTCCCGCAATATTTCCACAATAGTAATAAAAAAATCAGCCGTGAGCACAGAGAAATTTGCCTTTTTCAGCAGGTGAATGTTAAAACGTCCTCTTGTTCCAAAACCTACAAAAAACAAAAACAAACAAACAGCAAAAACAAAACAAAACACCAAAGCAGCCAATCATGAAAACATTGCGACCAGCATCTTCTGGCAGTGATTTAAAACCAGAGACTAATTTGGATCAGAGCTTGTCAGAGACGAGCTTCATGTGGCTCCATCCAAATTACTTCATGCTGTGGCTCAGTTTTAATCAATAAACTATGACATATAGTAATTACTTTAATGGAAGATGTCATCTTTAAATAACACTATAATTCTCTACCATGGTGAGATGTTCCTGGAAATGCAAAGTGCGATTAAACAAGATCTTTTAACATGTTCCCTGTCACTTGAGGTCATCTTGCACTGACAATACCTGTCCGTTCACTGTAGGTTGGGAAGAACTGCAGGATTAACGCTTGAATCATTCAGGAAATCAAACTACTTTGAGAACCAAAACGATGTGAGATAAAAGTGAGAGGAACAGCCTGTGTCATAACTGCCTTGTTTGGTCCGAACCACTACGGAAAGGGGTGAAAGGCACCTTGGATTATAGTTAAGGGCAGTGGTCAAATTTTGGACCAACCTAAAGAGTGATCTTGGTCCACATATAGAGAGCCTTTCTTCTTTTTACTTCTTTTTTGTGTGTGACATTGTTTGACAGAGGATAGTATGATAGCAGAGCGGTAATTGTCATACACTAATAATCTGACATTATTATTCCAGCATAAATATACCATTAGATATTTATTTTCAGGGTGGCACGGTGGTGCAGTGGTCAGCACTGTCTCCTCACAGCAAGAAGGTTCCGGGTTCGAGCCCTGGCTCCAGCATGGGATCTTTCTGTGTGAGTCTGCATGTTCTCCCTGTTCCTGTGAGGGTTCTCTCTGGTACTCCAGCTTCCTCCCACAGTCCAAAGACATCAAGAGGGGACGAGGCTGATTGATACTCTAAATTGACCGTAGGTGTGGCTGTGAGTGTGAATGGTTGTTTGTGTGTGGTGGCCCTGTGATGGACTGGTGACCTGTCCAGGGTGAACCCCGCCTCTCACCCAAAGGCTGCTGGGATAGGCTGCAGTCCCCCATGACCCTTAACAGGATAAGCAGTAGAAAATGGATGGATGAATAATTATTTTCACAAAAGCTGAAAGTGTGCTGGAAGCACAAGGAGCTGGGCCAAAACAGGGCCGGAGCTGGGCCAGACCAGGCCCAAGTGAGTCAAGAAACAGGCCTCCCTGACAACCCCTGTAACGCAAAGCCATTAACCCAACCGGGGGGCGACCAGGATGGGACAGCAAAGGACTGTGCTAATTTTCACTTAATCTTATACTTCATCTTGAGTTTCTTGTTTCTTCTTTTTTTTTTACTTATCACCAAACTGAAACCTTTTTAACGTCTGTCGTCAGTATAAAACACTTTTTTTTGGATGTTTCAGAATTTTAGAGCGATTACAGCTAAATTGAGGCAAACTATAGTCAACAACTGAAGAAGAAAAACAAGGAAACCGATAAGCTGTATCATGTGGGATGAGTAGGAATTTTTAACTGAAAAAAAGGATTCTGTTCATTCATTTTTCTCTATGAAAAGCAGAGCACCATGTTGCTGTTTAACATCTAACACCTGTTTACGCCTCTCTTCTTTCACTCTTGCCTCGTACAGATTTATGTGTAACTGCTGCATATGGAACCGTATGTGCCGCCATGTTGACCAGGACTCCATGGAAAGGGGAGATTTTGCATCTCGTTGATAATGTCATGACCAAACAAAGAATTAATACAAATAAATAAATAAAAACCTGCTGTGGAAAACAGACCCAGCAACAACCAGCTCCAGATGAACAAATTTGCTCAAATCTGGCTTAGTTTATGCTGTTGACCTACAGTCAGTGAGGTGTGAGGTGGGGGGCTCTGCTGTCTGCACCTGGGGTTCAAGCTGTGTGCAGGAGCAAAGCTTTGCCTGGCTGCTGTGCCAGTGCCTGCTGTACGCTGTCTTCTCTTCCCGGTGGATGGAGACATGCATCAGAAAGCCAGCTGGGCCCGCTTGCTGGACGGAGAGCATGAGACAGACACTGCTTCTGTCACATGCCCGATTTTCTAATAGAAGGGTGAACTTTATGATTACCAAGTCTGCCGGAGAACTGTGCTGTCCTGTTTGCACTGAGATCTTCTGAATATTTCATTTATCGTCAATCTGGACTCCAGAATGGAGATCTGAACAGTCAGCACACGCCTCCTGTGAGTGAAGAAATTATAAACACTCAAGAACATAAGAGAGCACGGGCTGCTACTCGACTCAAAGGTTCCCTTCAAAGGAGCAGCCTCTGCTTGGAAAATCAAACACTCGACCCTCCACCACTGGTGCACTACAAACTGGTGCCGGCCCATTACCGGTCCAAAACAGGTTCAGATGTTCAGCTCTGCCATTTGAACCTGTTTTAATCTTGAAGAATGTGTAATTAAATGGAGCTGTGCTTGTAAAAAGAAAAATATGCTGTTTTGTATCCCGTTGCTTGGCTATTCAGTGAAACACAGGTGTCAGGTGTGACGGAAACCTGAGAACAGTAAAGAAACATGCAGATGCTTCTACACTGCACAACCCACTTCAATCTCCTTCCATGGTGTGAGAGGGAACAGACCCTGCTGACTAAAGGATAAGTGACTTTATTAGACAGGTCATTATAGGGTCATGGATGGCCGCAGCTTCAATCACACAGACTGCTCAGCTGGCTCTTCTTCCAGCATAGGAACAACCACTTTCTAAACATTTGCATTTAGATACACAAGACATCAGTAAATAGGTTGCTTGAAAGCATCCATTCAAAGAGCCTGATACGTGAACAACCATGTGAAATGAGAGGAAAAACGCAAGAGCGGTTGAATACCAATACAGGATGTGATGAGGCTGTGTAACTCTGCAGAGAGGAGAGATATCATGGGGCCGCTGACAGAAACCTCTCATTACTGTTACAAATGAGATTTAGAGTTCAGCAGAGCAAAAACCATAGATGCCGGGTGATTGGCGGCGTGGGGGGGGGGGGGTTACAACAAATTACTAAACACTCAATCGGTTGAACACTTAATGTATAAGGAGTGTTTATCACACATTTCATCCTATATTTGGGTGAAATTGTAGCATTATGAGCTTTTTTTTTTTGTTTAAGTGAGGTCACTTTGACCTTGACCTTTGCCCTCTAAGTCTGAATCAGGTCATCCTTGAGTCAAACGCTATCTCTCCCTACAGCTTTTTTTAAACAGGCTAAAAAAGCAGACAGAGTAGACAGGAGCATGATTTGATTCTCCAATACATTTCATTCAACATCACAAATACAATGCAAAACAGTGGTGGGAATCAGCACGGAGGGGTAATGCTAGTGTTTTTGTACCGTCTGTTTTATGAATTATAACTTCTTTCTAATGTTAGCCAGTGTTATGGGGACATTCCCCACTAGCTGTGGTGGCTAATTGGGAGAAATGGGAAAATTCCTCATCAGCTGGAGTGTTTTTCTTTTGGGCAGTGAGAGCTGGGGATGGTTGGTAAACGTAATAAACAATGAACTGATCAAAGTTCAAAATAGCCTCTTAGGCCAGTATGAAGCAAGAAAATCTTGGGCTGAAAATGAGTCTGGTCCCACATGGATGGATAGACAACAGGAAAAAATGAATTCCCCCAGCCATGACGGTCCCTGGAACCAGGTTCAGGTCCTGATGAAATGAACTGCAAGTGCTACTTTAAGAAAAACCGCATAATTGTTGTGTTGCTAGCACCCAGCTCCTGAATCCACTTCAAATCAGATGTCTGTTTGGGTCTTTTATCCTGATAATAGACTTGTGGTATCATCTTTTATCCAAGCTCCTTTGAGCAATGTTCCAAATTATGTTGTGTTTACTTTAGCTTGGGAATAATGTTGTTCGTTCGGAACGGGTCGACTCAAATCCTGTAGCACTTTATCTTTCTTAAGTGTGAAGGTGCGATACATCTCCAGATAGTGCAAATTGCTACATCCCATTCCTACATCCTTACATTCATAGCTTGGCAGCTTTAGAGCTACTCCCCCGATTTTATTGATAACTTCTTTTTG